>NC_090437.1:754468678-755112909 GCF_031143425.1 Pleurodeles waltl
TTGCAGGGCACAGACAGCAAATGATGGCCACCAGCGCTGACAGCCTTTTTGGCGGTTGGAAAATACAGTCACATTTCGAGGGGCAATTGTGTAGCAGATAGTTGTATGTTACCCAAATCCATGTTATGAACACTTGTTCATAACCATGAGGGTCATATTTGACTCTTGTGTGATTGCCAGCTCCAATGTGTACTGGGTGTCGTGTCTATAAGTCAGAAATGCTTTGTCACATGATATTGTTGGCTTGCATCATGTACGTTTCTGTGGACACAGTGACTAATGTTCCAAATCATGTCTTTTCACACATAGGTACCCTGGGAGAAAGAGGATGACACAACCTGCTGTCTACCGTCTATTGCCAGACCTTCAGACCGTGGAGGAATGCCACGTAATCCAGCGCATGCCAACTAATAGTAATCCAACCAGGCTACCACCTATTGTACAAGTCATGTCAGTATTGCACTACCTAGCCACAGGGTCATTCTAACATACAGTGGCAGTATCTGGTGGTATGTCCCAATCTATGTTCACTCTAATGTTGAAAAATTTCCTATCAGTAATGTTGAAACACATTGACAGTTATGTCAGGATCCCCCCCATGAGGATTTAGCCAACATGAAGGCTGACTTCTATGCTGTTGTCCACCTCCCACATGTGGTGGCGGCCATTGGTTGCACAAGTTAGCTTTGCACCACCAAAGGCCACTGAACAAGTCTATCGCAAAAGAAAAATCTTCCATTCCATCAACATCGAAGTTTTCTGTTTGGCAGAGCTCTAAATCTCAAATATGTGTGCCCGTTTTCCGGAGTCAGCCCATAATTTGTTTATGATGCAGAACAGCACCATACCGCAGCTGCAACCAGAGAGGGCCTGGCTGGTTGGTAAGTCACATCTGTCCTGATTGTGTGTGAGCAATGTCAGGTGCTACAATCAGGAAGTGAGTGAGTCAGTGTTTCACTTATGTCCATTCCTTAACAGGATACTCAGCGTATCCAAACAGTCCTCAGTTATTGACGCCACTGAGGAATCCAACTATGCGAGGGGAAGTCCACTTCAATGAGGCCATGGAAGAACCCAGTCGGCTTTTGAGCTCCTGAAGGCCAGATTTCACTGTCTTGACAGGACTGATGGAGCCTTCCTCTACTTACCCAGGAAAGTGTGTCAGATCACTATTTCATGCAGCATGCTCCACGACATTGCCCAGCAGAGGAGAATCCTGTACATCCCAGAAGAGGGGAAGCCTGCAGTGCCACCGGGGGAGACTCCTGAAATGCCAAGTAATGATGACATTGGTGAAGAGGAAGTAGCTGGATTGTGAGAAGATCTCATCCGTAGCTACTTCTCGACAGTGTAAGTATGTAATGTAATGTTACGACTGTGACTGCACAATGAACTGTATTTGTGAGAATGTATGGAGTTTATTGTTTTAGAAAGAGCTAGGGAGCTGATACGCTGCAGTATTCAGCGAAAGGCTGCTTGATGAGATATCTTTTGACACATCCCCACCCTGATGATGTTGCTTTGTTTGTTTCAGTTTCATTGCAATGTAATTTGTTTTCCAGATGCTTCCTATGTGATCTGTGTCATAGGTATATTTTCAAGCTTATACTCCTTGTTTTGTCTTTGTAAGGTACCTTCACTATGACATCCTCATGTGGGCATTCCAAAGTTGTGACATTGGCAGGTATGTGATGCTGTTCTGACATACAAAGAGGCCATAGATTGTTCTAGGTAATTTAGGTCACATAGTTTAGGTGTATGAAACCAGTGCCAAGACAGCTTGCACAGTGTTTGGATGGAAGTTCACAAGTGCCCATTGGACTTATTTTGTGTTCTGTGGTGGGCCTGATGCATCATGTGTGTCATCATGTGGTCATAAAATATGGAGTCCTAGTTTATGACTAAGTAATTTTCCATTCACACTGGCTAAGCACTATTTTATACTGGTATATGTGTTTCACCATTGTAGGCCACAGTTACTGTGCCAAAATACTGATATATGTTTGTGTCATGCCACCTGATGCATGAGTATTGTATTATAGTGGCCCTGTGATCAAGAACTGTTGTACTGCTATCTGTCCAAATCTTGGATAATGGATTACTTTGGTGTGGAAAGTGGTAAGGCTCAAGCTGATGACATCAACCTTTTCAGTGTTTGCCTATTATACAGGATGTTCTGGAGGGTTCTACCTGTAAATATGTTCACTCAGTATGAGTCAATAATTTTGTAGGAGGCAAGCCCACTATGTGGTGCAGACAACCTAGGTACACTGTGTAGGGAGTCCAGGCAACCACACGTTGGTTTCCAGAGGCAAAAACTAGATCACCTAATGCTCTAATTCTTTAGGTAATCTTGGAGAAGTGCTAAGCATTTGTTGTACTCACAGTATCAATCATGCATCATGAACACTCAAGGAATAACTCGAGACCAACTTTATAAAAATACTTCAGATTTTTACATAATTTTTAAGACCAAGATTGTCAAGATACGTTATGTACTTTTCGAGTTATGAGCTTTCAAAGTTTTAATAAAGTTAATCTCTCTGTGCATAATTACGCTCCATAGGGAATCAATAGACAGTCACTTTTTAAAATGCATTAAAAATCGTACAACTGGGTAACCAATTTCTTCTTTTGCAGGATGGTCGAAGTAGTCGGTGTACACCTTCTGCCAGCTGGAGAGCCTCTGGTGGCTACCGGTTCCGGCGGGAGCAGAGCTGGAAAGTCTCTTGGCACAGGCACAGGCCCACTTGGTGGGACCAACTGGTAAAGGAGATGGTTTGCAAATTTAAAGGTGGTGCCTTGGGGTCCCCTTGAGCTGTCGAGGTTGCAAGGGGCTGGGGACCTGTGGAGCACAGCTGATTCCTCATGGCAAGGTACAAGGCGGCCGGGCGCAGGACGAGTTGGTGATCATGGACATTTCTGAGGTGGGGGTGTTAGCTCCTCCACCCGAGAAGGGCATTGACTTACAAACCTGAGAGGCTGGCCTCTCCCCCAAGGTTTGTAAATTCACTGTGTGGAGGTGGCAGCTCGATAAGACCAGTCAGCAACAATGCCAGGTTAGGTTAGCTTTTGCAGGGGAAACTTCTAAGGTGACCCCTGTGTACATTTAGGGATAAATACAATACTGGCACCAGTTTGGATTTATCATTCTGAGTTGTTTGATACCAAACAACCCAGGATTCAGGGTGGCCATCATGTAGCTAGGAAAGTCGTCTTGACCAGTGTCCAGCACATGTATTAAAATGGCTGCCCTGTTCACTCACTATGTCTGAGGTTTGGCAAGGACACAGTGGGGGCATATTGCTCATGCATCTATGCCCTCACATATAATATGGAGCATCCTGCCTTAGGGTTGTAAGGCTTGCCAGAGGGGTGACTTACCCATAGTAAATGCAGTGTATGGTGGACAGGGCACACAGGCTGTGTGCCATGCTGAGTTTGCATTTTAGGTTTGCATCAGGACACCCAGCCTGCAATGGCAGTGCTGAGTGTATCTGGAGGCATGTCCCTAGAGGGTGGATCAATCAGTGCTGCTGCCCCCATGGGCCTACCCCTAGTACCTCATGCCCTGGGTATATAGGTACCCACTTACTAGTGACTTATAGTGGTAGCTAAGGTTGTATCCAATTGTGCCAATGCATCACAACAGATTTATTGTAAGCGCTCTGACCCAGGGACCCTGGTTAGCAGGGGCCCTGTGCACTACAATTTCTAGAAAACATCAACATCAGGCAAAAAGTGGGGGGATGACCATGTCAAAAAGAGGCCCTTTCTCACACATTTATGATTTCCAATTGTTCAGACAAATTGACAGCTTATGTGCTGTATACTGTAATACATGTTTTAGTTTGACCAGATGCTTGTATGTATGCCTTTGTGTGGGATGGTTGTAATCCTGAGCTGGAAACTGTGTACATGCAATATATCCCAATTGGTTCACATTGTCTGACATATTTACCTGGCTAAATATGAAAGCAAAATCAGCGGATAATGAATCAGTTACAGGTATTTTTTTTGTGACGCTACGACTAACAGAAAATATACATGTAAGGAAATGCCTCCTTAGCATGGTTACCCCCCAACTTTTTGCCCTTGCTGATGCTAAGTTTTGATTGAAAGTGTGCTGGGACCCTGCTAACCAGGCCCCAGCACCAGTGTTCTTTCCCTAAACTGTACCTTTGTCTCCACAATCGGCACAACCCTGGCACTCAGGTAAGTCCCTTGTAACTGGTGACCCTAACTTTTTGCCCTTGCTGATGCTAAGTTTTGATTGAAAGTGTGCTGGGACCCTGCTAACCAGGCCCCAGCACCAGTGTTCTTTCCCTAAACTGTACCTTTGTCTCCACAATCGGCACAACCCTGGCACTCAGGTAAGTCCCTTGTAACTGGTGACCCTAACTTTTTGCCCTTGCTGATGCTAAGTTTTGATTGAAAGTGTGCTGGGACCCTGCTAACCAGGCCCCAGCACCAGTGTTCTTTCCCTAAACTGTACCTTTGTCTCCACAATCGGCACAACCCTGGCACTCAGGTAAGTCCCTTGTAACTGGTGACCCTGGTACTGAGGGCCCTTATGCCAGGGAAGGTTTCTAAGGGCTGCAACATGTCTTATGCCACCCTGGGGACCCCTCACTCAGCACATGCACACTGCCTCACAGCTTATGTGAGCTAGTGGGGAGAAAATGACCAAGTCGACATGGCACTCCGCTCAGAGTGCCATGCCAACCTCACACTGCCTGCGGCAAAGGTAAGTCACCCCTCTAGCAGGCCTTACAGCCCTAAGACAGGGTGCACTATACCACAGGAGAGGGCATATGTGCATGAGCACTATGCCCCTTCAGTGTCCAAGCAAAACCTTAGACATTGTAAGTGCAGGGTAGCCATAAGAGTATATGGTCTAGGAGTTTGTCAAACACTAACCCCACAGTCCCATAATGGCTACACTGAAACCTGGGAAGTTCGGTATCAAACTTCTCAGCATAATAAATGCACACTGATGCCAGTGTGCAATTTATTGTAACATGCACCCAGAGGGCATCTTAGAGATGCCCCCTGAATACCAATCCGACTTCTAGTGTAGGCTGACTAGTTTCTGCCAGCCTGCCACACACCAGACATGTTGCTGGCCACATGGGGAGAGTGCCTTTGTCACTCTGTGGCCAGGAACAAAGCTTGTACTGGGTGGAGGTGTTTCTCACCTCCCCCTGCAGGAACTGTAACACCTGGCAGTGAGCCTCAAAGGCTCACCCCTTTTGTTACAGCGCCCCAGGGCATCCCAGCTAGTGAAGATGCCCGCCCCTCCGGCCACTGCCTCCACTTTTGGCGGCAAGGCTGGAGGAGATAATGAGAAAAACAAGGAGGAGTCACCCACCAGTCAGGACAGCCCCTGAGGTGTCCTGAGCTGAGGTGACCCCTACCTTTAGAAATCCTCCATCTTGAGTTTGGAGGATTCCCCCAATAGGATTATGGATGTTCCTCCCTCCCCACAGGGAGGAGGCACAAAGAGGGTGTAGCCACCCTCAAGGACAGTAGCCATTTGCTACTGCCCTCCCAGACCTAAACACACCCCTAAATTCAGTATTTAGGGGCTCCCCAGATCCCAGGAAATCAGATTCCTGCAACCTGAAGAAATAAGAAGGACTGCTGACCTACAAGCCTGCAGAGAAGGAGGAAGATGACAACTGCTTTGGCCCCAGCCCTACCGGCCTGTCTCCAACTTCGAAAACCTGCAACCAGCGACACATCCGACAGGGACCAGTGACCTCTGAAGATTTAGAGGCCTGCCCTGGACTAAAGGACCAAGAAACTCCTGTGAACAGCGGCCCTGTTCAAAACCAGCTTCTTCTTTGCAACAGAGAAGCAACTTTCCAAGACTGCACGTTTCCCCCCGGAAGCGTGAGACTTCTCACTCTGCACCCGATGCACCCGGCTCAAGATTCAGAGCACTAACACCTCAGGGAGGACTCCCCGTCGACTGCGAGCCCGTGAGTAACCAGAGATGACCCCCCCTGAGCCCCCACAGCAACACCTGCAGAGAGAATCCAGAGGCTCCCCCTGACCGCGACTGCCTGTAACGAGGGACCAGACGCCTGGAACCAACACTGCACCCGCAGCTCCCAGGACCTGAAGGAACCGAACTTCAGTGCAGGAGTGACCCCCAGACAACCCTCTGCCTAGCCCAGGTGGTGGCTGTCCAGAGAAGCCCTCCCTGTGCCTGCCTGCACCGCTAGAGTGACCCCCGGGTCCCTCCATTGTTTCCTATCTGAAATCCGACACCTGCTTTGCATACTGCACCCGGCCGCCCCTGTGCCGCTGAGGGTGTGTTTTATGTGCCTACTTGTGACCCCCCCAGTGCTCTACAAACCCCCCCTGGTCTGCCCACCCGAGGACGCAGGTACTTACGTGCTGGCAGACTGGAACCGGAGCACCCCTGTTCTCCATAGGCGCCTATGTGTTTTGGGCACCTCTTTGACCTCTGCACCTGACCGGCCCTGAGCTGCTGGTGTGGTAAGTTTGGGGTTGCCTTGAACCCCAATCGTGGGATGCCTATGCCCCAGAACTGAGACTTATAAGTGTTTTACTTCCCTCCTAGTCTAACATTTACTTATCTCCCCCAGGAACTGTTGATTTTTGCAGTGTCCACTTTGAAAATAGCTTATTGCCATTTTTACAAAGACTGTATATGATATTGCTTTATTCAAAGTTCCTAAAGTACCTAAGTGAAGTACCTTGCATTTAAAGTGTTTACTGCAAATCCTGAACCTGTGGTTCTTAAAATAAACTAAGAAAATATATTTTTCAATATAAAAACCTATTGAACTGGAGTAAGTCTTTGAGTATGTGTTCCTCATTTATTGCCTTTGTGTGTACAACAAATGCTTAACCCTACCCTCTGATAAGCCTACTGCTCAACCACACTACCACAAAATAGAACATTAGAATTATCTACTTTTGCCACTACCTTACCTCTACGGGGAACCCTTGGACTCTGTGCACACTATTTCTTACTTTGAAATAGTATATACAGAGCCAACTTCCTACAATACATGACATGAATAAACCTAAATAAATCTGTGAAGAGGTCACTCTTGGTGAATGAAATCATTGGAGTATATGTCACACCATTGGAAGTCCAACATACAGAGTACTCCTCCCATTAGAAATGGAAGGTGGTTCAGGAACAGTCCGTAAAGTGAATGTGTAACACACAAAGGAGTTGCAGGCAGTAGTGGATGTCTTGCCATCTGCACCTTATGGATTATTTGCTGGACATTCCTGCTTGGTGGGAGATCAGCTGCAGCTGCTACAGAGGCAGGGGTATCTGAGGCTAGTTGTTCCTCTGGTAGGGCCTTCCTTCCTGTGGCTGCCTCTGATGTTGATGGGTCTGCAGTTCATGAGCCAAAGGAATGGATTTTCAAAAGCCCTCCTCAGGGTGTTGAGTATGTCCCTCAATACCCCTGTTAGGGAGATCATGTTGGAACTGTGGGCCTCCATCTGTTCACGCATGTACCTATGCATGTCACTCTGTAACTGCTTGATTTCCTAGAGTTCGTTCAACGCCTGGCCCTTCAAGCCTTGGGGCTCCTGATAGACCCCTAAGACATGGCTGATGGTGTCCTGGCCAAGAGCAGCCTAATTGGCCTCACCCCGCTGGACCACAGCATCCCTCCCATGCACCCTACCCCGAGGGGGCTGAGCCCTTGCCAAAGGATGCCCTCTACAGCTTGTTCCTGGACCCCCTTTGTATGAAGTGTTGTGCTGCAACTCAGGATGCAGGACTGCGGGCACAAGATGGTGGACACTGTGCTAAAGACACAGGTGGAGGTGTGAATGGTTTCCTGTGATGTTGATAGAATGTAGCTGGGAGGTGAAGTTGTGGCCATAGTGAGACTCACTGTTGCCATCTGACCAAGTTGCTTAGATGGGACAGAATCATCCTCCACGTCCAGACAACCAGAAGTGTTGCCATCATTGAGGGCGTCATCTAGGGGTAGTGGTACTCTGTTTCATGGCCTCTGTGTACCCAGCATCAGATCCACCTTATGATAGTAAACTTACATTGTTACTGGTTGAATTGTGACATCTACATCCAAAGGTTTTGTGTTATAGTTAGCTGAGACCTTGGACAAAGTTTAGTTTTAGGTAATACAATTGTGCCAAGTAACCATGGTATTGGGTGATTTGACATGACATGTGTGAAGCATGCCAACCCAATTTGACTCAAGCAGCTGATGAGATGTGCAGATCAGTTGCACTTTGGAAGATGGCCTGAACATGACATTTTACCACAAGTGCAGCCATCACGGTGGAGAGGCAAGATATGGCTTTGACTATTTGGAGGCCTAGTTGAGTAGGATGCAGGAAAAACCTGGACTTGGTTGTATAAGCAACTGAAGCCATCACGTGCACAGTGATGTGTCAATGTGTCTGCTGCTGATACTACTCTGGGGATGCAGCCTGAGGCTTCAGGAATACTTGCTGTACAAACTGGGTAAGGTGTCATTCCTAGTCTCAATATTTTCATCTTTGCTTAGCAAGTCAAGATGAATCTAGGTAGACAGTCATGTCTCTGATTTGAGAACAATCTGTTTCTTGATCACTCCCAGGCGTGTACAATTAAATTGGGAGTTCACAAACAGGGGTATTTGGACAAGAGGCTACTGGGCTGGTGGTTAGAGTTACTGAAACAGTGCCTGCTGGAAGTTGCAATCAGGTCACTCTCTCTCTTCCCCATCACTTGACAAATGGTATCCCCCAGGTGAGTACACTTCAATTGAGAGTTCAAAAACAAGGGCATTTGGAGAAGTGACCACTAGGCTGACACTTGAAGTTATAGAAACAGTGCCTCCTGAGAGTTGCAGTCAGGTCACTCTCTCTACTACACACACTATAGAAATGTTGGGCCAGATGTATCAAAAGTTTTTGCATTCGCAAACGGTGCGAATCACAACAATCGGCCGTTCGCAAGTGCAAAAACGTGGTCTGCGATGCATGAAAGGCATTCGCAGACCAAAAATAAGAAATAGCAAAAATTGCAATTTTTTGCGTTGCGACCTGGTTTTGCGAGTCGCATTTTGCGATTCGGTATTTCCAGTAGGAAATTGCGAGGCGCAAAATGCGATTCGCAAAATCCAAGTCGCAAATAGATGCATCAAAAAATCGCAATTTGCGATTTTTCGCAGAATGCCATTTTGCACATGCAAAATACCACTAAGTGAAACGAGGTGGTAACCAGGTGCAACCCATATAAAGAGGCCCAGAATGCCTCAGACTCTTTTCCACAATGGCTGCACTCTACGTCATGGCGAGGAGGATGAGGATCTTGGCAGGTTTGAGGAGAGGGAGGAGGAGACAGGAGCGCATTTTCAGAGTGCGCATTACACTTTTTAACCTGACAGAGGAGGAAGTATATGAGAGGTATAGGTTGAACTCAGCCATGATACTTGATCTGGTAGCTGAGCTACAACCCATACTGCAGCGCAGAACACTAAGGACTCACAGCATACCCACCCATGTGCAGATATTATGCTCCCTACACTTACTTGCCTCAGGGAGCTATCAAGGGGTCATAGCAGCAGCTGGAGGGGTTTCACAGAGTACGCTCTCCAGATTTTTCAATGCATTTATCAACGGCATGCTAAGCAAACTCCAACAGTACATCAGATTCCCCCACACCCCACAGGAAATACAGCAGACAAAGATAGAGTTTTACCAGATAGCACAGTTCCCCCACGTCCTAGGTGCCATAGATGGCACACATGTGGCAATATGTCCACAATCAGCCACAGAGTATGTGTACCGAAACCGTAAATACCAACATTCCATGAATATTCAGGTGATATGCAATGCCTCCTGTATCATAACTGATCTCGTGGCCAGGTACCCAGGGACCACACATGATTCGTACATCTTTCGCCACAGCGGCATTCACACAAGACTGCTAGCTGGGGAGTTTGGTGAATGATATCTACTAGGTAATGTCACTCTGTACACTGGTGCATAGATGGCGATCCCATGTCAGATGGCTCAGTCACTCATCACACCCTCTGTCCCTTCCAGGAGACAGTGCCTACGCAGTGCGCACCTACATGATGACACCCTACCTCAATCCCACAACACCAGCAGAACGGAGATACAATGCAGCACACAGGGCAACCCGCAATGTTGTGGAGCGCACATTTGGACTGCTGAAGAGTCGCTTCCGTTGCCTCCACAAAAGTGGAGGGGCACTACAGTACAGTCCAGAGACCACATGTAGAATAGTGGCTACTTGTGCAATCTTGCACAATATAGCTACAACCAGGGGCATACCTATAGAAATCAGTGACACTGAATCAGATGAGGATGACGATCCTATACCACCTCTACAGCCAGCAGACAGGACCAGTGCAGCAGAGGGAAGGCAAAGGCGTGCCGACATCACACACAACCATTTCAGACGTGAGTATGAATGACACAAATCCACTGACAACTGTACCTGTAGTGATATAAATTTATTACCTTACGTCAGGTAATGAATGATTGAGAAATAAATGAAACAGGTGATGTCACAAACGCAAATAAACTAATGAACAGAGTCACGCACTATTCCCTCATAGTGGCAACAGCAGTGTAATGGTGGCAAGAGTCACTTTCTTCTCCCACGCACACCACTCGGGTGCCCAGTTAAGTCACTGGCACCTCGATTGTCACCTTCAGTGGCAGTGCTGTGCCTGGCACTGCGCCGTCTGGTGTCTGCTGCTGGTACAGCAACACTACTGAGGCTTGAACTGTCCTCAGTGTCCCCCAAGGCTACCTCACTGGGAGTGGCAGATCTTTGTCCCATTATGTGTTCAATCACATTTGTGATTTGAACTAGTCCCTGGACAACGTCCCTGCTGCTATGTGCAGCCTCCACTTGTGCCGCCACTACGCGACGTGCGATTAATGCAGTGGAATCAGCCATCCTGTTGGAGGACCTGCAGTAGCTGCGAAACATTGTCCGGAATCTGTGTTCCTGTCTGCGCCGGCTAACCCTCTCATGGCGCAGCTCCTGGCAGAGGTCACGGACAGCACTTGTTAGGTCCCTGGTGTCCCCTGAAGCCTGGACCTGTCCCTCACGCAGCTGTAAAATATTGCCATTTAGTGCGTCCAGTTGGCGATGCAGGCCCATCATGTTTCGGTTGTGTAATCGCAGGTTCCGGTCTAAACTGAGGATCCGCTTATTTTGCAGACTCTGCTGCTGCAACATAGCAGCCTCAAGGCCCCCGAATAAGGACGGACCCTCACCTGCCTCATGAAGTTGTGCCTGGGACTCTGTCGCAATCCTGCGTGGTGCTAGCTGACCCCTGCCCTCCAGAATATGGCTGCGCCTGTCTGGTGCTGACGGTGTGCTTGGCCCTTCCAAGTGCTCATCAGAGTCGCCGCTCAACTCTGGCAGTGGCAGTGCCCTGGGCCAGCGGCGGACAGTGGACATGTGGAGGGACCCACTGGTGTTTGTGTCCGAGAGCTGATGGGTGTCGTCTCCCCTACACATGTACTTGGTGTGGCTCCTGGGCCTGGCCCACCTGCGACAACAATATGCAGCATGTCAGTTCTGTATGTTACATTATCTGTCAGAAAATGGCAATAAAAGTACAGGTACTGCTCTACACGGTGTTGTGTGTGTTGTGTTACCTTGGGTGTCACTATACTTCATTACATTGTTATGCTACTGTCTGTACTAGTTTGTGGACTGCCACTCCCATAATGCATTGTTGTGCTGCTTCTAAGATGTGGACTGGACTACTTCACACACTGCTTCACATTACATGCTAATTCCTAAGGGGATTTTGTGCATACACATATAGGGTTCCCAAACATCATTGCACTTACCTTGGCTGGTACTCGGTGTGCCGGAGGTGTCGATGTCTGTGACCCCAGTCACAGCTTCAGGAAGGAGTGTGGATTCCACCAGGTCCTCCAATGGTGTGGATGGTGCTTCTGTTGGTGGTCCGCCACCTGTAACCCTGGCCTCCGCAAGCCTCCTTCCACCCTCTCCTTTGCACAGGAGCGCAGGTGGTACCACCTTTTTTTTATTTCCTCGATGGAGCGCTGTGCCACATCAATGGCGCAGATTTTGGATTGAATGTCCAGCCATAATCTTCTTTTTTCACTCTCAGGAACCTGGAGTGAGCTTTTCCCGAACAGGCGGTCATGGCTCCTCACCACCTCCTCAGTCAGGACCTCAAGCTCCTGTTCACTAAATTTAAGCTTGCGCTTCCTTTCTGCCTTCTCCTGTGCTGGGCCTGGGGTTTCCATCCTGGCTCAGGTGTTTCTGCTCCTGCTGAGTGCTGCTCTGTGTGGCTGGGCTGCTCTCTCTCAGGATGCTGGTTTGGGTGTGGCACCTGAAACTGCCTGGGATGACTCATTTCCTGCTGGTGATGTCATCAGGCTCCTCCAGGTGTGCATTCTCGAACTTTCTCGCATATTGCGATTTTTTACCGAATCGCAAAAAAATCGCAAATTGCGAGAATGCTAATTGCGATTCAGTAAATGGGCCTTGCAAACCACAAATAGCGATTTTTAAGAAATCGCTAATTCCAAATCGCAATTTTGTTACATGGCCAATTGCGACTCGGAAATAGCGATTTCTTAAAAATCGCTATTTGCGATTCGCAAGCTCATGTTTTCATACATATGGCCCGTTATTCCCCCAGGTGAGTACACTTTAATTGAGAGTTCACAAACAGGGGTATTTGGACAAGTGGCCACTGGGCTAGTGGTTGGAATTACAGAAACAGGGCCTGCTGGAAGTTGCAGTCAAGTCACTCTCTACTCCCAACACTATATAAATGGTATCCCCACAGGTGAGTACACTTCCATTGAGAGTATCCTCCCTGGTGAGTACACTTCCATTGAGAGTTCACAATCACAGGAATTTGGACAAGTGACCACAGGGCTGGCGGGTGGAATTTAAAAAACAGGGCCTGCTGGAAGTTGCATTCAGGTCACTCTCTCTACTACACACAGTATAGAAATGCTATCCCTCCAGGTGAGTACACTTCAATTGAGAGTTCACAACACGGGTATTTGGACAAGTGACCACTGGGCTGGCGGGTTGAATTACAGAAACAGGGCTTGCTGGAAGTTGCAGTCAGGGCACTCTCTCAACTACACACACTATACAAATGCTATCCCCCCAGGTAAGTACACTTCAATTGAGAGTTCACAAATGCAATCCCCCCAGGTGAGTACACTTCAATTGAGAGTTCACAAACAGGGCTAATTAGATAAGTGACCACTAGGCTTGGGTTTGGAGCTACAGAAAAAGGGCCGTCTGGAAGTTACAGTCAGGTCACTCACTCTACTTCCCACAATATACAAATGGTATCCCCCAGGTGAGTATATTTCAATTGAGAGTTCACAAACAGGGGTGTGGGGACAAGTGACCACTGGGCTGTTGGTTGGAGTTACTGGAACAGAGGCTAGTGTGCTTTGATTTCAGATCACTCTCTTTACTACACACACTATACAAATGGTATTCTCCCAGGTGAGTACACTTCATTTGGGAGTACACAAACAAGGGTATTTGGGCAAGTGAACACTAGGCTGGTGTTTGGAGTTACTGGGCCTGCTGAGAGAGTCAGGTCACTGTCTCTACTACACAACCTATCCAAATGGTATCCCCCAGGTGAATACACTTTAATCACTTTGATTGGGAGTTCAAGAACAGGGGTATTTGGACAAGTGACCACTGTGCTGGTGGTTGGAATTATTGAAACAGAGCCTGCTTAAAGTTGCAGTCAGGTCACTCTCTCTACTACACACACTATACAAATGGTATCCTCCCAGGTGAGTGCACCTCAATTGAGAGTTCATAAACAGGGGTATTTGGGCAAGTGACCACTGTGCTAATGGTTAGAGTTACTGTAAGAGAGCCTTCTTGGAGTTGCAGTCAGGTCACTCTCTCTACTACACACACTATACAAATGGTATCCCCCCAGGTGAATGCACCTCAATTGAGAGTTCACAAACAGAGCTGGAGGTTGAAGTAACTAATACAAGGCTTTCTGTGAGCTGCATTCAGGTCTCTTCCTTTGCTCCCCAACACTTTACAAATGTTTTGTATTACATATCTGCATGCAGGCTGCATTTAGGTTTGAGCATAAGCTTACATTTTGGGATGTACCAAGAATCCTGAAATGTGTTTTTGTTATTGTAAGATTTCCAGGCACCCTTTGGATAGATGACATGTGATGGTCATGGCATCTGTGATGTTGGATCCAATTATGCACATTGCCAATGTTAACTCTCAGATACTCTGGGTATTACATTTTGATGAGGTACATGAATAAAACAGTGGCAAAAGCTGAGCTGTGAGCATGCAGGAAATTGCATTTTGGTGACATTGTTTGTGTTGTGACTTACCAGACTGCACTCCCCCAGGTATTCCTGTCTAGCCGTCAGGATCCAGGATGGCCAAGAACTTCTTCTTTCAGAGAAAGAGTTCTAATGGGCCACTGGGAGGGCCACCAGCAGTCTTCTTGGCTTGCAGCTGGTGCCTGGAGACCAGGGAATGGACCTTACCCTGAGGTTGCTCCACCTCTTCCTCATGTCCTCCTTTGTGCTCACCGTGGTGCATACAGCATTCACTCTGTCGACTATTCTGTCCCACATTTACATGTTCCTACTAAGAGGAGTGTGATGGACTTCGGCTCCAAAACAATTGTGGCTCTACTCTAATGATTTCATTCACCATGACTCTCAATTGATCCTCTGAGAAATGTGGGTTTTTGGCACATGACATGACCGAAAATTAAAGAGGGTGACAGTGACGAACTAAACAAGACAAGTGAATATGGGGAAACAATTGACGATGTGCGTGAATGGTGTAAAAAATGGGAGAGAGAAAGAAGGGATGCCTCATGACAAAAAATGGATGACAAGATGTGTAGTCTGTCTTGCTGTGCTGCAGTGGAAATGCAAAGGACTGTGGTCTGTGAAGGGGTGTGTTTTATAGTGTGATTTGCAGGTGTGTCCACTTGGCCACTGTGTGTCAGCTGTTTTAGTTTTGAATTCATCCAATGTGCACTTGTCTCTTACTTTGCTCAACACGAGCCACGATGTTCAGCCCCCATTGGCTTACCACTGTGAGGGGACCACCACGGTGACTGTGTGTTCGTAATAAGCTCAGTGGTTGACAGTGGCGCTGATCGCACCAGAGGTCAGAACGCCTATATCCAAGCTGCTGCACTGCTGGCAATCTGCCATTTTTGCTTGGCGGATGGCAGTCCTGCCTGTATAACTCATAATACAATGGTCTGGGAACCACCCGCAGGGTGGTCTTTTTAGGACCGCCAACATGGAGGTCTGGCGGTCTGACCAATAAACTCGTAATCAGGCCCCTAGTTTCCATAGACACAGTGTTATTTTGCGTTTTCCCCATGAAATTTCCTATTTGGATTTTAGGCACAACCACAGCTGAAACCGCTGAATGAATTTACATCAAATTTGGCAGAAAGCTAGTTCTTGGTCTAGATATAACTCGTTTTGTAATTTGGTGTAAATCGGTTCAGTAGTTTTGGAGGTATTAAAGGAAAAAGAAATATAGATGTCTAGGGATGCAGACCCTTCACAGATCCACTCACAGAAGATCTGTGGATCCGGGAGAAAACCAAGGCCCTGGTTGGCCGATTGCAACCTGAGAAGAAAGTTGTGGCCACCATTATGTTTGTGGCATTGGCCAGGGGCAGGAAAAACAATAAAAAACTGACATAAGGAGTCAGGATGCAGCTATCCTGACTCCTTATGAGAGAAGGAGTGGTCCCTCAGACACCCCTCATGGGCAAAAATTGACTCGATTTCTTTAGGGCCGTTCAACAAATACACTGCGGTGCTCCGTGCAGAGCCCCATGTAAACTTGAGAAGGATCTGCAGATCCAAATAAACAATGACAAAGAAAAAAACACCCACTCACATACCAAAACCCACTGTGCACAGCCAAAGGTCGTGTGTGCAGTGATTGTATTAACATGCAGTAATTAGACACTACTCTACATTAAAAAACATGGAAATTCACTGAAAAAAACAAAGGTTACAGGCCTGGTATAATTAGGTTGATGTTTAACCCATAATAAAACCTTTGAAATTCAGCTGTTATAGTTATACTTATCTGAAGAAACTATACCACATGCCAGTAAGTAACTTAAGACCATGAGCTATAGCTTGTTAATATACCTACAACTGCTGAAATTTTATGGCTTTGTATGGGTAAAATATCAACCTAAGTATAACAGCCCTGTAACATTTGGTTTATATATATGTATATTTACAGGGATGTTACAGTTAGGTTCTGAATGTACTCGCACAAAACCATAGAAATTCTGAAGTTATAGTTAGTGTTATTTCAAGTAATAATAACTTGCAGCTTAAAGTAATTATAACTCGCACTCTTGCCATGCACAGTTTTTTATTCAATAATTTACTTTCTTATGGTTCATTGACATTTTTATTGACATTTCAAAAGTTGTCATGAGTGCTGCAATAACTGGGGTAATTAGCAGTGTATGACGAGGGTACAAGTTATTGTTACCTTAAGTATATATTACCTACTGCCAGTCACCAGTAGGTAGCTATAGATAGGACCTTGTTTCCATGGGAAAAGCATTGTTTGACTTGGCTATGTCATTTCTGTCATTTGACGAATCTTCATGAAATATTCAAATAGAAGTGTCCTCTGGGGTTTTGTTGTGCATGGAATCTTTCTGGGTGATCTGTCAAGCATGGACGGAGACAAAAGGGAGGGGGGTCTAAAGAAATGTGTTTCCTTTTTTAACTCCCATAGAGATTTTAGACAAAATTGCAGCCCAAACCACTGAACAGAATTACATCAAATTTGGCAGGAAGGTAGCTCTTGGTTCGGAAAGCAAACTTTTAAATATTTAGTGTGAATCCATTCATTTGTTTTTGAGAAATTAAAAGAAAAAGAAATGTGTATATATGGGTAGAGTCTAAGTACAGATCTCATGGTGAGGTGTGACTGGCTGTCAGCACTTCAACCAGGAAGTGCTGTCAGCCACATTGGGACAAATATACATGACAGTACCCATTTGAAAGGCATTGTAGTGAATGGAAGGTTTTGAAGATCACAAAAAGGAGAAAGTATTAGGTGTGATAAATTTTACTTACAAAATAAATCATTTGTTGATGATAACATCCTAATTTTAGGAATTGTGGCATGTTCTAAGGTGATTTTACTCTGCTGGGATTTCCTGAATCATGTTTGAAAGACAACTGTTTTCTCGTGATTTTCCATAGATGTTATGGAAGGGGCTCCAAAAGCTAAAATGAGAGCAACCTTTCTGTAAATTCGCACTATCTTTCTCAGCAATATGAGAATGAAGTCTGACATTCTTAGTATAACATGAACGGCAAACAGGAGCAGCCTGTCAGTTCATTCTCTTGAGTTCTACTGCAGCCTCGTAGAGTGTTCTAAGGAACTATTAGAGTGCTAGCAGTCCTACTTATGACAAAGGTGTGGCACACCAGAAGACATCTTGATTGAGTCAAACAGGTAAAACTTAAAAAAAATAAAATAGAAAGGAACAAGTTGAGGGCATTCATTTTGTCATAGAAATTATGGTTTGCGCTGTAGAGAGATGAGTTCTCAAATATCTTCCTCTTCTATTTCATTGAAACATTCTGACATGCAGAGTTATAAAAGCGAGTTATAGTTACTTTAGGGCACGAGTTTTAGTTACTTGCGATAAATCTAACTATAACAGGTACATTTCTATAGTCTTGTATATTCAAAATGTGAGCCTAACTATAACACCCCTGTAACCTTGTTTTTTTCAGTGAATATATATATATATATATATATATATATATATATATATATATATATATATACATACACACACACACACACACAAATATATATGTATATGTACACACATACATAAATATATATATATATGTATATATATATATATATATGTAAAATATATGAGAGGAAAGACACAGTACTGTTCCTTTACTAGGAAGGTTTAACAGTAAAAACAGTAGTAAATAAAAAAACACAATGCCAAGCAATGCTAGGATTTGTACCTTCAGCCTACTGAATGACAGTAAGAGAACTTGACGATTAGGACAGCAGTGACTCTGTTCTGCTCTGCATTTCAATGTAACTATAACATTTGTACCAAACATCTTGCTAGTCTTAGTCTTTGAAGACAATGCATGGAGACCATTGCAATGACAATCTCTCTCAATCTTTCTTCCATCCCATTATGGGAAGAAAGAGAAAGCAAGAGAGAGACAGTACCGTGGGGGGAGCCTGAAGGGCCCTATAGTCCTAGCTGGCTCCCTGCATCCTGTAGGAGCTGGCATTGCTTCCAGAAGGGGGCAGCTGCTTGAAAAAGCCACTCCATGTTTGTGACAGCAATGTTTTCATCTGTCTTCTCTGCAAGCATGTTTGAGTGCAGGGAAGCCAGATGAAAACTCCGCTTTCTGATCATTGACTCCTCGAGGGGGAGTTGCCCGTCCCCCGCCAATGTTAGCCTCGGGTACGTGGTGGTCCCTGGGGCTTGGGGATCCAAAACAGACCCCCTTCATTCTTCTTGTTATAGGCCCGGGGAGGTGGTGGTCCCCGAGGATGTGGGGGTGCTGTGCAGCCCCTGCATCATAGTTCTGTGAAGCCACAGGGAGGTGGTGGTCCCCAGGACTGCAGGGGTGTTGCGCAGACCCCCTACATCACATTTCTGTTAAGCCCCGAGGAGGTAGTGATCCCCAGGGCTGCGAGGGGGCCACGTGGCCCCCATCATATTTCAGTAAAGCTCCTGGGAGGTGGTGTTCCTCTATTCTGCAGGAAGGTGACAGTTTCTAAGGCAGCCGGGGCATGGCAGCCCTCTTCATTAAAAAGGCAATGCCCCCAGGACCTAGCCCACCCCGGGGCTCTATATATATAATGAGTGCGGGAGCCTGCACTTTTTTTTAAATGTTCCCTGGATCTGAAATGAATCAGGAAAAAATGTATGAAATCAAAATGCTTTTTAGCTCTGGCGTAGTCCCTCTGGGACCCCAGCACTGGAGTTAAGGGGTCAGGGTGACTCTACCCTAGCCCCTTTTCTTTTTTTTCACTTCTTTTTGTGGGACTCGGCTCAGGCTGGGTCTCAAGATGGCTGCCAATACTTCCTGGTTTGATATGTTGGCAGCCAATCAGAGTTGTGCATATCCCTGCATAATGTCATCATATTTTGCGAAGTTGTTGCGGCCAAAGATAGACAAATGTATTTTTCCTTTAATACCTCCAAAATTACAAAAAATAAGCAAAAGCACAAGCTTTGTACCGAAAGCTAGCTTTCTGCCAAATTTGTTGTAATTCCGTCCAGTGGTTCGGGCTGTAGTCGTGTTCAAAGGTCCTATGGGAATTAACATGGGAAACACAACTTATTTTTTTACTCTCCCCCTTTTCTCTGCCCCTGCTTGACGGATTACCCTGAAACTTTCCATGTGCAACAAAAATCACTGGCAAACTTTTTTTTGCAAAATTTTATGAAGATTCGTCAAACTGCAATCACATAGCCAAGTCAAAAAAAACTTTTCCTAAGGAAACATGGTCCTAACTATAACTACCTACAGGCAACCACCACTAGATTTTTCTTATATATATATATATATATATATATATATATATATATATATATATATATATTTATATATATAAATACATATATATATATGTTCTTTTAAGCGCCTAGTTTGGCCATCTTTATTTTAGCTCCAGGCGTTTGCCCTTTTACCCATATACATATTTGACTTATTTATTCATGTTATTTTAGTTTAGCACAGCTTACCTTTAAGCAGGGCTGTTTTATATTCCAATCAGCTGCTTTTTTGCAAAAGCATTGTTGTTAGTTTCTTTGCACAACATTTCACTCTGTACCCTGCTCAAGGCTGTCATTGCACAGATAGTTCACTTGGTTTTGCCAGCCCGAGAGTTACGGAATCAACCTTCTCACCATAGATATATTATCACATCAGGCCTGTTCTCAGAACACAACATGTTTTTTTATACAAGCACCACACTGGCCGAAGAAGAGTAGAGAGGATATTCCAGCCAGCCATCTTATGCTGTGTGCCATTCCGTTGACAGCTGGACTGATCTTGGCCTTGTCTCTCCAGCCAACCAGGAGGACTGCCAGCAGAGCAACAGGTGCCTGGCTGGAAAGTTTTGGGGTGATCTGTCAAGTGGGGGCTGAGAAAAAGAAGGGGCCCAAAATGCATTTTTCCCATGCATTTTGCCATAGGAATTTGAGCAGGAATACAGCCCTTACCGCGTGATGGAATTACTCCAAAAAAGTAGCTCTTAGTCCAGAAAGTGCCAATTTTATTATTTACTGTAAATCTGTTCATTAGTTTTTGAGTAATTAGAGAAAATTTAAATTTGTAGCTATAGGGACACGGAGGTTCCACTATCCCTCTCGACCTCATGCTGAGGTCTGATTGGCTGAAAACACTTTAACAGTGAAGTGTCGCTGTCAGAGCAATCACTCCAGTTTCAGCAAGCAAGACCTGTCAAACAGCTCTTGCTTGCTGGAGGTAGAGGCTTTTTCTTTGTTATCCTGCTTGCAGAGATACAGGTGAGGGAATCAAAGGAATAGTTGCTCTCACACAAAGGGAGCAATGGCGGCTCCCGTAAAAGGTAGGGAGCCAGCGGGGACCGCGGGGGCCTTGAAACTCCCCTCACAGTCCCATTGCACAATGGGTGCCCTGCCTTCTACCCAGGACAGATGGCTGACCCATGGTCTGTGGTCCCCAGGGCTCAGATTGCCCTGGCAAGGATGGGGCCGAGTGGCCCCCTCACGAAAATAATAATAAGGCTGGGCCCCAGGTATGGGCGTCCCTGGGGATGCAATTGGCCAGGGGAGAGGGGCCGCGCTGCCAGGTTCCCCCAAAAACATTTTATAAGCCCCGGCCTGGGGGAATGGGGTGTCTGGGTTGAAATCTTCTGGGGAGAGAGGCCACATAGCCTCCATTTATTGAAGGCTGGGTCCTGGGGGATAGGGTCCCTGGGGCCAAGCTATTACCCAAGGAGGCAGCACTTACTAACTACCCAGCAGAAAGTGCTCCAGTTTGATATGCATTTTTTGCTAAACTATGGACTCCCTTTGGATAAACAAGCAGGTGAACTTCTATTCTGGCTATTGTGCTCATTTAACTAGTATTTTTTTAAAATCACATAAATCACAGTGAACATTGCAGCACATCCACAAATGTAGAGCAGGAAGGAAATGCTTAGATGTGTATGGTAAGATTAAATCCTAAAGAAAAGGTAAAAGGAGAATTTGAAAGAGAGAGCATGTGTGATAAACCTCATGAAATAAGTGGAGATCTGTTGTTCGGAAAAGAACTCATTTTGAAGGGAATTTAATATTTTTGTAGAATGACTACTCATTTTAGCCTACCAAGAACATGGGTGGGTTCATGTTATCTGGCATTTAGTTTTTTCTATAATTTATCATATGAATAAAATAGATGAAGGATATGACCTTAAAAGAATAAGACAAAATTTTGGACAAGTGCATTTCGATACTTTAGGAGCAATGATTCCTTCAAAGAGTGTAGACATGAATGATGTGAAAAATAGATGATTGTCTACAATAGTATATGGACTTACCGTAGAAACCGCAGGGTCTTTTAATTAGAAAATGTGGGAATTGTAGCAGTTAGAGCAATGGCAATGTAGAACTGTCTTGCCTTGGATGTTATTTTACTGAAAGACAGAGTTTGCAAAATACTTATTTGCCCGATTAGAGTGGAGGAATTGATTCTTTTATTACTAACATAACTAATTTGACTCATGGCATTAGGACATTGACAGAACCAGGACTTTGGGAGAGTGTAGGATCCTGGGTAAGAGAATCAGGGAGGAGCTTTAGCAAAGTAGGTGAATGATTACATATTTTTGGTAGTGCTATTCTCCAGTGAATTCTAACTCATATAATAATTGTGATGATTTGTGCAATTACTCGATTGCTTCTACTAAACTTTTTAGGTGTATGATCATTAAATATATTAGTAAATCTAGAGGCTAGAATTATTGAGGAAAAGAAGAAGGTCAATGGATGTCAAACTAGATGATTACAAGGATTTAATGTATCAACGTTTAAGACAACTGGAGGAAAATGTACGCTTACCCAAGAAGATGGCGTTTTCAACAAATTTATGAACTAATGACTGATTCATAAAGCTAATTCATGAGGTTTAGTGGTTATTACAAAATAATCCGATTTTTCAGATGTGCAAATTGTCCTGACAAGATTTTGTGAATTAGTAATTTTAATGATCCTTATGACTGCAACTGGTGAATTATTGATTTTGCACTTGAAACAAGATAATTATTTTGTTTTGAGAGTGTTAAAATAATGTAGTATAGTTATGCCACATTGCAACCCCTTGGGCGCCATGGATGTAATGGTTATGTCTGTGGATGCGGTGCTGAGATGCTACGGACGTAACCATCACATCCTACTTCTGGCCCTCAGGGGAAGTGCTAGCGCTCCCGCCCGAGGGCTGCACCCCCACCCCAATGGCAGGGCTGTAAGGGGAATCACTTCCCCTTCCACCCACCAACTCCCCCCAGTGACGTCCAATAACGTCACCACGTGGTCAGGTGCTGACCTCATCAGAAGCCGCCCCAGCGCAGATTGGAAGAGAAATGCCAAAGCATTTCTCTTCCGATCATGTGATGGGGGCCTGAGAGGCTTCAAAGGGAAGGAAAGGAATTTCCTTCCCTTTGAAGTCTCTCAGAGCACTTCAGCAGCCGGATTGTGAAGCAATCCGGCTGCTGAAATGCCCACTAGACACCAGGGATAATTTTTAGAAGGGAAATTGGCATAAGGGGAGGGACCCCTTGGACAAGGGTGGCTCCCCAAGGGGGCAATTATTTTCAAGGCTTAACCTGCCGATCATGGGGGCAGATCGTCCTATTGTTATTAGGCCGATCTGCCCCCGGGGAGGGCAGAAACCTCTAGGCTCCAGGGAACATTTTTTTTGTTTGTTTTTTAGTGGTGGGGAGTGGCCCCTTAAGTAAGGGTCGCTCACCTAGGGGGCAAATTATATTTAGGCCATTTCTGCCCTCCTTGGGGGCAGATCGTCCTATTTTTATTGGGCAAATCTGCCCCCAAGGCATCAATTTCATGCAAGGGGAGCGACCCCTTAGGCAAGGGTCGTTCCCCGGGGGGCAAATCTATTTTAGGACATTTGTTCCCCCCTTGGGGGCAGATCAGCCTATTTCTATTAGGCTTATCTGCCCTTGGGGGGGGCAGAAACCACTTATGCACCTGGGATTGGCGTGTGTGTTTTGTTTGGGGGGCAGCCCCTTGGACAAGGGTCGCTCCCCATGGGGGAACATTACTGTTGGCCAGATCTGCCCCCCTTGGGGGCAGATCGGCCTATTTTTGGAAGCCCCACCTGTCCCCAAGGGGGGCAGAAAGCCCACCAGAGACCAGGGAAGATTTGTTTTTCAAAGTAAGAGGGTGGGGTTATGGCCATACCCCCACCCCAAATAAATGGGGCCAAAGTTGTTCTGCCCACCTGTGGGCCGATGGGGCAATTACCCCCGTCCACGCCCGGGGGGGGGGTGGGCAGAAAGTTTACTACATGACAGGGAATAAAAAAAATAAAAAATAGTGTGGTGGTGGCTACCAACCAGTATGGGCACCCCAACTGAAGGGGATAACAGTCTTTCAGCTCTCCCACTGTACACTAAGACATCTTATCCCATGCCAAGCAAGAGGACATTTGATTATTTTGGGTTTTGGTTTTACATTTGGGCCATGAGAGATTGGCTAACTCTCAAAATCATCCCACTTGGAATGGTGAAGGGTGCACCTTTTGGACTTTGGGACGCTGCTATGTAGAAAAATCCACAAGACCTAGACACATCTGAAAACGAAACATCTGGGTGAGTCCAGGGTGATGTGCTTCACATGCACCACGCACCATTTTCTTACCCACAATGCCCTTCAAACCTCCAACTTTGCTGGAAAACACACATCTTTTCCACATTTTTGTGATGGAACCTTCCGGAATCGGCAGGAATCAACGAGTTCCTGTCTCATTTATACTGATAAAAATTCTGCCCCACTTGTCAGCCTAAAAATGTTTTTTTTTACAAACAGCCCTTTTGGACCCGCTTTGCTTTCCCCTTAATTTCAACATGATTTTGGCTCTTCCCTGTCACAGGCACTTGGCCCACCTACACAAGTGAGGTATCATTTTTACTGGGAGACTGAGGTTAATGTTGGGTGGTACGAAATTGTCCACGTGCGGTGATCCCACATAGAAATGTGGGACAAATGTGACTTTTTTGCTAAATTTGAGGTTTGCTGAGGGTTCTGGGTAAGAAAACATTGGGGGGATCCACGCAAGTCACACCTTCCTGAATTACCTCGGGTGTCTAGTTTTCAGAAATGTTTGGGTTTGGTAGGTTTCCCTATATGGCTGCTGAGCCCAGGACCAAAAATGCAGCCCCCCGCAAAAACAGGTAGTTTAGTATTTGATAATTTTGATGTGTCCACATAGGGGGTCATTCCGACCGACGGAGGAAGCACCGCCAACAGGCTGGCGGTGCTTCAGGGGCAATTCTGACCGCGCGGTAAAGCCGCGGTCAGAAAAGGGAAACCGGCGGTTTCCCGGCGGTTTTCCCCTGCCCCAGAGAATCCTCCACGGCGGCGCTGCAAGCAGCGCCGCCATGGGGATTCCGACCCCCTTCCCGCCAGCCTGTTCCTGCCGGTTTACACCGCCAGGAAGAGGCTGGCGGGAACGGGTGTCGTGGGGCCCCTGGGGGCCCCTGCAGTGCCCATGCCACTGGTATGGGCACTGCAGGGGCCCCCTTAACAGGGCCCCATTAAGATTTTCAGTGTCTGCAAAGCAGACACTAAAAATCGCGACGGGTGCCACTGCACCAGTCGCACACCAGCAACTCCGCCGGCTCCATTCGGAGCCGGCTTCATCGTTGCTGGGGCTTTCCCGCTGGGCGGGCGGGTGGCCTTTTGCCGGTCGCCTGCCTGCCCAGCGGGAAAGTCAAAATGCCCGCCGGGGTCGGAATGACCCCCATAATGTTTTGGGGCATTTCCTTTTGCGGGCAATAGGCCTACCGACAAAAGTGAGGTACCATTTTTATCGGGAGACTTGGGGGAAGCTGGGTTCCTCTCAGATTCCCGAGCTTGCTGTCACCAAAATGTGAGGAAAAAGTATTTTTTGGCCACATTTTGAGGTTTGCGAAGGATTCTGGGTAACAGACCCTGGTGAGAGCCCCACAAGTCACCCCATCTTGGATTCCCCTAGGTGTCTTGTTTTAAAAAATGCGCAGGTTTCGTAGGTTTCCCTAGGTGCCGGCTGAGCTAGAGGCCAAAATCTACAACTAGGCAATTTACAAAAAACATGACAGATTTCAATGTAAAAATGTGATGTGTCCATGTTGCGTTTCCTGTTGCGAGCATTGGGCCTATCCACGCAAGTGAGATACCATTCTTATCGGGAGACGTGGGGAAACACAGAATAGCAAAACAAGTGTTACTGCCCCTTGTCTTTCTCTACATTTTTTCTTTCCAAATGTGAGACAGTGTGTAAAAAAAGACGTCTGTTTGAGAAATGCCCTGTAATTCACATGCTAGTATGGGCACCCCGGAATACAGAGATGTGCGAATAACCACTGCTTCTCAACACCTTATATTGTGCCCATTTTGGAAATACAAAGGTTTTCTTGATACCTATTTTTCACTCTTGATATTTCAGCAAATGAATTGCTGTATACCCGGTATAGAATGAAAATCCATTGCAAGGTGCAGCAAATTTATTGGCTCTGGGTTCCTAGTGTTATTGATGAACCTACAAGCCCCATATATCCGCACAACCAGGCAAGTCCAGCAGACGTAACGGTATATCGTTTAAAAAAATTCTGACATTGCAGGGAAAAGTTACAGAGTAAAACATTGAGAAAAATTGCTGTTTTTTCACCTCAATTTCAATATTTTTTTTATTTCAGCTGTTATTTTCTGTAGGAAAACCTTGTAGGATCTACACAACTTACCCCTTGCTGAATTCAGCATTTTGTCTACTTTTTAGAAATGTTTAGCTTTCTTGCATCCAGCAATGGTTTCTCACCCATTTCTGTCACTAAGTGGAAGGAGGCTGGAAGCACAAAATATAGTGAAAATGGGGTATGTCCCAGTAAAATGCCAAAATTGTGTTGAAAAATGTTTTTTTTATTCAAGTCTACCTGTTCCTGAAAGCTGGGAAGCTGGTGAGTTTAGTACCGCAAACCCTTTCTTGAAGCCATTTTCAGGTAAAAAAACCACAAGCCTTCTTCTGCAGCCCTTTTTTCCCATTTAAAAAAATATATATATATTTGCTGTATTTTGGCTAATTTCTTGGTCTCCTTCAGGAGAACCCACAAACTCTGGGTACCTCCAGAATTCCTAGAATGTTCGAAAAAAGGACACAAATTTGGTGTGGGTAGCTTATGTGGACAAAACGTTATGAGGGCCTAAGCAGGAACTGCTTCAAATAGCCCAAAAAAGTCCTAGCAGCTGAGGTGGAAAAGGCCTGGCAGCGAAGGGGTTAAATGTGAGACATAGTTTAATTAAATGGTATGCTATTTATGGAGTTCTGCCCTTCTTGTTCCTGCTCACCCCCTCTCAGTCAATGGCCTGCTGCAAGACTTCTCTCCCCACAGTTTCCACAGAACATGTTAAGACATGAATAGATTGTAGTAATAGAAAGAATAGAAAGCATCTGTTGTGAATTGAAAAGGTTATTGCGTACTTAAAGTACCATTTTGAAAGATTTCCTTTGCAAGCATATAAAAGAGCATGATTCTATAGGCTTTTGTTTAATAAATGTCTGATATTGGAATATACATCTCCAGAGAGCAGTTGCTGACGAAGCAGAAGCAAGCAAAAGATGTCTCTTACCTCAAGAAAATTGGTTATTGTTGAGGACCTTTCAAATTTACAAAATTATTTGTGATTTGCTAATGTGGCATAACCATGATCATATAATGCTAAATGTTTAGTTTTATTAGCTAATATCCATTACATGTGTATAAAAAACCCTGGTTTTGAAGATCCAGGGCGAATTCTTAATTTCCTCCCATGTATTGTGAGATTTTCTTTCTCACTAAGATTTTGTCAGTACTCTTCTTGAGATTGAATTTAGAGGGATTTTTGTTAACTTTGTTAATGTGAGTCCATATTTCTGTATTTCTGAGGCTTCATGACTAAAATTTGCATTCCTCTGTAATGTTTTGTTAATGAATCTGTATGAAACCTTTTACACTTAATTTTGACCTAGAACTCAGTTCTTGAGTGGTCCCAGGTTATAAAATGGTTTTATTCTGCTAATTTGTTTGATTGAATAGGATAGTGGTCTCTTTCTGCTAGATCAAAGCCAAAAGTTGTGGAGTTGAACTGCCTAAAGTGTGTATTAGGGTTATGCTTTCTTGGAGTTTAAAACGTAATTGTAGTTCAGTTCCTACACTATACCAGACAATCTTGTCAAATCAATGTACATGTTCATTTTATTTTTCTAATATTAAGCATATAGGCCCAGATTAAAGGGGGCCTGTCACATTAGCGTCATTTTTGTTACACTAATGTGGTGTTGGAAGGCCCAAAATGCTTGCATTGCACCACTTTGTACCCCCTTGCGCCACATTATGCTTGCAAATGTATGCAAGGGGGCACTCCGGCAACAGGGGGGATGAAAAAATGTCACAAAGAAACCTAAGAGATTTCCTTGCGTCAATGTTATCTGCATTTTTAATGCCTGCTTTTACCATTGTTTTCAATGGGCCTCTGGGTGCTTTGCAGGATTAACATCAATATTTTTGACAGTGATCCTGCAAAGCTGGTAGACTGGCATTAAAAATGATGATGCTAGTACCCCTGACTACCGCCATGGTGCACCATATTTAAAATACTGTGCACACATGGTGGCGTTCAGGGGGTTTTAAGGGGTGCAAGAAAAGTAGTGCTCCACTAGATGCAGCACCACTTTTGATAAATCTGTCCCATAGTGTCTTAAGCACATTGATCTTTCACCAAACAATCATCTTTTCTTTTCACATTGGTGCAGATTTAAGATTTCAATCATCGCAATGAAAGACTGCATTATTCCCAAACAAAATGTAAATGGAGGAAACTTACTCAATTTCATGTGTAACAATGGATTGCATGATGGTACCTTGACTGAGAAGTGTAGGGTGGACAGTAGTAACAGAAGTGGATGAGCGTGTGCAGGAAACTCCTGACTGGTGGACTATTTAGATTAACTTTCCACCTAGACATCTGGTTCATTAAAGAGAGTTATTGTAGAATGCTGGATTTAGGATGAATGGTTGCATTTTGCTAGATCATACCCCGTTCCCATTATTCCTCAATTAATTTTGTTTTCTCTTTTCTTCTAGTGCCTCGAAGTATTCTTGGTGGTGTGTAATACTATTGAAATCTTCTAAAATAAATAAATAATGCATAATATATGATTTTAGCAATACCAATTTGGTTAGTAAGAACGCAGCACTTCAATTGTACACAGAAACTTATGACCAGGCAGGTAATACCCAAACACCACATTGTGAGGCACCCTCATCTTCAGGCCGCCTGGCCCTTGCCCCGCGTTCTGCGACCCCATCACCAACCTCATCACCACCCATGTGCTTGCTTCCAAGGTCTACATCCTCCTCAGGTACCTCAACTTCCACCTGGAGAACCCCAACGACAACAACGCCACGACTCTGCTCGAAAACCTTGCCAACCTTGGTCTCAAGGAACTCATCACTTCGCTCGCCCACTCCACCGGACACACATTCCACCCCATCTTCACCACCAGCAACCACATTTCCATCAGCCACACCACCGAACTCCAAAGGATGACCACCGCTGTATCCACTTTACCTTCAGCAAACAACCCGACCGACACCTCACTCACCGACCCCCTCGCAGGAGCTGGAAGAAGATCACCAAGGACCAGCTAGTCACCAGCCTCAATAACTCACCCCGAGACGACCTAGACACAAACACAGCTGCCCTAGATCTCAACAACTGGATCTCAGACTCACCAACACCTTAGCCCCATCAACAAACCTTCCAACAGACGCACAGCAATGAAAGCCAGTTGGTTCACCACCACCCTTAAGGAACCCAAACAAAACTGCAGACACTTCGAAAGAAAATGATGCACTGATAAGACCCCCCACCAACCACAAAGCCTTTTAAAAAGCCATAAACACACCACCAACTCATCAGGACCACCAAGAGGAAAGCCTTCCAGGAACGCATCAACAACAACACACACAACAGCATAGAGCTCTTTGCGATCATCAGAGAACTGAGCAACCCCAGAGCGAACTCCATGGACATGCCATGTCCCAAGAACTCTGCAACAACCTCTCAACCTACTTCCACCGCAAGATATCAGATATCTATGACAGCTTCCCAGCTCAGGAGCACCCCATGCCCACCACCGCCATACCCACCACCGAAGGTCCTCCAAACCCCCACCACCTATTCTGTTGGGCCAACATCTCAGACGAAGAAACCCTCAACATTATGAACTCAGGCAGCATCATCACACCCAAACTCCGGCACATCATCAGCCGCTCCTTCCAAACCACCACCTTCCCAGAAATCTGGAAACACACCAAAATCAAATCCTTAGTGAAGACACCCACCGCAGACCCAGATGACCTCAAGAACTTCCGGCGCATCTCTCTGCTCCCCTTCCCAGCGAACGTCATCGAAAAAGCTGTCAACAGACAACTCACCAAACACATCGAAGACAACAACATCCTGGACCCTTCACAGTCAGGCTTCCCTAGCAACCACAGCACCGAGACTGCCCTCATCGCTGCTACAGATGACATTCGCATCCTCCTATACAGGGGTAAGACCACGGCTCTCATCCTCCTCGACCTGTCCGCTGCCTTCAACACCATCTCCCACCACACTCTACGGACTTGTCTCCATGAAGCCGGCATCCGCGACAGGGCACTAGATGGATCCCCTCCTTCCTCACCGACAGGACCCAAAACGTGAGACTCGCCCCTTTTACTCAGAGACCACCAAGATCAACTGTGGCGTCCTGCAAGGCTCCTCTCTGAGCCCTATTCTCTTTAACCTCTACATGGCCCCAATAGCAACCATCGCCGGACACCACGCAGCATCGTCTCATACGCCAACAACACACAGAAAATGATCTCCCTCACCAACAACACCCACACAGCCAAAGCCAACCTCCACAACGGAATGAAGGCAGTCACTGCCTGGATAAAGAAGAGCTACCTCAAGCTAAATCCAGACAAAACAGAAGTCCTCGTCATCAGCAACAACCACTCTGCCTGGGACAACTCATGATCATGGTGTCCCACTGCCCTCGGAAGCACTACGGCCCCCACCAACCAGGGCTGCACCTCGGCTTCATCCTGGACTCAGCACTCTCAATGAACTGTCAAGTCAAGCGCAGTCTCCTCCGCCTGCTTTAACACCATGCGCATGCTCCAGAAGATCTTCAAATGGATCCCAACCGAATCCAGAAGAACAGTCACCCAGGCCCTCATCAGCAGCTGCCTAGACTATGGCAACTCACTCTATGCCGGAACCACCACCAAGGTACGGAAAAGACTGCAACGCATCCAGAACGCCTCCACCCATCTCATCAAGAACGCCACAGACACAGCCACACCTCCGCCCTACTGAGAGACCTGCACTGGCTCCCAATAGACAAGAGAATAACATTCAAGCTTCTCACGCATACCTACAAAGCCCTTCACAACACCGGACCAGAATACCTCAACTGCAGACTCCACTTCTACACGCCCACCAGACAGCTCCGCTCCGCTGACCTCGCCCTCGTGGCCATCCCACACGTCCCAAAGATCACAGCCGGAGTAAGATCCTTCTCACACCAGACTGCCAAGACCTGGAACTCCCTCCCCATCCACCTCAGATCTCCTACTCCATCGCAATTCAGAAAAGACCTTGAAACCTGGCTCTTTGACTGATCCCCACTGATTATCGACAACTGTTCACTTGCTGCACCCCTAGCGCCTTGAGACCCTAGCTGGTGACTAGTTGCGCTCTACAAGTCTGTTGATTGACATACCCTCGATTCGTGACTGGGAATCACGGGCAATCCTCTTCATTGGTTATCCTCCTACTTTAACAACCATCATCAGTGTCTTCAGAGGGGCACCACCATGTCCTGAAATAACCCTATCACCTGTGTAGTCCCCTGGGGTTGACTAATGTCACCTGCCATGTTGAATCTCTAAATAGAGCTACTTGGTGTTCTACTCATGGATAACAGCTTTGAGATTCACAAATAAAGATAAATAATCTGATGACATACAATTCTACATGAATGTGTGCTCTGTTGCTGAAATCCAGCACCTCAAAAACTCCTTGCACATCATCCAGACCTGGATGTCAGCCACTTACCTGAAGTTAAACCCATCCAAGGCAGAATGGCTGTTTTATTTTGCCAAGAACACTAAATAGGAAACAGTACACATGTTTCTCAACAACATGAACCTTGACAGCTTCAAATCCCAAATTTCACTGAATGCCAAGTCACTTGGATTCACCCTGAGAACAAACTTTATATTCAAGGAGAAAATTCTTAAAAAACAAATGATTCCCAGATTTTAACATAATAAATTAGCTTTTAGCTGTTAAAGTGGTACTAATGAGGTGATACCTTTGCTAAAGCATAGTTAACATGGGTACCAATGACAAAATAATGAAGTAATACAATCCAAAACTGCTACATTATGCTGCATATAATCTTTCTTTTCTTTCAACCTAATTTAGGGCCTCATTACGAGTTTGACGGTCTGTGCATCACAGTGATGGAAGTGGTGGTCTGACCGCCACCGGCTTGGCAGTCAGACCACTGTATTACGAGTCATGCAGGCCTATGGAGCATAGACAGCCACGGTTCCACCAGCACCGCTGGGTAGCACAGACCACTGCAATCACGAGGCAGAGCAAACAGGCCGGCGGAGCCTGTGTTTCTACCGAACACAGAATGAAGTTGCCCACTGCCAATCTGACCATGGCCGTCCAAACACCACATCTCAGCAGACAGAAACAGAAAATATAAAGGGAGCAAGTCACCTGCAGGAAGTGTTAAACGTCCTGTGCCGCCATGGAGCCCATCACACATGTCCTGCAGCTGCTCATCAATGGAGATGAAAATCTACGCCACGGTGGGCAGAACTGGCAGTAAGAACACACACCTATCTGTGTCATTATGCTCAACAGCAGGTCGTCGCACTGTCATCCACATGAGATGGAGTCACGCTACAGGCAAGAAGTACATATGTCATTGTGTACACAGTAAGAGTTATTCACCAAGAAGGACACATTCACAGCCACAAAACGCTCCCTTTGGGAAGGTCACTCACATTGCACCACAACACTACACAAAACCACACCCCTAACTATCTCAGGCACAGGGACAGTGAAGTGTACACAACATTGTGTCACACAACACCAAAAGCTCATCAACATCACATCTATAAGTACAAGTCACACACTCACATTGCACACATGTTGTGGACTGCCTTCAAATCCAACAAACATATATATGAATGTGTCATGGAACACAAACACCCCTCTCATGAACTAGTCCTGCAACGGACCAACACATCACCGACATTGTAACACAAAGGAAGGACAATGGGATGCACAATAGACAGAGAAAAATATATATAGTTCACTATGCAAACAATACCTGCACAATAAGGATAAGGCATCATCAGCACTCAGGGAAGAATGCTGCCCTGTGGCACATTACACTTTGCACATGGCTCTAAAACAACATTTGCACAGGAACTGGCCTTTCAGATATCTCAGGGACAAACAATAGTAGAGCCAATTGACATGCCTATCTATACAATGTGAACGTGCAAGTCAAGAAAGCACATGCAATGGAAACAGCATGGACAAGACAGATAGATAAATAAGCTTTAAGGCACACAAAGCAAAATGGACACGTGCACAGGCAAATGCAAACTAAGGTAGTACAATTGAACACCCTCCATGTCTGCACAAACAAAACTCGAGCTCCCCACGAGACAAATGTGCAATCAATATCAGAGGGACAAGTTGAACACTGTACATGCTGACATTGGCCAACACAGGATGAAATACTTACCATGCCAAACAGAACGCAATACAGTGACATCACAATTGCATTATCATTCACATATCCATAAAGTAAACATCAGCCTTTGTCTTCAGTGACACCAGCACTGCTCATAAACTCAGATATTCCAAACAACAGCAAATGGATCAGCAAGCAGGGTAAAACACACACAATGGTAGGCAGAAAACACAAGTAACTCATGAACAACATAAAGTAGAAAAGGAATGGAGAACAAATGTGTACCCAAAATAACAACTGTTTGGGATAATTAACAAGCAAATGCAAAATGTCAAAGATCATTGGCCAGCCCTGTAGACTTTCAGTGTACAGTACTGTGCCCACACTTGACTCCTATTACTGGAGGGAACCTCAACAAGAAGGGGCATCAAGTGGGCAGGCAGGCACCTCAGGGAACATCCTTGGGGGGTTAGATTTGGGATGGATGGGATTGGGAGTGGTAGAGTCTTAGGAGGGGTGGATGCCTTCTTGAGAGGAGGGTTATGGGTGCTTGCGGGGGCAGGTGTGACAGGGGAGGACTTGGAGGTGGAAAGAATTGGTTAAGATGAGGGTCAGGTCCCTTTGGGTTTGGGACAGAGTGGAGGAAACAGGGGAAAAGCAAGTAAAAAAAAAAACTTTCCTTAAGAACACGGGACAGCCATCAGAAGGGGTTGAGATTTGGAGGTTGTGGGAGTGGTTGTCTGATGTGTCAGTGTTGATTTATTGGGTGTGTGCATGTGTTCAGGTATATGTGCAGGTATGCTTACGTTTGGGTGGTGTCTGTTGCGTGTCAGTCTTTGTATGTCATGGTGGGCTGGGAGGTAGAGGTGCTGGGTGGTGTGGGAGTGGTAGATGTGTGTGTGTCTGTTGGGGTGTATGCTTGGGATAGGTAGGGAAATGGGATATTTGGATGTGGAAGAGGGAGGTTGAGAGGGGACGGAATGTGGAGGGTGACTGGCTGCCGTCAATGAGGAGGCTAGCGCCTGAAAAGATCTTTGTAGGCTAGAAATGGCATCATGTATGCCTTCCAGGAAAGCATTGGTCTGCTGGATGACATTCACAATGGCAGTCTGAACCACAGAGATACTCCTCAGGAGGTCAATAGCCTTCTGTCTCAGGTCAGCATGATGAATAGGGGACTGGGGTGAAGGTGCCTGCAGTAAAGGAGACGCCCACCGTCTTGGGTGAGTGAGCATGGCTAACTGGTTGGCAACAGGAAGTGTGGTAATAGACCCTAGGGGTGGTGGACAAAGACAGCACTGTAGTGTGTCCCAATAGGTCTGCCACCACTAGGGAGTGGCCACTGGAGCAAGAATCTGATGATGATGATGATGTTGATCTGGTCTTCTCAGTGGCACTCACCTCACGTCTGGGCCCCAGGGTCCCTCTGTGTCGGTGGTGACTTGACCTGAGGTGACATGGCCAGATGCTTCCCCACTCGACTGTGCCCTGTCTCCTTCGCTTGCCTGGGTTGATGTTGCAAATACAAAGATAAATAGGGTCACCACATGTCCCTGATCACACATGAACAACAGCTCTGATTAGTAAACATTAACATGATGTCAAGTAGGCACCAGCAACAAATGCTACCTCAGTGAAGTTTTGCTATTACAATAACCATTGAACAAGTAGGAGACCACATCCTCTTCCATTATTTGCTTCATGGCGTACACATTACTAACCTGTTGTCATACAATAGTAGACTAATGCAAACTCCATTCCCACAGATCACACACAAAGTCAGGCAGACATTTATTTGTCACATACACAAAAAGACTACAATGAGAAATGATGTTCCCAGAACATGCAATGTTGCTGACAACAGTGCAGTAGCCTTGAGAAGGTAACATGGGAATACTCATGTCACACTGAAAAGATATCCATAATGCACACTTCACCAAGTGAAATTAGTCCCAATGGAGTCATGGAGGTAGTACCAATGTTGCTCTGATAGGCCAAACATTTGGCAAAGAAATGTACACTGTAGACATCATGCACAAAGTGTCAAGGAGATATTTTCCTAAAAACCACAACACAATGAATCAGTAGGCCCCAGGGAACTCACCAGTACAGTCTAGCACCCTTCGCAATTACGTACTCTGACTGCATCAGTAGAAGTCTTTAGTCCTTTGTATGTTGGAGAGACAGAAGTATCAACATGTTGGCCTATGGGAAGCTACATCACTGTCTCTATTTTGGCCCTGCAAACCCAGATGTCTTTGGATGGATGGTTGTAGACAAACACATGATTTCAACATAACTGCTAGTCATTCCATGATGCATACCAACAGTCAGGTAAAAAACCTTACCCATTACACGTGTGAAGTGTACTTTGCTACATGATGCCACATCAATGGCCTGGAAATGCACATTGTGGCTAAAAAATCTAGTCGTACATGTCTTGTCCCTCATTGCTACTGAAGTTGTACATGCCAAAAGACATGCAATGACAGCTGAGGGTATTTGTGAGCAAACAATCAATGGTGACACACTCCTGTCTGTTTCATGACATGAAATGTACTCCCATTGCGAATGTCCTATTCCAAAAACAGGTTGGCATGCACATATATGTGAGGGAAAACTGAATTATCCCATGTAAATGGGTAGACCATGCATGAAACAGCAGTGTACACATGTTGCCAAAAGAGAAAGAGACACATGCTAACATATAGGCACACCGAATGTTGGCAACACTGATGGCACACAAATCATGTCAATGATCATTCCTCACTTACCAAGGGAAGGTATTGATCTGTAGCTGCTCCCAAAGATCTGTCACATGTATGATGCCCATCTCCAAATTACACACAGAGTGAGGCACTAGCACCCATCACACTTTGAAGACAAGTAACCTCTGGGTGACAGATGTTAATATACACAATTAACCAGACACATGGCTGAGGACAGTGATCTATCACTTCTTTTACTTTGGCCTGGGACACTGAAGAGTAGTGGCCTGTTGCATAGAATGTACAACTGATACAACAACAAACAGTACTTGATTTTTCAATGTACAAAGAGCAAATTGTTTATAGAATATACACAGTTGTGCCCTATGTTCCTGGGCCAATAGGTAAGAAACATCTGTATGCACCACATTACATATCTATACAAACAGTAACTCATCTACTGTTTCACACGTGGCTCATCCCTAATTGTTAGGGGAGTTGTCAGACAAAATGACTATGGCCCTCATTACAACCTTGGCGGGTGGCAATCACTGCCTGCCAAGGTTGAACCGTGGGGCGGCCGTGCTCCCGCGGGGTCTATTATGAGATCCCTGCTTGGCCGGCGGGAGGAAACCTGGTTTCTGCCACCGGCCCAGCGGGGATCTCGGCCGCAACACAGGAGCCGGCTCCAAATGATGCCGGCGGTGTTGCGGCTTTGCGACGGGTGCAGTTGCACCCGTTGCGCTTTTCACTGTCTGCATAGCAGACAGTGAAAAGCTCCATGGGGCTGTGGCAGGGGGACCCTGCACTGCCCATGCCAGTGGCATGGGCAGTGCAGGGGCCCCCAGGGGCCCCACGACTCCCCTTTCCGCCAGCCTTTTCATGGCAGTTCTTACCGCCATGAAAAGGCTGGCAGGAAGGGGACTCGTAATCCCCTGGGCAGCGCTGCCCTGGGGGATTTAAACCGCCGGGAACAATGTCGCGGGAAACCGCCGGTCCCGGCGGTGCATAATGCCCCTGGAAGCACCGCCAGCCTGTTGGCGGTGCTTCCTCCAAAACAGCCCTGGCGGTCAAAGACCACCAGGGTTGTAATGACCTCCCATGACTGTACGAAGAATTGCAGTTGTTAGAATCTGTGGAGTGGAGTTCTATGGCAAAAGCTGGTGAGCTAATACTCTCCAATATTCAGCCAAAGGATGCTTGAAGGGTTAGCCTTGATGTAGCTACATTGTTTGTGTCAGTCTCATTGTAATGAAATTTCCTTTCCAGATGCTTGCCAAATGAATTGCGAAATAGGCCTATACTCCTTGTTTTGTCTTTATACAGGTACCTTCACCATGACATCCTCATCTAGGCATTTCAGAGTTGTGACATTGGCAGGGATCAGATGCTATTCCAACATAGGAAGTGGACATGGATTGTTCCAGGTAATGTGGGTCACAGATTTGGGGTGTATGAGAACTGTGCCAAAGCAGCTTGAACAGGTTTGGGTGGAAGGTCAGAAGTGTACATTGTACTTGTTTATTGTGCTGTGTTGGACCAGTTGCATCATGTGTATGATTATGTGGACATAAAATATGTTGTCATCAAGTGCAAACATGGCATTCACCCTTCACATATGCTAAACACTATCCTTGTATGACCGGTGTGTAGCTGTAGATGTGTTTCATCATTACAGGCCACAGTGCCTGTGCCACCACACTCACATATTTTTTGTAATACCACAAGATGCAACATCATTGGATCATTATGGCACTGTGATCAGGGACTGTTGTATTGCCCTCTGTCTGTACTTTGGTTTATGTGATATTGAATTACTTTGGTTTGGTATGTGATAAGGCACAAGCTGATGACACCATTCACTTTTCTGTTAGCCTATTCAACAGCACAATGTCTGATGCGACCCTTCTTCCATGGTCTGGGGGACTCTACATTCATATATGTACCTTGACACAATATGAGTCAGCCATTCTTGGCACTGACAGTCTAGATATATGTGCTGTACTGTACAATAGAATGTTTGGTGTGACCAGACATTTGTAGAAATCTTTGTGTGTGTTGTTAGTAATCCTTAGCAGGATACTGTGCCTGTAACATATCCCTCCTAGCATTAGTCCCTTGTGTCTCCCTCATTTGTTTCACATGGTCTTACATCTTCACAAGGCAAAATGTGGAACAAAAGCAAGCAGACAATGACTTTGTGATAGGTGCTTTTATTGACAATTTGTGCATTAAAATTGAATTGGGGGATGGTTGAAAAGAACAGTGAAGGGTTCAGTCATGGTGGATGAATTCAGTAGAGTATATGCCACACAATTGTAAGTCAAAGGTCAAGTGTACTCCTCCCATAGGAAATGGGAGGTGATTGAAAAACAGTCAACAGAGTGAGTTCACTTCAATTGTGAGATACCAGACAGGGGCCTTTGAACAGGTGGCCACTGGCCTGGTGAGTAGAGTGACAATGAAGGAGGCAAAAGGTGAGCAGTTAGCATTAATGTCATAGCATTTGGAGACATTTTTAGTGTTGTGGCTTACCAGACTCCACCCCCCCCCCGGTATTCCCGTCAAGCCCTCAGGATGCAGGATGGCTGATACCTTCTCCTTCCAGGGATAGAGTTGTAATAGGGCAGTGGGATGGCCGTCACCAGTCTTCTTGGCTTGCAGCTTGTGCTGGAGACCAGTGAAAGGACCTTGCCCCTGAGGCCATTCCACCTCTTCCTAATGTCCTCCCTTGTGCGCAGGATGGTGCCTATAGCATTCACTCTGTTGATTATCCTGTCCCACATTTCCATTTTCCTATGTGCTGGACTTGTGCTCCAAACAACTGTAGCTCTACTCTTATGATTTTATCCACCATGACTCTTCATCTGTGAAATGGGGATTTTTGGAATGTGAAATGATGGAAAAAAAACCACAAAAAATGATATTTAGAAGAGTGACAGTGACTTACAAAAGGGGAGTAGTGCAAAAAGGTGTGACAGGATAAAAGTGTGTGAAGTGTGTTGTATGGGATATTGAAATAAAAATGGTGCCTAGTATCTGTGCAGTGTTGGAAAGAGTCACTCTGTCTTGTAGGGTCTTGCTGTGTAAATGCAAATGATTGTGGTGTGAGAAGGGATGTGTTTTTATAGTGTCCTTTGCAGGTGTGTCCAATGTGACAATGTGTGTAAGCTGTGTTTTTAAATTCATCCAATGTGTAGTTTTGTATAACTGTGGTGACCTTGAACCGCCATAGTTCAGAACACAATTGGCTGACCGCCACAGCAACTTTGAACTTGTAATACAGTCAGTGGTTGGTCGCTATGCTGTCAGGGCTGGAGTTTGGACCACCTATTTCTGGGCCTTCTCATCCCAGCCAGCCTGGCATTTTTGTTTGGCGATTGGAGGTCCTGCCTGTGTAACTTGTAATACGGCCGTCTTTTCAGGACCGCCAACATTGGGGTCTGGCGTTCCGACCACTAAACTCGTAATGAGGCCCAAAGTTTGTCTTCATTTTGTTGGTAGAAAGGGTTTTCTATTAGTAAATTATTGTGGTTGACTACTTCTGTGACAAGAACATGGGCTACTGATCTCATTTTTTTTACTTTGAAGGGGAATTGGCTGCCAGTGGAATATTCTATATTTAAGGCCTCATTATGACTTTGGCCGTCTGAATTATCTGACCACCAAAGCCATGGGGAGGAGGCTGGCATCATACCGGCTGCCTCCTCCCTAGTTGTATTACGTTTCCACCTGCTGACCGTTGGAAACATTGGCCCTCATTATGACTTTAGCAGTCTTTTACCAAGACCGCCAAAGCCACGGGCACCAGAGACCGCCAGTTCTGGTGGTCTTCCGCCGGCCAAATTATGGGTACTGCCAGATTTCCACCACACTTTGGATGTAAATCCGGAAGTAGTTGTGTTGGAGGGCGGCGGCGCTCTGGCAGTTTCTACCATCTGCCCTGCCCCGCCAGAAGGACTCCACCAGCCGTATTATGACCAATAATACTGCCTGGTGGTGTCCTGCTGGCAGGGCGCTGCTGGCAGTGGAAGCGCCCCTTCCCGTTCCAGTTCCCTGTCGGACGACCTTCTCCCTGCAGCAGGTCAGGTGATTGTGTGACAGGGGAGGGGAGTGGGAGTGTGGGGGTGTGTAGTGTGTGCGTGTGTCAGTGTGTGGTGTCTGCTTGTGTGTATGAATGTGTGTATGCGTGGTTGTATGTGTGTCTGAATGTTGAAGTGTGTGTGTGTCTGCATGTAAGTGTGAATGTGTGTGAGTATTCATGTCTGAATGAGTGTTAGTATGTGTAGGTGAATACGTGTATGTTTGGAAGTGTAGGTGAATGGGTATATGCGTGGTGCGTGTGCATGTATGCAGGGAGAGGGGCGCTGTGACTGTAGGTGGTGGGGAAGGGAGGCTCTGTGACTGTAGGTGGGGTGGGCGGTCTAGTGCTTGCTGGGGCGTGGGGGAGCCGTCTACAGGTGACAGGGAATTAATTCCGCCATGGTTTTCGTGGTGGTGCTACTGCCACAGAAACAATGGTGGGAAGGGGCTCCTAATACCTCTGGCGGTCTTCTGTGGAGATGATCATCTCCAACCAGGCGGTTCAAACCGCCATGGCGGTATGAGTGGAAAAGTGGTGGGTTGGAAGAGTCCAACCCGCCACACTCATAATGTGGTGGTCTTCCCTGACAGCCTATTGGCAGTGGGACCCCAATAGTATTATGATGTTTCCACCGGTCAGACCGGTGGAAACAGTACCATGGGATTGACTTGGCTCCCTTAAGGGAGTCAAAGCAAATTCCATGGTACAACATTGCAGACAATGAGCAATCCGAGGGTGCTGGCAGGGAAACCCCCACCATGAATTTGTGATCAGCACAGCAGTGCTGATCTCAGCGCCACCAGGGCTGACCACTACTCCCACTGCCGCTACCCCATCGGGAAACATGTCCTGGTCATGGCTGTGGTCACCTGATGGTCCAACTGCGACGGTCGCAATCTGACAGTCAGACCATCAGAAGTGCAGTGGTCCTATCGCAAATCTGGTGGTCTTAAGACCCCCAGAGTTGTAATGAGGCCCTTAATGTAGATTTTTGGAGGTGTCTCCTTATACGTTGATTTAAGTTATAGTAACAGCCTTATAGGGCTGTGTGGGGGTATATTTTCACTATTATTTGGATCATGACTTGTTCAAAGCCTTTTAATATTTTTTGGGGTCAATGTCATTAGTTTTTTGTTTTATATAGAGTAGAAGTTCATATTAGGTACTGATTTGTTTGTCTGGGAGTAAAACATAAATGAAAGGGATATTCATTGGATCATGACTTGTTCAAAGCCTTTTAATATTTTTTGGGGTCAATGTCATTAGTTTTTTGTTTTATATAGAGTAGAAGTTCATATTAGGTACTGATTTGTTTGTCTGGGAGTAAAACATAAATGAAAGGGATATTGGTATTTTGACATTCACCGTGTATCGTGTATATCTTAGTGAATGGTTAGAGACACATTTTAAAGGTCCTGTCTATGATCCAGGTTTGGCATTGTGTAGGGTTCATTAAGTTGTTTGCAGTGGAAAAGATTAGGATCAATTTTACATTATTTTGATTGACGTATAAAAGAAAGGGTTCCTCATTATGTGTAATTGTTAAATGGTCGGGAATGTCGATGGGCCTCATTACCAGGTTGGTGGTCCAACTGCCACATTGCAACCCTGGCGAGTGGACCCATGGGGGGACCACCATCTCCTCCAGGAACATGCTTCCGCATGGGGTGACGGCTGTCAGAATAGTTCTCAGGGCATCGCTGAACTCAGTGCCACCAGGATGATTACAACTCAGCTTTCCACTAGCCTTTCCACTGTGGGAACCCCGCCATGGAAAGGCTGGCAAAAATCCAGTGCTGGGGCCATACTGTAAAGGAGCAGAGGCAAATATCGTACCACTGTTCTGTCAGTCAGCCCAGTGGGAACACGTGACACAATGTTTCCGCCGGTCAGCCTGGCAGGAACATTGTGATATGCTCTGGAGGGGATGCCACCGGTATGACTGTGGTGTCCTCTCCGTGAGTTTGGTAGTCGGCTCATCTCATGGCCAAACTCCTAATGAGGCCATATGTCTGGCATCTTACAGGAGCAGGTAGGGTATCTCTGGTTGTTTTTTTAGTGTGTGTATGGGAGTTGGCCTGTTATGTGCTTGGGGACTTTGGGTAGTATGTCTTTAGGGATTTTACTTGTGGGTTCCTGAGAACTAGTGCTTGCCTCCATTATATATTATAAAACCTCTCTAATTTCTATTTGTGTAACGTTTGTGGGGTTGTTCTGCTCTTTTAAATTAATCATATTTTCTTTTGAAATTGCCTTTGCATAGCATGCATCAGATTACTATTTAGTACATTTCCAGTTTATACATCCTGTAGATCCACTTTCTTGGCTGTAGGTGTAGCCCATGTGACTTAGGCCCTCATTTTGAGCTTGGTAGATGAGAAAGCCTGTCCACCAAACTACCGACATGATGGCCGCCGCTCTAGTGGTGACCACTCCACTGGACCTATTAGGAGTTTCCTGCTAGGCCGGCAGGCGAAAACCTCAGTTTTCATCTACTGGCCTAGCGGGAAACAGGCCACAGCATTGTCTCTGGCTTGTAATCAAGCCAGCGCCAATGCTGTAGCCCGCAGGGTGCACCAGCACCCTCAGACAGTGAACAGGTGATGGTGCTGGGCAGGGGGACCCCAGCACAGCCCATGCCAATTACTCCACCAGCCTTTTCATGGCAGTAAAACCACTATGAAAAGGCTGGTGGAGAGTGAAGTCGTAATCCACAGGGCAGTGCTGCCCTGGCAGATTACGCTCTCCGCCACTCCCAGGCCTTCGGGATCATGGATCCCGGCGGTGCTGGTGGAACTCTGGTGGTCTGCCTGCCAAGGTCTTTATGTGGCAGTCAGACCATCACAGCAGCAGCAGTCCTGAAGAACTGCAGCCTCATAATGAGGCCCTTAATAATTGCCTTCCTTTTTGCTAAGTGATAAATTTGGCTCCTAAGTAGTCTAATAATATAAATATATATTATAGGTTTTTTTTTTCATGTTAGTTTCCAACACATTTAAAATGCAGTTAGTTTTATTTTATTTACTTACTTTGATGTTTTACTGAGCTGTTTTGCACAGTTTTGCAGCTTCTCGTATTAGCTCTTTTTAATGTGCAGCAGATGTTTGTTTTCTCTTGAAAAAGGAAAAAAGTTAGAATAATTAAATTTTTTATTTTTTCTAGTTTGTCGAGGTTTAGGGAGCTAGGTTTAGTTTTGATTACTGTTTGGGTGAGTGTATAATTTGTTTTTTATGTATACTTACTTTATTCAATATTCTTGCCATTTTGATATAGTTGAGATTTTCTGGCAGTTTGTTGGTTTTCATTTTCATTTATACTAGTTTGTTGAGCAAATCTGCCAGAGTTTCCTTGTCTTGCAGTGTTGGTTGTATTTGAGTATTTATTTTCTTTAATTCTTCTGTCTTTTATATTGTTTGTTTATTTGTTTGAGTCATTTTATTGGTTAACATTGTTTATAATGTTATATTATTAGTTGGTATGGTATAGTTTTTTTTTTTATCAGTTAAATTCTTGTTTGGTAAATGATATGTTGCATTATTTATAATTGTTTTTATTTAAATATGAATTTGTTTGTTTTTAGATATGTTTTTTATATTTTTGTTTTATTTAAACGTTTATAGTTAATAATAAAGTTTTTGGTGTACTCATTGCATAGTTTTAGGAGGGTTTTTTGGATGAATTTTAATTTATTTTTAAATGTTTCATATAAGTTTAGGGTCTATTTGAAGTAATTGGTTTGTGTTGAAATTGGTGTTTTGGTATGTTTTTTATGGATTTATTAGTAGCTATGACTATAATTATGTAGCTGATATTTGTGTGCTCAATATTAGTAATATTTATATTATGTGTACAGAGTTGATATTTGTGTCCTCAATATTTAATTTCTGATATTTGTATTTCTCAATATTTGTTGAATTGTCATTAAGTCACTGATCAATTTTACATGTCCTGGTAGTTAATAACTCCTAAATTAATTTTTCACTTCTGTAAAGCCTACTTCTCCCTAAGGATAACTTTGGAGTTTCCTTATTTCATTTATTAAGATGTACCTTCTAATTAGCAACAGCTGGAGGAGTCCAGTTTGGTGTCTAAAGAACTGTAGTTAAAAAACATTTTAATGGTAAAGTCAGATTTTTGGTCACAATTCAGAAAATGGCACTTTTAGAAAGGTTGCTTTTTCTTATCCCAACCATTTGGTGCCTGCAGTCTGTATCCTGGTTTACATGACTAGGGACCTCATTACGATTTTGGCGGTCGTACTGCCAGGCCACCAGGCTGGCGGTCCTGAAAAGACCTCCATGTTGGCGGTCTTTCAGACCACCCTATTATGAGTTATTCAGGCAGGACCTCCGACGGGCAAGCAAAAAAAGCAGACTGCCAGCAGCGAGGCGATCTGGAAATATCCCGTCCAACCTCCTGAGCCGACAGCAACACAACCAATTACCGAGCATATTACAAGCACATGGTCGCTGTGGCAGACCCTTCATGGCATTCAGCCAATGGAAGTCCGAACCACGGTGGTTCACGGTCAGCTAACTAATACACAACTGCACAACTGACATACATTGCAACAGTGGACACACCTGCAAAGGACACTATACAACACACCCCTTCACAGACAACAATCCTTTGCATTTCCAATTCCAAACAATAAAGCCAGAACACCTTACTTCCTATACACCAGGAAGTGTATAACATCCTGGACACACTTTTGTCCATTCACACCCTATTGCACACTTTTTTTTGTTTCACCATGTCACAGTCGAAAAATCCACGTTTCTCAGAAGATGAGTTAAGAGTCAAGGTGGATATAATCATAAGAGTAGAGCCACACTTGTTTGGAGCACACGTCCAGGAAAATGGAACCGTGGGACAGGATAGTCGACAGATTCAGTGCTGTAGGCACCATACTGTGCACAAATGAGGACATTAGGAAGAGGTGAAACAACCTAAGGGGCAAGGTCCATTCCCTGGTCTCCAGGCACCAGTTGCAGGCCAAGTAGACTGGCAGTGGCCCTCCCAGTGCTCCATTACATCTATTTTACTGGGAGGAGAAGGGCTTGCCCATCCTGCATCTTGAGGGCTTGACGGGAATACCTGGGGGAGTTGAGTCTTCTAAGTCACAAAACACAAGAAAAAAGTCACCAAAATGCTCTGTCATGCATGCTCATAGCTCACCTTTTAATACGGTCTTGTACATGTACCCCACAAACATTCAATACTTAGAGAATCTGAGTCCAATCACTGTTAATCTGCATTGTTGGACCCAACAGCACAGCTACCAAGGCCCATCACATGCCATGAGTCGAAATGGGGCCTTTTAAGTCTTTCACTATCAGAAAATGATAACATGACTCATTTTATGTCTCAATTGGTAAATCATATGCCCAGACCCAAATCCAGTCTGCATTCAGATATGTAATACACAACATTTGTATATTGTCTGTAGTACAGAGAGTTACCTGACTGCAACTCCCAGAAGATGTTGTTTCAGCAACTCCAAACACTAGACCCATGTTATCTTGTTCAAATTCCCTTGTGGCTTACCTCTCAATTGAAATGTACTAATCTGGCAGGATACCATGTGTATAGTGTGTGTATTGAAGAGAGGGACATGAATGCCAATCCCAGCAGGTCCTGTTTCTATTGCTCCAGACATCAGCACAGTATCCACTTGGCCCAATACATTTGTTTGCGAACTCCCACATGAAGTCTACTCACCTATAAGGATGCATTTGTATAGTGTGTGTAGTAGAGAGAGTGACATGACTACAACTCCCAGGTGGCACTGTTTTACTAACTCCAAACACCAGCCCAGTGGTCACTTGTCCAAATACCCATGTTTGGCAATGCACACATGAAGTGTACTCACATGGGAGGATTCTATATGTATCGTAGTAGAGAGAGTGACATGACTGCAACTCCTCCCAGGAGGCACTATTTTACTAACATCAAACACCAGACCAGTGGTCCATTGTTAAAAGATCCCTATTTGGCAATTCACAATTGAGGTTTACTCATCTGGGAGGATACAATTTGTAAAGTGTGGGTAGTAGAGAGAGTGACATGACTACAACACCCAGGGAGCAGTGTGTCTCAACACCAGCCCAGTATTCAATTTTCCAAATATCATTTTTTGATAAATCACATATGAAGTGTACTAACCTGGGGAGATCAAACATGTATAGTGTGTGCAGTACAGGGAGTGACATGACTGCTGAGGCCAGGAGACTGTTACTCCACCCACCAGCCCAGTGTTCACCTACACAAATACCATTGTTTGGTAACCCACAAATGAAGTGTACACACCTGGGAGGATACTATTTTTCAAGTGTGTGAAGTAGAGAGAATAGCCTGACTGCAACTCCCAGTAACCACTTTTTCTTTGACTGCAAACACCAGACCAGTGTTCACTTGTCTAAAGACCCCTGTTTGGCAACTCTCAATTGAAGTGCACTCACCTAGGGAGATAGCATTTGCTAAGTATTGGGAAGCAGTGGGAGTGACATGACTGCAAAGCCCAAAAGGCCCTGTAACTCGAGCTCGAAACACCAGCACAGTGGCCACTTGTCAAAGTACCCTTGATTGTCAAATCTCAAGCGAAGTATACTCATCTGGGACTGATCAAGCACAGATCATGCCTAAATAAGAGATGTATCTATTAACATAGCTCCATCTTGACTTGCTAACCCAGCATGAAATATTGGAGGACAGGAATGACACCTTACCAACTGTGTATAACAAGTATTCATAAGGCCTCAAGATGCATCCCCAGATTGGTACTGGCAGCAGACACATTCATACTGCACTAGGCACATGACTTCAGTTACATATACAACAAATCCAGGATTTGCCTGCATCACACTAAACTAGGGCTCCAAATGGGCAAAGCCATATCCTGCCTAGCCACTGTTTTGCCTGCACCGGTGGCAAAATGGCATTTTCAGGCCCTCTTCCCAGGTGCTAATGATCTGCACATTTCAGCAGTTGCTTGAGTCAAAATGAATTTTCATGCTTCACACATGGCATGTCAATACACCCAAAACCATGGTTACTTGGCAAAATAGGATTAACAGCAACTTCACGTTGCACAAGATCTCTGCTTACTGTAAATCTAAACCGTTGGAGGTAGATGTCACAATACAGCCAGCAACATTGCATGTTATACATCAACAGGTCTTGCTGCCGCTAGGCACACAGAGGCCGCAGAAGAGACTATAACTACCAACCTTGATGAAGTCGTCAGCGAAGAAGGCACACCTCGAGGTGGAGGATGGTTCTGGCCCATCTGGGTAATCTGGTCAGATGGCAACAGGGTGTCTTACTGTGGCCACTACATCACCACCCAGCCCAATTGTCTCAACATCTCAGGCAGCCATTTGCCCCTAACCTGTGGACCAAGGAAAGTGCTACCATCTCTTGCCCCCCAGTCCTGGATCCTGAGTTCTAGTGCAACACTTCTGACAATAAGGGTCCAGGAACAAGTTGGAGAGGGCACAGGCCCATGGAGGTTGGGTGTGTTTGAGAGATATCGTGGGCCAGCAGGGTGAGGTCACTGGGGCTGATGTTGGCCAGGACACCATCAGCCACATCTTGAGGGTCTATCAGGAGTCCCAAAGCATGATGGGGCAGGTCTTGACTGAACTCCAGGAAATCAAGCGTCCTACAGAGGGACATGCACAGAGACATACAGGAACAGATGGAGGCCCACAATACCAACATGGCCTCCCTAACAGGGGTGCTGAGGGACATTCATACCACCCTGAGCAGGGCTTTCCAACAATAGCCTACCCCTTCCTTTGGCTCCTCAACACCAGGCCCATCAACATTGGTGCCAGCCACTGGAAGGGAGACCCTGCCAGAGGAAAATCCCGCCCCAGACACCCCTCCATCCGTAGCAGCAGATCCCACACCCCATGCAAGTGAGAATGTCCAGCAAAGATTCCAGGAGGTACGGATGGCTAGACACCCATCACTGCCAGCAAGTGACCTCTTCCTGAAGGACCTCCTTTGTGTGCCACACATTCACTCTGTTGAGTGATCCTGAAACCACCTGCCAGTTCCAATGGGAGAAGTATGCTGGACTTTGGACTCTAAGTGGTGTGCATCTATTCCAATGGTTTCATTCACCATCCAAAATGTATTTTCAGATTTAGCATTGTAATAAATTCTCCCATCACAAACTCATTGTCTGCTTGCTTAATTTCCACATTTCCCTATGTAAGGATGTAAGACCATGTGAACCATATGATGAAGACACAAGCTACTTGTGCAAGCAGGGATATGTATCCAGCTCAGGATTACATACATTACACATTAACACATTTGTACAAGCACCTTGGTCAAACATTTTTTTTCCAGTGTACCGCACATGGGCTGTCAATATGCCTTGACTCGTAGGAACAAGGATGTGTGACTCATACTGAGTCAAAGAACATATTTCATGGTGCAGACCTTTATACCACTGTATGAAGGGATTTGTCAGACATTGTCCTGTAGAATAGGCAAACACTGAAGCAGTTGATGTCGTCAACTTGAGCCTTGTTACACACCACACCAAAGTAATCCAACATCACATAATCTAAGATAAAGATGGCAGTACAACAGTCCCTGATTACAAGCCCATCATAATTCAATGCTCATGTGTTTAGTGGTATGACACAAACATTGGTCAGTGTTGTAGCACAGGAAGTGTGGCCTGCAATGATAAAACACATATACAACTCTAGAAGGTTCATACAAAAAGATTGTTTAGCCAATGTGAAGGGAAAATGACTTGCTCAAAGGATAAGACTACATATTTTCAGACCACACGAAGACACAAATGATGCATCAGGCCCACCACAAGACAGAAAACAAGTGCATGTGCACTTTTGTACCTCCATCCAAACACCATGCCAACTATCTTGGTACAGGTCTCATACATCCAAACTCTGAGGCTTATATCATCTGGAACAGTCCATGCCCACTTTCTATGTCAGAACAGCATCAGATACCCACCAATGTCACAACTCTGAAATGCATGATGAAGGTACGTTTACAAAGAACAAAACAAGGAGTATGTAGGAGGCTGGCCTGGCTTGTAGTGGGTATCAGAGGTACTTACACCTTGTGCCAGGTCCAGTTATCCCTTATTAGTGTAGAAGAGGTGTTTCTAGCAGTTTAGACTGATAGAAGGTACCTACGGCAAAGCAGCTTAGGCTGAACTAGGAGACATGTAAAGCTCCTACTATACCACTTGTATCATATGCACAATATCATAAGAAAACACAATACACAGAATTACTAAAAATAAAGGTACTTTATTTTTATGACAATATGGCAAAAGTATCTCAGTGAGTATCCTCAGTGAGAACATAAGTTATATACACAAGTTATACGTACACAAACCAAAATTAGGTAAATAATAGCAAGAAAAGTAATGCAAACAGTGTAGAATTACAATAGATTTCAATAGGAGCACAATGGTATAGGGGCAACAAAAAACATATACTCCAAAAGTGGAATGCGTACCACGAATGGACCCCAAACCTATGTGAGCTTGTAGAGGGTTGCTGGGACTATAAGAAAACAGTGAGGGTTAGAAAAAAAAACCACCCCAAGACCCTGAAAAGTAGGAGTAAAGTACACCTACTATCTCCAGAGAGCACACAAGTCGTGATAGGGGGACTCTGCAGGAAGAACAAACACCAGCAATGCAACAACAGTGGATTTCCGGACCTGAGTACCTGTAAGACAAGGGGACCAAGTCCAATAGTCGCAACAGTGTCGAGAGCGGGCAGGAGCCCAGGAAATGCCAGCTGAAGATGCAAGGAAGCTGCCACCGGTTGGAAGAAGCTTGGAGTTCTGCAAGAAAGAAGAGGACTAGGGACTTCTCCTTTGGAAGATGGATGTCCCATGTTGCGATGAAGCTTGCAGAGGTGTTACCACGCAGAAAGACCCCCAACAAGCATTGCTAGCTGCAAGGCTTGCAGTAGAGGTTTTTGGGTGCTGCTGTGACTCAGAGAGCCCTCACAGAAGCAGGCAGCACCCACAGAAGTACCCCAACAGGCACTTTGTAGAAAAGTGACCCAGAGTCCACGCGAAGTCACAAAAGGGAGGCCTACGACGCCGGAGGACAACTCAGAAGGTTGTGCACTGCAGGATCGAGTGCCGGGGACCCAGGCTTGGCTGTGCATGAAGGAAATCCTGAAAGAGTGCACAGGAGCCGAAGCAGCTGCAGATCACGCAGTACACAGCTTTGCAGTCTAGCGTGGGAAGGCAAGAACTTACCTCCACAAAACTTGGACTGAAGAGTGACTGGACTGTGAGAGTCACTTGGACAGAGTTGCTGTGTTCCAGGGACCATGCTCGTCAGGATGAGAGGGGACCCAGAGGACCAGTGTTGCAGTCTTTTGGTGCCTGCGTTAGCAGGGGGAAGATTCCGTCGACCCACAGAAGATTTCTTCAGAGCTTCTGGAGCAGAGTGAAGGCAGGCTACCCCCAGAGCATGCACCACCTGGAAACAGTCGAGAAAGCCGGCAGGATTAGGCGCTACAATGTTGCTGGTAGTCGTCTTGCTGCTTTGTTGCGGTTTTGCAGGCGTGCTGGAGCAGTCAGCGGTCGATCCTTTGGAAGAAGGTGAAGAGGGAGATGCAGAGGAACTCTGGTGAGCTCTTGCATTCGTTATCTGAAGAATTCCCCAAAAGCAGAGACCCTAAATAGCCAGAAAAGGAGGTTTGGCTTCTAAGGAAGGAGGATTGGCTACCAAGAGAGGTAAGAGCCTATCAGAAGGAGCCTCGGACGTCACCTGCTGGCACTGGCCACTCAGAGCAGTCCAGTGTGCCCCCAACACCTCTGTTTCCAAGATGGCAGAGGTCTGAGACACACTGGAGGAGCTCTGGGCACCTCCCCTGGGAGGTACTGGTCAGGGGAGTGGTCACTCCCCTTTCCTTTGTCCAGTTTCACGCCAGAGCAGGGCTGGGGGATCCCTGAACCGGTGTAGACTGGCTTATGCAGAGATGGGCACCATCTGTGCCCATCAAAGCATTTCCAGAGGCTGGGCACATACCGATGTAACACAGCTGTAGGCCTGGAGGAAATATAGCAGAGGGCACAAAGTGGGACCCACATCTGTGAAATGGAAAGTCAAAGTGACAAGTCAGGGTCCATACACTGAGTGAAAATGACAGACTTATGCTAGCTCCAAAAATTGTATGAGATGAGGGAGGCAGTGACATCTTCTTACCTGTGTCTCACTGGAAGTATTGCATGATTATGTTGTTTCGGTTGTTGATATCCTCTTCTTCTGCCTCCTCTTCTTCACTGTCCACAGGCTCCACAGCTGCCACAAGACTACCAGCTGGCCCATCCTCCTGCAGAAAAGGCACCTGGCATCGAAAAGCCAGGTTATGCAGCATACAGCAGGCCACGATTATCTGGCACACCTTCTTTGGTGAGTAGTAGAGGGAACCACCTGTCATATGGAGGCACCAGAATCTGGCCTTCAGGAGGCCGAAGGTGCGTTTGATCACCCTCCTAGTTCGCCCATGTGCCTCATTGTAGAGCTCCTCTGCCCCTGTCCTGGGATTCCTCACTGGGGTCAGTAGCCATGACAGGTTGGGGTAACCAGAGTCACCTGCAAATATCGAGGGACAACTGTTAGACACACACTAACCCTTAGGGACAACCCCATACCCAGACACCTATTCACACTGTATTGGGTCCTTGACCCAATATGTGATGGGGCACCTCCAGAGGCCACACACGGTTTCTCTGGAGTTGCCCCATCACATAAGGGATGCTGCTATTCCTCAAAATGTAAGCGTCATGCACTGAGCCTGGAAACTTGGCATTCACATGGGAGATGTACTGGTCTGCCAAACACACTATCTGCACATTCATCGAATGGTAGCTTTTTCTATTTCTGTACACCTGTTCACTCCTGCGGGGGGAACTAATGCCACATGTGTCCCATCAATGGCACCAATGATGTGGGTATATGTCCCAGGGCATAGAAGTCACCTTTCACGGTGGGCAAATCCTCCACCTGAGGGAACACGATGTAGCTGCGCATGTGTTTCAGCAGGGCAGCCAACACTCTGGACAACACGTTAGAGAACATTGGCTGGGACATCCCTGATGCAATGGTCACTGTTGTTTGAAAGGAACCACTTGCCAGGAAATGGAGTACTGACAGGACCTGCACTAGAGGGGGTATCCCTGTGGGATGGCGTATAGCTGACATCAGGTCTGGCTCCAACTGGGTGCACAGTTCCTGGATTGTTAAACAATCAAGTCTGTATGTGACTATTATGTGTCTCTCTTCCATTGTTGACAGGTCCACCAGCGGTCTGTACACTGGAGGATGCCGCCAACTCATCACCTGCCCCAGCAGACGTACCCTATGGAGGAGAACAGCGAGCAGAGAGTCAGCCAACACTGAGGTATCCCAAAATGTAATTTGCACAAATGTATTAATCCGCAATGTACCTGTAACTGTGTGTATTCCAGGCCTACATAGGTGTGACGCAGTTATTATTAATGCCATGTGGCCCCCTGAAATGGCATCTGCCTGACCTGTAAGGTGGGACAAGGGGATATGAGGTAACTGCGCTGGGGTTCTACACCGTTGCGGTGGGCGGTCGAAGACTGCAGCACATTTCTGCATTGGTTAACATTGGGCCCTATGGGTCCGAAGAGCCAATGATGATGTACGCCGGCCGTGACGGTATGCACAGCCACGGACGTGACCGCCATTTTCTGTCTGTTCAATCACTTGATACCTGACCTTCAACAGGAGAGGACCTACACTGCAAGTGCTGCTGTGACCTGTGTCTGGAAGCGACGATGGCTCATGTGTCTGGGGAAAGGGCCCCTGCCTTCACTTCAGAGGAGATGGAGAAACTAGTGGATGGTGTCCTCCCCCAGTACACGCAACTGTACGGTCCTCCAGACAAACAGGTGAGTACACTGTAAGCATGCTGAATGGGCAATGCCTGCTTTGAGTGGTGTGGATGGAAGATACATGGGGGGGACTGGTGGGCAATGACTATGACGGTCCGGATGGGTGAGTAATGCCCTTTCCCCCTGTACCATTCCTCTAGGTCAGCGCCCACCAGAAGAATGCTATTTGGCGTGCCATCGCCAAGAACATCTGGACCCTGGGGGTCCACCACAGACGGAGCACCCACTGCTAGAAAAGATGGGAGGACCTGCGCCGCTGTAGCAAGAAGATGGCGGAGGCCCAGCTGGGGATGGCCTCCCAACGTGGGAGGGGTGCCCTTCGCACCATGACCCCCCTGATTTTGCGGATCCTACCGGTGGCCTATCCGGAGTTGGATGGGCGCTTGAGGGTATCACAGCAGCCACAAGGGGGTGAGTACACTCTCATTCAGCTGACTTTGCGTGCATTGCGAGGTTTCTGGGTGGGGAGGTGGGCAGTGGGTTCCCCTAGGCAAGGGTGATCTTGGTAGGCAAGGCTTGTGAGGAAGGCTATGTGGCACCCCAACCCCACTAGTGGTTAGAGCCATCTACACCTAGTCAGGCTCATGTGAGTTCCAGGTGTGCAGCAATTGTGCTTAGGCCTCGTACCCCATGGGCATGTGATAAATCTAGGAACTATAAGTGCATGGCGTATTGCAGAGGGCTGCTCACTGTCTGTTGTGTCCGCCAACGGTAGTGGTGTTGCATGCACTGAACATGTTATTCTTCTGTCTCCCCCCCCCTTTTTGTGGTCTCCCTGTTCTTGTGTGCAATAGCATCATCAGGTGGAGGAGCATTGGCACCGGAGCAGGAGGGAGCTGCATCCCACTTGGCCCTGGAGGGTGAAGCAACGGAGTCTGAAAGCACCAGTGGGACGGAGGGTGAGGGGAGCTCCACGGTGGGGACAGGAGCAGAGACCTGCAACAGCGAATCCTCCTCTGATGGGAGCTCCCTTGCGGTGGAGGGCCCCTCTGTGCCCACCGCATCAACAGGTATAGCCGCCACCCCCCCTACCAGCACCGCCCTCCCAGCAGCCCCTCAGCGTTTGTCCCGTGCCTGCTCACCAGGAGGGTGGGCATCTCCTTTGCCCCAGGCACCTCAGGCCCTGCCCCAGTCAGCCCTGCTGCCCTCAGAGAGGAGGCTATTGACCTTCTGATATCCCTCACTGTTGGGCAGTCTACCATTCTGAATGCCATCCAGGGTGTTGAGAGGCATTTGCAACAAACAAATGCATACGTGGAGGGCATTCATTCTGGCCAGGCAGCCCAACAGCGAGCATTTCAGGCTCTGGCCTCAGCACTGATGGCAGCCATTGTCCATGTGTCCAGCATCCCCCCTCCAACCTCCTCCACCCAGAACCAATCCCCTGTACCTCAGCCTATCCAAATCCCCCCATCAGACCAGCATGCACACACATCAACACACAAGAGTGGCTCAGGCAGACATAAGCACCACACATCCCACAGGCACTCACACAAGCACCATACCCATGCACACATACCAACTTCCACTTCCTCCACTGTGTCCCCCTCCTCCACGTCTCCCTCCTCCCTCCCAGTCTCGTCTCCACTCACACCTGCATGCACTACATCCTCAGCCAGTACCTCCATCACCAGCACGCCCATCACCACACACTGCTCATGTGCACTCTCCACCCCCACTACCATTCACACATCCCCAGTGTCCTCTACCAGTGTGTCTGTGAGCCCTCCTCCCAAAGTACACAAATGCAGGCACACACCCACCCAACAGCCATCCACCTCACAACAGCCTCTGGCCCATGCACCTTCACCCAAATTCAGCAGACGTACACCTCCTACAACCACTACCTCTTCCTCCACTCCCAAACCCCCTCCATCTACCCATCCCAGTGTGTCTAAAAAACTTTTCCTGGCAAACCTTGACCTCTTCCTCCCCATCCTTCCCCTAAGGCCAGGCTTTTCAGGTCCCAGCCCAGCACCTCAGCCACCACATCCCCATGCACAGTGGTGCCAACAACTGCGGGGTCATGGAGTGCGACAACCATCAGGGCTGCCAGTGTGCCACATAGCGAGGGCAAGTACATTCCTCCACCTGCCAAGGTGAAAAAGGTGCCCACATCCCGGAGGGAGAAGCCGAAAACACCAGCCACCAAGGGGTCAGCGAAAACGAAAAGGGATAGTGGCAAGACAACGGCGCCACCATCAAACAGAAGGGCAGGTCAGGAGAGGACATGGTGGCACACACTGAGGGACCAGTGTCACACTTTCTGTCCACGTCCGCGCCAACATGTACGGCGTCGAACACCGCCACCTGCACCACCTCTGGCACGCCTACAGCCGCTGCGACAGTCCCCAGCCTCTTCCCCGGTGGGCAGCCATCCGCGGCTGCAGGAGCCTTCCTGCTTTCTCCCTCAGCAGGTGCTGACACATGCTCCGCCACCACAGACCCCGCCACTGCCAGAACCGCAGCCACAGATCCCGAAGCCAGCACTGCCACGATAGACACCGCCACCAGAACCGCCGCCACAGACCCTGCAGCCAGCACTGCCACGACAGACACCGCCGCCAGCACCACCACAACAGACACCACCGCAAGCACCGGCAGCAGCCCCGTGACATCCTCGGACAGTGGCACCACCGCTGACATGCATACAATCCCCAGTGGTCAGTCGTCCGAGGCTGGTGGTGAGTTCCAGGACCCTGGGCAGCTTCCATGAAGCATTACTGTCATCACTGTTGTCACCTGCAGGTGGAATGCGAAGCAGCAGCAGTGTGGGGTATGTCGCTGCCTCCATGGCGTATCATGCTACCTGTACCTCGGGAATATCTCGTGGCACACACACCCAGGTGAGGGAATTGTACCGGCCACACTGCACGTGGAGCACTCTGGGCACCAGGCCCCCTCCAGAACCAGTGGAGATTGACATCCACTACCTCAGTCCTTGGCAGGATTAATCACTCTGGGCACCAGGCCCCCTCCAGAACTAGTGGAGAAATACATCCACTACCTCAGTCCTTGGCAAGATGAAGCACTCTGGGCACCAGGCCCCCTCCAGAACCAGGGGAGAGATACATCCACTACCTCAGTCCTTGGCAGGATGAAGTACTCTGGGCACAAAGCCCCCTCCAGAACCAGCGGAGAGATACATCCACTTGAGAGACTGTCGCTTTGCACTTCCCAGGATACATCAATGGGCAAACCACCCACTGGAGAGACTTGAGAGACTGTGGCTTTGCACTCCCCAGGATAAAGCAGTGGGCAAACCACCCACTGGAGAGACTTGAGAGATTGTGGCTTTGCACTCCTCAGGATAAAGCAGTGGGCAAACCACCCACTGGAGAGACTTGAGAGACTGTGGCTTTGCACTCCCCAGGATACATCGATGGACATGGAGCCCCTTCGTGCAGCAGTGGCGTTGTGCGTTCATCTGGCTGAGGTGCCCCCCCTCCCCCTTCCCCTCTCCCTGAGGTGCCTGTTTCATTTCGATCTGATGCCCCAGCAGTGTTCTCTCCGTTTCCAGTCAGGTATCATGTGTGGGCTTCGCCCATGCATTTTGGGCCCAGTGGTCTACGGACAATGATTGGTGCACTATCCGGACTTGTGCAGTTGGTATACATAATTGTGTTTACTGGATTTTGAAGTTTGATAATGAGATTTCACATGATTACATTCGTTCAAATCAATTCCTTTTGTCCTTGCTTTCTTCCAGGGGGTGGGGGGTGTATGTGTACTGTTGCTGCATGTATTTGTGTGTATGGTGTTGTGGGTGTCGGTGGGGGTGGGGGTGTTGCGTGTTGCGTGTGTGTCACTCTCTTTTCCCTCCCCCCTCCCCTGTGTTGTAGGTGCAGTACTCACCGTGGTCGTCGCTGCCATCATTGGTGCTCCTGATAGAAGAGAAGGAAGACCAGCATCGGCAGTATCTGCAATTCGGGCTCCATGGCGTCCTGGTTCCTCGTGGGGTGTGGAGAGGTGGGTGTTTTCCCTTCTGTGTACTGTTTCCGCCATCTTTTATTTCTCATTGGTTCCGCCCCGGAAAAGGTGGCGGATAGGCATCTTCTGATAGGGTGGGTGGTACATTGTCTTCCGCCTGTCTGTTGGCGGTTCCCGCCACACTGTTTGTTTGTACGTCCGTGGCGGTCAGAGTGTTAAAGTGGCTGTCTATGTTGGCGGTTTCCGCCATGGTCATGATTAAATTTTTTTTCCCACCGGCTGTTTGCGGTATTACCGCCGCTTTAACACCGACCGCCAGGGTTGTAATGAGGGCCTATATGCAGTAAGTCAATCTTGCAGCGTGTGAATGTGTTGGTCCAGTCAGGTCTCAGGAGTTTACCCTTTAGAGGTCACATTTGTGTAGTGTTTCACTGTGACTCACATCACAGTACATGTTGCTGGATCATGGGCTACCTGATGTGAGGAGGTTTGTTTAGTCATTGTAGACCATGAGCAGGGTAGTGGGTTAGTCTGCAGATGGATACCAAAGTGTGTAGTCATGCCCGTGTGCATATTGGCTTATGAGCTTTACACTTGTGGTGTGTTAACAAATTGAAAATGTAAAGCCTGTTTTTTCTGACTTGTGTGTAACTCAACCATTTCTGTGAAAACATGGGATTGTAATCTCTTGATTTGTCTCTTGCATCCATGCAGGTCAACACCCATCAGAAGACGGAGATATGGAGAGCGATCATCTGGAAGGTGCGGACCCAAGGGGTCCACAGCCGACGGAGTGCCCACTTTCGCAAAAGGTGGGAAGACCTGAGATGCTGGGCCCAGAAGATCATGGAGGTCCAGCTGGGGCTGTTCTCCCAACATGGGCGGGGTCGCGTCAGACCATGGTCCCCCTAATGTCATGCATCCTGGCGGTGGCGTACCCAGACCTCAATGGGCATTTGAGGGGAGCAGAGCAGCCAGAATGGGTTGAGTACAGGGCATATTCCTATCTCTCACACTGCTATGTTAATGTTTTAGGTTCTAACTTCTCACTATGACGATTAGGGATGGGCCATGTCTGATGCTGTAGTAGAGTGACTGTGTGTGTAGTTATATTAGGTAGTGCATACTGATGTGCCTTGCCTATTGGCCCAGGGACTTAGGACTCAACTGTGCTCAATCCACAAACAATTTGCTCTTCAGGGACAACATATGGCTGTGTACATTGAACAAACAAGTACTGTTTGCTGTTGTAGAGGCTATAAAGTCTATGCAACAGACCACTACTCCGCAGTGGTACAGGCCAACGTAAAGGAAGTGATGGATCACTGCCTTCAGGCATGTGTCTGGTTAAATGAGTATATTGGCATCTGCCACCCAGAGGCTACTTGTATTCAGTTTGTGACAAGTGCCGGTATCTCACTACTATCTGTAATGTGAAGACGGCCATAATACATGTGACAGAGGATACATTGTTTTTTTGATGTAGCTACAGATCAATACTTTCCATTGGTAAGTGGGGAATGTCATGGACATGGTTTGTGTGTCATCACTGTTGCCTACATTCCTTGTGTCTACATGTTAGCATGTGTCCCTTTCTCTTTTGACAAAATGTGTACACTGCAGTTTTATGCATGGTTTACCTGTGTTCATGGGATGATTCCTGTATTCCTTCACATATATGTGCATGCCAACCTGTGTTTGAAATAGGACATTTGCTATTGGAGTGCATTTCATGTGATACTACGGACAGGAGTTTATCACCATTGATTGTTGGCTGACACATACCCTCAACTGTCATTGCATGTCATTTGACATGTACAACTGCAGAAGCAATGAAGGACAAGATGGGTATGACTAGGGGCCAGATGTAGCAAAAGAAATGCGAGTCGCAAATCGAAATGCAGGCAAAACAACAGTCCCGAAATAGCGACTCGCACCCGGAGTCGCAACGCAGTGTGCGAGTCCGCCGATTGCGAGGTCGCATTTTGCGACCGTGCAAAAAACGAACTCGCAATTTGCGAGTGGGTGTCGCAAATTGCGAGTTGCATGTAAATTGATTACAGGTGCTGCAGAACACTCCAGAAACCACTCCAGAGCACTCTGGAAACACTTCCTGGCACATGATGATGACATCACAGCCAGGAAGTTTACTAATACACCTGGGACGAGGGAGGACCACACCCTTTTATAACTGCTGAACTGCACACAGGAGAAACAGCAGCTGCCATGGAAGGAACTCCAAGGAAGAGAAAGCTGAAGTTCTCAGAGAGGGAGCTGGAGGTGCTGACAGACGAATGCTGTCAGCACTATGACCAATTATTTGGCAAGGCAGCCCTAAATGTGCCTGAAGCCACCAAGAAACAGCTGTGGCAGGACATCCAGGACAAAATAAATTCCCTGGGGGTGAGCCACAGGAGCATTGATGACATCAAAAAAAGGTGGTATGACCTCTGCTCCAGGACCAAGGAGAGGGTGGCTGAAAGGCTCCCGGAGATGAGATGCACAGGAGGGGGACCATCGTCAGTGCCACCACCCATACCCCTGGAAGAAAGGGTGGAGGAAACCCTGGAGCAGGAGGCAGTATCCGGATTTGGGGACCTGGACACCTCAGAGCCCAGCATCAACCAGTGAGTACCATGTGACATGCCTGTACCCCTATCAATGCCATGCCTCCACCCACCATGTACACAGGGGCATGCTCAACCAAGATAGCTCCATTTCAGGGTAGCAAACACCAGAATGATGCATTATGGGAAATGTAGTCAAGTAGGCAGTTCATAGGCAAATGTTTATTAGGAAGTGTGCAACAGATAGTAGACACTGACAGTCTGTTCCTCATGTCCCACAGGTCTCCCACAAGACAGCACCATTACTCAAATCAGCCAGCCCCATGAGGACACCTCAGGACCCGCCAGCACTCCCATCTGCACGGCCAACATCATCCCTGCAGTATCCACACCTGCTGCAACTGTATCACAAGAGGCTGCGCCAGCAACAGGCAGGAGTGAGACAGTGGAACACACAGGGCAGCCACCGCTGCGCAGGTGTCGCAGGTCTGTCACTGTCACTCTACCTGTCACCCCCTCCCTCGCACTTTCCCGCCACGACCACCTGCACGCCCCCGCCCCCAGCTCCCATTCGCCCCCAGCTGACCCCTCCCCCCCTCCTCCCTCTTATGGCGGCCGCTGCGCGACAGTGGTAGCGACCCTTGACCCAAGGGTAGGTCGCTCCCCCTGCCGCTGCAGCTCCTCCAGCTCCTCCAGGTTCCTGAGACCCACCTCGCAGTAAGTACCCCCCACCTCCCAGCCCCTCGCCCTGCCCCGCGCTACTCACCCTCTCTCCTGCTCCTGCTTCTTTTCTTCCTCTCTGTTCTTCCTCCTCGCTCCTCTTCTGTAAACTTCTTCTGTACTCCTCTTCTCCCCGTCTTCTCTCTTCTTCTGTGTGCTTCTCAGCCTCTCCTGTCTCCTCTCTTCTTCTTCATCTTCTTCTGTGGTCTTCTGCCTTCTGTTCTTCGTCTTCTGTATCTTCTTCTGTGATCTTCTGTCTTCTGCTTCTTCGTCTTCTGTATCTTCTTATGTGATCTTCTGTCTTCTGCCCCTTCGTCCTCTGTCTTCTGTTCTTCTGTTCTTCTGTTCTTCTGTTCTTCTGTTCTTCTGTCTTCTGTCTTCTGTTCTTCTGCTTTCTCCGTCCTCCGTCTTCTGTTTCTCCCCACGCCTGCCCTCCTGCTCCTGCCTTATCCCCCTCCCTCACTCGCCTCCCCCTCTCTACCACCCCTATCTACCCCGTTCGCTATCTGCCTCCCTCCCTCCTCCTATCTACCAATCTACCTATCTCTCTATCTCACTAACTCCCTCACTCACCACCTCCTCCTATCTACCTATTTTTCTATCTCTCCACCTATTTCTCCATCTATCTATTTCTCTATCTCTCCCCCCCTTCCCGCCACCCCCTCTGTTACCTATCTTCCTATCCTCTCACTCTACCTCTCACCCTCACCCACCTCTACAACCCCCCTCCCCTATCTTCCCAACCCTACTCCTATCTCTCTCCCTAATCTCCTAAACCTCCTAACACCCCCCCTCCACCCTTAAACCCCCCTCCTCCAGCTCTTCTCACTCTACCTGTCCCCCCTCCCTCGCGCTTTCCCACCGCAACCTTCTGCACGCCCCCGCCCCCCAGCTCCCATTCGCCCCCAGCTGACCCCTCCCCCCCTCCTCCCTCTTATGGCGGCCGCTGCACGACAGTGGTAGCGACCCTTGACCCAAGGGTAGGTCGCTCCCCCTGCCGCTGCAGCTCCTCCAGCTCCTCCAGGTTCCTGAGACCCACCTCACAGTAAGTACCCCCCACCTCCCAGCCCCTCGCCCTGCCCCGCGCTACTCACCCTCTCTCCTGCTCCTGCTTCTTTTCTTCCTCTCTGTTCTTCCTCCTCGCTCCTCTTCTGTAAACTTCTTCTGTACTCCTCTTCTCCCCGTCTTCTCTCTTCTTCTGTGTGCTTCTCAGCCTCTCCTGTCGCCTCTCTTCTTCTTCATCTTCTTCTGTGGTCTTCTGCCTTCTGTTCTTCGTCTTCTGTATCTTCTTCTGTGATCTTCTGTCTTCTGCTTCTTCGTCTTCTGTATCTTCTTCTGTGATCTTCTGTCTTCTGCCCCTTCGTCCTCTGTCTTCTGTTCTTCTGTTCTTCTGTTCTTCTGTTCTTCTGTCTCCTCTCTTCTGTTCTTCTGCTTTCTCCATCCTCCGTCTTCTGTTTCTCCCCGCGCCTGCCCTCCTGCTCCTGCCTCATCCCCCTCCCTCACTCGCCTCCCCCTCTCTACCATCCCTATCTACCCCGTTCGCTATCTGCCTCCCTCACTCCTCCTATCTACCAATCTACCTATCTCTCTATCTCACTATCTAACTCACTCACTCACCACCTCCTCCTATCTACCTATTTTTCTATCTCTCCACCTATTTCTCCATCTATCTATTTCTCTATCTCTCCCCCCTTCCAGCCACCCCCTCTGTTACCTATCTTCCTATCCTCTCACTCTACCTCTCACCCTCACCCACCTCTACAACCCCCCCTCCCCTATCTTCCCAACCCTACTCCTATCTCTCTCCCTAATCTCCTAAACCTCCTAACACTCACCCCCCTCCACCCTTAAATCCCCCTCCCCCAGCTCTTCTCACTCTACCTGTCCCCCCCTCCCTCGCGCTTTCCCGCCGCGACCTCCTGCACGCCCCCACCCCCTCCACCCCCCAGCTCCCATTCGCCCCAGCTGACCCCTCCCCCCCCTCCCTCTTATGGCGGCCACTGCGCGACAGTGGTAGCGACCCTTGACCCAAGGGTAGGTCACTCCCCCTGCCGCTGCAGCTCCTCCAGCTCCTCCAGGTTCCTGAGACCCACCTCGCAGTAGGTACCCCCCACCTCCCAGCCCCTCGCCCTGCCCCGCGCTACTCACCCTCTCTCCTGCTCCTGCTTCTTTTCTTCCTCTCTGTTCTTCCTCCTCGCTCCTCTTCTGTAATCTTCTTCTGTACTCCTCTTCTCCCCGTCTTCTCTCTTCTTCTGTGTGCTTCTCAGCCTCTCCTGTCGCCTCTCTTCTTCTTCATCTTCTTCTGTGGTCTTCTGCCTTCGGTTCTTCGTCTTCTGTATCTTCTTCTGTGATCTTCTGTCTTCTGCTTCTTCGTCTTCTGTATCTTCTTCTGTGATCTTCTGTCTTCTGCCCCTTCGTCCTCTGTCTTCTGTTCTTCTGTTCTTCTGTTCTTCTGTTCTTCAGTTCTTCTGTTCTTCTGTCTTCTGTTCTTCTGCTTTCTCCGTCCTCCGTCTTCTGTTTCTCCCCGCGCCTGCCCTCCTGCCTCATCCTCCTCCCTCACTCGCCTCCCCCTCTCTACCACCCCTATCTACCCTGTTCGCTATCTGCCTCCCTCACTCCTCCTATCTACCAATCTACCTATCTCTCTATCTCACTATCTAACTCCCTCACTCACCACCTCCTCCTATCTACCTATTTTTCTATCTCTCCACCTATTTCTCCATCTATCTATTTCTCTATCTCTCCCGCCCTTCCCGCCACCCCCTCTGTTACCTATCTTCCTATCCTCTCACTCTACCTCTCACCCTCACCCACCTCTACAACTCCCCCTCCCCTATCTTCCCAACCCTACTCCTATCTCTCTCCCTAATCTCCTAAACCTCCTAACACTCACCCCCCTCCACCCTTAAACCCCCCTCTCCCAACTCATCTCACTCTACCTGTCCCCCTCCTCCCTCGCGCTTTCCCGCCGCGACCTCCTGCACGCCCCCGCCCCCCAGCTCCCATTCGCCCCAGCTGACCCCTCCCCCCCTCCTCCCTCTTATGGCGGCCGCTGCGTGCCAGAGGCAAGCCCGTCTGCGCCTGGCACGCGCCCAGCGCCACGACCCCTGGTCCCCAGCTCTCCCAAGCCCCGCTGATCCACTACGACCCCACCACCCTCCACGCCCTCAACCCAGGGCGCTCCAACACCTGCTTCCAAGCTCACCCCAAACGCACCCATGGACCCTTCGCCTGCAACTCCTGCAAACGCATCTTCCACCACGCAACTACCACGACCACCAGCCCACGCGCCATCAACCACCTCAAGTGCATCCTGGTCAACGCTCATTCTGTCCACAAGCACGCCGTTGAACTCTGGGACCTCCTGGACTCCACAGCACCGGACGTCGCCTTCATCACGGAGACCTGGATGAATGCCTCTTCGGTCCCAGACATCGCCACTGCCATCCCCGAAGGCTACAAGATCTCCAGAAAAGACCGCACCAACCAAGTAGGAGGAGGTATTGCCATCGTCTTCAAAGACTCCATCAGCGTCACCACCTCCACCGAAGACACCCCTCTCGCCGCTGAACATCTGCATTTTCAGATTCGCACCGACCCCAGGACCTCCCTCAGAGGATCCCTCCTCTACCATCCCCCCGGACCGCGCGCCCCTTTCAGCGACTCCATCGCCGACTTCATCTCCCCGCACCCCGACACCGGACTACATCCTCCTAGGCGACCTCAACTTCCATCCGGAACAAAACAACGACCCCAACACTACCGCCCTGCTCGACAACCTCGCCAACCTCGGCCTCAAGCAACTGGTGAACACCGCCACCCACATCGCCGGACACACGCTTGACCCTATCTTCTCCGCCAGCAAACACGTCTTCTTTAGCCACACCTCCGCTCTACACTGGACCGACCACAGCTGTGTCCATTTCACATTCCGACGCGAGAACCGCCACCTCCGCACTCAACCCATCCCTCGTCGACAGTGGAACAAAATCCCCGAAGAACAACTCTTCTCCGCACTCGCCGTCAACCAACCCACCCTCACCACCGACCCCAATGACGCAGCCCTCAGCCTCTCGAACTGGATCTCCAACTGCACAGACAACCTTGCTCCCCTCAGACGCACGCATCAACAGGCCATCACCAAAAAACCTCTCTGGTTCTCTGACACCCTCAAAGAATCGAAGAAAACTTGTCGCGCCCTCGAGAAGGCCTGGCGCAAGGACCACACCGCCGACAACATGACCGCCCTCAAAAACGCAACCCACGAACACCACCACCTGATCCGCGCTGCCAAAAGGAACTTTTTCACCGACAGACTGGACAAAAACAGCCACAACAGCAGAGAACTTTTTAGCATCGTCAAAGAGTTCTCCAACCCCAACGCCAACGCCGTCACGCCCTCACAAGACTTGTGCAACTCCCTCGCCACCTTCTTCCATCGCAAGATCAGCGACCTCCACGACAGCTTCGGACACCAGACCCAACCAAGCATCACCGAACCCACACCCGACCATCACCCTCAACGTCTGGACCCACATCAACACTGAAGAAACCAAAACCACCATGAACTCTATCCACTCTGGCACCCCATCGGACCCCTGCCCTCACTTCATCTTCAATAAAGCCGACGACATCATCGCCCTGCACCTCCAGGCCGTCATCAACTCTTCGTTTTCTTCTGCTACCTTCCCCGAATGCTGGAAACACGCCGAAGTCAACGCCCTACTAAAGAAACCTACGGCTGACCCGAGCGACCTGAAAAACTTCCGCCCCATCTCGCTCCTCCCCTTCCCCGCCAAGGTAATAGAGAAGACCGTCAACAAACAGCTGACCACCTTCCTGGAAGACAACAACCTGCTCGACCCTTCACAAACCGGATTCCGAACCACCCACAGCACTGAAACCGCCCTCATCTCAGTCACAGACGACATCAGAACCCTGATGGACAACGGTGAAACAGTCACCCTCATCCTCCTCGACCTATCGGCTGCCTTCGACACCGTCTGTCACCGCACCCTAATTACCCGCCTCCACTCCACCGGGATCCAAGGCCAGGCCCTGGACTGGATCGTCTCCTTCCTCTCAAACCGATCTCAAAGAGTTTACCTCCCACCGTTTCGCTCAGACCCCACGAGATCATCTGCGGCGTACCTCAAAGCTCATCGCTCAGCCCAACACTCTTCAATGTCTACATGAGCCCCCTCGCCGACATCGTATGCAAGCACGACATCATCATCACCTCCTACGCCGACGACACCCAACTTATACTCTCCCTCACCAAGGACCCCGCCAGCGCCAAGACCAACCTACAAGAGGGCATGAAGGACGTCGCAGATTGGATGAGGGTCAGCCGCCTAAAGCTGAACTCTGACAAAACGGAAGTCCTCATCCTCGGCAACACCCCGTCCGCTTGGGACGACTCCTGGTAGCCCACGGCCCTCGGCACCGCACCGACCCCCACAGACAACGCCCGCAACCTCGGCTTCATCTTGGACCCTCTTCTCACCATGACCAAGCAAGTCAACGCTGTGTCCTCCGCCTGCTTCCTCACCCTCCGCATGCTCTGCAAGATCTTCCGCTGGATCCCCGCCGACACTAGAAAAACCGTGACCCACGCCCTCGTCACGAGGCGCCTGGACTACGGCAACACCCTCTATGCTGGGACCACCGCCAAACTCCAAAAATGCCTGCAACGTATTCAAAACGCCTCGGTCCTCGACGTACCCCGCAACAGCCACATGTCCGCACACCTGAGACACCTGCATTGGCTCCCAGTCAGCAAAAGGATCACCTTCCGACTTCTCACCCACGCACACAAAGCCCTCCACAACAAGGGACCTGAATACCTCAACCGTCGCCTCAGCTTCTACGCCCCCACCCGTCTCCTCCGTTCCTCTGGCCTCGCGCTCGCTGCCGTCCCTCGCATCTGCCGCTCCACGGCAGGTGGGAGGTCCTTCTCCTTCCTGGCAGCCAAGATCTGGAACACCCTCCCCGCCAGCCTCAGGACCACCCAGGACCACTCCGCATTGCGGAGACTCCTCAAAACCTGGCTTTTCGAGCAGCAGTAACCCCCCCCCCCCTCTCCCCCTAGCGCCTTGAGACCCGCACGGGTGAGTAGCGCGCTTTATAAATGTTAATGATTTGATTTTGATTTAGGTCCAGGACATCAGGGCTGCAGTCCGGCCAACAACCTCCCAGCACCAGTGAGGCACAGCTGCTGCATGGTCAGCGCCTACAAAATAGAATTTTAGGGAGGATTAGTGGTGTGCTGCACTGCTTCGTGCGCAATAACGAGGCCAGCATGCAGCAACTGAACTCCAGGATGGACATGATATGCACGAACACTGGGGACCTTGCCCTAGCCATGAGGGAACAAGCGGGAGGACTACTGGCCCAGGCCGAGGGTGTGCGGCGCAGGGACCGTCAGCTCCTGCACAGACTAGACAGGATGGCCACATCCATCGGCAGGCTGGCTATGAACACCACAGGCCTGTCGAGGAGGACAGTTGGGCTGCAGGTGGAAATGGGCCATTTCGCTGGGGATGTGGCTAGGGGCCTGGGACGTCTCACCCACGTCATTGACTTGATGGAGGCATGCATCTGTCTATGGGCACAGGGGAAACACCCCAGGACAGTGAGGAGGGCTCTACAGTGAGCAGTGTCTCTGCCACTGACAGTAGGGTGCTCAGGAGTACCAGGCAGAGCACAGCAGAAGCACCAGGGACCAGCCAGGCTGGCAGGAGGGGCAGAAGGTCATAGAGATTACCCTGGTCCTGTTGAAGTGGCACATGACGTCAATATGCCACATGCCTGGTTTGCATTTTCATGCCCATGGACATTCATTACTTGTATATAGTTCAATTTCTGCACTAATTAAATAGTTTTTTTGTTCCACTTAACAAATGGTGTTTTTGGTCAATAGGTGAGTATGGTTGGAGTTGACACGTACCTTCCAAAGTATTGGTTTGCGATTTGTTCCCGTCTCAGTCTGCCTTGATTAGCTATACTCCGATCCCCATGATGGCGATGTGGTTGTTCTTGCTCTTCATCATCAGGATCTGGGTCTGCAGGGGTGAGAGGTAGCCCACGTCGGGTGGCTATGTTGTGGAGGATGGCGCATGCGACCACAATTTTGAATGCTGTAATGGGGGTATACTGGAGGGCACCTCCACTGCGGTGGAGGCATCGGAATCTTGCTTTCAGGAGTCCAATGGTGCGCTCTATGATGTTCCTGGTCCTCTTATGTGCATTGTTGTATCGCCTCTCACATTCATTGCTGGGTGTTAAAAACTGAGTCATAATCCATGGCCTTAGAGCATATGCACTGTCACCTGTTGGGCACAAAAAGTACAGTGTTAGGAAGTCCTGGTTGGTGTGCACAGTGACCTGTGTGTATGTCTGCAAGGTGTCTGTAGCTCTACCTAGGAGGTATCCGTCTCCAAATTCCCCACGTTCCAGGCGTTGATGTATCCCACTATGCCTAAAAATGTATGAGTCATGGGTACTGCCTGGAAACTTAGCTACAATGTCAGTGATGATATAATGGGCGTCACAAACAACCTGAATATTCAGTGAGTGGGTACACTTTCTGTTGCGGAAAATATGTTCCAGATTTGCAGGCGGGCATATTTGAATATGTGTCCCATCTACACATCCTATGACATGGGGAAAGTTTGCAATCCTGTAAAAGTCCAGCTTGGTGCTGTTTATTTCTACCTCATTCCTTGGTAGGTATATGAAGTGTGCCATGTGTGTGACTAAGGCATCTAGGAATGCCCTGAGGAACCTTGACACTGCACTTTGGGATACCCTACCTGCCACAGCAATGACCCCCTGATAGCTCCCTGAGGCCAAGAGGTGCAGTGAGCATAGCACTTGCACATGCGTAGGGATGGCGCAGCCACGCAGAGTCTGGTGTTCTAGCTGTGGTTTCAGTAAATCAATTAATTCTAATTCTCATCCTCAGTTTGCTGAAAAAGAGTCTGCCTTGTTCTATATATCTTCTCCTGTCTGTGGCCCCTCCTCCTCCTCTGCTGTGCGGCGTGGACTCTCCTCCTCACTGCTATCAGGTATATCTCCGCCATCTTGAGTAACCCAGATGCTTTCTGGGTCTCCTTTTATGCTTTGGTTATGGTTACCACCTGCTCTGAGTTAGTGGTAAATGGGACATGCAAACTGGGCTTTTTGCGACTAGTCGCAATTTGCGAGTTGCAATTGCATAAGTTTTGCGACTCGCAAATTGCGACTTGCTATTTACGGGTCGCAAAATGGGGTCACAATTTTTGCGAGTCACAAACGGCTCGCATCGCTTTTTGCAAGTCGGAAATGGGGTTTTTGAATCCCATTTCCGATTTTGCATTGTCGCAAATAGCGAATCGGGCCATTTGCGACTCGCAAAACTTTGCTACATCTGGCCCTAGATTTTTTAGCCATGCTGTGCTTTCCAGGCCACTGATGTGGTATCATGTAGCAAAGCACATTGCACATGTGTAATGGGAAAAGAGTTTTAACTGACTGTTGGCATGCATCATGGAATGACTTGCAGTTATGTTGAAATCACACATGTTTGGGTACAAGCATTCATCTCAGACATCTGGGTTTGCAGGACCAAAATAGAGACAGTGGCTACCCGTTGGGCTACATGTTGAGGGCCTTTTACAGGTACTTGCTGCTTTTTATGTCTCTCCAACATACAGTACATAGGAAAATATCTCCCTGACAATTTGTGCATGATGTCTACAGTGTACATTTCCTTGCCAAATGTTTGGCCTGTCAGAGCAACATTGGTACTACCTCCATGACTCCATTGGGACAAATTTCACTCAGTGAAGTATGCATTGTGGATATGTTTCCAGTGTTGCATGTGTATTTCCATATTACGTTCTCCAGGCTATTGTACTGTTGTCAGCAACTGTTTTGCTTCACTAATGACAGAGCTGAAACACTCATGCAATGACAAAAATCTCTGGATTGTGCTTCTCAGTCTAAGGAAGACATTTATTATTTCACTTCGCAACGTTCATAAAAGGAGATTAGCATGCTGTAAGTACACATGTAAAAATGGTCACAGCAATGAAATGAAAACATGTACAAATGATTCTCTACTGCAATATAGACAGCAAATATATGTATCTATATTATAATGCAAAGCAAATAATGAATTAAAAAATATGCATCGCTATGAGGCAAGGGCACAACTGCTTCATCTCCCTCCTATTCAGCATCAGATTGTCAGATCCCAGAATCGATTGAGGAGAGAGAGATCAATTATCCTCACGAGAAGGATAACACACCTGAGTGTCCTGGGTATGTCTGAGATCTGAATTACTCTCAGTCCCCAGTCCATCTTGTGTCGGACTCTTATACTTTGAACAAGTAAGAGAGAAAAATTCTAGAACCTCCCTCTCATTGCAGAAGTTTATTTATTCAAAAAATGCTGATTGCTTTAGGCCAGCTTTGAAAACAAAACTTCGGGACTTGGCCACAATCCCAAGGTGCCACTTCAAAACAAGACCGTTCCCTGCCGTCTTAGTACATTCCTATCAGCCTAAGCCCTAGGTGGGAAAGGGCAAGAAAAATAAAAACATGAGCACATTGTCGAACATGGAAAACTGCTTGCAGCTTTTAACATGGCGGGGGCTAATGCTCAAATAAAGTCAATAGGCAAAATGAAGCTGGTGGTCACTAATGTGACGGTGTGCTCAAAACACCAATATCATTACAGCAACACAGCATTTTCTGGGAGCATCATTTCTTATTGTAGTCTTATTGTGTATGTGACATGTATGTCTACATGACCTTGTGTGGGATATGTGGGAATGCAGTTGGCATTGGCTTACTATTGTGTGACAACAGGAAAGTGATGTATGCTCCATGAGGCAAATTATTGAAAGTGATGTGATCTCATACTTGTTGAATGGTTACTGTGACTGCACAACTTCAGTATGCAATTGTAGTTGTCTGAGATCCTGATGTTCCAGTAGGCAATTCTTAACAGTTCAGATGGCATGCATGCATTTGGTATGGTACATGTAGAGGCCCCTTAGTTGGAGTGTGTTTCTGGGGCCTACTTGATATCATGGTAATGTTTGCTAATCACAGTAGTTGTTCAAGTGTGATGCTGGGCATGAGACAACCCTGTTCCTCTTTGTAGTTGCAGCATCAGCCCAGGGAAGTGAAGCAGATAGGGCACAGCTGAGTGGGGAAGCATCTGTCCACAGGACCTTGGGTCAAGACATCACTGACACAGAGGGACCCAGTAGCTCGGAGGGCAAAGGGAGTGCCACGGAGGAGATGGGATCTACATCCTCATCATTGGATTCTGCTTCCAGCGGCTACTCCCTAGTGGTGGCAGACCTATCAGAACATACTCAAGCACCATCCTTGTCAGCCACCCCCAGTTCTATCTCCATCCTCCCTGTTGCTCCACACCCAGTTTGCCGTGCCCGCTCACCCAAAAGGGTGGGTGTCTCCTGAGTTGCAAGCACCTCTGCCCCAGCCCCTACTACTCCTGCTGCCCTGGGTGAGAAGGCTATTGACCTCCTGAGGAGTATCTCTGTGGGTCAGACTGCCATTGTGAATGCCTTCCAGGGGTTCGCCTGCCAACGTCAGCAGACCAGTGTTTTCCAAGAAGGTATTCATAGTGCCATGTCTGGCCTTCAGAGATCTTTTCAGGCTCTGGCGTCCCACTTTTATGGGCCCCAGATGTGCAGGCACTGTGATGCATACTATAGGTCTTGTCAGACTTGCCAGGCAAGTGGGAGATGCAAGGCTTCCCTCCAACCATACCCTGTTATGAGCATCCCTTTTGAGTGGGTGCGTATTGACATTGTGGGGCCTCTGGACTCCAAGACAGCCATAAGCAACAGGTTCATTCTGGTCTTGGTGGACCATGCCACCTGGTGCCTGAAGGCCATCCCTCTGAGGTCAGTGACAGCCCCTGTGGTGTCCGGGCATTGATGGGGATTTTTAAGTGCATGGGTCTCCCCAAGGAAGTGGTATCTGACCAGGATACCAACTTCATATCTACCTATATGAAGACTTTGTGGAAGGAGTGTGGGGAAACCAACAAGTTCACCACTCCTTTACCACCCCCAAGGAAATTGGTTGGTTGAAAAGTTCAACCACACCCTAAAAGCATGATTATGGGTCTATCAGAACCCATGAGGTGCAAGTAGGACGGTTCCCTTGCCATGTCTTCTATTTGCATACAGGGAGGTACCCTAGAAGGGACTTGGTTTTGGCCCCTTTGAGCTGCTGTATGGGCAGCAAGTGGGAGGACCTCTGAGTCTAGTAAAAGAAGGCTGAGAGAAAGCTTCCAGTCGCCCCAGGACGTTTTTAGCTACATACTGGCATTTAGAAACTAGACTGCATGCTTCAGGAAACTCGCTGAGGCTAACCTGGAAGCAAGCCAAGAGGACATGAATTGATGCTATGACCAGAATACCACTCTGGTTGAGTTTCAGCCTGGCCAGAAAGTGTGGGTCATGGCCCCAGTGGAGACTTGTGCGCTCCAGGGCAAGAGGACTGGCCCTTTTGAGGTGATGGAGTGCAAGAGTATTGTCACCTATCTGGTGAACTTGCAGACTCTGTGGGACCCTTTGAGGGTCCTACATGTGAAAAGCCTCAAACTGCATTTCCAGAGGTCTGAACTGACTATGCTTTTAGCGACACATGTTGGAATGGTGGAGGAGAGTGAACCTCTTCCTGACCTCCTGTCTGCAGAAAAAGATGGGTCTGTGGAGGATGCGACCCTCTCTACAACACTGACCCTGGAACAGCTGAGAGACTGCTGCCAGTTGTCGGGACAGTTGCCTCTCTGTTTTCCTTGACCCCAGGGGTCATTCATTTGTGTGAACATGATGTGGACACTGGGGACAATCCACCTGTGAAACATACGATCTACAGGGTGACTGACAAGGTTAGGGCCAGCTTCAAGGATGAGGTTTTCAAGATGCTAGGATTAGGGGTCATAGAGTTCTCCATCAGTCTTTGGGCTAGTCCAGTGGTCCTGGTCCCAAAGGCTTCTGCCCCAGCTGCTACTCCTGAACTTAGGTTCTACGTGGTCTACCATGGACTCAGCACCATCATAAAGACTGACGTGCACCCCATCCCCAGAGCTGATGAGCTATTAGATCTGCTAGGAGCTGCCAAGTTCCTCAGTATGCTTGACTTAACTTCTGGATACTGACAGATTGCCTTGACTGATGGGGCCAAAGAGAGGGCAGCATTTTCAACTCCATATGGGCACTACCAGTTCAAGGCCATGCCCTATGCATTGAAAAATGTCTCTGTCACTTTTCAGAGGTTGGACAACCAGGTTTTGGATGGGTTGTAGGATTTCAGTGCCACCTACCTGGATGGCATTGTAGTGTTCAGCTCCAGCTGGGAGGATCACCTGCAAAGTGTTGGAGGCCCTGCAAAAGTCAGGTCTCAATATTAAGGCCAGTAAAGGCAGGGATCTGTTGTTTACCTGGGACACAAGGCCGGGAGTGACCAGGTGCCCACCTACAACACAAAACTGATGCCATTCTGGCTTTGGATCCCTCCAAGACTCAGACAGAGGCGAGAGTCTTCTTATGTCTCACTGGTTACTATAGGAGGTTTGTCAAGAGGTATGGCACCATTGTTGCCCCCTTGACAGAGCTGACTTGCTGGAAGTACTCAAAAAATGGATCTGGACTGAGGCTTGTCAGACCCCTTTTGATGCACTTGAGGCAGTTATGTGCATGGCACCCATGCTGAAGGCACCTGACTTCTCCAAGGAATTTGTTGTGCAGACTGACCCTTCAGAATGTGGTGTGGGGGCACTCCTAGCACATCTCAATAAAGAGGGCCTAGACCAGTCTGTAGCCTTTATTAGTAGAATGTTACTCCCAGGGAACAGAAGTAGAGCTCAATTGAGAGAGAAGCTTCTGCTATGGTCTGGGCAATGAAGAAGCTAAGACTCTACTTGTTTGGGAGTCACTTCTGGGTTCAGACAGACCACAGATCCCACAGATGGTTAGCACAGATGATGGGTGGGAACCCAAAGTTGCTGAGGCGGTCCATCTCCCTACAGTACTGTACGGTGGAGAACCGCCCTGGTACAGAACATGCCAAAGTTGATGGTCTGTCTAGATTCTTCTGCCTTAGTGATGCGAACACCCAGGTTGGGTAGTTCTCCCCACTTTCAGCTGGGGTGGGACACATGTTAGACCTGGCTTCCTTGGCATGATTTCCCCTGACTTTTTGCCTCTGCTTCCTGTATTTTTGACTGAGTGTTGGATTTCATTTTTGATGGTTTTTGGTACTCTGGGCACTTTCCTGCTGCTGACCAGTGCTAAAAGGCAAGTGCTCCCAGTGTAAATTGTGATTATAATTGGTTGTCCCTAATTGGCATATCCCTAGTAAAGTGAACTAGAGGTGCCCAGTAAATCGAAAGCGTCTAGTGGGCCTACAGCATTGATTATGCTACCCACATGTGTAGCAGTGTAAACATATCTCAGACCTGCCACTGCAGTGGCTGTGTGTACAGTTTTGCACTGCCAATTTGACCTGACAAGTGTACCCACGTCCCAGGCACAAACCTTTCCTTTTTATGCACATAAGTCACCCCTAAAGTAGGCCCTAGGTAGCCCCATGGGCAGGGTGCAGTATACATGAAAGGTAGGACAAATACTGGTGTGTTTTACATGTCCTGATAGTGAAATACTGCCAAATATGTTTTTCACTATTGCGAGGACTATCTCTTCCATAGGTTAACATGGGGATTGCCTTTAAATATATTTTAAGTGCAGTTTCGCATTGTGAGCATATAGAGATGTGGAGTTTGAGGTCTGTGAACTCACAATATAAAAATGTATCTTCTGGGAAGATTGTTTTTTAGATTGTCTGTTTGAAAATACCACTTTTAGAAAGTGGGCCTTTCCTTGCTTAACCATTCTGTGCCTCTGCTTGGCTGCTGGATACTGGACCGGGTCAGGCTGGCAGTTAGGTTGTTTATGAATTCACTCTAGACAGTGACACAAAGGTTGCTGAGGTGTGTCTTGCATTTCCTGCTAAGTCTTCCTGGGCAAGGTGGGAGGGAGGACCTGTCACCTGCACTCGAAAGGGCTGTGCCTGTCCTCTTACAATACAGCAAGGAAGAGGCAGGGTCTTGTGCAGTATAAAGACTTTCCTTTGAAGTTTGCCTACGTCAAAGGCAGAAATGAGTAGAACTATTGAACTGCTAACACCACAACTTTAGAACACTTCTGGATCAAGAGGAGCCTCTGTAAAGGAACAGAGCTGAAGAGCTGTGATGAAGAGTACTGCACCTTTGCTGTATGTGCTTTGCTGGGTTGGCCTGCAGTTGCTGCTTCTGCCTTAGAAAGGACAAAGACTGGACTTTGTTGTGTATCCTGTTTGTGAAGATTCGCCAAGGGCGTTGACTGATCTTGTCTCCTGTTAAGAAGTCTCAGGGACATCGAAGACTTCACCTGCCAGCACCTGGTCTCTCTTGTTGAGACCCCCAGACTTGCGAGGTGGTGTCACATCCAGTCCCTGGTTCCCTGGAAGAAGAAGCTGGCAGAACCAGAGTGAAAATCCATGCACTGGAGCCGAGGGACAGAAAAATCAGTGCAACACCTGCACCTTTGCTTGTGTATGTAAGATTTTTGTTGTTTCGGTTTTGTTTGATTAAGGTCAATATTGGCAATTTTTTAAACTGGTGTGGAGTCCTTTTGTGGTGTTTTCACTGAGTTCCTCTGTGTGTTTGTACAAATACTTAACACATTGCCTCTCAGATAAGCATGAATGCTTGTGCCAAGCTACTAAGGGGGTGAGCAGGGTTTATCTGAGTTGTGTACCTCACTTACCTTGACTAGAGTGAGGGTCCCTACTTGGAAAGAGTATAAACTGACCGCCAACTAGAGAACTCATTTCTAACATCCTCAAAGATACGTTCAAATGGTATCAACCAGGGAGGCTGGTATGCTCAAGCTCGGCCAGTAATGTGGTGGTCCCTAAGTTCAGGCTTTCGGCGTGAGTTGGAAGAAGCTTCTCGGTGGGGGCCACAGAATTCTGGAATTCTCTTCCCCTGCACATCAAATCTCTACAAAAGTTACTGACCTTTGGAAGGGCTCTTAAAAGCTCTTTTTTAAATATCTAATGAGCAATCTCTCCCACTAACCTTTGCAGCACCTAGATGCCTGCGGGTGATTGTCGTACTTTATAAAAACCATTTAACATAACATAATGTAATTGTGGTGTCATTGCATTGTGTTCTGTTTGGTATGGTAAGTATTTCATCTTGTGTTGTCCAATGTCAGAATGTTTGCTGTATGACTTGTCCCCCGATAGAGATTGTAGATTCATCTAATGTGTGGCAGCTTGAGTTTTGTTTGGGCAGATATGGAGGGTGTTCAATTTGTTGATACCTTTGTTTGCATTTGACTGTGGATGTGTCCATTTGGCTGTGTGTACCTTGCAGCTACTTCATCTAGGGGTATGTCCCATACAGTTGCAGCTGTATTTGCTTTCTTGACTTGCACTTCCAAATTGTGCAGACAGGCATGTCACTGGGCTCTAGTATTGTCTGTACCTGAGATACATGTAGGGCCAGTTCCTGTGGGAATGTTGTTTCATGGGCATGCGCAAAGTGTAAAGTGTCAAGTGCAGCATGCTTCCCTGAGTGCTCCTGATGCCCCCTCCCTTTTGTGCAGGTATTGTTTGCATAGTTAGCTTTGGATATTTGTCTCTCTGTCCATTGTGCATCCCATTGTCCTTCCATTGTATTGCAATGTGGGGTGATGTGTGGGTCCATTGCAGCGCTGGTTCATGGTAGAGGTGTTTGTGTTCCATGACACATTCATACATATGTGTGTTGTAGCTGATGACAGTCCATGGCATATGTACATGTGGGGGTGTCAGTTGTATTGGCAGGTGTGACGTTGCTATGTTGTTGGTGTTGTGTGACACAATGATGTGTACACTTCACTGTCCTTGTGCCTGAGATGGTCAGATGTGTTTGTTTGTGTAGAGTTGCATGACAGTGCACAGACCGCAAAACCAGTAATGAAGCCCTAAGTGTAGCTGGCGGTTGGTCTTTGTGTACTGATCCCAGACAGTGAGACAAAGGGAAGATAGGTATTGGCAGGATGGACCACTCTGAGTTAACTAGGAGAGGAGCTGTTACCTACCACCTTTGCACATAACAAAGGCTCTGCCTTAGCGCTCTCTCAAAGAGTTTGACACTGGTCTTGTGTGACCCCCGACTAGCTGGACCAGGATAGGGAGGAAGGAAGCCTCTGGAAGCCTCCTCCACTTCAGGTATAAATATTGACCTAATACCTCAACTCTTCAGTATACTTCTGGACTTGTGGCTCATGCCAGGAAAAAAGACTTCTGTGCTGCTGAAAGGACTTCCACTCTCCTGGACTGCTACTCTGAAGGTCTGCTACTCTGCTGCGGTAACCTGCTGCCAGCTGCCTTCTGCCTTCTTATGTGGGTGAAAATGACTGGACCTGCATCTATTGAACACAGGAGCCCAGAATGACTCCAAGGGCTACTTGACTGGCCTCCTGACTACAGCCTCAGGGACAGGAGACTCCAACAAACTTGAACCCAGCACCTGGACGCAGCCATCTGTGAGTCCTATACTGCCCAGCTGTGCACCCTTGGAAGTGAGCTGAAGGTGCAATGCCAGCCCATCTGTGCACACTACCGTGAACAGAACCAACGCGTTCACTCTGCTGCATGGATTCCCCCCAAAAAGACTTACCCCTATGCGACACATCACCAACAAAGGCCCTCACATCGGAAGCCTCTCATCAATGGCAGTCTCAATGACGAGGCAAGATGCAGCTTCTGTGAAACCAGCTGGTGTGCGATGCATCCTTGATGCAGGACTTTGCATTACAATCAAATAGTTGCTGGCCTTCGCGATGATGACGCAGGATCGCGCAGCTCCTCAGAACTGAGGCTCCATGATGCATTTCCAACCAGGTCCTTGCATCACCTCAGCTGCACAAAGCATCCTTGAAGTGGGACTCCCCAACACTTTGCAACCATGATTTAAGGTTGGTTGTTCAGCCGGACTAGCTGTGTCCCTGCTGCCAACCGTGCTCCATCACAGTCGGCCTGAACTTGTGACTTTGTCCCAGTTCGGTGTGATCAGATTTCCACAATTGGCATTTTGTACACTTTGGCACTATATTGACTGAAAACTTTAAAACTGCATATCTCCGGGTCCACTGATTGGATTTTTGTTGTTTTGTTCTTGATTTCTTTATTAAGATGCACTATATTTTTCTAAATTGGTGTGGGATTTTTCATGTGTTGTCAGTTTATTACTTTTTGAAGTGCTGAATAAATACTTCATGCATTGTCTTAAATTTAAGCCTGACTGCTCTATGATGAGCACAAGTTAATTTGGGGTTTGCTTGTGACTTCACCCTGACAATGATTGTGGTCTCTGCTTGAGTAGGGTTTCACCTCAATTCAACTAGTATCCCAAATTCTTACAGCCATATTCTGAAGATTAAGATGGCCCTGCATCAGGTTCTCTTCCTCACGTAGATTTCTTAGTTCTGCATATGCCTCAATCAATTTAACCCATAAATTATTGTTTGAATTCCCAAGTGGCCTATTCAGGGGTACATGATGTCTGAACATGTCCTGCTTAAGATCCGTGCTGGCTGTGGTAGGGGTAAATTAACCATGCCATCAAGGGATACTTGCTACCATCTGTGTTAGAAGGGAATCATGAGTTGTTAAACTAAGGCTCTAGAATTCTCAGGACTGGTGTTTCATAATGAAATACAGCAATTAATTTTGAGTATGAAAGTTAGTTTACATTAGCATTACATGTCAAGAGAACATTGAGTCTGATGTAGCTTTTGAATTTGAAATAGTTCTGTGATGCTTCCTAATGGCCATGTGTTAGAAATGGGGTCTTTGGTTGGCAGTCAGGTTACCCCCTGTCCAAGGAAGGACCCTCACTCCAGTCAGGGTAAGTGACACACAATCCAAATTATCCTGTGCCCACCCTCTGGTAGCTTGGCACTGAGCAGTCAGGCTTATTTTAGAAGGCAATGTGTAAAGTATTTGTGCAATAAATTATTCACTAACACAGTATAGCACCACAAAAATACACTGCACAAAAGGATTAAAATGCAATAAGTATATGTTGAGATATCACTGTAAAAGTGATATAAAGTGTCTTTAGTCTTTGAAAAGCAATAAATGTCTCTTTCATGCACAAAGTACCTGGTTCGCGTTCAAAATCTCCGCAAAGAACCGCAGAGGAGGAGACACGTGGAAACAAAGGGGGTATGCATCGATTTTTCGGGCCGCACACAATGATGCGTCATTTAGTTTTCAAGCAGGGACCGCTGTGCGTCGATTTCTGCCACTCAGATGTTGATCTTCTTCTGGTTGCAGTGTTTTCGGATGCCCAGGGGACGATGCATGCATTTCCGTCGCTGACAGGACGAAGTCACAGCTGCTGCGTCGATCCGAAGGGCGTTGCATGGAAATTTCTACCACATGGCAGGCGCTGCATCGATTCCTCTCTGGAAGTCAGGCTACATCATTCAGGCTTGGCTGTGCGTCAATCCAGTGGGCCGTACGTAAAATTTCTGGATGCTACGCTGGGGCTGCGTTGATCTTCTCCTTGCGAAGTCGGGCTTCATCACTCCGGTTTGGCGTACAGTGAATTTTTCACCGCGGTGCAGGCTGTGAGTAATTTCTGGCAGGCTGTGTGTCGATTTTCACTGCACAAGAAGTCCTTTTTGTAGAGATTAACTCCTTTTGGTCCTGAAACTTCAGGGAAGAGGAGGCAAGCTCTATTCAAGCCCTTGGAGAGCACTTCTCACCACAGCCAGGGAGCAGCAAGGTAGCAGGGCAACAGCAAGGCAGCAGTCCTTCACAGAAAGCAGACAGGTGAGTCATTTGGGCAGCCAGGCAGTTCTTCTTGGCAGGATGCAAGTTCTGGTTCAGGTTCTCTTCTCCAGGAAGTGTCTGAGTTGGTAGGGGCAGAGGCCCTGTTTAAATACCCAAATGTGCGTTTGAAGTGGGAAAGACTTCAAAGAGTGGCTTAGAAGTGCACCAGGTCTCCTTTCAGTTCAATCCTGTCTGCCAGGGCCCCAGTAGGGGGTGTGGCAGTCCTTTGTGTGAGGCCAGGCTACAGTCCTTTGACATGTAAGTGTCAGGCCCTCCACCCTCCCAGCCCAGGAAGACCCATTCAAAATGCAGATGTATGCAAGTGAGGCTGAGTATCCTGTGTTTGGGGTGTGTCTGAGTGAATGCACAAGGGAGCTGCCAACTAAACACAGCCAGACGTGGGTTGTAAGGCACAGAAGGATTTAAGTGCAGAGAAATGCTCACTTTCTAAAAGTGGCATTTCTAAAATAGTAATATTAAATCCAACTTCACCAGTCAGCAGGATTTTGTATCACCATTCTGCCCATATTAAATATGACCTTCCTTCTCCTTTCAGATCTGCAGCTACCACTCAAACAATATATGAGGGTAGCCCCAATGTTAGCCTACAAAGGAAGCAGGCCTCACAGTAGTATAAAAATGAATTTAGGTGTTTTACACTACCAGGACATGTAAACTTCACAGGTACATATCCTGCCTTTTGCCTACACAACACCCTGTCCTATGGGGTACCTGGGCGTACCATAGGGGTGACTTATATGTAGAAAAAGGAGAGTTGTGGGCTTGGCAAGTACTTTTAAATGCCAAGTCGAATTTGGCAGTGGAAGTGCACACACAGGCCTCGCAATGGCAGGCCTGAGACAAGGTTAAGGAGCTACTTAAGTGGGTGGCGCAACCAGTACTGCAGGACCACTAGTAGCATTTAATCTACAGGCCCTCGGTACATATAGGCCCTCATTACAACCCTGGCGGTCGGTGTTAAAGCGGCGGTAAGACCGCCAACAGGCCGGCGGTAAAAAAAATGGAATTACGACCATGGCGGAAACCACCAACATAGACAGCCACTTTAACACTCCGACCGCCACAGCGGTAGAAACAAACACTGCGGCGGTAACCGCCAACACAATGTACCGCCCACCGTATTACAAAGCACCAATCCGCCAACTTTTCCGGGGCGGTACCAACGCCATCAAATCACGGCAGAAACAGTCTGTGGAACGGACACCACTCAACTCTCAACACCCAACGAGGAACCAGGACTCCATGGAGCCCGAGTTACAGGTCCTGCCCATGTTGGTTTACCTCCTCTTCTATCAGGAACAGCAAAGACACCGGCGACGACCACGGTGAGTACTGCACCTATCACACAGGGGAGAGGAGGAGGGAAAAGAGAGTGACACACACATGCAACACGCAACAACCCCACCCCCACCCTCACCCACAACACCATCCACACAAATACATGCAGCAACATTACATTTACACCACGTCACCCCCTGGAATAACGCAAGGACCAAATTAAATTATGGTAACAAGTGTAATCATCGAAAAATAAGATAGGCAAAAATTTAAATCATCAGTATATTCAAATATGTACACCAACTACACAAGTCCGGATAGTAATGAAATCATTGTCCATGGATCAGTGGTCCATTGGTCCAGTGGTCCCAAAATGCACACAAGATACCTGACTCGAAACAGAGAGAACACTTCTGGGGATCGAAAATGCTAGGCACCTCAGGGGGAGCGGGAGGGGGGCATCTCAGCCGGATAAACAGACAACGCCACTGCTCCACGAGGGGGCTCCATGTCCATAGTTTGGTCCTGGGGAGTGCAAAGCCACAGTCTTTCAAGTCTCTTCAGTGGGTGGTTTGCCCACTGCTTTATCCTGAGGAGTGCAAAGCCACAATCTCTCAAGTCTCTCCAGTGGGTGGTTTTCCCACTGCTATATCCTGGGGAGTGCAAAGCCACAGTCTCTCAAGTCTCTCCAGTGGGTGGTTTGCCCACTGCTTTATCCTGGGGAGTGCACAGCCACAGTCTCTCAAGTCTCTGCAGTGGGTGGTTTGCCCACTGCTTTATCCTGGGGAGTGCAAAGCCACAATCTCTCAAGTGGATGTCAGTCTCCACTGGTTCTGGAGGGGACATTGTGCCCAGAGTGCTTCATCCTGCCAAGGATAGGGTGAGTGGATGCTTTTGTCCACTGTTTCTGGAGGGGGCATTGTGCCCAGAGTGCTTCACATGCAGTGTGGCAGGTCCCATTCCTCACCTGGGTGTGTGTGCCACGAGAGTGCCTGGGAACAGGTAGCATGATACTCCATGGAGGCAGAGACACACTCCACCCTGCTGCGACTTTGCCTGCCACCTGTAGGTACAAACAGTGCTGGGTGTCGTGCCTCATGTACGCTGTGCAGGGTCCAGGACGTCTCCTGCAGCCTCAGATGGTTGGCCACTGGGGATGATAGCCATGTCAGCTGTGGTGACACTGTCTGAGCACATTGTGGGGCTGGTGGCAGCGGTTGCGGCGGTGTCTGTGGCGGAGATGCTGACAGTGGTGAATGTGTCAGCACCTGTGGAGGGACACAGCAGGACGTCTCCTGCAGCCTCGGATGGCTGCCCACTGGGGATGATCCTGGAGACTGTTGCAGAGGCAGCAGACATGCAGGTGGCGGTGCAGGTGAGGGTGCAGGTGGCGGTGCAGGTGGCGGTGTCCACCGCCATACAGGTTGCTGTTCTGGTTGCCAGAAGGGGTGACTCTGGTCCCTCAGCCGGAGGCTCCGTGCCCTATCCTGACTTGCCCTTCGCCTTGTGTCCCTTCCCCACCTTTGATGTCACTGCTGGTCCCTTGGCACTGTCCCCTTTTGGCTTGGAGGAGCCCTTGCTGGGTGGTTGGTGCGGCTTCTCCCTATATCATGTGGGCACCTTATTCACCTTGGCAGGTGGTGGAATGGGCTGATCTTTGGCCTTGCTCGGTGGCACACTGGCAGCCCTGATGGGTGCTGCCCGCGATATGACAGGACTTGCTGAGACCACAGAGCTGGAGGATTTGGTGGCTGAGGTGCTAGTCTGGGACCTGGACATCCTGGCCCTAGAGGAAGGACGGGGGGAGGTGTAGGGAAGAGGTCAATGTTAGCCAGGAAGAGTTTCTTAGACACACTGGGACGGGAAGATGGAGGGGGTTTGGGAGTGGAAGAAGAGGTAGTGGTTGTAGGAGGTGGACGTCTGCTGAATTTGGGTGAAGGTGCATGGGCCGGAGGCTGTTGTTAGGTGGATGGCTGTTGGGTGGGTGTGTGCCTGCGTTTGTGTACTTTGGGAGGAGGGCTCACAGACACACTGGGAGAGGACACTGGGGATGTGTGAATGGTAGTGGAGGTGGTGATTGCACGTGAGCGGTGTGTGGTGATGGGCGTGCTGGTGATGGAGGTAGTGGATGAAGATGTAGTGCATGCAGGTGTGAGTGGCGATGAGACAGGGAGGGAGGAAGAGGACTTGGAGGAGGGGGACACAGTGGAGGCAGTGGATGTTGGTGTTTCTGCATGGGGATGGTGCTTGTGTGAGTGCCTGTGGGATGTGTGGTGCTTATGTTTGCCATGTAAACTCTTGTGTGTTGGTGAGTCCGCATGCTGGTCTGATGGTGTGCTTGGGATAGGCTGAGGTACAGGGGATTGGGTCTGGGTAGAGGAAGTTGGAGGGGGGAGGCTGGACACAGGGACAGTGGCTGCCATCAGTTCTGAGGCCAGAGCCTGAAATGCTCTCTGTTGGGCCGCCACACCAGAATGAATGCCCTCCAGGTATGCATTTGTTTGCTGCAAATGCCTCTCGACACACTGGGTGGCATTCAAAATGGTTGATTGCCCAACAGTGAGGGATCTCAGGAGGTCAATAGCCTCCTCACTGAGGGCAGCAGGGCTGACTGGGGCAGGGCCTGAGGTGCCTGGTGCGAAGGAGATGTCCACCCTCCTGGGTGAGTGGGCACGAGACACTCGATGAGGGGCTGCTGGGAGAAGGTGCTGGTGGGGGGGTGGCGGCTGTACCTGTTGTTGCGGTGGGCACAGTGGTGCCCGCCACCGCAAGGGTGCTCCCATCAGAGTAGGAGTCGCTGTCGCTGGTGTCTGATCCTGTCCCCGTCGTGGAGCTCCTCTCGCCCTCCGTCCCACTGGTGCCTTCTGACTCCGTAAATTCACCCTCCAGGGCTATGTGGGTTGCAGATCCCTCCTGCTCCGGTGCCAATGCTCCACCACCACATGATACTAATGCACACAAGGACAGGGTGACAAAACAAAAAAGGGGGAGAAAGACAGAGGAGACACATGATCAATGCCTGCAACACCACTACCATTGGCGGACACAACATACAGGGAGCAGCCCTATGCACTAAGCCATGCACTAACAGTCCAGGGGAAAAGCACATGCCCATGGGGGACTCTGTCTAGACCCATTTCATGCACAGCTAGAACCCATAGAAGCCTGACTAGGTGTAAAGGGCAAATACCACCTTTGGGGTTGGCATGGGACTGAGCCTGCAAATCAATGGATCTATCTTTGCGCGTCTGCCCTGGCCTAGGGGAACCCACAACCCACCTCCCCCACCCAGACACTTTGTCAAGTGCGCAGAGTCAGCTGAATGAGAGTGTACTCATCCCCTTGTGGCTCCTGTGATGCCCTCAAGCGCCCATCCAACTCAGGATATGCAACCGCCAGGATCCGGAACATCAGGGGGGTCATGGTGCGACGGGCACCCCTTCCACATTGGGAGGCCATCCCCAGCTGGGCCTCTGCCGTCTTCTTGCTCCAGCGGCACAGGTACTCTCATCTTTTCCGACAGTGGGTGCTCCGTCTATGGTAGACCACCAGGGTCCGCACTCCCTTGGCGATGGCAAGCCAAATACCCTTCTTCTGGTGGGTGCTGACCTAGAGGAATAGTGAAGTAAAAATGGATGTTACTCCCCAGTACAGTTCTTCTCACCCATTGACCACACACCTCCCAACCTGTCCCAGAAAAACATACACTCACCATCCTCACATGCTGGCCTGTCCCCCCGTCTCTTCCATCCACGACACTCCATACAATCATATCCCATCCACCATGCATACGGTTCACTCACCTGTTTGTCTGGAGGACCGTAGAGTAGCGTGTACTGGGGGAGGACCCCATCCACCAGTTTCTCCAACTCCTCCGCAGTGAAGGCAGGGGCCCTTTCCCCAGACACTGTAGCCATTGTCGCTTCCAGACGCAGGTCACAGCAGCACTTGCAGTGTAGGTCTTCTCCTGTTGAATGTCAGGTATCAAGTGAGGGAACAGATAGAAAATGGCAGTCATGTCCACGGCGGTGCGTACCGTCACCACCAGCGTACATCATCATTGGCTCCTGGAACCCATAGGGCCCAATGATAACAAATGCTGAATTGCGCAGCGGTCTTCGACTGCCTACCGCAATGCTGCACAACGCCAGCGCAGTTACCTCATTTCCCCTTGTCCCTCCTTACAGGTCAGGCAGCCGCCGTTTCAGGGGGCCACATGGCAGGCCAACTAACTGCGTCACAGCTATTTTGGCCAGGAATACGGACAGACAACGGCACACAGAGATAATTTCACCATTGTGCTAAACAGCCTTGTGAAACCTATGGGGTGTATGACCCTCTGCTCACCCTTCTCCTCCATAGGGCATGTACGCTGGGGCAGGTGATGAGATGGCGGCATCCTCCAGTGTCCAGACCCTGGTGGACCTGTCGACAATGGAAGACAGGCACATCATTATCACTTACAGACTTGATCGTGCCACAATCCAGGAACTGTGTGCCCAGTTGGAGCCAGACCGGATGTCAGCTATCCGCAATCCCACAGGAATCTCCCCTCTAGTGCAGGTCCTATGAGTGCTCCATTTCCTGGCAAGTGGGTCCTTTCAAACAACAGTGGCCATGGCATCAGGATGTCACAGACAATGTTCTGTAACATGTTGTCCAGAGTGTTATCTGCCCTGCTGAAACACATGTGCAGCTACATCGTTTTCCCTCAGGTGGAGGATCTGCCCATGGTGAAAGGTGACTTTTATGCCCTGGGACATATCCCCAATATCATTGGTGCCATTGATGGTACACATGTGGCATTTGTCCCCCCCTCCCCACCGCAGGAATGAACAGGTGTACAGAAACCGGAAAACGTAGCATTCTATGAATGTGCAGATGGTGTCTTTGGCAGACCAGTACATCTGCCATGTGAATGCCAAGTATACTGGCTCAGTGCATGACGCTTACATTTTGAGGAATAGCAGCATCCCTTATGTGATGGGGCAACTCCAGAAGCACTGTGGGTGGCTAATAGGTGAGCCCAAGGTACCCATACAGTTTAAATAGGTGTCTGGGTATGGGAGATTCCATACTGTTTGGAGGATGTCTAACAGTTGTCCCTCAATATTTGCAGGTAACCCAACCTGTCATGACTACTGACCCCAGTGAGTAATCCCAGGACAAGGGCAGAGGAAAGCTACAATGAGGCACATGGGTGAACTAGGAGGATAATAGAGCACACCTTCAGCCTCCTGAAGGCCAGATTCGGGTGCCTCCATCTGACAGGTTGCTTCCTACACTACTCACCGAAGAAGGTGTGCCAGATAATCGTGGCATGCTGCATGTTGCACAACCTGGTTTTGCGATGCCAGGTGCCTTTTCCGCAGGAGGATGGGCCTGATGCTGGTGTTGTGGCAGCTGTGGAGCCTGTGGACAGTGAAGAAGAGGAGGCAGAAGAAGAAGATATAGACAACCGAAACAACTTCATCATGCAATTCTTCCAGTGAGACACAGTTAAGAGGATGGCACTGCTTCACACATCTCATACTACTGTAGGACATAGCATAAATCTGCCTTTTTACCCCTGTGTATGGACCCTGACATGTCACTTTGCCTTTCCATTTCACAGATATGGGTCCCACTTTGTGCCCTCTGCTTTGTTTACTGCTGCCCAACAACTTTGAAACATTGGTATGTGAACATGAACATTCACATTGCTATATTTCAGAGAGGTTGCAATGACACATTTGTGAAATTACAGACTGACTCCAGATTGATTTGTGATTCAAGGGTGTTTATTTCTGTGCTAATAACTGGAAGGGGGTGTGCAATGGGCTAGGGTGATGGTGGAGGAATGTCCATGGTAGAGTTCAGTTTCTTAGTCTCACAGGTTCATTGTCCATGGGGGCATAGGAAGTGGAGCAATGGCAGTTTAAGGTGGACAGGGTGACAAAGTGGGACAGAAGGGTGACAATCAGGGGGGTCTTATTTCCTGTTGGGGGACTTGGCAATATTCTCTGTCTTGTTCCTGGATCTCAGGGACCGTTTGCGGGGTGGTTTCCCTTCTGGCGGGGGTGGGGTGCTGGTGGCCTGTTGTTCCTGTGGCGGTGCCTCCTGTCCACTAGCGCCGGCGGAGGTGGAGGGCTGTTCATCATCCAGGCTACTGTCAGGGGCCCGTTTGTGTCCCACTGTGTCCCTCATGGTGTTGGCCAGGTCTGCCAGCACCCCTGCAATGGTGACCAGGTTGGTGTTAAGGGACTTAAAGTCCTCCCTGATCCCAAGGTAGTGTTCCTCCTGCAGCCGCAGGATCTCCTGAAACTTGGCCAGTACCATGCCCATGGTCTCCTGGGAATGGTGGTATGCTCCCATGATGTTGGAGAGTGCCTCGTGGAGAGTGGGTTCCCTGGGCCTGTCCTCCCCGTATCACACAGCAGTCCTCCCAGCTTCCCTGTTGTCCTGTGCCTCTGTCCCCTGAACCGTGTGCCCACTGCCACTGACCCTAGGTCCCTGATTGTCTTGGGTTGGTGGGTTTGCCTGGGGTCCCTGTAGTGTTGGACACACTGCTGATTGACGTGTCCTGGGGACAGTGGCATGGGCCCGCTGGGTGGGTGCTGTGGTGGTGTTTCCTGAAATGGGAGGGTCTGTGGTGGCTTGTGACTGTGGCAGGGGAACCAACTGTCCAGAGGTCCCTGATGGGCCTGGCTGGTCATATTGATCCAGGTGTGCAGAGCTGCTGTCATCACTGTGGGCCTCTTCTGTGGGGGGACTGGATATGTCTGGTACCTCCTGTCCGGTGACGTTGGGTATGGGTCCTGTTGGGGTGTAAATGCAGAGTTTTAGTATCTGTGTGTGCCATCTTGTGCATTGGGTGAGTTACCCTCTACTCCTGGGCTTGTATTATTGTGTTTGCCCTTGTGTGATTAGTGTTTTGGGGTCTGTGTGGGTATCTGCACTGGACATGCTTTGCCAATGGGTGTCCATGCTTTGGTGTTGCATGCTGGGCTTGGTATTGGGATGTGTGGTTTGTGATAGCGGGGCATATGTGAGGTGTTTGAGTGATGGGATTGGTGGGGGTATGTGATGGCATTCAGGTAGGATGTGAGGGATATAGTAGTAAAGATTTGACTTACCAGAGTCCAGTCCTCCTGCTACACCTGCGAGGCCCTGAGGATGCAGTGTTGTCAAGACTTGTTCCTCCCATGTTGTTAATTCTGTGGGAGTAGGTGACGGTCCATCGCCAGTCCTCTGTACAACAATCTTTCTTGATTCCATTGAATGCACCTTCCCCCCTAGGTCGTTCCACCTCTTCCTGATGTCATCCCGTGTTCTTGGATGCTGTCCCACTACGTTGACCCTGTCAACAATTCTCTGCCATAGCTCCATCTTCCTAGCAATGGAGGTGTGCTGCACCTGTGATCCAAATAGCTGTGGCTCTACCCGGATGATTTCCTCCACCATGACCCTGAGCTCCTCCTCAGAAAACCTGGGGTGTCTTTGAGGTGCCATAGTGTGGTGTGGGTGATGTGTGAGGTGATTTTTGTTGTGCTGTGTGATGTGTTATGTTGGGGTGTGTTGTTTGAGGTGCGTGGATGTTGTATGAGTGATGTTGTGGTGTGCCTGTGGATGCTGATGTTGTGTTTGCTATTCTCTCCCTCTCTGCTTTTTCAAAAAAAAATTGTTGTACGGGTTTGTGGGTAATGTGGGTGTGTGTTTTATAGTGGTGTGAGTGTGTGGGTGTGGTGTGTGTAAGTGTATCAGGTGTGTGTATTTCGAATTGTCCAATGTTGTTGTGTTTTGTAAGTGTGTGTGTACTTTGAGCGCGTCTGTGTGTACCACCAATGGATTACTGCAGTTGAAAGACCACCGCGTTGATTCGTGGGTCGTGATAGTGTGGGCGTATTCTTGTTGGCATGACGGTGTGGGTTTTGTTATCACCAGTTTATCACTGACCATTGGTGTGGCGGTCTTGTGTGGGTATCTGTATTGTGGGGGATTCCGAGATATGGGTCATAATACCTGTAGCGGATTTCCGCTGCCGCCACGGAATGCTGGCGGCCTTCAGCACAGCGGTAAGCAGGATTTACCACGAGGGTTGTAATGAGGGCCATAGTGCCCTTTACTAGGGGCTTATAAGTAAATTAAATAATCCAATTGGGTATGATCCAATGTTACCATGTTTAAAGGGAGAGAGAATATTCACTTTAGCACTGGTTAGCAGTGGTAAAGTGTGCAGAGTCTTAAAACCAACAAAAACAGTATCTAAAAAGTAGAGGGAGGCAGGCAAAAAGTTAGGGTTGACCACCCTAAGCCTGTCAGGTCTAATATGTGTCCTCCCCAGCTGAAAGTGGGGAGAGCTACCCAACCTCCTGGGAGCTCTCATCGCTAAGGTGGAAGTATCTGGAGAGACCATCTGTGTTGGCGTGGTCAGTCCCTGGGCGATGCTCCACCATAAAGTCCATCCCCTGTATGGAAATGGACCACCTCAAGAGTTTAGAATTCTCACCCCCCATCTGCATGAGTCATCTGAGGGGCCTGTAGTCTGTCTAAACCCAGAAGTGAGTCCCAAACAGGTATGGTCTCAGCTTCTTCAGTGCCCAGACGACAGCAAATGCTTCTCTTTCAATAGCACTCCACCTCTGTTCCCATGGTAATAGTCTTCTGCTAATAAAGACTACTAGTTGGTCTAGGCCCTCCTCATTTAGCTGTGCTGGAACAGCCCCTATGCCATGCTCTGAAGCATCTGTCTGCACAATCAATTCCTGGGAGTAGTCAGGGGCCTTGAGCACCGGGGCCGTGCACATGGCCTCCTTCAGGGAGTCAAAGGCTTTCTGACAAGCCTCTGACCAATTCACCAAACTTGGTTGCTTTTTCGAAGTAAGTTCTGTCAAGGGTATCACAATGGAACCATAGCCCTTGACAAACCTATGGTAGTATCCAGTGAGGCGTAAGAAGGCTCTTAATTCTGTGTGAGTTCTAGGTGGTTGCCAGGCCTTGATAGTTTCAATCTTGGCCTGGAGTGGCTGCACCTTGCTACCACCTTCTAGGTGTCACTAGTACACCACGGAACCCTGCCCAATCTGGCACTTACTAGCCTTCATGGTCAGGCCGGCCTGTTGCAGAGCCTGAAGCACCTCCTTGAGGTGGAGCAGGTGTTCCTCACAGCTGGAACTTTAGACAGCTATGTAGTCTGGGTAGGCTGCACAGAAGGCATCCTTGCCAGTTAGGAACCAGTTAACCAACCGTTGGAAGGTAGCGGGGGCATTTTTCAACCCAAAGAGCATCACCCGGAACTGGTAATGGCCATCAGGTGGGGAAAATGCAGATCTCTCTTTAGTCCCCTCAGTCAAGGTGATCTGCCAGGACCCTGATGTGAGATCAAAAGTACCGTGGAATATGGCAGCACCTAGCCTGTCTACAAGCTCATTAGCTCGGGAGATAGGTTGAGCGGCAGTCCGTGTGACTGAATTGAGACCCCGGTAGTCCACACAGAACCGGAGTTCTGGCTTGGCACTGGGTGCAGCAGCCTTAGGCACCAGCACCACAGGGTTGGCCCAGGGACTGCAAGACTTATCAATAGCCCCTAGGGCCAACATCTTGGAAACTTCTTCCTTGATGCTGGCCTTCACCTTATCTGACAACCTGTAAATTTTGTTCTTTACAGTGGGACTGTCTCCCGTGTCAATATCATGGACACACAGGTGGGTGAGCCCATGAGTAAAGGAAAAATGGGATGAGAACTGCTCCAACAACTCATAGCAGTCTCCTCTCTGATTTAGAGTCAGGGAGTCAGAGAGATTGACACCCTCCACTGACCCATCACCTTCTTTGGCAGAGGGGAGGTCAGTGAGAGGTTTACTCTCCTCTTCCATGCCCTCATCTGTCACAAGGAGCATACTGACCTCAGACCTCTCAAAAGTCGGTTGTGGTGGAGAACCCTTAGGGGGTGTCTAGGGGTCTTGAGGTCCACTAGGTAAATGGCCTCCCCCTTCCGCTCCCTGACTTTAAATGGGCCAGCGCAGCGGTCCTGGAGAGCTCTAGGCTCTACTGGCTCCATTACCTCACATGCTGGCCTGTCCCCCCCATCTTTCCATCCACGACACTCCATACAATCATGTCCCATCTACCATGCACATGGTTCACTCACCTATTTGTTTGGAGGACCGTAGAGTAGCGTGTACTGTACACCAGTTTTTCCAACACCTCCGCAGTGAAGGCAAGGGACCTTTCCCCAGACACTGTAGCCATTGTCTCTTCCAGACGCAGGTCACAGCAGCACTTGCAGTGTAGGTCCTCTCCTGTTGAAGGTCAGGTATCAAGTGAGGGAACAGATAGAAAATGACGGTTACGTCTGCGGCGGTGCGTACCGTCACCGCCGGCGTACATCGGCATTGGCTCCTGGAACCCATAGGGCTCAATGATAACTAATGCTGAATTGTGCAGCGGTCTTCGACCGCCTACCGCAACGCTGCACAACGCCAGCGCAGTTACCTCATTTTCCCTTGTCCCTCCTTACAGGTCAGGCAGCCGCCATTTCAGGTGGCCACAAGGCAGGCCAAATAACTGCGACACAGCTATTTTGGCCAGGAATACAGACAGACAACGGCACACAGAGATAATTTCACCATTGTGCTAAACAGCCTTGCTTGTGAAACCTATGTGGTGTATGACCCTCTGCTCACCCTTCTCCTCCATAGGGCATGTCCGCTGGGGCAGGTGATGAGATGGCGGCATCCTCCAGTGTCCAGACCCCTGGTGGACCTGTCGACAATGGAAGACAGACACATCATTATCACTTACAGACTTGATCGTGCCACAATCCAGGAACTGTGTGCCCAGTTGGAGCCAGACCTGATGTCAGCTATCCGCCATCCCACAGGAATCCCCCCTCTAGTGCAGGTCCTGTGAGTGCTCCATTTCCTGGCAAGTGGGTCCCTTCAAACTTCAGTGACCATGGCATCAGGGATGTCACAGCGAATGTTCTCTAACGTGTTGTTCAGAGTTTTATCTGCACTGCTGAAACACATGCGCAGCTACATCGTTTTCCCTCATGTGGAGGATCTGCCCACAGTGAAAGGTGACTTTTATGCCCTGGGACATATCCCCAACATCATTGGTGCCATTGATGATACACATGTGGCATTTGCCCCCCCCCTGCAGGAATGAACAGGTGTACAGAAACTGGAAAAGCTAGCATTCTATGAATGTGCAGATGGTGTGTTTGGCAGACCAGTACATCTCCCATGTGAATGCCAAGTATCCTGGCTCAGTGCATGAAGCTTACATTTTGAGGAATAGCAGCATCCCTTATGTGATGGGGCAACTCCAGAGGCACCATGTGTAGCTCATAGGTGAGCCCAAGGTCCCCACACAGTTTAAATAGGTGTCTGGGTATGGGAGATTCCATACTTTTTGGAGGATGTCTAACAGTTGTCCCTCGATATTTGCAGGTGACTCTGGTTACCCCAACCTTTCATGGTTACTGACCCCAGTGAAAAATCCCAGGACAAGGGCAGAGGAACGCTACAATGAGGCACATGGGCGAACTAGGAGGATAATAGAGCGCACCTTCGGCCTCCTGAAGGCCAGATTCCGGTGCCTCCATCTGACAGGTGGCGCCCTATACTACTCACCAAAGAAGATGTGCCAGATAATCGTGGCATGCTGTATGTTGCACAACCCGGCTTTGCAATGCCAGGTGCCTTTTCTGCAGGAGGATGGGCCTGATGCTGGTGTTGTGGCAGCTGTGGAGACTGTGGACAGTGAAGAAGAGGAGGCAGAAGAAGAAGATATAGACAACCGAAACAACATCATCATGCAATACTTCCAGTGAGACACAGGTAAGAGGATGGCATTGCTTCACACATCTGATACTACTGTAGAACATAGCATAAATCTGCCTTTTTACCTCTGTGTGTGGACCCTGATATGTCACTTTGCCTTTCCATTTCACAGATCTGGGTCCCACTTTGTGCCCTCTGCTATGTTTACTGCTGCCCAACAACTGTGTAACATTGGTATGTGAACATGAACATTTACAATGCTATATTTCAGAGAGGTTGCAATTACACATTTGTGAAATTACAGACTGACTCTAGATTGATTTGTGATTCAAGGGTGTTTATTTCTGTGCTAATAAGTGTAGGGGGTGTGCAATGGGCTTGGGTGATGGTGGAGGAATGTTCATGGGAGAGTTCAGTTTCTTAATCTCACAGGTTCATTGTCCATGGGGGCATGGGAAGTGGAGCAATGGCAGTTTAAGGTGGACAGGGTGACAAAGTGGGACAGAAGGGTGACAATCAGGAGAGTCTTATTTCCTGGTGGGGGTCTTGGCAATATTCTCTGTCTTGTTCCTGGATCTCAGGACTGTTTGCGGGGTGGTTCCCCTTCTGCAGGGGGTGGGGTGCTGATGGCCTGTTGTTCCTGTGGCGGTGCCTCCTGTCCACCAGCGCCGGCGGAGGTGGAGGGCTGTTCATCGTCCAGGCTAGTGTCAGGGGCCCATCTGTGTCCTTCATGGTGTTGGCCAGGTCTGCCAGCACCCCTGCAATGGTGATGAGGTTGGTGTTAATGGACTTCAAGTCCTCCCTGATCCCAAGGTAGTGTTTCTCCTGCAGCCGCCTGGTCTCCTGAAACTTGGGCAGTACCGTGCCCATGGTCTCCTGGGAATGGTGGTATGCTCCCATGATGTTGGAGAGTGCCTCGTAGAGACTGGGTTCCCTGGGCCTGTCCTCCCCCTGTTGCAAAGCAGTCCTCCCAGCTTCCCTGTTGTTCTGTGCTTCTGTCCCCTGAACTGTGCGCCCACTGCCACTGACCCTAGGTCCCTGATTGTCTTGGGTTGGTGGGTTTCCCTGGGGTCCCTGTAGTGGTGGACACACTGCTGATTGACGTGTCCTGGGGACAGTGGCATGGGCCCGCTGGGTGGGTGCTGTGGTGGTGTTTTCTGACGGGGGAGGGTCTCTGGTGGCTTGTGACTGTGGCAGGGGAACCGACTGTCCAGAGGTCCCTGATGGGCCGGGCTGGTCATCTTGATCCAGGCGTGCAGAGCTGCTGTCATCACTGTGGGCCTCTTCTGTGGGGGGACTGGATATGTCTGGCACCTCCTGTCTGGTGACATTGGGTATGGGTCCTGTTGGGGTGTAAATGCAGAGTTTTAGTATCTGTGTGTGCCATCTCGTGCATTGGGTGAGTTACCCTCTACTCCTGTGCTTGCATTATTGTGTTTGCCCTTGTGTGATTAGTGTTTTGGGGTCTGTGTGGGTATCTGTACTGGACATGCTTTGCTAATGGGTGTCCATGCTTTGGTGTTGCATGCAGGGCTTGGTATTGGGATGTGTGTGTTGTGATAGTGGGGCATGTGTGAGGTGTTGGAGAGATGGAGGTAAGGGGGTGGGTGGGGGTTTGTGATGGCATGCAGGTAGGGTGTGGGGGATATAGTAGTAAAGATTTGACTTACCAGAGTCCAGTCCTCCTGCTACACCTGAGAGGCCCTGAGGATGCAGTATTGTCAAGACTTGTTCCTCCCATGTTGTTAGATGTGGGGGAGAAGGTAAGCGTCTACCGCCAGTCCTATGTACAGTAATCTGGTGTCTGGATACCACTGAATGCACCCCATAGGTCGTTCCACCTCTTCCTGATGTCATCCCGTGTTCTTGGATGCTGTCCCAGTGCATTGACCGTGTCGACGATTCTCCACCATAGCTCCATCTTCCTAGCAATGGAGGTGTGCTGCACCTGTGATCCGAATAGCTGTGGCTCTACCCGGATGATTTCCTCCACCATGACCCTGAGCTCCTCCTCAGAAAACCTGGGGTGTCTTTAAGGTGCCATAGTGTGGTGTGGGTGATGTGTGAGGTGATGTTTGTTGTGGTGTGTGATGTGTTGTGTTGGGGTGTGTTGTTTGAGGTGCGTGGATGTTGTATGAGTGATGTTGTGGTGTGCCTGTGGATGCTGGTGTTGTGTTTGCTATTCTCTCTCTCTCTGCTTTTTAAAAAAAAAATAGTTGTAAGGGTTTGTGGGTAATGTGGGTGTGTGTTTTATAGCGACGTGAGCGTTTGGGTGTGGTGTGTGTATGTGTATCAGGTGTGTGTATTTTGAATTGTCCAATGTTGTTGTGTTTTGTAAGTGTGTGTGTATTTTGAGCGCAGCGGTGTGTACCGCCAATGGATTACCGCGGTTGAAAGACCGCCACGTTGAATCTTGGGTCGTGATAGTGTGGGCGTATTCTTGTTGGTGTGACGGTGTAGGTTTTGCTATCGCCAGTTTATCACTGACCTTTGGTGTGGCGGACTTGTGTGGGTGTATGTATTGTGACGGATTCCGAGAAATGGGTCGTAATACCTGTAGCGGATTTCCGCCACCGCCACGGTATGTTGGCGGCCTTCAGCATGGCGGTTAGCGGGATTTACTAGGGACTTATAAGTAAATTCAATAATCCAATTGGGTATGATCCAATGTTACCATGTTTAAAGGGAGAGAGCATATGCACTTTCACATTGGTAAGCAGTGGTAAAGTGTGCAGTCTTAAAATCAGCAAAACAGTATCTAAAAAGTAGAGGGAGGCAGTCAAAAAGTTAGGGTTGACCACCCTAAGTCTGTCAGGTCTAATATGTGTTCCCCAGCTGAAAGTGGGGAGAGCTAACCAACCACCTGGGAGCTTTCATCGCTAAGGTGGAAGTATCTGGAGAGACCATCTGCATTGGCGTGGTCAATCCCTGGGCAATGCTCCACCGTAAAGTCCATCCCCTGTATGGAAATGGACCACCTCAAGAGTTTAGGATTCTCACCCCTCATCTGCATGAGTCATCTGAGCGGGCTGTGGTCTGTCTGAACCCGGAAGTGAGTCCCAAACAGGTATGGTCTCAGCTTCTTCAGTGCCCAGACAATAGCAAATACTTCTCTTTCAATAGCACTCCACCTCTGTTCCCATGGTAATAGTCTTCTGCTAATAAAGACTGCTAGTTGGTCTAGGCCCTCCTCATTTAGCTGTGCTGGAACAGCCCCTATGACATGCTCTGAAGCGTCTGTCTGCACAATAAATTCCTGGGAGTAGTCAGGGGCCTTGAGCACGGGGCCGTGCACATGGCTTCCTTCAAGGAGTCAAAGGCTTTCTGACAAGCCTCTGTCCAATTCATCAATCTTGGTTGCTTTTTGGAAGCAAGTTCTGTCAAGGGTATCACAATGGAACCATAGCCCTTGACAAACCTATGGTAGTGTCCAGTGAGGCCTAAGAAGGCTCTCAATTCTGTCTGAGTTCTAGGTGATTGACAGGCCTTGATAGTTTCAATCTTGGCCTGGAGTGGCCGCACCTTGCCACCACCTACTTGGTGTCACAAGTACACCATGGAACCCTGCCCAATCTGGCACTTACTAGCCTTGATGGCCAGGTCGGCCTGTTGCAGAGCCTGAAGCACCTCCTTGAGGTGGAGCAAGTGTTCCTCCCAGCTGGAACTATAGACGGCTCTGTAGTCTAGGTAGGCTGCGCAGAAGGCATCCTTGCCAGTTAGGACCCCGTTAACCAACCATTGGAAGGTAGTGGGGGCATTTTTCAACCCAAAGGGCATCACCCGGAACTGGTAATGGCCATCAGGTGGGGAAAATGCAGATCTCTCTTTAGTCCCCTCAGTCAAGGCGATCTGCCAGGACCCTGATGTGAGATCAAAAGTACAGAGGAATTTGCCAGCGCCTAGCCTGTCTACGAGCTCATCAGCTCGGGGATGGGATGAGCGTCAGTCCGTGAGACTGAGTTGAGATCCCGGTAGTCTACACAGAACCGGAGTTCTGGCTTGGCACTGGGGGCAGCAGCCTTAGGCACCAGCACCACAGGGCTGGCCCAGGGACTGCTAGACTTATCAATAACCTCAAGGGCCAACATCTTGGAAACTTCTTCCTTGATGCTGGCCTTCACCTTATCTGACAACCTGTAAATGTTGTTCTTTACAGGGGGACTGTCTCCTGTGTCAATATCATGGATACACAGGTGGGTGAGTCCAGGAGTAAGGGAAAATGGGAAGAGAACTGCTCCAACAATTCATAGCAGTCTCCTCTCTGATTTAGAGTCAGGGAGTCAGAGAGATTGACACCCTCCACTGACCCATCACCTTCTTTGGGAGAGAGGAGGTCGGTGAGAGGTTCACTTTCCTCTTCAATACCCTCATCTGTCACAAGGAGCATACTGACCTCAGACTGCTCAAAATGAGGCTAGAGTCGGTTGTGGTGGAGAACCCTTAGGGGGTGTCTAGGGGTCTTGAGGTCCACTAGGTAAATGGCCTCCCCCTTCTGCTCCTTGGCGCTTTAAATCGGCCAGCCCAGCGGTCCTGAAAAGCTCTAGGCTCTACTGGCTCCATTACCCAAACCATGTCTCCAGGTGAGTACTCGACCAGAGTGGCCTTCCAGTCGTATCACTCCTTAATCACCTCTTGACTGGCCTCAAGGTTACTCTTGGCCTGCTTCCAGAAGCATTGAGTTTGGTTGCGGAGGGCCAGCATGTAGCTGACCACATCCTGGGGAGGTGTCTTGGAAGCTTTCTCCCAGCCCTCTTTCGCTATGCTTAGTGGTCCCCTGAAAGGGTGACCATAGAGAAGCTCAAAGGGGCTGAACCCCACCCCTTTCTGGGGCACCTCCCTATAAGAAAACAGCAGGCATGGCAAGAGGACGTCCCACTTCCTCATGGCCTCAGGTAGGCCAGTAATCATGCCTTTGAGGATCTTGCTGAATCTCTCAACAAGCCCATTGGATTGGATAAGGGGTGGTAAATGGGTAGGTCATCCCACACTCATCCCACATGTACTCCATGTACGCAGACATGAACTTTCTGCCTCTGTCAGACACAACTTCCTTAGGGAATGCCACACGGGTAAATATTCCCATCATGGCTCTGGTCACCACCGGAGCAGTCACTGTTCTCAGAGGGATTGCCTCTGGATAGCGGGTGGCATGGTCCAGCAAAACCAGGATAAACCTGTTGCCCAAGGCAGTTTTGGGGTCCAAGGGACCAATGACATCGATGCCCACCCTTTCAAAGGGGGTGCCAATGACAGGGAGTGGGATCAGGGGGGCCTTAATTCTTTTCCCTGTCTTCCCAGTAGCCTGGCAGGTGGGGCAGGCCCTGCAGAAATTATCTGAGGCTACCCGCATTCTAGACCAATGGAAGTGGGTGACAAGCCTGGCAAAGGTCTTGTCTTGGCCCAAATGCCCTGCCAGAGGGATGTCATGAGCCAGACCCAGTAGGAAGGCCCGGCAACACTGGGGGACCACCAGCACATGTGCTGCTGCAATGGCCAGAGCCTTAGGCTCACTGTAAAGGAGATCATTCTCCCAGTCGATATGGTGATCTCCAGAGGCTTCATCAGCTGCTTGGGCTGCGGCCGGTTGCCTCTGACCCGCAAGGGTGGGACATTTCTTCTGCGCTTTACAGAATTCTGCCCTGGTTGGCCCACCCTCTACTTGCTAGCCAGCAAGTTCAGGCAGGTTGTCGAGGTCAGCAATGCCCTCTCTGGTTGGCTCAGGGGCCTCCTCCTCAGGGACACCGTTCACCACCATGGGAATATCTGAGGCAGGTTTCCCTCACCTCTTGCCCTTTCTCTTTGCAGCTGTTGGGCCATTGTTCCACGCTCCAGATGCCGTTGACTCCCTTCCTTAGCAGCCATGGACCTTGTGGTCATGCATACCCACTCAGGCAAACCTAACATCTGCAGGTGGGATCTGAGCTCTATCTCTTTCCAGGCAGTATGGTCTAGATCATTGCCTATAATCCACAGGCATGGCAAGACTAACAGCTACTTTCAGAGTACCAGAGACCCCCTCACTCAAAGGGAACCAGAGCCATCAGTAGGTGACTCTAACGATTGTCAGTGAGTATGACCTGGTGGAATGTATTAGGGACTAACTGCTCTACTGACACCAGATGACTCTTGAAAGTAGTCATATTGGCTCCTGTGCCACACAAAGCTTCCACCCTTTGCCCATCAATGGTGACCTACTGCCTATACTTGAAAGTATTGGCAGGCATGTAGGCTTTTGGCACTATCTCCTTATCTCCCAGGGATACTAGGGACACCTCTGTCTGCTCCCCAAAGCTAACTGGGACTTTCTCCCCCCGAGTGCTACACTAGCCAACCCAGGTGTCTGCCCTCCAGTGGTGGGCTGTGCTCTCTTGGAACACTGGGAGTCGCCCTTAGAGTGTCCATGCTGGTAGCACTCTAAGCATTTGGGGATGAACTTCCCTAACTTCTTATCAAAGTACCCTGGTTTCCTCCCAAACCTAGAAGAGGATTGGTTACCACCCCCCCTTGGGAATTGTTTTGGGGGCCTTTCGAGAGTTCCTTATCTTTAAGTCATTCTCCCCCCTCTTTCTTCTGTTGGGTACCCTGATCGCCTTTGTGGCTGCCCCCCCCAGATACCTTTTTGGACACTCTGGTGCTAACCCAGAGGTTCGCCACCTCAGCAAGCTTCCTGGGATCAGTCAGCTTACTGTTTACTAAGTGCTGGTGCAACTCTGTAAAAGAAATACTGAGCATATGCTCCCTCAGAATCAAATCATATAACCCCTTGTAATCATTTACTTTGCTGTCCACACCTATACATTCAGTGCCTTGTTGGAGTAATCAAAACAGTCTACACAAGTCTGTGTGGAAAGTTTGGTGCTGTCCCTAAACCTCTGACAGTATTTTTCAGAGGTCAGCCCAAACTTGGCCAGTAAAGCAGCTTTCATGGGTGCATAGACATTCTGATCATGTGGATCTAGTGTAAGGAGTGTGTCCCTCCCCGCTACGGGTACATAAAACCACAAGGTTGCCCCCCATTGCTCCTCAGAGGTCCCATGAGCCCTTAGTGCAACTTCATAGGCAGTCAACCACTTATCAATGTAATTTCCCACCATACAACTTGGCACCACATTCTTGGGTATACAAACCTTTTTCTCCCCAACATGTCCTGCATGTATGTTGCCACCATCACTGCTGCACTCAGACTGTCTCGCCTTTATCCCCAGCTCCTTAAGACTCATTTTGTAAGCCAACAAAAGTTTCTTCTTAGACAAGGCACTCTCAGCTCCTTTTGCTTCTCTCTCTGCCCTCCTTTCCTCCTGTTGAGCTTCAATTTTGAAGGAACCTTGCCATTTTCAATTGAAATTTTCTCTCCTCTGTCCTTTCCTCTGCGGTCAGGCCCTGATCAGAGACACATTGTTCCCTGGATTGGCAGGGGGCACAATTGCAGAGGTAACATCATCCACTGATGACAAAAAATCCTCTGAGGGGCCATCCTCTGGACCCTCCTCCTCAACATCCTCCTCTGAATGGGCTTGTGCCCAGGCCCTCAGCGCCATTTGAAATTCCTCCTTTCTGAAGGCACCTTGGGTGGGAACTCCCATATCCCTGCAGAATCCTTTCAGCTGTTTGACAGTATATGTCTCCAGCATAGCTAGGTCAAAATCTTCATTTCCAGCTTGAGACCCAGCCAGAGACATGTTGAGTAAGTGTTAGAAATGGTGTTTCTGGTTGGCTAGGGTATGCACCTCAGCCAGGCAGAACCTAGCCACTCCATTCAGGGCAAGGGAGTTACACGTCCAAAATAACCCCTGCTCACCCCCTTGGTAGCTAGGCACGAGCAGTCAGGCCTTTCCCAGAGGCGATGTGTAAAGCGTTTGCATAACACACACAACACACGTGATGCAAAATGTACACCACAAAGTAAACACAACACAGCTATGTAAAAATAATCTGTATTGCACAAAACATAATTAGACCAACATTACACGTAAGTAATACCCGGCTACCTTAGCAGCTGTCAGAATGTTACACAAGTTACTAATACTCTGCAAGAATACGCAGTTGTCACATTAGAACACGTAAGTACTCAGGATATTGCAAAATAAGCAGTAGTCAGGAATTAGAGTAAGGATTCTATGCACTTGTCATAAATAACTCCTAAATACCCATAAAGGGAACATTAGAGAACATATCAGAAGTCATAAAAATACAAATCAGCTAGTCATGCCCATAAAAGGAACATAAGCACACATATGTAGTGGCAGGAAAGCAGGTAGAACATATGAGTTCTCCTAGGTCCATACTTGGCTCATTGAACCACTATATTACTAGAAAAGTACCTTATTTCCTGGTGTGGAGGCACTCCCTATGCCTAATAGAGGAACGAGGGGCCCCCGGCGCTCCTATGCGCGAAATGGGGGCCACATGGTGCTCCTGGGTAGAGTGGGGAGATCAGCACCTCTCCTTGTAGAAAACAGGCCCCTCCGGGGGCCTGCGATTTGGATGGGGGCCGGCCTCGGCCTCCTCACACCCTGTCCTCGGGGTGGGGGCTGGGCGAGGCCCAACAAGCAGATATGGGGCGAGAGGAAGGGGGCCTCCATCGAGGTCTCCCTTTCTCATTTTAGCCAGACAAAAATGTCTGTTTTGAAAAAGAGGAGCGTTCCGCTCCTAGTGCAGAGACCAGGGAAGGGGGCGCTCCCTGCGCCTTCCCCATGTCCTGCAGTGCAGCTTCTTTGGAGCTCAGACCCCTCCGACGTGGTGCGCGAGTGTCCCAAGTTGTTCCGGGCAGCTGGGGTGATTTCTTTGGGAATAAGAGGCAGCTGGTGCCCCGGGGGCACTCCTGAGAGCGGACCGTGCCCCGGGGGCGCCCACAGGAGCACGCTTGCTCCTCCGGATGTCTTCTCATGCCCCAGGGCACTGAAAGCAGCGCGAACCTCACGCTTAATGATAACTCCACGCCTGGGCTGCGGCGGTGATCCAAAGCAGCAGGGGAGCGCTTGTCAAAGCGCAAGGAGATGATTATCAGCCCGGGCAGCTGTGGTGATATTTCTTAGACACAGAGCGCACTCTAAGCAGCGCGAGGGGCACAAAAGAGACCCCGGGCTGCGGTGGTGATCCTGGGATAGAAAAAGCACTTTTAAAAGCGTGCAGGGCACTCAGGAGCTCTCTCCCAGCATTTACTCATCACAACAGCCCTCCGTGTGCAGAAGTAAGTTTACAGAGGTCAGGGGCCACAGCACCCTGCCTCTGGAGACAACAAGTGAAGAAGGGGGCGCAGGGCTGGAGAACCCAGCAGCAGGTCAGCACAACAAGGGGTTAACAGCAGTGGCAGTTCCTCCTGGTGAGCAGGCAGGTCACAGGTCAGCACAGCAGCAGGTGTCCAATGTGGTCCTGGTGAGTCCTTTCAACAGCGTCCTGTCCAGCTCCAGGTAAGTATCCTGGAGTCCCAAGAATGTAAAAAAAAAATGTCTAAATTGTGGGGAACATTCCCCTGTACTTATACTCAGTTTATAGTGTGTTTTATAATGAGAAGGAGAGGGGGTTTCAACCAGTTAAAACTGGTTCTGGGAGTTCCCCTTCTCTCCTCCAGCACAGGCTCCAAACATCAGTGGGAGGTAAATTACCCTATTGTGTGAGGCCAGGGCACAGCCTTTACAAATGCAGGTGTGCGCGCCTCTCCCTTCTCTCAGCCCAGGAAGACTATTCAGTATGTGGATGAACCTCTGTGTCACTTCCATCCTCACTGTGTTCAGGCTGTCTGAAAAGTATGCACAAAGCCCAACTGTCACTCTGCCCAGATGAGGATTGGAGGCAAGCTGCAAAACACCAAAGTCATAAGCACAGATAAATGCGCACTTTCTAGAAGTGGCATTTCTGTGATAGTAATAAAAAATACACCTACACCAGTATGCATCATTTCTTACCGCTATCACAACCATACCAAACATGCCTACGCTACCCCTCATAAATCAGACCATACCTCTTACACATAAGGCAGGGCATTTCCAATGCAATCCTATGAGGAGGCAGCACTCACAACAGTGAGACACCAAGTTAGGCTGTTTGTCACTACCAGGACAGGCTACGCAACATGGCACATGTCCTGCCTTCTACATACATGGCACCCTGCCCAAAGGGCAAGCTAAGGCGTACCTTAGAGGTGACTTACATGTAGTAAAAGGGGAGTTCTGGGCGTGGCAAGTAAATTTAGATGCCAGGTCCCTGTGGCAGGAAACTGGGCACACAGGCTCTGCGCTAGCAGGCCTTAGATAGGTTTGACAGGCTACTTCAGTGAGTGGCGCAAGCAGCGCTGCAGGCCCACTAGTAGCATTTAATTTACAGGCCCTGGGTATAGGGACACCACTTTACAAGGGACACATAGGTAAATTAAATATGCCAATTAGGCATAATCCAATCATAGCAATTTTGTAATGGAGAGCACATGCACTTTAGCACTTGTTAGCAGTGAAAAAGTGCTCAGAGTCAAAACTTCAGCCAACAAAGGTCAGAAAAATAAGGAGGCAAAAAGCAAAAAGTCTGGGGAATGACCCTGTAAAAGGGCCAGGTCCAACAGTGAGGATTTTTGTTAAACAATTGTCAGGTAGAAAAATGAATTTGCAGAAAAAGATACAAAATGAAGTTGACCTTCAACTGTGGGTAGGTAGTGAACATTTAGCTATTGTAAGCCACCGCACAAATATAAGTCCTATCCTCACCACTGATCACCATTGTTAGAAATGGGGTATTTGGTTGGCAGTCAGGTTATCCCCTGTACAAGCAAGGATCCTCCCTCTAGTCAGGGTAAGTCACACACAATCTAAATTATCCTGTGCCCACCCTCTGGTAGCTTGGCACTGAGCAGTTAGGCTTAACTTAGAAGGCAATGTGTAAAGTATTTGTGCAATAAATCAAGCAATAACACAGTATAGCACCACAAAAAAACAGTACACTACACAGTGTTTAGAAAAATATATAATATTTATCTGGTAAGATGCAGGTCCAAACGATTAAATTGCAATAAGTGTATGTTGAGATATTACTGTAAAAGTGATATAAAGTGTCTTTAGTCTTTTAAAAGCAATAAATGTCTCTTTCAAGCACAAACTACCTGATTTGCGTTCAAAATCTCTGCAAAGAACTGAAGAGGAGTAGATACGTGGAAACAAAGGGGGTGTGTGTCGATTTCTCGGGCCGCACACAGCAATGGGTCATTTGGTTTTCACGCAGGCTCGGCTGTATGTTGATTTCCGGGGCTCGGTCGTGGATCCTCTTCGGTTTTCGGACACCCCCGGGGACAATGCGTGGATTACCAGCGCTGACAGGATGAAGCCATAGGGGCTGAGTCCATCTGGTGGGCATTATGTGGAAATTTCTACCGCACAGCAGGCGCTGCGTCGAATCCTCTCTGGAAGTCAGGCTGCGTTGTTGCAGCTCAGCTGTGCGTCGATCCAGCGGGCCGTGCATCGAATTTCCGGTTGCTACGCTGGCACTGCGTCGATCTTCTCCTTGCAAAGTCGGGGTGTGCAGTGAATTTTTGATTGCAGTGCAGGCTGTGCATCGTTTCTGGCAGGCTGTGCATCAATATTCGCCACACAAGAAGTCCTTCTTGTACTTCACCAGTCAGCAGGATTTTGTATCACCATTCTGGCCATACTAAATATGACCTTCCTACTCCTCTCAGATCAGCAGCTACCACTCAAATAATATATGAGGGTAGCCCTAATGTTAGCCTATGAATGGAGCAGGCCTCACAGTAGTGAATTTAGGAGTTTTACACTACCAGGACATGTGAACTACACAGGTACATGTCCTTCCTTTTGCCTATACAACACCCTGCCCTATGTGTTACCTAGGACATACCTTAGGGGTGACATATGTAGAAAAAGGTGAGTTTTAGGCTTGACAACTACTTTTAAATGCCAAGTCAAATTTGGCAGTGAAACTGCACACACAGGCCTTGCAATGGCAGGCCTGAGACAAGGTTAAGGAGCTATTTAAGTTGGTGGCACAACCAGTGCTGCAGGCACACTAGTTGCATTTAATCTACAGGGCCTGGGCACATATAGTGCACTGTACTAGGGACTTATAAGTAAATTAAATAATCCAATTGGGTATGATCCAATGTTACCATGTTTAAAGGGAGAGAGCATATGCACTTATGCACTGGTTAGCAGTGGTAAAGTGCACAGCGTCTTAAAACCAGCAAAAACAGTATTTAAAAAGTAGAGGGAGGCAGGCAAAAAGTTAGGGGTTACCACCCTAAGACTGTCAGGTCTAACACCATGTGAATTCAGTTGATGGCCCCCATGGTAAGAGGAAGGCCACTATTGTCAGAGAAGATTCTGTACTTGCAGCCTACTTGTCTATTTGCTAAGGAGGAACAGACTGCCACGCAAATTTGAGAGCAGCAATGGCTGGTCCTGTTGCCTAGCAGATGGGAGATTGTGGGATGTACCGATGTGTCTGGTTGACTCTTAACAGGGACCCTGTTATATAACATCATAGTGACTATAGGAGTAAAAACTAGTGTTTGATAAAAGACAGGAGATAAAAAGTCACTGATACCCGAGTTGAATCTAAGGTTCTCCTTTAGAAGATAAAGAAGTTGGAGCAATTCATATATTGGTGTTTTTTCTGGCTTGCCAAACTAACAGTTTTCCCACTTCATTTAGAGCTTGGGGAAACGTAAAGATTCCTATGGTAGAATGGATTGAACTGGTGACCCATCTACCACTGTGCAGCAAGTTCACAGTAAAGCTGATTTTTTCACATCTAGGTTGGGGTGTCTATTACTGGTTTCCTCTGCCAAGACCCCATGCGAGGTATGGAACAATAAACATAGAAACTCAAATGCATGGAGAACACTCCTTGCACCAAATAGCGATTCTGTAAAATAGCGAATCACTATTTGGAAATCGCAAATTGCGAGTTTTGTATTTTGGAGCAGCATGATGACATCACAACCAGAAAGTGAGTCCGTGCATGCTGTTTATCCAAAGCCATAGCCACAGGAGAAAGTAGATAGACCCAGCACAGCACCAGGGAGGCACTCAGGACAGTCAGCCAGGACAAGGAGAACACAATGGACACTGATGGAAATGAAAAGGAGGGAGAAAAGGAAAACTGAAATTCAGTGAGCAGGAATTGGAAGTGCTCACGGAAGAGGTGGTCAGGAACCATGACCAGTTATGTGAGAAGATCTCACTACATGTCCCAGAAAGTGAAAAAAGGAAATTGTGGACTGACATCCAAACGAAAATCAGCACAGTGGGTGTTGCGCAGCGCACAATTGAGGAAATACACAAGCGTTGGTATGACTTACGCTCACGTGCCAAGGAGACGGTAGCAAGCAGACTGAAGAAAACAAGGAGCACTGGTGGTGGACCATTCACCCAGACGCCGCCCAACCCTTTGGAAGACATGGTGAAATCAACACTGCTGCCTGAAGCAGTAGGTGGTGTCACTGACATTGACATCTCAGGCACACTGGGCACCAGCAAAGGTAAGGGCAGTATTCATTTGAATCACTATATGTGCATGTACAAATGTGCCTTAGAAAATTGCAATGTCACCATGCACTGTGAGAAACAGACCATGCCACATTTTCCATTCAACACAACAATGCCTTATGGGAGTGGAAGTCTATACCCCAAAAGGGCATCTACTACATAAATAGCAGTATTGTGTAAAAGCAAACAGAGAGACAACACAACTGACAATTAGAGACACTATGCCAATGAAAATGTTTGATACAAAAGTAACTGTGAAATTGCACATGCAAAAACAACATAATCACTGACATGCTGTGCCTTGTTGTTGCAGATGTTCCTGTACCTGACACAGCAGAAAATGAAACGGGGGAATGACAAAGCCCAGCCACAGTCTGATACCAATATCATTGAGTCCATCATACCAGCACCACCCAGACGAAGGGCAAGAATGGAACCCCTCCCTGAGTTTACTCAGGAATCCAATTAATTCCAAGAAGATGTACACACACTACCTTCATATGGTAGACGCACACACAGGCAACATTCCCTGTTCCGGCACCAGTATATTCCCCTCAGGAGGCATGGTGAAGAAGGCAAACAGAGCACAGAAGAAGGTGAGGGCCCATCTCTGTTTGGTAGTCTTGAGGCATCCATGTTGAAGGGGCAGCACCTACAATGTAAACACATGAAATCAATGCACAGGCAGTTGGTGTCTCTAAATCACAACATGTGCATGCTGCATGATGGACAGCAAGCTACAGCAGAACACTTAAGGGAGATGTCAAAATGCCATTAAGGAACTCTGCACTGTATTGCAGCAGGAGCACATTACCCACTGTAGGCGCCTTCACCAATTGATGGGTAGGTTGGATGGGTTCACCAGATCTGTTATTTGGCTCACTTATACAACTGCTTTGCTGTCACGGAGTGCTGTGGGAATGCAATTGGAAGTGGCACATTGCAGTCGGGTTGTTGCATGAGGATTGGTGTAAGTCACCAATGTATTGGAAACAATGCAGACAACCCAGAGTGCTGCAAACAGCGATCTTGGTGGTGGGGATAGTGAGGAGCTCTCTAGTCTCAGCAGTGTTACAGCCCCTGCAAAGGATCTGAGGCATTGCGGTTCCAGACACAATACTGTCTCTGAACCTTCAACAAGATGTGCATTTGAGTCCTTTTAGTGGAGTGCGTGGACGTAAAATGTAATGTGGAGATGTTCCGGGCATTGCATATTTTGTTGCAATGTATTCACACTATGATGTTAATAGTATGACACTGTAATTGGGTACTGTTTGTGCTTTTTTGAATACCTATGTCCTATGCCCGCATAATTATCCTGAAGTTAAGGCAATAAATGTGATACCTGTAGCAAAAAACAAATAAGGCTTGGAGTTGTCATTCTTTACATCAGAAATAGTTGTGTGTAATCTAAGCACGTCTTTGCCTGTCGTCTGCTGCTCTGGTTCGGTGTGCTGGGTAAAGGGGTGGCAAGGGGTCATCATCCTCATCAGAGTCAGTCTCTGTGGGTTCCACCGGTATGCCTCTTATTGTACCAATGTTATGCAACATTGGACATGTGGCTACAATCTTGCAGGAGGTTTCCGGACTGTATTGGAGTGCACTTCCACTTTTATGCAGGCACCGGAAGCAAGTCTTCAGCAGTCCAAAGATCCTTTCAATCACACTTCGTGTCCTCTTTGTGTCGCACCGTATCACCTTTCACTTGGTGTGGCAGAATTGAGGTACGGTGTCAGGATGGAGGACCGCACTGCATATGGACAGTCTCCTATAATGACAGTGTTGTGTAGCCATTTTAGTTATAGCTCCAAGCACGTTATTTTAGCACACTAGGCCTGCCGCTGTGCACTTTAATCTAGATATATTTTATTCAGCTTTGTTTATTATTTTAACAATAGCCACATTTGGGGTCTTGTTTTATTTCTCTCTTTCTAGCTATTTTTGCTTAGACCAGCACTGTGTTCTTAAATAAGCCCTCTGTGCTTCTCTCAAGGCTGCAGTAAGATAGGTTGCCGGTAAACGTGGTAACGTTTTGTCTCTGGTATTCATAGAAACACACACATCCTTATTTAGGGACACTTTCTCAGAACATCAGCTGTTTTATTATAAAAACAATTCCATGTCCCATACACGTTAGAGTGAGATTCCAGCCAGATGACCATGAATGTATGCTCATTGCTGAACTTTCGCTACAGCTGCTTATGCAGACTTCAGGCCTTTGCTCAGATATGGGGGATGATATCTTCAAAGGGGAACCTGAAGGGCCGAACTAGAGCTTAGCATGCTGTGCTCTAATATAGCCTAGGTAGGAATTAGTTTATTGACTCTAGTGACAATATGGTACCATTATTTCTATGCTTCACTCTCCTCGTCATAATTTTAATATTGTCAAGCTTTATTGTCCTGGTTATTGCAGTACATGCTTTATTATCTAAGATGCAGTTGCTTTATTAAAATCATATTGGAACATATACTGCCTCTGCTTGTCCTTGTATATGTGAGACTAATGTAACTGAGAGAAACGGATGAGATCTAAATTACCACAATTTCCCTGAGGGGTCAATTGTGTCATGCGCTCGGCTGCCCAATCATCCCTGCTCTTGGGTAGAGATGAGGCACTGCTAGTTAGCTGGAGCGAAACCCGGATTAGGGCGGCGGCTTTCACCTATAGTGGGTTAAGACTCAGTCCCCCACTCCGCAGGCAATTCTGCTGCTCAAATTCAGTAGTCTCATTAGAATAATATCTAATTGTGATATTAGTTATTGTTATCTGTGACATCACTTATACAATATGCAGCATTGTTCTCTGTCACATTAACAAGTAGGTATCATTTGCCAAACTCCCCAGCAAGAGGTCTTGTATACATTCCACTATGTCTAAAGATGTATGAATCATGTTTGCTACCACAGTATCTGGACACTAAAATCAACTATGATGTGGGAGGCATTGCAAATGACCTGGCTGTTCAGTCAATGGCTATTTTTTTTATTGCTGTAGATATACCCTGTTGCAGATGGTGGACAGATTGCTACATGTGTCCCATCAATGCAGCCAATGACATGTGGAAATTGGGCTACGTAATAGAAAGTAGATTTAGTTAGCTGCAAATCCTGTAGGGTTTTGGGGAATTTTATGTGCAGATTAAGTTTTGATAACATGGCATTGACGAATGCATTAAAGAATCATGAGAGCGTACTTTGAGACACACCTCCAGCTGCTTCTATAACCCGCTCATAGCTTCCTGAGGCTAAGAGGTGCAGGAAGCATAATACCTGCACATGAGTGGGTATGGAATTGGTTCTCTGTGTGTCTCGCTGCAGTTGGGGTTGTAAATCTGCTATTAAGTCCAGTATCATGGAAGAATTCAACCTGTACTCATCAAATATTTCCTCCTCTGTCTGATCAAAGAGAGTAATGCACACTCTGAAAATGCGCTCCTGTCTCCTCCTCCCTCTCCTGAAACCTGCCAGGATCCTCATTCTCCTCGCCATGACGTAGAGTGCAGCCATTACTGAAAAGGGCTGATGCATTTTGGGCCTCTTTTTATAGATTGCACCTGTTTACCACCTGATTTAATTTTGTGGTACATTGCACATGCCAAATCTCCGCTTTGCGACTAATCACAATTTGCGACTGCTTTATACATTGAATTTGCGATACCTTATTTGTGAATCTCAATTTGCAATTTGCAAAATCTGGTCCCATTTTTAGGGAATCGCTATTTTAGAGATTCTTTAAAAATACACTGCGAATGCCTTTTATACATAGTAGAAGGCTATTTTGCGTTTGGAAAGGGTGGAATTTTGTGATTCACACCATTTGCAAATGCAAAATACTTTGACAAATCTAAACCTTTGGGCCAGATGTACATCCATTTCCTTTTGCGAGTCTCTAATTGTGACTTTTTGCGAGCTGCAATGAAAGACTCACAAAATGAAATGTACAAATGTGTCTCAGACACATTTAGCGATTCCCAATGGGATTGCAAAGACCTACTTCATGAATATTCATGAGGTAGGTCGCAATTTGCAATCCCATTGGGAATGGCCAGCATTCACAGGGGTGTGGCCTGCTGGGGACAGCAGACCACCATGTCTGTGACTGCTTTTAAATAAAACCTTTTTTTTTTTAATGTAGCCCATTTTCATTAAAGAAAAATGGGATAATTTTTTTTTTTTTAAATAAAGTTTTCTTTTCATTTTTTCAGAGTAGGACGTGGTCTGTGGGACTTCTATGGGACCACTACCAGCTCTGAAAAGATATTTATGCTTCCATTCACAAAGGGGAAAGGTTCCCTGGGGACTCCTTCCCATCTGCGATTGGGTTACCATCAACTTGAAGCTGGTGGTAACTGCAAATCTTTTGTGATCGCATACACGGTCGCAAAACATTCCTAAAAGCCAGTGAGATTCAGTATTAGGAAGGGATGCCCTAAACATGCCCCTTCCTAATACTGAATTGTAAAAGCAAAATGTGATTCCGTGAACAAGTTCCCGAGTCGCATTTTGCTTTGGTACATAGAAAAAAGCATTTTTCCAGTCACAAACGGCTGACTAGAAAAATGCTTCGTACATCTTGCCTTTTGTGACATATTTTCCCTTTTGATTACCTTTATTGCTTTCTTAATTCAGCATGGTAAAAGAGCATGTTGATAATTGTGGGATTTAGACCCAGATATATGACACATTTTACTGGTCACAAACTGTCCATCGGTCTGTTTGCGACCAGTAAAATGCATTTTGGCATGTACCAAAAGCAAAATGCAAGTCAGTAACTTGTTACCGACTTGCATTTTGCTTTGGCAATTTGGTATTAGGAAGGGTTGTGTAAAGAGTGTCCCTTCCTAATAGTGAGAAGCATTGGTATGTATGAATGTTTTACGACCGAAAAAGTAGTCGCAAAACATTCATACTGTATTGACTCCTTGATTAAGACGGTGTGGTGACCGTCATTGGTTTTTCCTGATATTCCTGGGCTGGGAATACATTTGCCTAATGCACAAAATACCTTCCCTGTGTGTCAGTGCCAATTATTTTTTGTTTTTTGTTTAAACAAACTCTCTGTTTGCAAGTTAATTTTGCTAATGAATGTGGTGTCCAAAAAAATATGGCATCCGCTCGGCATTTTTTTTAATCTTTAGTGCATCTACTGCATTTGTGTATGTACTGAATGTAGAAAACTGCCCCCTTGTTTGCAGTACCCCCACTTTTTGCCTGATATCTGATGCTAACTTTGGTGAGGGTGTGCTGGGATCCTGCTAACCAGGCCCCAGCACCAGTGTTCTTTCCCCAAACTGTACCATTGTTTCAACAATTGGCACATCCCTGGCACACAACTAAGATCCTTATAAAAGGTACCATTGGTACCAAGGGCCCTGTGACCAGGGAGGGTCCCTAAAGGCTGCAGCATGTATTGTGCCACCCTAAGGGACCTCACACCAAACACATGCTCACTTTCATTGCATATTGTGTGTGCTGGTGGGAAGAAAATTATAAAGTCAACATGGCATCCCTTTCAGGGTTCCTTGCCCACAAACCAGTGCCTGTGTCATAAGTAAGTCACCCCTCTAGTGGGCATTACAGCCCTAAGGCAGGGTGCACTATGTCATAGGTGAGGGCACAGCTGCATGAGCAATATGCCCCTACAGTGTCTAAGACCATTCATAGACATTTGAAGTGCAATGTGGCCAAATTAAGTACATGAGCTGGGAGTTTGTCATTGCGAACTCCACAGCTCCATGATGGCTTCACTGAAGACTGGGAAGTTTGGTAGCAATCTTCTCAGCACAATAAACCCACACTGATGTCAGTGTTGGATTTATTGCAAAATGCACACAGAGGGCATCTTAGAGATGCTCTCTGTATTTTACCCAACCCTTTAGTGCAAGACTGACCAGGCTGTGCCAGCCTGCCACTAACAGACAAGTTTCTTACCCCCATGGGGTGAGGGCCTTTGTGCTATCTGGAGTCAGAAGCAAAGTCTGTCCTGGGTGGAGGTGCCTTACACTCCCCCCCTGCATGAACTGTAACACTTGACGGTGAGCCTCAATGGCTCATGTCTCCTGTTACAGTGCTCCAGGGCATTCCAGCTAGGAGAGATGCCAGCCCCCCTGGATCAAGCCCGACTTTTGGCAGCAGATATGGCTGGGAAATTAGGAGAAACAAGGAGGAGTGATCACTTCAGCTGGGACAATCCCTAAGGTGTCCAGAGCTGAAGTAACCCCCTCCTTTCAGAATCCTCCATCTTGGTTTGGAAGAGAAGGACCAATAGGGATAGGAATTTGCCTCCTTCCCCAAAGGGAGTGGGCACAGGAAGAATGGAGCTACCCTCAGGGACAGTAGCCTTTGGCTTCTGCCCTCTGACCCCTGTAATGCCCCTAAATTTAGTATTTAGGGGCATCCCTGAACTGCACTCACAAAAAAGAAGAAGGACTGCTCAGCCAACCCCAGCGTTGAAGACTCCAGATGACAACTGACTTGGCCCAAACCCTAAAGGCCTGTCTGCAGCTTCAAAGGCCCCGCTCCAAGAAGGCCACGCATCCTGTAGGACCAACGACCTCTACAAACTCCCAAAGGACTGCTTGCCCAGCAGAGGACCAAGAACTCCCAAGGACAGTGGCTCTTTCCAAAAGAAACCTCGAAAAAGGACTCCAGAACCGCCCTGGATCTGCGAGCCCTGTCCACTCTTTACCCAACACCTACGGCCAGAGTCCAGGTGGCCCACTGGTCCATAGAAGGTCCCCAGGTGATTTTGACTTCAGGTCCATCCTGGGTTGACCCCTACTGGCCAACAAGACTACATCTGCAGCCTTAATTTAGAGGCTTCTCCTGAGCGCAACCAGATAAGATAAAGATTTCTGATGCTTAATGTTTCCCTTGCACCTGCAGTCCCCAAGCCTTGGAGAATCCTACGGATGGTCCAGCAATGTCCAGCGGGATCCTTTTCTTCTTGTCCAGCTTTTGCTTTCCCAGAATCAACATCCTGGACCCAGTCTGCATCATTTTTGTTACCTCTGGGGTTCCCTCATTGAGAAGCATTGGGTGCACGATGCTGTGTTTGCACCCGGCACCGCTGAGGGTGTGTGTTTGGTGCTGACCTGTGGCCCCCCCAGTGCTGAACTAATCCCCCAGGCCTGTGTCCTTAAACCGTGGGTACTTACCTACAGTCTCTTTTCTACTAAGTCCTGCACAGTTCTCATAGGATCCTATTACAAACATCCTGATGCCAACTTTGACCCCTGCACACGGCTGGCCCTGTGTTGCTGGTGGTGCACTTTAGGGTCAACTTGAACTTTGACCTGTGGACATCCTAACCTCTGCAGACTAGATCGTAAGTCGGGTACTTACCGGTTTTCTGTGCTAACACTCCCCCCCAGGACTTCATGGACTCCTATGGAAAATTGCACTGTGTCAACTTTTAAAATTGAAAAGTGTTACTTATGTGTAAACTGCTTTATCTGCAAAATCCAAACAAAGTACATTTGCTACAAATACTTGATAAAACTTACAACTGTGCTTACCTGCAACTAAGATCCTTTGGTTCTAGTAATAAAGTAACAACATTTATTTTTGCTATATAAAAACAATTGGCCTGGAGTTATTTATTGAGTGTGTGCCTCATTTCTTGACTGTGTTTGTACAACAAATGCTTTGCCCTACCCTCCGATAAGCCTAACTGCGCAACCACACTACCACAAAAGAGAGCACTAGTATTATCTACTATGTTAAGCCTCTGGAGAACCCCTGGACTCTGTGCACACTATACCTCATTTTGGTATAGTATATACAGACCCAGCTTTCTGCACTGAAGACATAGAGTCTGACAAAGTGGTCAAGGGAGCAGTGGTCTGGCAGGCTGTCAGGCTTCACACCAAATGATAAATGTGATCTTAGGTATGGAACATCATAGCTAGATTGAGGAACCAAAAGCAGCCCTGGCAGAAATACTCAAACTTGCCCCACTTCCTTTGTCTCCTTGTGCTATCTCTTTTTGTCCATGGATTCTCTCTATCTGTTTTCCTTTTCTCTCTCTTCTCGCTTTCTAATCATGTTCTCTCTACTTTCCTCCTCCCTCCCTCTCATTTTCTCTGTCTTTTGAATCCTTCCCTACCTGCAGCAATTAACCTTGGGGAGATAAGAAACGTGACAGAAGCACCAGGGTGACCTAGTGTTTCAAAACAGACATTCAAAGGCCCCAGCCCACTTGGGAAACGTCCAGTGGAATAAAAGACCTGTCCAGATCTTAAGAACATAACACACTAAGTGCTTGATTATGAGTTTGGCGGTCGAACCGCCAAATGTCCATAGTGACAGCCACCAAAAGACTGCCATGTTGGCGGTCACACAGCCACTGTATTATGAGTCACACAGGCAGGACCACCAAAAGTCTGCCAAATATCCAACACTGACAGTATTTTGGAGGGCGGGAAAAAGGCATTTCCACCACCAGCACCGACAGCCCGTCAAGCAACCCCCAACCTATTCTAAGTACAAAGTCACAGTAGAGGACAGCCATAGTGGTCCGCCAATGGCGGTCCAAACCATGGCGGTTCACAGTCAACAAAGTTAAACAGAACGCCACATTGGATGGATTTGAAAACAACACAGCTGACACATATTCCCACACCGACACACCTGCTAAGCATACTATAAAACACACCCCTTCACAAACTACGATCCTTTTCATCTACAGTGCCAAAAACCCAAGCCAGAGCACATCAAAAATCACCAAACAGTAGATTAGGCATACCCAAAACTTTCCCTAACCGCATAGCCCACACACTCCCATTTTCACATGCATTTGCACAAATTAAATCCATCAACTCACCCATTTCCCACCACTTATTTTTTCAATCCCCACCACGTTACCCCATAAAAATCCCAATTTCACTGAAGGTGAGTTAAGAGTCATGGTGGATGAAATCATTAGAATGGAAATGGAAATGTGGCAAAGAATAGTAGACAGAGTGAATGCTATAGGCCCTACCCCACGCAAAAGGGACAACATCAGGAAGAGGTGGAACGACCTTAGGGGGAAGGTCCATGGCATCCAGGCACCGGCTGCATGGCCAGAAAATGGGCCCCCACCTCCTCCCTTGTAACTCAAACCCTGGGCGGAGAAGGTCTTGGCTATTCTGCATCCTGAGGGCTTGCCAGGAATATCTGGGGGAGTGGAGTCGGGTAAGTCACAACAATAAAATATCACCAAATTTATTGTCATGCATGCTTACTCACCTTTGCCAACTTCACTGTAAAACCACTCACCAGCCCAGTGTCCACCTGTCCAGAGACCCTGTCTAGCCACTAACATCTGCACTAGATTAACCTGGGGCAAAGACAACTGTGTATAGTGTGTGTCATATAAGGATTGACACCACTACAATTCCCAGCAGGCAACTTGAACAGTGTATCCTACTCGAAATTACCTTGATTGTCACCTCCATAATGGAATTTACAAACCTGAAAGTATGACATCTGTATACTATGATGGTAGGGCAGGCACTGACAGGAACGCTAAAGCCAGAAGTCACTGGTTCTTTCACTCTACTCAGCCAACACAGTGTCCCCTGCTCCAATGACCCTGCTCCTTCTACTCATCCTTTGAACTGTACCCACCTGAGAGGATGACATATGTTCACTGTGTGTGTAGGACAAGTACTGACAGAAATGCTAAGGCCAGAAAGCAATGCTACTCTCACTCCACTCAGCCAACACAGTGTCCCCTGCTCCAATAACCCTGCTCCCTGTACTCAGCCTTTGAATAGTACCCAGCAAAGAGGATGACATCTGTCTACTGTGTGTATTACCTGAAGTAACATGACTGTAGATCCAAGGAGGGTCAGTCCCTGCAACTCCTATTATCAGGACAGTGTTCATAATATATTGTGCATCTGTCTGTGTACCCATAAATGAAGATTACCCACCTGGGAAGGAGCAAGATACAGATAAGGATTTTTACTCTGCGATGTGGCTAAACGCCTAGGCCCATTTTGAGCAGCTATGCCATGATGAAAATATGATGGACAGGAAGGACAGCTCAGCCTGTGTGCCAAAAGAAATTTGAAACAGATCAAAGGCCCCAAGATGCATCATAGGAATGGTATTGGCAGGAGATAAATTCACGGTGTACTGACCACATGATGACAGCTATCACATTTACAACAAGGTTCTGGGTCTGCCTGCATAACAGTCAACTAGGTCCTAAAATGACCTAAACCACATCCTGCCCAGCCACAGTTTCACCTGCACTGCTGGCAATAAATGAGTCTATGTCCATTCTACCAAGTCCTAATAAACACAGACATTCTGAAGCTAGTTGACTGAAATGGAATTGGTATGTTCAACAAATGTCAGGTCAATATAGCTGCTAGCATGTGTACCTGTCAAATAAGGGATATCTAGAAATAAAATGGCCTTAGCCGAATGTTACTGTTTACTATTGGAGGTAGATGTCACAATACAACCTCTAACATTGTATCTCTCACATCAAGAGGTCTGACTGTCACTGCAAGTACCAAGCCCATTGAAGAAACTGCCACTACCCCATGGATGGAGCCGTGTGTGGGGACACCACTCCTAGATGTCTGGACGTTGGGGATGGCTCCGGCCCATCTGGGCAATCTGGTCAGACAACACCAGTGAGCCTCACCATGACCATATTGACCCCTCCCAGCCCAATTGCTTTAACATCTCAGGCAGCCAGTCACCCTCAAACCTGTGTTCCCGGAACAGTGACTACCATCTCATGCCCCTCAGTCCAGGATCACAACAACACACCTCCAATGATGGTCCTGAAATCAGTGGTAGGGGGCAAGCTGTGCCAAGGGCGCAGGAACTGGGGGTAGGGTACATGGGAGGGATGGTGTGGTCCTGCAACATGAGCCATGGCTAGGAAACCCTCAGCCAAGTCTTGGGAGCCTACCAACAATCCCAAGGCATGATGGGCCAGGTGCTTGCCGAACTCATGAAATTAAGCAGCTGCAGAGGGATTTCCATTGTGAGTCTCTGGAAAAGTGGGAGGCCACCAACACCATTCTGGCCTCCCTATCAGGTGTGTTCAGGGAGATCAGTAGTACTCTGATCATGGAACATGAGTGTTAAAAATGGGTTCTCAAGTTCGTAGTCAGTTTACACCCTGTCCAAGAAGGGACCCTCACTGTGGTCAGGAAAAGGAAGATGCCCAGCTCAGATAACCCCTGCTCACTCCCTTGGTAGCTTCGCACAAGAAGTTAGGCTTATCTCAGAAGCAATGTGTAACGCATTTGTGCAGAACACACAGTAATACAGTGAAAACACTACGAAACAACACCACAACAGTTTTAGAAAACTAGCCAATATTTATCTATGTAAAACAAGACCAAAATGAGAAAAATCCAACATACATTATTAATAAAGATACATGTCACTGGCGTCGGTTCCGGAGGTCGGTGCAGGGGTCTTTGGGCCCTTGAAGTCACATGAGTTGCAGATCAGACTCTGGGCTGATAAAGAAGTCAGGAGTGCTGGCCTGGATGGTGTTGGAACTGCGGTGCGGATAGGGACAATGCAACGTGTGGTGCCAGCGAGTTACAGTACAGGCAGCAGCTTGGTAACAGCGTCCTGCGGCGCCGGTGAAACCAGGCCTGCGATGTGAAGAGGCCGGTGCGACGTGTGGTGTCTCCAAGTCACGGTGCAGAGAGCGGTATCGACGTTGCTGAACCTCTGTCATTGGTAGGCCAAAGACGGCGGCACTGCACAGGGCGGGCTCTCTGTGGTGCCCATGGGTTGTGGTGCTGACAGGGGCTTCTGTTGATGACACTGGAGTCGATGGCACTGGCATCGGTAGACCGGGACTGCAGTGGTGGATGGGACGATGTGTTGTGTACTTCACAAGTGGTGTCCACAGGCCACAGTGCAGGCAGCAGTGTGAACAAAGCGATGTGGAGTGCAGGGCCCACAGGTCACGGTGCAAGCAGTGGCTCGGTGATGGCGTCAAGTGGTGGCATTGGAGAGACCAGGGTTGTGGTGCGACGTGCGGCACGGTTCCATGTGGTGTCGTCAGGTCATGGTGCAGTCAGCGGCATCAGTGACGGCACTGTGGTGGTTTTTCTTCTGTTGCAGCACAAAACACACAGTTCCCAGTGCTGTAGGCAAATGTAGGTGAAGTCTTTGATATCCCTGAGACTTCCAAAAGGAGGCACGCTCTACTCCAAGCCCTTGGAGAAACCTTACAAGCAGAATACACAGCAAAGTCAATCAATCAATCAGTGCTTGTATAGCGCAACTGCTCACCCCTTAGGCTCAAGGCGCTGGGGGGGAGTGTAGCGTTTACTGGTGAGGTGGCTCTTAAAGAAGCCATGGCTTCAATTCCTTCATGGAGCTGAGGAGGAAGGTGGTTTGTTTGATGTAAAGAGGGAGGGCGTTCAAGGCAGTGACTGCGAAGTAGGAAAAGGAGCGTCCTCCTGTTGTGGTTTTCCTGATGTGGGGTACTTCTGCGAGAGAGAGCTGGGCTGAGCGTAGGGTCCTGTGGGGTATGTGGAGGTTGAGTCGCTGGTTTAGTTAGACTGGTCTGGTGTTGTGGAGGGTTTTGTGTGCGTGGGTGAGGATCTTGAACATGATTATTTTCTCTATGGGAAGCCAGTGCAGTGTACGCAGGTATTGCAAGATGTGGTAATGTCAAGGTAGGTCGAGGACCAGTCCGGCGTAGAGTGCATTGCCATAGTCCAGGCTGGTGATGAGGGCATGTGTGACAGTCTTTCTACGTTCGAGGGGGATCCACTTGAAGGGCTTACGTAGGAGGAAGAGGGTGCGGAAGCAGGTGGAGGTGAATGAGTTGATTTGATGGTTCATGTTGAGGTTGGAGTCCAAGATGATTCCGAGGTTTCAGGCTTGGCTGGTGGGGGTGGGCGGGTTTCCGAGGGTGGGTGGCCACCAGGAGTCGTTCCATGCATTGGGTTGAGGGCTCCTGTCTTGTTTGTGTTGAGTTGAAAGCAGCTGTTTCTCATCCAGTTGGCGACTGCTTCCATGCCTTTGTGGAAGTTGTGTCTGGCTTTGTTGGGTTCATTGGAGTGGGACAGGATGAGTTGGGTGTTGTCCTTGCAGGAGATGATTTTGATTCTGTAGCTTCTGACGAGGGTGGCTAGCATGGCCATGTAGACGTTAAACAACATGGGGCTGAGGGAGGATACCTGGGGCACTCCGCAGGTGGTGGGTATGGAGTCTACGAGGAAGGGGACGAGTCTCACTTGTTGAGTTCTGCTGGAGAGGAAGGATTGGATCCAGTCGGGGGCCTTGTGTCTGATGCCAGCTTCGTGGAGTCTTCTTATCAGGGTGTGATGGGAGACTGTCAAAGGCAACCGAGAGGTCTAGTAGGATGAGTGCTGTCATCTCTCCCTTGTCCAGCAGGGAGCGGATGCTGTCTGTTGCGGCTAGGGGGGGCTGTACCAACATCAGGACAGTGCGTGCTCTACAGGCGACAAAAATGAAAAAACCCAGCCTTTATGCAAAAGCATTATTCATGCATTGTGTTTATATGCAGTATGTTAACATTTTGCATTGCAGACTTTGACCTTGAAAAACACTATTAATGATGTTTGCAATAACTGTTCTTTTGCAAGGTATTGCTGCAGACTTACTGAGTGTGTTAGGGTGTGGTCCCTTTCTAGGACCTTCCAGAAGCTTTCTCTGCAGCATGACTGGGTGTGGTTGTGGGCTGGGCCAGACTCTATATAATGGAGCCAGCTCTGCTCCACGTGCTCACTATTCAGAGGTCCTGGTGCAGAGCAGCAGCATTTTCCTGAGCTCCTGTTCCGGAGGCCTACCTTGACATTCCAGGCCTGCCCCGCATTCTCTTGGTGATCCTTGAGCAGGGTGGTAAGACGGAGGTCGGGATGGGCCCCGACCCCGTTCTAATAGACTCTTGAGTTTTGGGGCCTACTCGTGAAACTTTCAGAGTACGCAAATCATTGCTCTGATGCAAATCTTGGTGTTCAGATCGGCAAAGGCTTGCGCAATCATTTCATGGCATTTGCATATTCTTGTTTGAATCGGCAGTGTGTGCAATTCATTTCCCGCTTTTAAACCTTGGTGTTCAGATTGCTTACAGAGTGCGCGATCATTTCATGGCAGTTGTGTATACTTGTTGGAATCGGCAATGTGCGCAATTCATTTCCCGCATTTAAACCTTGGTGTTAAGATCACTTACAGAGTGCGCGATCATTTCATGGCATTTCCGTATACTTTTTGGAATCAGCAGTGTGTGCGATTCATTTCCCACATTTAAACTTTGGTGTTCAGATCGCTTACAGAGTGCGCAATCATTTTATGGCATTTGCGAATACTTGTTGGAATCGGCAGTGTGCGCGGTTCATTTCCCACATTTAAACCTTGATGTTCAGATCGCTTACAGAGTGCGCGATCATTTCATGGCATTTGCATATACTTGTTGGAATCGTCAGTGTGCGCGATTCATTTCCCACATTTAAACCTTGATGTTCAGATCGCTTACAGAGTGCACACCAAACAGAGGTGTTCCATCAGGCTTCTGGATTCTTCTTAGTCTTCAGAGTGTGTGTTCAGGCGGAGGTTAGACCTGTGGACAATGGCGATTCCCCCACCCAGCGTGGCAGGGGTGGTCATTCCAGGTGATATTGTATCCTTGGGGGATGGCAATGGCAATGGCAATTGTCCGGCCTGAGGTGGTGTTGGTCCAGGTCTCGGTAAGGAACGCGATGTCCGGGGTGGTGTTGTCAAGGAGGTCCCAGATTTCGATAGCGTGTTTATGGAGGGAGCGGACGTTTAGGAGAATGCACATCAGAGTTTTTGGGGTTGGAGTGTTGTCGCAGGTGGGTTGTGCTGGGTCCAAGGTCTTGGTCGTGGTGTAAGATTGGTGGCATCGGAGGCAGCTGAAGGAACCGTGGGTGTTAGCTGGTGATGCTTGCTTGCAGCTGTTGTTGCGTCCTGGGTTGAGTGTGATGAGTGTTGCTGATGTGTAGAGGCGGTGGATGGCAGGACCAGGGGGCCTGGCACTGGTCGCAGTTGGGTCGTGTACAGGCACAGACAGACTTGCCTTAGGTGCTCCGTCAGCGCGCCAGTGGCGTGACCGCCATTAAGTAGGGAGGGGTGGAGGAGAGGATAGCTGGGAGGCGGAAGCGGGAAACAATGCAAAAAAGGGGGCGGAGCTATCGGGGCAGCAGCGGTTGGGAGAGAGAATGAGAGAGAGGAGGGGGTGGGCCGCAGGGGGAGCAGCGGCGGGGAGAGTGAGATGGGAGAGAGAGAGAGAGAGAGAGAGAGAGAGAGAGAGAGAGAGAGATGCGAGAAAGAGAGGATTGAGGAGAAAATGAGGAAAAGATAGAGGAAAGCTCAGAAAGCAAAAGGCACAAAAAACAGCACACAAAAGAAAACATGAGGAGAAAAGAGAGAGGAGGCAGAGGGCAGCCCAGCAGAAGAGCAGAGCTCTCCCACTAGAAACCAGGGATGAGACGCAGACAGAAGCCTGCGGGTGGAGGAGGGCCTCGAAGTACTGACAGAGGTCAGAGTTCAGGGACAGAAGGGCTTCACTTGCCGGTGGAGCTACACGGTGGCAGAGCAGTTCACTGACCAGGTCAGTGAGGTTGTCCAGTCTAAGTCCAGATTTAGCCCTCTTTGAGGCAGAAGCAGCAACTGCAAGCCAACCCAGCAAAGCTCACATAGCAAAGGGGCAGTAGTCCTCCTCCAGCTCTTCAGCTCTTCTCCTTGGCAGAGGTTCCTCTTGATCCAGAAGTGTTCTAAAAGTCTGGGGTTTTGGGTCAACTACTTATACCCAGTTCTGCCTTTGAAGTAGGCAAGGTTCAAAGGATAGTCTCTGTTGTTGACAAGATCTTGCCTTGCCCAGGCCTGGCCCCAGACACACACCAGATGGTCAGAGACTGCATTGTGTGAGGGCAGGCACAGCCCTTTCAGGTGTAAGTGACCACTCCTCCCTCCACTCTAGCCCAGATCACCAATCAGGATATGCAGGCTACACCCCAGTTCCCTGTCTAGTGGAGATTCACAAACAGCCTAACTGTCATTCTAACCCAGGCGAAGAATACAAATGCAGGCAGAGGCACAGAGAGGTTAAGAAAGAAAATACTCACTTTCTAAAAGTAGCATTTTCAAAGTGACAATCTAAAAAACAACTTTACCAAAAGATTTATTTTTTAATTGTTAGTTCAGAGACAGCAAACTCCAAATTTCAATATGCTCCCAATGGGAGACTGCACTTAATATATTGAAAGGCATTCCTCATGTTAACCTACGATAGAGATAGGCCTTGCAACAGTGAAAACTGAATTTGGCAGTATTTCACTGTCAAGACATGTAAAACACATCAGTACATGTCCTACTTTTAACACACACTGTACCCTGCCCATGAGGCTACGTAGGGCCTACCTTAGGGGTGCCTTACATGTACAAAAAGGGAAGGTTTGGGCCTGGCAAGTGGGTACACTTGCCAGGTCGAATTGGCTGTTTCAATCTGCACACACAGACTCTGCAGTGGCAGGTCTGAGACATGTTTACAGGGCTGCTCATGTGGGTGGCACAATCAATGCTGCAGGCCCACTAGTAGCATTTGATTTACAGGTCCTCGGCATGCATAGCACACTTTACTAGGGACTTATGAGTAAATCAGATATGCCAATCATGGATAAACCAATCACCAATACACTTTACATAGAGAGCACCTGCACTTTGGAACTGATCTGCATTGGTAAAGTGTGCAGACACAATATACCAGCAAAAACAAATTAGAAAAAATAGGAGGAAGAAGATGAAAGGTTTGGGCATAACCCTGCAAAAATGGCCTGTTGTATAACTATTTTAGCCATTTTTTAGACACGTTTTATGCTAACTAGGCCTGCCGCTGTGCATTTTAACCCTGTTACATTTTATTCAGCATTGCGTTATTTTTCTAGCAATAGCAATATTTGCGGTGCTGTTTCACATTTTTTATCTCATTGTACTTTCACCTATGAAAGCATTACATTCTTCGTAGGACATTTATTTCACTTTGTCCTTTCACCAAGGCTACAGTCAGATAGGGTTGCCGACAAACGTGGTATGCTGTGTCTCCAACATTCACAGAAAACACATACTCATACGTGGGGATCTTTCTTAGGATGTTAGCTGTTTTATTATAAAAACACCCCTTTGTCCCAGACATGTTAGAGGGAGATTCCAGCCAGATGACCATGACTATATGCTGATTGCTGATTGCTTCGCTGCAGCTACTTGCCCAGACAGCCGGACCACTAATCCACATGGGGACAGTGCCTCTCTTGACTACAGGCTTCTTCCTCCAGATATGAGCGATGGTGTACCCCCAGGGGGAAAACCCAATTACACTGTGCTCAGACATACTGTAGGTTAGAGAAATATACATCCATATAATTCTTAGTGACAGTATGGTGGTACTATTCTTGTGTTTTACTCTGTTAGTCACCTGCATGCTTATTTTGTGTTTTATCATCCTAGTTATTACAATACATGACTTTTTATCTAAAATACAATTACTTCAATAAATCCTTATTGAACTATATTCTGCCTCTGTTGTCTTTCCCTGTATGAGACTTTTTGGTAACTGAGAGAAAGGGATTGGATCTGATCGACCACGATTCCCCTGAGGGGAATGCACCCGGTTGCCACAATCATTTTGGTCAGAGATGAGGCGATGCTAGTTAGCCAGAGAACCTGGATTAGGCCGACAGGCGTCATGTGGTGTGGAATTCTAGTCATTAACCACAATCCATGTGATCCTTTCTCCCAAATTCAGTAACCTCATTAGCATAATGAGAACCTATGCGACATGGTGCCTCCAACATTCGGGCAGGCACTAATATTCAGATCCTCCTAAGTATCTCTGTCTCATTTAAGGCTAAAAGACACCTCACTACTATATATGGAGGTCCGTGGTATTGAGGATTTCCTCCTCAGCTAAATAGGTAGTACCTATCTTGGGCTGTAGATTGTTCAAGCTTGAACGTTAAAAGGACCAATCCTCACTAGGTGTTCTTATCTCTGAACATGTATCTACCTTAAAAATGACAAGCCTATAATGGGTAGCAATTGCAGTAAATATGCGACCACCCCTTACTGCACATTTATTGGCAAATGGCCTAACGGCCCGGGGGGTCCAGTTACATTGTTTGTGGAGGCACATCCAGCCTATAGAACTGAAATGTTGTATTCCTGGGTAACCTTTCCAGCAGTAGATGGGAACACAAATACATTTCACCACTATACACCTGCAAACATACCAGCACAATACAGAGCTTATGCATATTTAGAGATACCGTAATTTTATCAAGACCATAACAACTGGCTTGATGGCGCCCTCCCACATACAATATTGCATGTTAGGTTAGGTCCTCTGAGCAATGATGGCCTAACCTGGCCTTTATTGGCCATATATACACCACACTCTGATGCAGCAACCTTAGCGGTAGCCGAGGTTCTCAGTCTATTTGTAGAGCTCACGACAATATATAGATTATTAGTCCAATCTGTCATGCAAACATTAAATACTAACCCACGTGTTGCCCCAGTGCAACAACATGGAGTCACGCCAGGCATTAACCCTGTGACTGTACATTTGATCATGGGTAAGGTACCCACAAAGCAAGAGGAAATCCCTTTTTGGTTAGCTCAAAAAATAAATGCACTGGAAGTAGTTTTTCTCATACAGGACCTCAGGATAAATATAGAATTCTCACTGTGTGCTTGCCATTCGGGATGGTTCCCACAGTTGATAACTGCAATACATGGAGCACAGTATTTTCCACGCTCTATACCACCGCACACGGTGCACCAGCACTTGCCAATCTTCCGGAGACGTTAAAACAAATTAAAGATGAATACGGGACTGCCCCGGCCCTGGATTTGGGGATGCAATTAATAGGCAATTTTGTCACAGTATCTTCAATCATATTAAGTAATCTTAAAGGGGAAGCAGTTTCACTAGCAGTGCGCATGCTGCTCCGTGATGTTCCTTCACAGGGACTCACCAGAAAAATGCAATGAAAGAGGTAGGCGGTCGGCGCAGCAAACTAAGTACTTGAAACCAAGAAAGGACTCACAACGATCATCTGAAGTTTCAGTTAAAAACCACATTTTTCATCGCACAAAATTCACAGAGACTTGTCTCTAGTGAACATTAAAGCCATACCAATTCCCAATGGGATTGTTTAGGACAAAGTATTATGCGGTATATATGGGCCTACTGAGGTCATTCAAATACTATATTTCTTTAAACTTTCCCGGAGTGGTTTCTGATCACACCCGGAGTGGTTTCTGATGATTGGGATGTGAAAACTGTTGATGCTATGATGTCTGATCTAAAGTATTATACAGTATTTGAAAATAAAGATGTTTACCAGTTTAAAGGAAATTATGGTGATATCTTCTGTTATAATTACTACGGACATTATTTAATTCACAGAGCAAGCATGCCAAAGACTATTTTTAAATATACACAATGGGAACACTGCCCGACTCTACCAGTAGGAAGTTCGAGAACGTATACTGAGAAATTTGCATATTTTTCTGGGCACAATGTCAAAAATGCTGAGTCACATTATTTTGAATTGCCAGAAATGGAAAGTCAACATGTTTTATTGACAGATACAACATTGATTTATTCTGATTCCTTTGTTTCCAGATTGGCTATAGAATGCTATGAGTACCGGTTGAAGTCAATTGGCTTAAAAAGTGTGTGGGGAACAAAAAATTGCCAAATAAGAGGAAGAGAAGCTTTATTTAGAGCATGTATGATTCCTGTTCAGATGATATTTTTAAACAAAACAGTACAACAAACAAGCTGTTTAGGCTTAGCAAACATTAAAGAACTGAATGCGCCCAGCATTCCCACCCCTGCAAAATTTTACAAATGGCAAAAGTATATAAATGCGTCCAAAGATCAGCTCAATGAATGGTTCCAGAATAGTACATTTAATGCACCATTTTTGCAGGGGCCCCATGACTCCCCTTTCCGCTAGCTTTTTGCCATGAAAAGGCTGGCGGGAGGGAAACTCGTAATCCCCTGGGCGCTGGCGGATTACAACCGCCGGGACAAACGTGGCAGTAAACCGCCAGTCCCGGCGGTGCAACTGCGGCGCATCTGCCACGGTCATAATACTATGGATTGCACCGCCAGCCTGTTGGCGGTGCACCCGTCGAAACAGCCCTGGTGGTCCTTGACTGCCAGGGTTGTAATGAGGGCCTTAGTGTAGGGAAACTATATCAGCAATGGATGAAGGTCTCCTCACTGGATGCTGTCAAAGAACATCTAAGTCTCCTGAACAATAACACAGATTTACAGGATTTCCTGTTAGGCCCCAGGACACCATGCAGAAAACGCTTCTTAAATGCCTCATATAATGAAATAGGGAAGCTTTCCCAAAAAGAGACGGCTGCCTGGTTAAGGCAAACTTACAGAAAGCAATAATCATTGTAGATAATGGCATTAACACCTTGTCTGACCGAATATACACCTTAAATAACATTGTATCCTCTGCAATAGATATAGTACAGAGTGATGTATCATTTTTGCAACATATATTCTGCCTCTGTTGTCTTTGCCTGTATGAGACTTTTTGGTAACTGAGAGAAAGGGATGGGATTTGATCGACCACGATTCACATAAGGAGTCTTCTTGTCAAGCACCCGGTTGCCACAATCATCTCGGCCAGAGATGAGGTACTGCTAGTTAGCCGGAGAACCTGGATTAGGCCGACAGGCATCATGTGCTGTGTACAAACAAGTACAAAAAAGTGGTTAGACTACACTTTTTCACAATTTTGCTGCCGGATACTCTAGGTTCTAGACTTACCATGGCCTGTTGCATCAGGGACTACCTTTTAACCTCGATGCATGAACAAGTGACTGATTTCATATCCACCTTCTGTTACACTTTGTAATATAGAGACACACGCTGTTTTGGTTTTCCAACTTAGACTTCGCTTACCCAACTAGCCTTGGAAGAGTCACCTATTGTGACGAAACACGTGTTGGCTGTGATTGTGGAACAATACTCATCTTGCTACTTGGATGTCTATATCTACAAATAAAAGGAACCTACTACAACCAGACTCATCTGGGTGACTTGTTGATTATGAACTATTTTAGAGTGCTGCTGTATTTGTGAAAAATATATGAATGGTGTTTTTTGGTAACACTATATTATGCACTTGGGTAGTGGAGCTTACTCCACCTCTTAGCACAGTGCGCGACCTTACTTTGGACTACCGACAACACAAACTAGCATTGTTTGTACTCTTATAACGCTTAGGAAGTGTACCCATTTTACCACCACTAACCATACCTTTCTCTGTACATCACTTAACACATGGATGTTGTCAATGTGAGACAACATGTATTTGCATGACAGCATGAGCTGTGCATACATGTTGTAGGTGTCAGGTGTGTGTCAAGTGAGCTATGTATGTTGCCTGTGAGATTTCAAACCACATCTGACCTTACTAAACTGTTATTCTGAAGACATATGGTTCTGCCCTTCAGTTTACCACATACACTCCACTTGGCAATATGTAGTTGGCTACATGATGTACTGTCATGCATCAAAGTGAAGGGACTGGAGCACCATGTTCAGCCTGCAGAGACCAGGCCCCGTAAAAGTATATTTCCCAGTATGGGTCCAAGACTAGGCTGCTGTAGACTTTTTTGGACTATGCAATTGTGACACTATACTCACTCCCTGTATCCAAGTATGTCCTGTCATGTGTACCAATCTAGGCTCTGTTAAGAAATCTAGCTTAGTGAGGCTATTTTCCCGATGAGAATGTAGATGCTTTTAGTAGGCAGACAAAGATCTGTGAATTATGTGCACTTGACATCACTGTCAATGTGTATCTCTGACCCCTGACAGGTCCCTTACACCCACAGCCCTGTTGACAGCATCACACTGGTCTTAGTTGTCCTGTGCAGGCTTATTATACATATGATAGTCCCATAGTGCAGACAGTGGCCCTCATTCTGACCCTGGCGGATACAATCCGCCAGGGCCAACGGGGGCGGGAGCACCGCCGACAGGCCGGCGGTGCTCCCTTGGTCATTCTGACCGCGGCGCTTTGGCCGCGGTCAGAACGGGAAAACCGGCGGTCTCCCGCCGGTTTTCCACTGCCCCCAGGAATCCTCCAAGCCGGCGCAGCTTGCTGCGCCGGCTTGGGGATTCCGACTCCCCCTCCCGCCATCCAGTTCCTGGCGGTTCTCCCGCCGGGAACCGGATGGCGGGAGGGGGAGTCGCGGGGCCCCTGGGGGCCCCTGCAGTGCCCATGCCAATGGCATGGGCACTGCAGGGGCCCCCATAAGAGGGCCCCTACAAGTATTTCACTGTCTGCTTGGCAGACAGTGAAATACGCGACGGGTGCAACAGCACCCGTCGTACCTTCCCACTCCGCCGGCTCGATTACGAGCCGGCATCCTCGTGGGAAGGGAGTTTTTCCCTGGGCTGGCGGGCGGTCTTTTGGAGACCGCCCGCCAGCCCAGGGAAAAACTCATAATACCCTCCGCGGTCTTTTGACCGCGGAGCGGTATTATGGAGGGCTGAATTCTGGCGGGCGGCCTCCGCCGCCCGCCAGAATCAGAATGAGGGGCAGTGTCATGAATCCTGGGAACCCATGATATGTGACTCATTGGCTTGCTCACACAGCAGATGATGGACAATGTATGCATTTGTTTGTTGCATGCCATCTCTGAAGGATGGACACATATGTCCAGAAGCATATTCTGTGGCACATGTACATGATACAATGCCCTTAGTTGACATGAGTATGCATTTGTCAGTCCACATCTCTACACATGGACAGGGTGGACGACTTCTATACTCACCATGCCAGTCCCTTCATCGTCACCAATGAGTAATGTGTGAGTGTGTAGTCTTGCAGTAACCTACAGGAACTGTATGAAGGGAATCTTTCTCACAGAGTGTGAGTGTTTTAATGCCATCATGCCTAAGGAGTATACCTTTCAGAAGCCACAGAGGTGTGATGTGTCCCATGGTTCCTCAGCCCTCAGTCAGATTACTAGAGCATGTACCACAAGAGGTCAGTTGGCATTCCTAGTCAGTGGAATGTCTGAGCAGAGTGGTCGATAGGTCTGCAGATTAAGAAGTGTTTGTAGTCATGTGCCTGTACTCATTGGCACTATAAGGAAGTTTGGCCTAAAAAGGATGTTCATTGCTTTGTGTACTGACATGTGTGTGACTCTGCCATCCTGGAAGGGACTTGTGGACATAATTTCTTGTCTTCTCTTTTGAACCCATGAAGGTCAACGCCCATCAGAAGAAAGGGATTTGGAGAGCCATTGACAAGGAAGTGTGGACCCTGGGGGTCCACAGCCGGCAGAGAGCCTACTGCTGAAAGAGGTGGGAGGACCTGAGACGCTGGGACCGAAAGATGGCAGAGGCCCAGTTAGGGCTGTCCTCCCAATGTCGGCGGGGTGCCCATCACACAATGATCCTACTAATTGCCCGTATTCTGGTGATGGACTACCTGGAGCTTGATGGGCATTTGAAGGCAGCACAGCAGCCACAAGGGGGTGAATAGAATGTAAATTCCTGCATGTCTCTTTGTCAAGTGATTGAGTGGGCTACTGAGTGCTCCCCCTGACAATTATTAATGATACACCATGGGTCAATCACTAGATGGGAGATTGTTTGTGTAGATATGTCATGTGTACCACACTGGTCTACCTTGCCTTCTGAACTAGGAATCAGGTACAAATCTCGGGGGAATCCACAGACAACTTTCTCTGCAGGGACCAGAACTGGCTGTGTACAGTTATCTTTCATGTACATTTTGTTGTTCTAGTGGGTGTAATTTCTGACCCACATATCACTTCTTCTGAAAGTCACAGACAAAAGCTAAGTGAGTTATGGATCACTGTCCTCTGCCATGTGTCTGGGCATATGTGTACATAGACATCTCCTGCCCGGAAGCATCTTATCTTCAGTGTATGATGTTTGCTGGTGCCTCAATGTTTGCTGGTGCCTCATCGCAGTGTGTGATGTTTGTTTGCCCAACATAGATGTGACATGACTTACATGGTTAATGATTTGCAGCTGTAGCAAACTACTTTCCCTTGGTAAGTGGGGAATGTCCATTTAGTAGAATTATGTCCCATCACTGTAGCCAACATTCCTTGTGCCTACATGTCAGCATGTGTCGTTTTCTCTTCTGGAAACATCCTTAACCTGCAATTTCATGCTGTTGGTGGAATAGCACATTTATAATGCTGATCCATTTCATGTTGTGCCACAGAGAGGAGTGTGTCAGCATTGTTTATTGTCTGACAGCTACTTTCATGCATTGTATTATGTCATTGTCATGTGGGACTGCAATAGCACGGAGGGACATGATCTTTAGTTCCAGATTGTGGAACCACTCTGTGTTTGACTATGCCTTTGATGTGGAATCTAGTTGAAAAGTGCACTGCACATGTCAAATGATTGAGGATTGTTCCCTGACTGTTGTCATGCATCAAGGATTAACTTGCAGTTATGTTGACATCACATTTGTATGGGTTCAGGCATTCATCCACAGACAGATACCAGGGTTGGTATGTCTAAGATGTGGATAGTGATGTTGCTTCTCATTGGACAACAGGTTGGAGTCCTTCTAATTTTCCTTATTAGTTCAGTGTCTCTCCAACATACAAGGTAATGATGTGTACCACAAACACACTCAGATAGTGCCCTTGTAATGGGTGTCAGATGTTAGTGGTGACTATCCTGGGGCTGACTGATTCCTTGTTGTATGCAATCTGGAGATATGTCTCCCTAACATGTTGGACCTGACATCAATGTTATTCCTTTCAATGACCCACGTGGGGCCTACAAGATTGATACTACCTCCTTGACTCTATTGGGACATGTGTCACTGTTTGAGTTGCACATTGTTGAAATGTGTCCATTGTGACATGGGTATTTCCATGTCAACTACTCCAAGATGTTTCACTTTTGTATCTTCAATAACTGGATTTCATTGGCATCACTGCTGGTACCTCATGAATGTGGAATATAGATGTGTGCATAAACGTGTGTGAAATATGGAAAGTTCATTTAGCAAGGGATTGTATTGTTGGCTACAAGTGAACTGAGGTGTGCTGCATGTGGCACAGCGGTGAGGATGGAGAGGTCATCTATTTGTTGTATGGTCATTGTGGTTTCAAGCCTTTAGCCATGCACTTGTATTTGTCTGGGATTCTGATTGGCCTGTGGGTAACTTTGGTAAGTTCAGATGGCATGCATGCATATGGTATGGTACCTGAAAGTGCCACTTGGCTGAAATATTTTTATTGAGCCTACTGGACATGATGGTATGGTTTGTCAATCGGAGTTGTGATTGAGATGTTATCATGCATTTATTTTGACCCTATATCTCATTCTTTTTGCAGCATCAGCACAGGCAGGTGAAAGAGACAGGGCACAGCAGAGAGGGGAAGCATCGGGCCACGGAACCTCGGGTCAAGATTCCACCAACACAGAGGGACCCAGTGGCCAGGAGGGCAAGGGGAGGGCCCCGAGGGAGAAGGGATCAACATCCTCATCATTGGATTCCTCCTCCAATTGCAACTTCCTAATGGTGGTGGGCCCATCGGGGACCCCCAGCACCATCCTTGTCCACTACCCCCATTCTATCACCGCCCTTTCTGTTGCTCTCCACCCAGATGGCTGTGCCCACTCATCCAAGATGGTGGGCATCTCCATTAGAACATGCACCTCCACCCCAGCCCCTTTTACCTCTGCTGCCCTCAGTGAGCAGGCTATTGCCCTCCTGAGAACGATCTCTGTGGTTCAGACTGCCATTGTGAATGCTATCCAGGGATTGTCAAGTCAGCTACAACAGACTAATGCATTCCTGGAAGGCATTCATGGTGCAAAGTCCGACCTACAGAGATCATTTCAGGTTCTGGCTTCCACACGGACATCAGCCAGCCACCCCCCAGCTTCCGTCCCCCCTTCCACCTCCCACTTACCAATACAAATCCTCCCTTCCTCTACCTACCTAAAGCACACAAACAGTTTCTCATACACCCACATCAACAGACAAAGGTAGCACACACAAACACAAGCACCACAAGACACACCAGCACACACACAAACAACATACACCCACAGAGATAGCTACACTCACAACTACCATTGACAACCCCACCACCCCAGGATCACACACACGGCATCTAGCCAATTTTCAAACACCACCGCAACAGTCACGGACACAGCCACCAAACCCATTCTACCTGCAGACACCACCGCAGCAGACCCTCAGACATCCACCACAAGCACCACACCAGCTGATACCACAACTCTTGACACACCTACATCTACCACATCTATGATACCTGCAGTCACCACCCCAACAGACACCCACCCTTCCATCTTGGAATTCCCCAGCACCTCAACCCCATAAGCCCAAGAAACATAAACGCCTTCACTCACCCAATCAACAGACACCAACCACACACAAGCATACCTCGAATAAGCAAGCACCCAAGACATCCACCCCTACACAACCTACAACTACTCCCTCAACCTCCTAATCCCATCCCCCTTTTGATGACCATCCCTGTGTTTAAAAAAAAATCTTCATGTGTGACCTTGGCCTTACCTGGGTTCTCCTCCCCGAACCACAACCAAAAGGACCCCACCCAGCTCCCAGTCTGTCTTTTCCACCTCCAATGCTTCCCCTGCCCCCCATGCCAGTAGCCATTCCTTATCCCCAGAAGAAGCCTACCCTTCTGAAGAAGAAGCCCCCCTCTAAAGCATAAGTTGAAACCCACCCCCTCCCTAATCTGACCCCGCCCCGATAATCTCTTAGGTGCCTGCCCCCTTGATTCTCCTTCCTGTGGAGGTTACATGGCAGTCAAGAGTCAAGTTGGGGCACCACAGTGTGCCATTATTCACATTTGTTATGGACTGGCCAATAGCCTTTGGACAATACTGAGAGTTTAAAAGTTAAACCCAACAGTTGTTTTGTTCTGAGTACACCTTTGTCCTGCACTTCCTTTCCTAGCTTTCTGTTGCCCCTGAGTGACTTTGGTTGTGTGCCTGCAGTTGTTTGTGCTTGAGGATGCTTGCTGCTCCAGTTGCTGTGGTTAGCAATTTATGAGTTTGTGTGCAGTGCTGTTGTCCACCAGGTGACGGGTATATGCTGTGTGTATATGTGTGTGTGTGTGTGTGAATGCAATGGTGGCATCATGGCATTGTGCACTGTTTGGTATAGTAAGTATTTCTTATTGTGATGCCCAATGTGTGCATGTATGGTGTGAGACTTGTCCCCCGATCTGGCTTATGTATTCATGAGATCTGTGTCATCTTGAGTTTTGTATGTGCAGACATGGAGTGTGTTGAATTTTGCTAGCTGTGTTTGTGCTAGCTGTGTTTGCATTTGGTTGTGCATGTGTCCATTTCGGTGTGTGTTCCTTGCAAATGGTTCCGGTAGAGGTTTGTCCCATGCAGTGGGAGTTGTATGTGATTGTTGACTGTTCCTTCCCCATTGTTTAGATGCGCCTGACAATTTGTTGTGGAATTGTTTGTCCCAGAGACCCATGTAGGGCCATTTCCTAAGAGATATTGTTTGAGGGTCCTGTTCAAAGCGTTATATGTCCCAGTGCAGTCTCCTTCCCTTTGTGTCCCAGATGGCCCCATCCCAATTGTGTAGGCATGGTTGTTATGTTGCTTTTGGTGTATGTATGTCTCTGTGTTTTATTCATGCCATTGGGGTTCTATTGTGCTGTGATGTGTGTGATTTGTGTGTCCATTGCAGGCCTGTTTACTCATGGTGTTGTTTGTGTTGCATGCCACATTGATAGGTATTTGTGTTGTATGTGCAGGCAGTCCCTGACCAGTGTGGAATGTGGTTGCATGAGCTGTAATTTTTTATGTGCTATAGATGTGCTGTTTTTGCTGTGTGTAACAATGTTGTGTAGCCTTCAGTGTCCATGTTCATGGGCTGTGTGGCTGTGTGTATTTGTGTAGTGTTGCAGTGCAATGTGAGTATGCTGGCCAAGGATGGTTATTGTGTATGTGTACGTGTCCGTGTTGCTGTATGTCATTGAGTGTGTACTGTATAAGATGTGTGCCTACTGCCCCTGCGTCCTCCCCATGATGTGCTTGCCAGCACTACAAGCTATTTTTAAATGTTGATGATACAGGTAGGTGTGTGTACTTATGGTTGTTGGCATCCACGTCTATGTTGATTTTGTGGTCTCTTGACCAACAGCAGCAGTGGCATGATGTTTGTGAATGGCTCTATGCCGCCCCGGACGTGTGAGGCTTTCTGCAGGTGAGTATCTCTCTTTATACTGTCCGTTTCTGTCAGCTTGTACATGGTGATTGGATCGCCACAGTCACATTGGTGGTGTGCAACCTCGTAATGGGTCCGGCGGAAGCACTGTCTCCACCGGCCTGTTTATGCTTCCTTTTGACCATGGCAGTCTGTGCTGCCTGGCGGTGATGGCAGACCACTGGCAGTCATCTGTTTGTATGACCCCAAACTCATAATGCGGCGGTCCGCTCCACCAGACCATTGGCAGTTAGACCGCACCACCAACATGGCGGTCACAAGACTGCCAAATTCGTAGTGAGGCCCAAAGACTCTTGTCATGCTATCCAAATCACACCCATTACCAGCATATGGTCACCAAGACCAACATATTTGTTCCAGAAAGCAATGACTATTGAAAAGACGTAAGAAATACTCTCACAGTTTATTAAACTATTTCTCGAGTTCATATTTACAGTATAGTGGCCTATGCCTACTCGGCTGGACGGGCAATCGTGACTTTTACCAATGTTGAAGCATAACTCTATATTGTATAGTAAAGGTGTATATCATAAGGAAGGTTAATAATTAACCTTGTTAAGAGAACTGAGGCCCAGGGACAGTTAAACACAATGCATGACAGCACAAGGTCATTAATTAGGATATTAGGCAGTCAGAAAAGCTACAAAGACCACAAGATGACTTACAACAGGGTGATGAGTCATGTTAGGATAGATTTATTTTTAAATGGGACATGTGTATACTTCTCAAGAAGCAAGCATGTGATATTTTTAAGTATTTCAATTTACTGCAACCTGAATGTTGTGTAACAGTGTTCAGCTTAAGTTCACTATCAAGCCAGGTCCCCTATTCCCATTGACTGATAATGCTAGGGCAATCTAAGGAGGACCTTTGAGTAACTTTACAGATAGACAGAATCAGGACCTTCAAAGAGTGTCAGGATGGCAGAATTCCAGTAAAAGGAGCTATCTCCTCTCATTACCATGAAACTGAAAAGAGAATAAGTGGCTGGCAATTATAAGTGAACTGACTTTGCCGTTCTACCAATTTCCACAATCCATGGAACAAGACATTACCTTCTAGGCCATCTTCCCCAATTCAGTCATTACCTGTGAGGTAACATCACCTTCTCCCAGACATTGTTCCATAGCTAACTCAAAACATTTCCCCTAATGTGGCAGCCATTATTCAGTTGCCACTACAAAGAGGAAGAAATTATACATCCTTTCATTTTTTCTGCAGACGTTACCCTAGCTGATTCAGATAAGCATGGGTCTTTAATTTCTTTTATTGAAGTCACTGCTATATCATCCTTCATTTTACGCGTCATGTAGTTTGGTTCACAGCTATGATTATCCAGACGCCTCACTCCAGCAGGGAGGGATTGGGTGCATACATGCGCTGCCTTAGCCGTCTTGTGGGGAACACTAAACAAAAGATTTTCCTTTGGTGTTTTAATGATGTCCGTAATAAGTGCCCACATTGTAGAACTACAAGGCATTTTGGGTCAGATGTATGACCATTTAATTTTGCAAGTCTCTATTTGCGCAAAATTAAATCTGGGACACATTTAGCAATTACCAATGGGGTCACAACACACATACCTCATCAATATTCATGAGGTAGGTCACAATTTGTGACCTCATTGGGAATGGCCACCCTCACAGGGACGGTGGCCTGCTGGGGACAGCACACCACCATGTCTGTACCTGCCTTTTAAATAAAGCAGTTTAAAAAAAAAAATGCAGCCCATTTTCTTTAAAGGAAAATGGGACGCATTTCAAACAAAAAAATGAAATGTTTTCTTTTATTGTTTTCAGAGTAGGCAGTGGTCCGTGAGACCAGGTTACTGACTCACAGAATAGGATTATTACATGGGGAAAAGCATTCTCCCAGGAAAAGGTTTTCATACATTTGTCCCTTAGCTCTGACATAGGTAGTTTGTTTTTTAATGTTTGCAACAGGGAAAAGGCTTTCATACATCTGGCCCTTAGCTCTGACACAGGTAATACATTTTTTACTATTTTGGAACGTGAATCCGTTCTAAAATTGGACATGCTTACAAATTTGCGTGGAAGCTCCTGTGAGAGGTCTGCTTGCTGAGAAACCAGACAAAAAAAGGAAGTTGGTTGGTTTGAGTGGTCAAACCAGCTGGCTTCTAATTTTACGGTGAGAGCACACCCATATTCAATACATATTGTACAGTCGCTCCTTAAGTACTTTTAGTCTCTGGCAGATCGCATTTCATAGGATCTAGACTGCACAACCCTTCTGAGTCTGAAAGCCGCATGTTTGATTCTTGTCAAATGTATCAATCTTTGTTCATTGGTGGCAGAATAAGGACTTATAATTTTGGCTCACTGTCATCTGTGAATGCAAGTGTGGAAGGCAGATGCATCTAAAAAATCAGTGTTGATGAAATTACGCTTTGATGGCTCCAGGCTATGTGCCCAACGGTTGAAGACTTTGGAAAATAAGAAGTTGGTTACTCCTGTCAGGCATTCGCCAGGGTTAGAAGCTTTTCATATAAAAGAGCACTCCCTTACTCTACAGACAAGAGAGCATCCCAGCCCTTTTGATGTAAGGGTCAAGGTCAGGGGGGCCCAGCTCTGACAAATACTTGTTCCAGCTCCCAGCCCTTAATACCCCAAATTCAAATCCATCAAAAGCATGCAAAGGACATGATGCTCCAATAGGGGCATGTTTGAAGTATTTAAAAACAACATGGCCCACCACTGTCCCGGATGGATGGGCAGTCAAGGTAGTCTCCGAAGGTTATCGACTTGACTTTATGGAGGTTCCTTTGAATCATTTAAGGGTGAACCCCTCTACCAAAGGACCTCAAAGATGGCAGATGCTGCAGGACTCGGTTGAAATCTGCTTCTCAAGAAGGCGATTGTCCTGGTCCCTCCCCGGGAGCAGGAACAGGGGTGCTATTTAACGCTATTCTTAGTACAGAAGCCATCAGGGGACTTTTGTCTGGTACTAGACTTGAAAAGCCTCAACAAGTACCTAGCTTATCAGACTTTCAAGATGTCAACATTGCAGAGCATATTCCCAATACTAAAACAAGGGTAATTTCTCACTTCTCTAGATATGCTAGTTGCTTATCTGCATGTGCTAGTCTTACACGAACACCGAAGGTTTCAACTCTTTTCAAATGGAACTCACCCATTACTAGTTTCAGGTTCTGCCATTTAGGTTGCCTTCAGTGCCAAGAGGTATTACAAAGCTTTTGGCTCCTTTGGTGGGTATTCTTCATATTAAATCTATCCGTTTATACCCTGATCTGAATGTTTGGTTAATAAGTTCTTCTTCTTTTTCAAAGTTGACAGAAGATATCAGAGAAGAAGGTCACATCCTTCGGAGTTATGGCTTCCTGATAAACCTGCTAAATCCAATCTCCAACCAGTACAGAGACTTCAGTTTAAATGAGATTGGGTTTGCATGGACAAAGGAGAGGTATTTATTTCCCTGGACAGATCAGCAGCTTGGTTGGGCACCTTTCAAGCCTCTTTCAGAAGGCTGAAGCATCAGGTCTCTAATGGTTGCAAAGCCAGGGGGAGATGGCATCAGCACTACTAGCATTGATGCCTTTGAGCCAGTTACATCCGTCCCCATTAGCCTACCATCTCTTAAGCCACTGGAATCCCCTCTCACAAGATTTCGAGGCATTGGTCATAGTCTTGCCACAGATCAGGGTAGCATTTCAGTGGTAGTTGGTGCCAGAGAACTTGCAGAAGGGGTTCCAATTGAAACAGCCCACCCCTCTAGTCATTTCATAGGATGCCAGCAAAAAGGGATGGGGTACAGTCTTTGGGGAGGCCAAAACACAGGGAAGGTAGTCTATTTAAGAAGCTCAAAATTCACCCAATTAGATGGAACTAGCTGCAGTGAGAGTTGCTCTTATTTGGTTCCTACCTTTAATAAGGAATCAAGCAGTGTGCAGTCTGCATTCAGACGAACAAACATATTGTGGGGGCTTATATCAACAAGCAGGGAGGGATGGTTCATTCTGTTTATCTACTGGCCAAAGAGTTATGCTCCTGGGCAGAGGTCAGTCTTCTCTTTCTCCGGGCAGTTCATCTTCTGGGGAAGGAGAATGGACCTGCCGATCAGTTGAGCAGGATCTTCCCCTTATCAGTCTCCCTGTGTCTCTCTCCTCTGGTCTTTTAGGAGACTGTTTAGAGGTTTGGTCGTCGTTGATTGGATCTGTTTGCCACACTAGAGGATTCTCGGCTACTTCACTTTAGTTCTCTAATCCCAACTAGAGAAGCATAAGCAATAGATGCTTTTTCAGTGAGGTGGCCTTAGCGTCTTCTGTATTGCTTCCCCCATTCCCCCCTAGAGCCCTGGGTAGTGCAGAGGATTCGGAAAGATCACGCCATGGTCCTCCTGGTAGTCTCAGGTGGGACATGGAGATCTTGGTTTCCACTTTTACAGCAGATGGCGATCGCTCCTCAGTGGACCTTTCCCTTCAACCATCCCCCTTGAGACAGCCATTTTTTTTCCTCAGAGTCACTCATCCAGTTGAGTCTGGGGGCTTGGCTGCTGAAAGGTTGAGGTTGTTAGCCCAGGGTTGTTCCTTAGAGGTGATGGACTCCATTCAACAGTCCTGTCGCCCTGTCACTAGGAAATCATACAATACTCATCGGGGAAACTTTGAGAAATGGTGTCACTTTAAACAGTTGCTGCCCAATATATGTATATATTTTTGAGAGATGGGTGTCTTTCAAGGTTGGCAGTGTCCACCATTAGAGCTCAGTGGGCAGCAATTCAGGCTTTTAGGAGTGAATGGGTGGTGGCAATGGCTTATTTGGTTTTAATGCTATTGAGAAGTTTTTTTCTTCAAAGCCCTGTTTTTTCTTCCCCGGCTCGTCCTTGGGACTTGCTCTTGGTTCTACAGGTTTTGGTGAGTGCTCAGTTTGAACCTCTACACTCTGTGGAGCTCACAGAGATGGTCTTTTGTTGGCTGTTTGTTTGGAGTTCACAGAAGGTGGTCTTTTTTGGTTGCAATTCGTTTGGGGGGTAGAGTCTGTGAAATTGGGTCTTTATTAACAGTTCCCCTTTTCATTTGTTTTCCCAAAGTGGTTTTGTGAACAAGTTTATCTTTTTTGCCCACAATTCCTTCGGCCTTTCACTGTTCACAATATATTGTCAATCCTTTTTTCACTTGGATCCTTCCTCTGCTGAGGAGGATAATTGGCATTTGTTAGATGTACATGGTGCACTTTGAATCTATTTGCAAAGAACATCATAACTTTGTAAGACCCATTCCCGGCTTGTTACTCTTTGGATTGGAAATAAAGGGTCACGTCCTTGTATGTCTACTCTTTCCCAACGGATATGTGGCTTATGACAAATCTAAAAGTTCTGCACCCCCCAGGTCAAGGGTAGTTCTACCAGGAGAATGGCAGCCTCATGGGTTTCATTTAAACAGACATCACTGAGGGATATTTGCAGTGCGGCCACATGGACGTCCCCGCACACTTTCCTTTTGCATTATAGTATGCAGTTTGGGGAAACAAATTCTACTTCATTTGGGGACCATGTGTTTGTTATCAGCAGTATCTTGAATGTAATAATTGCTTCGGTCTTGAGATTATAACACTATTTTTCTTATTCATCTGCATTTATACTGCAATGTGGTGTTTATGTTTGAGCATGTATCCACAAACCTGTATTTCTCACAGGTAAGGACTGGATCGGGGAAGATAGATGAGGAGGTAATGCACCAGTTACTTACCAGCAATCTTCATTACTCCAAGTCTTTCCCAACAGGGATTGATTATAGTGCTTTGTATTTTTGTTTCTTGTCTGCTTGTTAATACCAGGAAATGACCGCTTCCCCTTTGTAGTGGTACCTGGGTAATGGTGGTCGTATTAGGGGAAATGCTTTGAGTGAGCTAGGGAACAATGTCTGCAAGAAGGAGTTGTTATCTCACAGGTCAGGACTGTATTGTAGAAGGCTTGGATCAGAGTGATTAAGATTAAGTAACCATGCATTAGCAGCTGCTGCACAAGTGGAAACAAGAGGGTAATAATGCCTTGAGGTGTGCAGAGGTGTGAGGCAGCAGAAGGGCGTGATTGGAAAGAGAGGCGCACCTATAAGATCAGGAATTTCACAGGATACCTTTTAGTAGCAGAGGTAAATGTGGCATTCAGGACACCGATGACTTGGTCAAACATGATTTAGAATCAGTGTGAAAACATGAGAGGAGCAGTGACAACGAGCAAGATGAAGCTGGCAACTGAAATAGGGGAAAACTACAAAATTGAGGAAATGAGTTTAATATTCTGACAGTTGCACAAGAATAAACATTTGTGTCAATGTTCAATTACGAGAGCAAAGACAGTCAGTCATCCCGTAGATGAACTTTAGGAAACAGCCTTCGCAGCACAACAATCAGGATGAGGGAAACGGTGAGGTTTCTCACTTCCAAGGATCTTTCTGTTGAACTCAAGAGAGGTGGACGCCAGATATCCTTCAACTGCTTGCACACTCTTGTTGAAGCAGAGTGACCTGTTCAGTCTACCAAGTACATTAATCAATCCATCAAAAGGGGGGCCAAGAATCCATTGCTCTGTAAAACGCAATAAATATTTCCTATGAACAAGCAAGGGGATTACATAGAGAATACAATTTGCAGTACCTGTAAATAAGAGTACTCCAAAAATGACCTCACCCTCTGGTAGTGGACTTCAGCCTTGTAATGTAATGTAAGATTATACATGCCTGATAATCCTTTTAAGGGTGGTTTGTAAAATGCTAGGGATATCACAACGCTTAGATGGAGCAAGGGTTAAGAAAGTGGCAGTCCCAATAGCTAACCTGCAAACTGCTTCAGAAGAAATTGATGTCCTGCTACATCAAGACTGATTGCTCACCCTAGTTAAATTATAGTTCAACATTCGGCCAGAGCAACAATTTTCAACAAAAAAAACATGAAAAATTAGGGAATAATTAGTTTACCAAAGGTACAGAATTCTGTGATGCCCTTGATATCTCACAATAAGTTGCTAAAATGAAGCTTTAAAGGCACACTTAAAATTCATGAAGTCCTTCGAAATTCCAATGTCGCTGGTTCAATTAACATTCATGTCTCCCTTCAGTGACATTGTCGCTCATTTGTCATAATATCCCGTGGTGCCTGTGCACCCTCAGTTAGACCAAATACCACGGACAGAGATACTGTATAACATTCTACACCGCTGAATAGGTACTTGCTGTGACATGCATCACAATGAGAATCCGACTAACTGACAGAGCCCTATTCAGAAACAGAGGGCCTTGACATCCTGCTTGGTTGAGCATAATCACGAAGCCATAGAAATGCACATGAATTCTTTCAGATTGAGTTTTTCACACAAAGAATTGTCAAAAAACATAAATATGTTTTATCTATCATTGTCGTAGTTCTAGGACAGGACTTTGACTAGGCTAGAATTACTGCTTTACTATACTTTATTTGCATTTGCACTTCCAAATACAAGGCCGTTTAGCACTGTTAGGGTCTTTAAAGCAAATAGTTAAAGCATGTTTATGCAGAGTGCTGTCGATTGGGCTCGAGTGAAATTTCCATTGTGCTATCATAATTTCACGTAAATTCTGCAATTTTGATTCACGCTCTTATGCCATGTTGCATAATTATGTTCTGTTAGCTTAAGGACACAGGAACAACATGAACGGGAAGAAAGTCAGGGACTGATATTTGTGGATCTTGTGTTTTTTTGCACAAAATGAAGATGAGGACGCCTTTGACACTAAAATATAGTGGTAAATGTTAGTTTTGTATTTTTTGTAATTACGTGTAATTTCACATAATTTTGCTTACTTTTTCTGAAATTTCAAGCAATTACGTAGAAGCAAATTACACAAATTTCACACATGTTTAGTTTTGCGTATAATAAAAAGTATGTTTTTGATTGGGCAGGATGTGGGTCCTCCCAAAAAAATAAGAGGCGTATTTAGGAGAGACTTGCGTCACATGTGCACCGTGCAAAGTTATACATATGTGACTCATGGCTCTAAGTCAGATATATGAAGCTATGCGCAGCCACTTTGCGTGGCTTTGAGGGGCCTCATAAATACGGAGTAGTGCAATGCTGTGCAAGTCTATGTGTTAGGCTACTCGGCCCTGGATAGGCATTCCATGGGCATTTTGGTGGGTATTCCCACACACCACCCATGGATTTTGATGCATCTGCAGAATTAGAAGACCTTGTAAACCTGGGTATGTGCCAAAACCTTACTCCTCAGGGGAGGCGCAACAAGGAGAAATATTTCTATTTCTCCTCGTTTTTTCTTCTTTCTATGTGTGCTGCATTGTGCAGCACACAAAGAAAGAGGAAAAAGTCTTTCAGGATTCCCAGCCTCCCAGGATTCTTTTTGGTATGGAAGACGCCCCTTGCTGCACAAATACAATCCTGCATGCAAGGCTAGGCTGCTAAAGTGACGGTAGCGCAGGGGGAAGGACAGGAATGGGCCATATGGGATAAATTCAGTGCATTTCTGTCCTTTCTTTGTGACAAAGGGCATAGCAGCAAAGTGACGTGCTGCACTGCCCTGTGCCACAAACTTGTAAATATACCCCTAAGTCTGCAACCTTCCATCTACTAAGAAACAAGTACCCAGTTGTAACACTCTTTCAGAGAACTTGGGGCCACTTATACGAAAGGATTTAGCAGACATAAATGGTGAATTGGGCCATTTATGACTGCTAAATGGCCTTCTGACAAATCCACCTTATTTTGCAAGTCGGTTATCTATTACCAACTTGCAAAATAGGGTTTGCCATTCAGTATTATTAAGGGGCGTGTTAAGGGTTCCTCTTCCCAATAGCGACTTGCAGTGGTATGTGTGAATGGTTTGGCACCAGAATGCAGTTGCAAAACATTCACAGTTTACCACCAATTTTAAATTGGAGGTAACCCATTCTCAAATGGGGAAGGGTCCCCAAGAGACCCCTTCCCCTTTGTGAATTGGGGGACCAACATTTTTCCCGAAGCAAGCAGTGGTCCCACGGAGCACTGCCTACTCTTAATATACGAAAATAAAACTTTTCATTTTTGCATCTCGTTTTCCTTTAAGGAAAATGGGCTGTGATTTATTAAAAAAAACGCTTTGTTTAAAAAACAGTCACAGACATGATGGCCTGCTGACTTATGCAGCCCGCCATCCCTGTGAGTACAGGACATTCCCAATAGGTCACAATTTGTGACCTACCTCATAAATATTAATGAGGCAGGTCCCTTGCAACCCATTTGGGAATCACAAACAGTGTCTCAGACACTGCTGTAAATCGCATTTTTCGGCTTCCTAATTGCAAGTATCAAAAAGTTGCAATTAGGTAGTCGCAAATTCCAGGAATTGTACATGTAGCCCTTCATTCCCAGTAGACAAAAGATTGCAAATCTATTACTCATGAATAGCCCAAATCATTCTTAGCAAATATCCCACTTTTTTACTATGATTTTTAGTGCTGAGATTAGTAGTATCCAGTTCCTGGCCACAGTAATATAATTTGACTCACTAAGTGCTACATGTACAACATTTAGGAATTGTGGTATTCTAATTGTGATTCTCACTTAATCACTATTAGGAAATCGCAATTCATAATGTAAGAAAACTCAAAACGTTTCAATAACGATTCCTAGTGGGTCACAAATTGGCCTACCTGACGAAAATTAATTTGGTAGATCACAATTTGTGACCCATTAGGAATTATATTTATCACAGGGATCATGGCCTGCTGGGGTCACCAGACCAACATGTCTGTGTTGCTTTTTAATAAAGCAAACTGTTTAAAGGAAAACGTGATGCGTTAAAAAATAGAAACTTTGAAATTTCATTTTTTAAGAGTGGGCAGTTGTCTGTGGTAGTTTTTTTTTTACCATTTTCAAAGTGGAAAGTGTCCTGTGGTGTCCCTTTCCCTTTTGCAAATTGTTACCACTACCTTTTAGTAGTCAGTAAAAATGTTTTGCGACTGCAATTTGGTCGCAAAACATTCATACATAGCTCTGCAATTCGGTATTTGGAAGGGATGCTCTAAACATACCCCTTTCGAATACCAATTGCGATAACAAGTTAACTAATTGTAATTTGGCATTTGTATATATGGCAAAACATCTTTTGCAGTCGGAAATGACCCAATCAGGCTGTTTTGGACCTCAAAAATATTTTGTACATATGGTCCTAATTTACCAGGATGGATTAGAGATAGACCTTGAGGTTTATAATAGAGTAGCTGTCTTCTCAAGTACAGTGATGGATGTCATCTGTTAGGCTGTTTTGGCAGATATTGAGGTGGTGGCTATGGCAATACCTAGCCCTGTATTCCCTCATGTAGGTCACATGGGATTAGATCCCATGGGGAAAGGGTGGAGGCCATTAAGAAGGAGCAGCTGTTTGAGGCATGTGTAATACAAAGAAGTACACCCAGGTGGCCAAGTGGGGCCTGATCCAGATAGCGGGGATCCTGGGCACAAGTGTAGGTAAGTGCTCGACACTTCTGAGTTGTTGGAGGCACAGGCCACAGGTGTTTCTGCCTTAACCAACTCCTGCCTGATGAACCTTTGGTGCACCAGCCTTGGGGGAGAAGGCCTTGAGGTGCCATCAGAAGTCCTTGTTTTCTGGACAACAGTACAGCTTTCGGGGCAGACCTCAGAGTGAGGTGAAAGGCAACAGTGTAAGTCCACATGATGACCTGTTAGATGTCAGTGTACAACTTTAAAGTCCCTAGATGGTCTCCGGATTCACTGCTTGAAGGCTGGAGAGTTGTCAGAAGTGGGTGGCTGGGTCATTGTCAATATTCACGGGTCTTGTTTGCTATACTCTAAAGGCAATCGACCCCACTCCTGAGAACATAGCTCTACCCATGTGTGAAAGAACACAAACAGCAGAACCAAACCCAGAAGGAAGGGAGAATAGAAGTGAGAGAGAGAAGAGAACAGATGGAATTATTTGATCTCATCAACTACACACGTCTTCCCAATAGTGTTTTCAAAGATGAATGACAAATATATATTAAATGTACAAAAAACAAAAAAGGTTTTACTATGTTTTACCATGTTGAATAAACATTAACACTATTTTAGAAAAAATGGTATTGGTGATTATGCTTAATAGTTTTATAATGGCAGGCCACAGGGTACCTAAGTCACATTTAAAGGAAGCCTTTAACAGCAATGGTGGAATCCCAGGTCGATAGTGAACCTAAAATTCAGGGAGGAAGAGAGTGACCAATCACAGTAACTAATATTCTAATTCGATCCAAAGGCAAGTCAGAGTTCAGGCAACCATGAAGCATACACAATTAATCTGTAATCTAAGGGGCAAGTCTGAGTTCAAGAAACTGGTCAGCCAACACTACTAAATCGTATTCAAGAGAATGAGTGTGAGTTGAAGCAAGAGGATCAGGGAACCCAGATGGGAACTAGAACAACAAAGGTGAGGAACGCAATAATGGTGATTGAAATGAATCAATAGCAAGGGAGTCAATACAACACAGAAAGTTGTCAGGCACCTTCCTGAAGGAAGTGACCTGTCCATAAAGACCTTATACAACTCAGGACCTGGGAATCCCCCCTCAACCTTCACCAGAGTGGATCATGATTCACCAACTTCCACAGACTGGTCCTTCCTTAACTTCAAACGATTTCTAATTCAGATTCTATGGTGACCTGTCCTAGAGGTGAGTGCCCGAGTGCATGTAACCCACTTAATCATGCCAGTGGGCGTCAGGTGAGCCTTGCCCAAAGTCCAATGGGCAGTTCCACTTGGTTTGGTGAGACCTACAAATCATTTTGTGGGGGTATGTAAACTGTATTCATCAGGAAGATAGGTTCCCATAGAGGTTTCCAACGTTGGAATTGCAAAGGGGAGTGTCTGGCAGGTGCCATGTGGGAGAAATCAGTTCTTCTATAGCCTAGAGGGAAATGTAGTGTTTCTGAGGTCAAAGGGCTGGACTCTGAAATCCCAGAGGTGAACCAGGCCAGCGGTCCTTGGGTAACCCGCTGTTAGGAGAGTCCCCTGGATTGTAAGAAGCCTGTTCTTCTAACATGGAAGTTCTGTCAGCATGCAAAGGTGGTGGAAGCCCAACCTGTGTGATGCGGGTGAGGGTCAGAGGTCCTGACAGGAGGCTGCAAATGCTCCCTTAGGATATGGTGACCCAGGGAGTGAAACAGAGAATCTTTTGTCCTTCTATCCTAAAGGCTGTGATGGTCCAACAGAAACTTTCCTGCATGACTCAATGACAACATTGGTGCAGGTTGAGGATGAAGCGAGTCTAGCCTGTGGCACTTGGGCTAGAAACACTAGGTTACAATAAATATGGAAACAGATAACTGGTAAATGGTGTATTTGGTCAGAACCCAGTCCCACTTGTGAACACTTACTAGTGAAGAACACCTGTGAAAGTGAATAGAGTTTTAGCCCTATTGTACACTGTGAGGCCTAGATTTTCTGCTCATGAACTACTCATTTCTTTGACTTTTGCTGTGAATGAGTCTCACCAACTGATTATCACTCACTGTACAATGTATTAAAATGAATCAGAAGTGCTGGCTGCCAGTGTCTGTCTTTTTAAAACAAGGTCCACTGCTGCACAACTGGAGTAAGAGACTCTGGGTTAGCTGAACATGAACACATACACATGTGTGTGCACACCTGTGTGGGTTGAGTGAATAGGACTAATGTACAGCTTAGCCCAGTATTTGCACACTAGCACTCAGGAAGCCTAGTGTAGATTGAATCTTTCAAGAATTGGTGATGAATTGATGCAAATTTAAAAATGTGAATTGGTATTCATAGTGTGAGTCTCTTGTGCTTCACTAAAAACAGTGTATTTTTCATGGTACAGTACATTATGGGTTAAACCGGGACCAAATTACAGTTTCACAATAGTTTGACCTAGATTCTAGGGTGATGCATCAATCTTAGGGTACACATGGATCCTGAGTGCAGATGTAATGATAATTCTATGATATCTGCAATCCTTTTGGCAGTTGAATATTTCTCATAGTTCTTTGATTCAGCTTCGTATTAGATTTTGGCTTTTGCTGGGCCAACTTAATTACTGGACTATATAGGGGATCAAAGGGATCCCAAAATAATAGAGCCGTTTGCAAGTGATTAGGCCTCTTCCCAAAGAGGAAAGGATGGGTACAGAATCCGCATGTGCTAGGTATCTTTTACACAGTACCAGACATGGAAGGATAATCTGAAGTAGAACAAAGAAGAGAAGGTCATAACCTTAATGCCAGTCACTCAAAGGGTTACAGTTTGAGGTTTCAAACGTAAGTGACCAGGCAACTATGGGAGCTAGGGGTAGGTTTCAGGCTTTCAGTGAGTTTTTTAAAGAGATCGTTTGAAGTCACCATAATTTATTGTCACAAAAGTCTGTGCTGAAAGGCTGGGACAGGGGTGGAGAGATGTATCATTCTAGGATTGGACAGAGGTGACTACCTTCTGAAGGTTTCCACCCTACCTTTAAAACCTCTGTTCAGGAGAGAGGAAGACAAAGAAGATGGATTTCTCAGGACCTTGAAGATTACTTTCCCCTTGTCTGGGTGCTGGAGCTTTCTGGACTTTAAACGAGATGGGTCTCTGTGGATTCAACTCTCCAGGTCCAGTAGATGTGGTCCCTATATACCATATGTGAGAATTTAGGTTTTAGGTTGGGTGGGTGAATATCCTTCTCAAGCAACAATCACAACCCCTGTCAGAGGGAACCACATAAGTCACTCAAATAAACTGTGCTTAATGCTCAGCAATCTTGGCACAAAATCATTCAGTCATAACTTAGAGGCAATGAGTGAAGTTTTTAAGCAGCACACAAACAATAATAAACTGAAAACACAACACAATGTAACAAATATAGAGCAAACTTTAATACATTATTTGACACCAAAATGACACAAATCCAATCAGAAGAACTGGAGATATGAAGTTTCAAATATTTTAGATAGGCATAATGCCTAAATGCACAACAGGGCAGTCATTCTTCTGTAGCATCCACAGGTCTAGGAGTGTACTGAAGAGTGTGTTTCAAGGTCCAGTATTAATACCTGGTGCCGGCTTTGTATTGGGAGAAACTGCTAGAGTTCCTCCCACATCTGATTCTGGCACCAACATTTCTGGGGGTGGCAAAAGGCTAATGTGAAGTTGTTTGTGAGTGAAGGATGCAGCCCCTATTGATGTGTAAGTGTCGTAGGTGACAGCTTTGCCCCTCCAACCCTTACAAGATGGCCATCTTGACAACACCTAGGGGGTCATTCTGACCCTGGCGGTAAAAGGCACTTACTGCCGGTCAGAAGACCGCCATCATACCGCCGCGGTAAACCGCCACGGTCATTCTGACCCACAACTGCCAAACCGCCAAAAACCCGACATCCACTGAAGGCCGCCTCATCAGCGGTCAGCGATAAACTGGAGATGACCAAACCTCCACCGTTACGCCAACACAAACACGCCCATGCCATTACGACCCACGAATCCACGCGGCGGTCTTTCAACCGCGGTATTCCATTGGCGGTACACACCGCCGCGCTCAAAATACACACACCTTTACAAAACACAGCCACATTGGACAATTCCAAATACACACACCTGATACACATACAAACACCACTCCCACACACCCATCACCATATAAAACACACACCCACATCACCCACAAACCCCCACAAAGCGAAATTCAGAGACAAGGCGCAATACACAGAGAGAGAGCACAGGGAACGCAAACCACAACACACACAGGAACCCAACATCATCACCCACACCACATCTACGCACAAAACACCACACACCACTACACTCATCACCACAAACACCACCCCACACCTCATCCACACCACCCCATGGCACCCCAAAGACACCCCAGGTTCACGGACCAAGAACTCAGGGTCATGGTGGAGGAAATAATCAGGGTAGAGCCCCAGCTCTTCGGCACACAGGTGCAGCACACCACAATAGCCAGGAAGGCAGAGCTATGGCAAAGGATCTTCGACAGGGTCAACGCTGTGGGACAGCATCCCAGAAATCGGGAAGACATCCGAAAGCGCTGGAACGACCTACGGGGGAAGGTGCGGGCGATGGCGTCAAGATACAACATCGCTGTGCAGAAGACTGGCGGCGGACCCCCACCCACTCCACCCGAATTCACAGCATGGGAGCAAGAGGTCTTGAACATCCTGCATCCTGAGGGCCTCGCTGGAGTAGGCAGAGGAATGGACTCTGGTAAGTCTAATCTCAACTACTTCACCCCCCCAACCACCAGCATGCCAACCCACACCCCCACCCTCACCCCTAACCCCCCAGCACACATACTCCCTGTTAATGTCTCACCAGCACAACCCACCCAACCCAACCCCAACCCCTGAATGCCAACACAAACCATGGACACCCATCACCTAAGCATGACCACTGCACATACCCATCCCCCCCCACAAACCACCCTCACAACTCCTCCCACATGGGACTGCCAGCACTGGGGGACAAGGGCACCCACAAATCGCACGCCACGGCACACACAAAATCAATAACCATATTCTTCTACCCCTGCAGGGCCCGAACGCCAACACACCGGCCAGGAGGGTCCAGATTTGGCCATCCCACCCCCAGAACAGGCCCCCAGTGATGACAGCAGCTCTGTCGACCTAGAACCTGATGACCAGCCCGGACCATCGGGGACCTCTGGACAGTCGGTTACCCTCAGTCAGCCCCAGGCCACAGCAGACCTACCCCCCTCAGGAAACACCAGCACAGCACCCACCCAGCGGGCCCATGCTTCTGTCTCCAGGACAGGTCAAGCAGCGGTGTGTCTACCAGTACAGGGCACCCAGGGTAACCCACAACCCCAACAACAACAGGGACCTGGGGGCACTGGTAGTGGGCACACCGTCCAGGGGACAGAGGCCCAGGAACAAAGAGGAACTGGGAGGGCTGCTGTGCGACAGAGGGAGGACAGGCCTAGGGAACCCACTGTCCAAGAGGCCCTCAGCACCATCATGGGAGCGTACCACCACTCCCAAGAGACGATGGCGACGGTCCTGGCCAGGTTCCAGGAGATCCAGGCCATGCAGGAGGGCCAGTACATGGGGTTCCGGGAAGAACTGCGCACCATCAGTTCCGCAATGGGTACAATCGTGGTGGCACTCAACCAGATTGTCACCACACTGCGGGACCATGTGGCCCCCCAAAGGGCCCCTGCCACTAGCATGGAGGAAGAACAGCCCACCACCTCCGCCGGCGCTAGTGGTCAGGAGGCCCCGACACAACAGCAACGGCCCTCCCGGACCCCACCCCCTGCAGAACAAGAACCACCCCGCAAGAAAGGCCTGAGATCGAGGAAGAAGACAGAGTAGGATGTCAAGACCCCTGCCATGCACGGAAACCCCCGGATGTCATCCCACTGTCCCACTTGTTTACCCTGTCCAATCTTGAACTGCCCCTGCTCCACCTTCCACAGGCATATGGACAATGGACCTGTAGGAACGACAGTCTGGACACTGCCATGGACATGCCTCCACCATCACCCTGTTTGAACTATGCACCTATTTTAAAACTTCAATAAACACAATTATTGCACATTAACCAACTGGATTCTCCTATCTATTTATTTAAACCAAACGTATTCGATATAACCAACAAAACATTCCTAGTTACATTGTGATGACAACATACCAGTGTCACACAGCGGTAGTCCATGGGGAAAAAACCCAGAGGGCACTCCGTGGGGATCAGATCACTGAAATAGGAAGTGATATACACAACTAAGTTACCATACATTGGGGTGAAAGGTCAGACAGTAGAGAGCCACTACAGTTACAGATATAATACAATGCTGGAGTAGATTATTACCTGTGTGTCACTGGAAATACTGCAGTATCACTCTGTCCCTGTTGTCTGTGTCGTCCTCTTCGTCTTCCTCCTCTTCACTCTCCGCAGGCTCCACAGCGGCCACAACACCACCATCTGGACCATCCTCCTGCAGGAAAGGCACCTGGCGTCGCAAAGCCAGGTTGTGAAGCATGCAGCAGGCCACGATGATATGACACACCTTCCTTGGTGAGTACATTAGGGATCCACCAGTCATATGCAGGCACCTAAATCTGGCCTTCAGGAGGCCGAAGGTCCCCTCAATCACCCTCCTAGTCCGCCCATGGGCCTCATTGTACCGTTCCTCTGCCCTGGTCCTGGGATTCCTCACTGGGGTCAATAGCCAAGGCAGGTTTGGGTAACCAGAGTCACCAATTAGCCACACACGGTGTCTCTCTAGCTGTTCCATCACATAAGGGATGCTGCTATTTCGCATGATGTACGCGTCATGCACTGATCCTGGGAACTTGGCATTTAAATGGGAGATGTACTGGTCAGCCAAACAGACCACCTGGACATTCATCGAATGATAATATTTACGGTTTCTGTACATCTGCTCATCGTCTTTTGGGGGAACCAAAGCCACATGGGTACCATCAATGGCACCAATGATATTGGGAATGTGTCCAAGGGCATAGAAATCACCCTTCACTGTAGGCAAGTCACCCACCTCAGGGAAAATGATGTAGCTCCGCATGTATTTCATCAGGGCAGACAACACTCTGGACAACACCTTTGAAAACATAGACTGAGACATCCCAGATGAAATGGCCACGGTAGTTTGAAATGATCCACTTGCCAAAAAATGCAGTACTGACAGCACCTGCACTAGAGGCGGAATCCCTGTGGGTTGGAGGATGGGTGACATCAGGTCTGGCTCCAGCTGGGCACACAGTTCCTGTATAGTGGCACGGTTGAGTCTGTAGGTGAGTATGACGTGTCTTTCTTCCATTGTCGACAGGTCCACCAGCGGTCTGTACACGGGAAGATTCCTCCGTCTCCTCGCAAGTCCCAGCGGACGATGCCTAGGAAGGACAACATGGAGCACAGAGTCAAGCAACCCACAGGTAAGTGCCCACAGCATGCCCAGTACACGTATCTCTCGGGATTGAATGGCTAGTATGATTGTCGGTGCAAGGCCTAGCCATGTGTGACGCAGTAGGAATGAAGCCATGTGGGCCCTTGAAATGGCGGCTGCCTGACCTGTGAAGTGTGACAATGTGAAGTGAGGTAATTGCGCAAGCGTGGCACACCGTGGCGGTAGGCGGTCGCAGTCCGCGGCGCAAAGCCGCATTGGACAACATTGAACCCTATGGGTTTCAGGAGCCAATGGCGGTGAGCGCTGCCGCGGTACGCACCGCCGCGGCCGTAACCGCCATTTTCTCTCTGCTTGATCACACGAGACCTGAGCATCCACAGGAAAGGACCTACACTGCAAGTGCTGCTGTGACCTCGGTCTGGAAGTGACAATGGCTGCTGCGACTGGGGAAAGGGCCCCCGCCTTCAGTTCCGAGGAGTTGGAGAAGCTCGTGGACGGGGTCCTCCCCCAGTATGCGCTACTCTACGGGCCTCCAGACCAACAGGTGAGTACACGGGGGGCAATGCATAGTGCCCAATGCCTGGGCTGAGTGGGGAGGATGTACGATGGAGGGGAGGGCAGCGACTGACGAATGCATGGCACGACAGATGAGAGCATGTGCCACATGGCAAGGTTGGGGAGGGGGGCCACTCACATTGAGCATGCAGAAAGGTGATGATGTTTCTCTTCCCCCCCTGTACATGTCACATAGGTCAGCGCCCATCAGAAGATTGACATTTGGCGTGCCATCGCCAAGGACGTCCGGGCCCTGGGGGTCCACACCAGAAGGGGCACCCACTGCCGCAAGAGGTGGGAGGACATCCGCCGCGGGAGCAGGAAGACCGCCGAGGCTCTGCTGGGGATGGCCTCCCAACCTAGGAGGGGTGCCAGTCGTACCTTGACCCCCCTGATGTCCCGGATCCTGGCGGTGGCCTACCCCGATTTAGATGGGCGCTTGAGGACATCACAGCAGACACAAGGGGGTGAGTACCAGCACATTCAGCTATTTTGCGTGCAGTGGAGGTGCCTGGGTGGGGGAGGAGGGCTGTGGGTATCCCTAGGCCAAGGCGATTTCTGTAGGATAGGCCCGTCCGTGAAGTATGGTCCTGTGCCCCCACCCCCCACCTCTGTAGGGTGCCTAGTAACGCGATTCATGGACCAGTGTATACTGTGTGGGCAGTTGTCGCCCATGGGCTTGTAGGGCATGTCCCATTGAATGAGTAGTGTACCCCAAGTGCGCAGCGTAGTGCAGGGGGCTTCTGTGTCTGTCCTCTCCGCCAACGGTGTCCCCAATGCATGCACTCAACTTGTCTTTATGTTTTCCACCCCCCCCCCATTTTCTTCATCATCAGGCGGAGGAGAAGTGGCATCGGCGCAAGAGGGAGCTGCATCTCACATGGTCCCGGAGGGCCATGCAACGGACTCCGACATGACCAGTGAGATGGAGGGCGAGGGGGGCTCCACCACGGGGACCCGTGGAGACGGCAGCGACACCGACACGTCCTCGGAAGGGAGCTCCCTTGCGGTGGCGGCAACATCCGTGCCCACCGCAGAAACAGGTACAGCCGCCACCCAGCGCACCAGCTCCGCCCTCCCAGCAGCCCCTCGGCCTTCGGCCCGTGCCCGCAAGGCCAGGAAGCCGGCCATCTCCTTCGCCACAGGCACCTCAGGCCCTGCCCCAGTCACCCCTGTTGCCCTAAGTGAGGAGGTCATTGACCTCCTGAGGACCATCATTGTTGGGCAGTCTACCCTTTTGAATGCCATCCAGGGTGTGGAGAGGGAGGTGCATCAAAGCAATGCATACCTGGAGGGCCTTCATTCGGGTCAGGCTGCCCATCAACGATCGTTCAACGCTCTGGCCTCAGCACTGACGGCAGCAATTGTCCCTGTCTCCAGCCTCCCTCTTCTGACTCCCTCAACCCAGTCCCACTCCCCTGTTCCTCTGCCTATCCCATCCACACCTACAGACCAGCCTGCACACACCTCAACACCCAAGGGCAGCTCATCCAGACATAAGCACCACAGGACACACAAGCATTCACCCAAGCAACATCCAGATGCAGACATGCCAACAGCCACTACCTCCTCTGTGTCACCCACCTCCTCGTCTCCCTCCTCCCTCCCTGTGACGTCTCCACACACACCTGCAAGCACACCACCATCAGCCATTGCACCCATCACCAGCACACCCTCCACACCAGTCCGCACACGTGCAGTCACCACCCCCACTGCCATGTACACGTCCCCTGTGTCCTCTCCCAGTGTGTCTGTCACCCCCGCTTCCCAACCACACAAACGCAGGCAGGCACCCAAACAACAGCCATCCACCTCACGTCAGCCTCCTGCCCAAGCACCTGCACCCAAAGACAGCACACTTGACTCTCCGACAACCACATCCTCTTCCTCCACTCCCATACCCACTCCAGCCACCCTTCCCATGGCTCCAAAGAAAATTTTCCTCTCTAACGTGGACCTCTTTTCCTCACCTGACCCACCCCCTCCATCCCGTAAGAGTTCCACAAACACCTCAGCCACCACCAGCCCAGCAACTCCAAAGAACGTCGTGCTTGGTTTTTGGAGTCCGCCCTTTCCTTGGGCTGGGACATCGTCCAGCAGCAAAGGCACAGCCAGCCACCCCTGGGCTGGGCCCTTCATCTCAAGCACCGCTCCGCTGGGCACCGCCGTCTCAAGCACCGCTCCGCTGGGCCCTTCATCTCAAGCACCGCTCCGCTGGGCCCTTCATCTCAAGCACCGCTCCGCTGGGCACCGCCGTCTCAAGCACCGCTCCGCTGGGCCCTTCCTGTCAAGCACCGCTCCGCTGGGCCCTTCATCTCAAGCACCGCTCCACTGGGCCCTTCCTGTCAAGCACCGCTCCGCTGGGCCCTTCATCTCAAGCACCGCTCCGCTGGGCCCTTCATCTCAAGCACCGCTCCGCTGGGCCCTTCCTGTCAAGCACCGCTCCGCTGGGCCCTTCATCTCAAGCACCGCTCCGCTGGGCCCTTCCTGTCAAGCACCGCTCCGCTGGGCCCTTCCTGTCAAGCACTGCTCCGCTGGGCCCTTCCTGTCAAGCACCGCTCCGCTGGGCTCTTCCTGTCAAGCACCACTCCGCTGGACCCTTCCTGTCAAGCACCGCTCCGCTGGGCCCTTCATCTCAAGCACCGCTCCGCTGGGCACCGCCGTCTCAAGCACCGCTCCGCTGGGCCCTTCATCTCAAGCACCGCTCCGCTGGGCCCTTCATCTCAAGCACCGCTCCGCTGGGCCCTTCCTGTCAAGCAACGCTCCGCTGGGCCCTTCATCTCAAGCACCGCTGGCCCATTGGCAGTCCCGGTTCTGTGTCGGGCAGGCCTTCACGACGCACTCTGCCCACCATGCCTCCTCCATGACCAGTGGTCTCTATAATCCACCTGATGGACTGTGGCTTTGCACTCCCCAGGATGGCACAGTGGGCAATCCACCCACTGTAGAGACTTGTGAGACTGTGGCTTTGCACTCCCCAGGGTGGCACAGTGGGCAATCCACCCACTGTAGAGACTTGTGAGACTGTGGCTTTGCACTCCCCAGGATGGCACAGTGGGCATGGAGGCCCTTCGTGGATCTGGCGTCAAGGACTCATGTGGCTGAGGTGCCCCCCCTTCCCTTCCCCCTGAGGTGCCTGTCTTTTTATTTTAGTGATGCCCCAGCAGTGTTCTCTCCAATGGACTGGATCTCGTGTGTGGGCTTTGCCCATGTGTTGCTGCACATTGGCCCGCGGACCTTTGGACTTTGATTGACTGGCCCGGACTTTTGCTGCTTGTATGGATAGAGTTCTAGATGTGTATTCATTCTTCAGATATTGCTAAGGTCGCTATACTTTATTATTGCAATAATATGGTTCTACTTTTACATTCATTGGCTTTTGTCTTTGTTTTTGGGGGGGGTTGGGGGTGTCACTCTGACTTTTTTATCTGCATAGGTGTGTAGGTATTTCGGTGGGGGTGAGGGTGGGGCTGGGTGTGTGGCGTATGTGTGTGCCCGTAACCTTTCCTCCTCCCCCCTCCCCTGTGTCGTAGGTGCAGTACTCACCGTTGTCGTCTGCGGCGAGGTTCGTGATCCTGGAAGAAGAGCAGGAAGGCAATGGCTGGGAGGATGTGGAGTTCGGGTTCCATGCTGTTCCGATTCCGCGTGGAGTGTGTCGAGGTAAGCGTTTTCCATTGGAGATGTCTGTTTCCGCCGTGTTTTTATCGGCGGGGCTCCCGCCCCGGAAAAGGTTGCGGATTGGTGGGTGGTGATAGGGTGGGCGGTACATTGTCTGCCGCCTGCCTGTTGGCGGTGACCGCCGCGCTGTTTGTTTGTACCGCCGTGGCGGTCGGAGTGTTAAAGCGGCGGCCTGTGTTGGCGGTTCCCACCAGGGTCAGAATTCATATTTTTCGCCCGCCAGCCTGTTGGCGGGTTGGCCGCCGCTTTAACACTGACCGCCAGGGTCAGAATGAGGACCCTAGTCTCCCTTTGTATCACTGTCTGGCAGAATTACACAAAGGCCAACTGGCAACTGCACCTTGCCAGGATACAGGCTGCAGGTACCAAACAGTTAGGACAAGAAAATGCCAACTTTTAAAAAAAAGTCGAATTTTCAGAATTATGACTTAAAATTCTACTTTACCCTTAAAGATGGTTTCAGACTGCAATTTATTAGAAACCATACATAGCATTTCTACATGTTCCCAAGCAAAAGATATCTCTTATTAAATATGATAAGGTAACCCAATATTATCCTATGGTAGAGGTAGGTCTTGTACCAGTGAAATAGATTTGAACAGTGATTCAATTCCAAGACATAAAAATTGTAAATGTTCATGTACAACGTTTTAAATACATTGCACCCTCCCCTAATGACTGTTTAAGGCCCACCTTAGAGGTTAGTGCCTTGCGGAATGATGAGCTACTAGCTCTGAAATTTGTGGACAGGAGGGATGTGTACATGCTATCTACCATCCATGATGAGAATCCTTCACCTGTGGCTGTTTGGGGTCAAGGTGCTGAAGTGTGCAAACCTGTGTGCATTTTAGACTACAATAAGCCCATGGGTGGTGTTGATAGATTAGAGCAGAGGTTGGAACCTTACACTGCTGCTCGTAAGGCTTATGTTTGGTATAAGAAATTAGCGGTTCACCTGTTCCACTTGGCAAGTTTTAATGCTTTTGTTCTGTTCAAGAATAGTTCTCCAGAGTCAAGGATGGCATTTGTGAAATTTCAGGAGTCTATCATAAGCGAGCCTTGTTGTGCTGGAACAGGCAAGAATTCCTAGAGAAGCAGTGGTGGAGGATGTGGCTAGAACGAAAGATCGTCACTTTGCTGAGCACATTCCTCCCACGGCCAAAAAAGACTTTCCTGCCAGAAGATGTAGAGTCTGTGCTCGAAGAGGTATCAGGAAGAAGACTAGGATGTACGGCCCTGATTGTCGTTCAAAGCCTGGGCTGTGTGTGGATGGCTGTTTCAGGTGCTACCATACACAGAAGAATTATTGGGAAATACCATGAGCGTAAACTGCTGTTTTATATTTTCATATGTTCAGTTTCACGGTTGGCATTACTGTCATGTATTCAGTTAGAGATTTTGTGTTTGTAGTTTTGTACTTATTTATAATTAGTGGTTTCTTTGTTGTTTAAAAACAAAAAAAAGTGATGGCGGTATGCATGTACTGGCACTTGGCTGGCGGGGTGTGTTGAGTGGCGCTTGGCTAGCGGTGTGTGTGGGGTGGCGCTTGGCTGGCAGTGTGCGTGGGGTGGCGCTTGGCTGGCAGTGTTTGTGGGGTGGCGCTTGACCGGCGGTGTGCGTGGGGTGGCACTTGGCTGGCGTTGTGCGTGGAATGGCGATTGGCTGGTGGTGCCAGCCAAACGCCAGTCCACACACTCCCATCAGCTGGTGTGATTGCTGTATCAGGCATGTGGGCGTATGAAAGTGATGGGCCCTTGAATGGCCCTGTCTGTTGATGTGAGTGTTGTAATGTGCTGGGCCCGCAGCTGGCGACGTGAATGGTCTTGTGCATGTCATGTATGAAAGGTGTGTGAATGGACTGTAAAGCGGTTGGTGCCTTGACGCGGCTTTACAGCTCACGAGCTGTGAGTCATTGGTTCCGTTTATTGGCCTTTCAGTTATTAATGGTGCATTTTACTTTTGTGAAATCTCTTGTTAATAAAATTTGATCTACTGAACCATCACTCACCCTTGTGCCAAATTCAACCAGTATGTGTGGTAAAAATGACAAAACCTGCTCTGCTGCAATCAGGCGTGGCAGCACACCCGTGCCACCCTAGGTATCTCGGGTGGGACCCCGATGATGAATCATGCCACCAACTTGGTTGGTGGGTGAAGGGTCTTTTTAACATAACCTAAGTATGTTTTTTTTTCACAATTCTAGTGTTTGGAACATCACAGAAGTACTTGGACACATCAAAATGATCTATGACAAAACTACCTGTGTTTTGGGGGTGCACCTAGGTTTTTGGTCCCAGGTGCAGCCTTCATCTAGGGAAATCTACCAAACCCAGACATTTTTTTAAACTAGACACCCCAAGGAGGTGTGGTTTGTGTGGCTCCCCAACATTTTCTTACCCATTTCCTCTGCAAACCTCAAAATCTGCTTAAAAAAGCATATTTCCCTCACTTTTCTTTTTAGGATTACCGCTCCGGCAAAAAAATTCCTACCACCCAGCATGCCCCTCAGTCTCCCACGTAAAATGATACCTCACTTGTGTGGGTCCCCAAAGAGGAGTCAGCCTAAAGATGTATAAAAGAAAAAGATGTTCTTATCAACTTGCTGTGCTATCCCCTCAATCTCTACAGGTTTTTGGCATGTTTCTGTTGCAGGCACCTGGGCCACCCACAAAAGTGAGGTACCATTTTTATTGGGACACTTGGGGGAAGGCTGGGTGGAAGGAAATTTGTGGCTCCTCTCAGATTCCATAACTTTCTGTCACCTAAATGTGAGGAAAAAGTGTTTTTTTGCCAAATTTTAAGGTGTGCACAAGATTCTGGGTAACAGAACCTGGTGAGAGCCCCACAAGTCACTCCATCTTGGATTCCCCTAGGTGTTTACTTTTCAAAGATGCACAGGTTTGGTAGGTTTCCCTGGGTGCCGGCTGAGCTAGAGGCCAAAATCCACAGCTAGGCACTTTGCAAAAAACTGCTCTGTTTTCTTTGGTAAAATGCAATGTGTCCATGTTGTGTTTTGGGGCATTTCCTGTCGCGGGCACTGGGCCTACCCACACAAGTGAGGTACTATTTTTATCTGGAGATTTGGGGGAACACCGGGTGGAAGGAAATTTGTGGCTACTCTCAGATTCCAGAACTTTCTGTCACCGAAATGTGAGGAAAAAGTGTTTTTTTTGCCAAAATTTGAGGTTTGCACAGGATTCTGGGTAACACAGCCTGGTGAGAGACCCACAAGTCACCCCATCTTGGATTCCCCTAGGTGTCTACTTTTGAAAAATGCACAGGTTTGGTAGGTTTCCCTAGGTGTCGGCTGAGCTAGAGGCCAAAATCCACAGCTAGGTACTTTGCAAAAAACAGCTCTGTTTTCTTTGGGAAAATATGATGTATCCACGATGCGTTTTGGGGCATTTCCTGTCACGGGCACTAGGCCTACCCACATAAGCGAGGTACCATTTTTATCGGGAGACTTGGGGAAACGCTGGGTGGAAGGAAATTTGTGGCTCCTCTCAGATTCCAGAAATTTTTGTCACCAGAATGTGAGGAAAAAGTTTTTTTTTTTTTGCCAAATTATGAGGTTTGCACAGGATTCTGGGTAACAGAACCTGGAGCGAGCCCCACAAGTCACCCTGTCTTGGATTTCCCTAGGTGTCTCCTTGTCAGAAATGCACAGATTTGGTAGGTTTCCCTAGGTGCTGGCTGAGCTAGAGGCCAAAATCTACAGCTAGGGACTTAGCAAACAACATGTCAGATTTCAATATAAAAATGTGATGTGTCCATGGTGTGTTTCCTGTGCATTAGGCCTACCTACGCAAGTGAGGTACCATTTTTATTGGGGGAACACAGAATAGGAAAACAGGTGTTATTGCCCCTTGTCTTTCTCTACATTTTTTCCTTCCAAATGTAAGAAAGTGTGTAAAAAAGACGTCTATTTGAAAAATGCCCTGTAATTCACATGCTATTATTGGCACCCTGGAATTCAGAGATGTGCAAATAACCACTGCTTCTCAACACCTTATCTTGTGCCCATTTTGGAAATACAAAGGTTTTTGTGATACCTATTTTTCACTCTTTATATTTCAGCAAATTGATGGCTGTATACCCAGTACAGAATGAAAACCCATTGCAAGGTGCAGCTCATTTATTGGCTCTGGATACCTAGGGTTCTTGATGAGCCTACAAGCCCTATATATCCCCGCAACCAGAAGAGTCCAGCAGACATAACAGTATATTGCTTTCAAAAATCTGACAGCGCAGGAAAAGGTTACAGAGTAAAACGTGGAGAAAAGTGGCTGTTTTTTACCTCAATTTTTTTATTTTTTATTTCAGCTGTTATTTTCTGTAGGAAAACCTTGTAGGATGTACACAAATTACTTCTTGCTGAATTCAAAATGTTGTCTACTTTTCAAAAATATTCTCAGATCCAGTATTGGTTTCTCACCCATTTCTGTCACTAACTGGAAGGAGGCTGAAACACAAAAAATAGTAAAAATGAGGAATGTCCCAGTAAAATTGTGTTGAAAAATTGGGTTTTCTGATTCATGTCTGCCTGTTCCTGAAAGCTGGGACGATGGTGATTTTAACACCGCAAACCCTTTGTGGATGCCATTTTCATGGGAAAAACCACAAGCTGCCTTCTGTAGCCCTTTTTTACCATTTGTTTGAAAAGTTTTCACTGTATTTTGGCTAATTTCTTGGTCTCCTTCAGGGGAACCCACAAAGTCTGGGTACCTCTAGAATCCCTAGGATGTTGTAAGAAAAGGATGGAAATTTGGCATGGTTAGCTTATGTGGACAAAAAGTTATGAGGGCCTAAGCGCTAACTGCCCCAAATAGCCAAAAAAAGGCTTGGCACCTGAGGGGGGAAAAGGCCTGGCAGCGAAGGGGTTAAAATCAACTAATGCATTCACTTTTTTAAAATAGAAGTCTATATGCTAAGGTGCAAGACGGTAGAAACTAGGGAGTGTGCACGTTGATTAAGTAAGTCCTGATCCATGCAAAGTAACCACCGGGTCCACTTCAGAACTTGTTAAGTGGGGTGGAACCAGCCTCTACAGACTGACTGTCAGTTCAGTACCTGTGGTTTCATGGCACTGCGCTAGACCTGACATCTTTTGGCGTGTTTCCGCTGCCTTTTTGACCACTGACATCCTGTTTTTATGGTATGTTGGACTCTGTTTTTGCTGGTTTATTGTCTCTGCTCACTTTACCATTGCTGATCAGTGCTAAAGTGCAAGTGTTCCCTGTGTAAATCGGATTGGTGATTGGTTTTCCATGATTGGCATATTTGATTTACTAGTAAGTCCCTAGTAAAATGCAATATGTGTGCCCAGGTTCTGTAAATCAAATGCTACTAGTGGGCCTGCAGCACTGATTGTTCCACCCACAGAAGTAGCCCTGTAAACATGTCTTAGTCATGCCACTGCAGTGTCTGTTTGTGCAGTCTGGCACTGCCAAATCGGCATTGTGAGTGTACCCACTTGCCAGACCCAAACCTTCCCTTTTACTACATGTAAGGCACCTCTAAGGTAGGCCCTAGGTAGCCCCATGGTCAGCGTATTTAAAAGGTAGGACATATACTGGTGTGTTTTACATGTCCTGATAGTGAAATACTGGCAAATTAAATTTTTACTATTGTAACACCTATCTCTCCCATAGGTTAACATGGGGACTGCTTTTAAATATATTTTAAGTGCAGTTTGCCATTGGGAACAGATAGAGATTTAGAGTTTGGGGTCTCTGAACTCACAATTTAAAAATACGTCTTTTGGTAGAGTTGGTTTTTAGATTGTCAGTTTGAAAATGCCACTTTTAGAACGTGGGCATTTTCTTGTTTAACCATTCTCTGCAGCTGCCTGCCTGTGGAATCCATGTCTGGGTCAGACTGACAGTTGGGTTGTTTGTGAATTCCCTCTAGACAGTGACACAAAGGGAGCTGAGATGTAGCCTGAATATCCAGATCAGTCTCCTGGACTAGAGTGGGGAGGGAGGAGCTGATACCTGTACCTGAAAAAGCTGTGTCTGTTCTCACACAATGCAGTGTTGGGAGCCAGGCCTGGGCAAGTCAGGATCTTGTGAACACAGAGACTTTCCTTTGAAGTTTGCCCACTTCAAAAGCCAGAACTGGTATAAGAAGTGGACCCAAAACACCAGACTGCTAGAACGCTTCTGGAACAAGAGGAACCTCTGCCAAGGAGAAGAGCTAAAGCCCTGGAGGAGGAGTCTGCCCCTTTGTGGTTTGTGCTTTGCTGGGTTGACCTGCAGTTGCTGCTTCTGCAAATTACTTCTAAGATAAGCCTGACTGCTCGTGCCAAGCTACCGAGGGGGTGAGCAGGGGATATCTGAGCTGGGTTTCTACTTTATGCTGACCAGAGTGAGAGTCCCTACTTGAATACAGTGCAAATTGACTGCCAACTAGAGACCCCATTTCTAACAGCAGTGTTGAGTACTTTGTGATGGAATCATCAGGCATGTGCCATAAGTAGGAACTTGACCAGTTTACAATTTAATTGCAGGTCGTCAGGACTGAGGCTCGCTATTATGGCACTCCTGCATGTACCAATGTTTCTGCCACTGAGGGCTATTTTTTTTTAAATTGCATGAAGAGGGTGCAGAATGGGACCGATGCATACAAGATGAATGAGGTCCTCTTTTTTCAGCTTTGCAATAGCTACATTGCAGTGATCCAGAGTACTCCCATTTTGACCGACTTGCCAGTGCTGGGGTACGTCCGAAACGCATAGCCATTAAATAGTGTTTTATGTAAACTGGATAAGGGGTACCAAGTTACCCTTCTGATGTCAAGGAAACATAGCTATTGATCACTGTTCAAGCATGAGATCTGGTGCTAAAGCCATTTTTATCTGCCTGGCTTGAGTAAACTTTTACTGTGTTATTTGCTGCCCTTTTAAAAGAAGCATACTTTGGATTCAAGGTCCATAGTTCCATTAAGTCCAGCTTTTTTATGGATTTTTCTAAGTATTCTTAGTAGACCAACTTTGGATCGCTTAGAATGGCTGTCCATAAAGAGCAATTTAATGGAATATCCTGCGCTTGTGTTATGTTGAACCAATTTTTTTATAGTTGTTAGCCTTCTGTTCAGATTCTTACGTCTGAACTCCAGCCAAACTTGAGCTGGTGATGAAGTATGTGGCAAAAAAAATGCTTTTGTCTAGGCGAAGATCTGCAATTTATCCAGAAGGGTGGCATCTTGGCCTCTTAGGGCTACACTTAAGTAGGTGAGCGTGGGGAGCAGTTTTGCTGAAATTACTGCCAATAATGGTGGGAACGAAGAACCATCCAGCTTTTCTGTTAGTGAAGTAAAAGCATGGGTTAGTGCCATCTCTTTGTGTGCCATGTGCTGTTTTTGGTGTGAAAAGCTGCCATTTGAATCCAAATACATGCCAAGGTACTTGTAAGCATCCACCACTTCCAGAGCTGAGTCATTTATCCACTCTGTAGCCCTGCACCCTAAGTGGCACAAGGTTGACCTTGTTTTCAATTTTGTTGTGTTAACTTTTAAATGATTTGTCTTAACATATATAGCCAGAGCATTAAGTAATGTTTGCAGACCTAGGCCCATATTTATACTTTTCTAGTGCTGCATTTGCATCATTTTTTGACGCAAAAGTGGCGCAAATTTACAAAATATAATTGAATTTTGTAAGTTTGCGCCGCTTTTGCGTAAAAAAATGACACAAATGCAGCACTAGAAAAGTATAAATATGGGCCCTACTTTCATCATGCTAAATAGTACAATATTGTTGGCATAGGCGAGGTAGGAAAGGAGTAGAGGATCGAGCCAGGGGATGTGAGTTTACCTGGTCCAGCAGAGGTGAGATGCAAACACGCATTCCTGTTTGAGGTCTTGGCTTGTTTGTATTTTTCGGGATAACCTTGTTCCATCAACTATTTTCACCGGGATCCAAGTGTCTGAGTAAAGTTGGTCTATATCTCGGAGTAACTTTGAGGGAATCCCAACTTCCTTAGCTTGAGCCAGGTTAACCCCCGGTTGATACAATCAAAGGCTGCTTTGAAATTAATGAAGCAGAGATGCAAATTCCTCTTTGATCTTTTGCATTGCTCCACCAGTAAAGTTGTTACTAGACTGTTTGTTGTGCCTTTGCCTTTCCTGAATCCTGCTTGGTTCAATGGAATTATGTTGTTCAGAGTAGACCATTTGGTCAGATCCATCACTATTAAAGATGCATAGTACTCTGCTTCTCCATCTAGGAGTGTGATCGGCCTGTAATTTGCAGGGTTGGACCTGTCTCCTCCTTCAAGTATTGGGTTTATGGCAGAGCAGTGCAAACTCTCCAGGATAAGCCTGACTGTCTGGATTATCATTAAAAAGTGTGGCTAATAGACCCAACCTGTATTCAAGAATGCATTTAAATATGGCCTTTGGCATGCCATTGTGACCTGGCGCACCATCGAGCCAGCTCGGGAGTAGAACTTTTTTTTACCTCTAAGGGTGAGGAGAAGGTATTCAAGTCAGTGGTTATATTTGATGCTTCAGTGGGCACAAAACTATTTAGCGCTAAATAATGGCCATCATCGTGTTATGAACATGGCCATTACAATGGTTAACGAGAAAGCTTTGGCTAAATACAGGGTCCATTGCTGCTCTGGGATGCATGAATGGTTAATCAAATTCACAGGTCTTCTAATACTATTTATTGTTTACCAGAATCTCCTGGAATTTGTCTGCTTATCTTCAAATAAAAGTCTTGTCTTGTTAGCAGCCTTTTTTACTTCCAGGATTTGCTTTTTATACTGTTTGGGGATATTAGGCAGAGAAATTTGGGGAGCATATTTAAGAGCCCATAGCACCACCAGAGCATCACTTTTAGTGAGGCTCCAGGGGCGCTATGCACTACACCGTATTTACAAGGTGGTGTTATGGCACTTTTTGTAGCTTAACAGCAGCCTTCTAAATACGGCCCCTTCACAGACAGCACTTTATGTGGAAGGGTTGTGCAATGGGTGTTGCTGTGGGTGTGCCACAGCAACACCCATTACATTTTGATGCTGCCCCAGATGTACGGGTTTTCGTAAACCTGAGGCAGTGCCAAAATCTAACACCACCCAGGGTTGGCATTAGCAGGGTGCAATTAGGAGAAATGCTTTCATTTCTCCTCATTTCTTGCTCTTTCTATATGTGCTGCATTCTGAAGCACGCGTAGAAAGAGCAAATCGACATTTAAGATTGTTCTTGTGCAGGAAGGTGTTATTTCCTGCACAAAAACAAACTCCCCCTCAACGCAGCAATCCTTGCACAATGATTCAAAGGTTGCTGTGTTGGTGCACAGCAGCAAATACAGTGCTGGTGCAGGGGGAAACACAGGGGTGTGCCGTATTCTTTTAAATACAGTACATCCCTGCATTTTGAAAATGACAGTGAGTGACGCTGTCAAATTTGGCGCAGTGATACGCACTGTCATTCTTTGTTAAATCTGTCCCTTTGTCCCCACTAGGATCAGCCAGGATTGGGTGTGCATGGTGTCCCATTCCTGAACCTTTAAAAACTATACAGAAGGGTCACGGCCACAGGTACTCCTGCCACTTATGTTCTTTTTGTTCTGGGCCCCCAAATCCCTAGTGACTGAGGCAAGAGAGAGCCAGAGAAAGAAAAAAAATTTGAACTGTTCTCTTTCATCCTCAAATGTCCTGACATCTACACTAGAACTGAAGAAGAAAGCATCAAGCAATGTCATGTTCTGATTTTTTTAAGGATCCCAAAGAGGGCCAGACTCCTGTGTATATGTTGCTGGGTGCCATCTCCTGCTCCCTGAGCCCGTGTTTGGGGTAGCGGGGCACCCAATGCATCACTCCCACCCTGTGCTGACGATGGGTGAAAGAGGAGAAACTGGTGCATTCACCCCACCATGTGTTCAGGAGCATGGGCGGGGGAAAGAGAATGCTGGTTCCATGCTGACAAACAAAAGCTGTGCTGAGCAGCCACAGCTGGCCAGGCCCTGAAAGGTGGGCTTTCGCTACTCAGTGTTAGACTTTTCATCCTTGGCGTGGTCTCCCTTAACTTTTTGCCTCTGTTCCCCAGGTTATTGATGTGTGCTGGACTCTGATTTTGCTGTTTTTATTACTCTGAGCACTTTACCACTGCTAACCAGTGCCAAAGTGCAAGTGCTCCTGTTTAAAATGTGTATGTAATTGGTTCTGCATGATTGCATATTTGTTTTACTGTTAAGTCCCTAGTAAAGTGCACTAGAGGTGCCCAGGGCCTGTAAATCAAATGTTACTAGTGGGCCTGCAGCACTGGTTGTGCCACCCACACAAGTAACCCTGTAATCATGTCTTAGACCTGCCACTGCAGTGTCTGTGTGTGTAAATGTGCACTGTAAATTCGACTTGGCAAGTGTACCCACTTGCCAGGCCTAAACCTTCCCTTTTCTTACATGTAAGGCACCCCTAAGGTAGGCCCTAGGTAGCCCCAAGGGCAGGGTGCAGTTTATGGTTAAGGTAGGACATATAGTAATGTGTTTTATATGTCCTGACAGTGAAATATTGCTAAATTCGTTTTTCACTGTTGCAAGGCCTGTCCCTCTCATAGGTTAACATGGGGGCTACCTTTAAATCTGATTAAAGTGTAGATTTCCTTTGGGAGCGGATGGACATGTGGAGTTTGGGGTCTCTGAGCTCACAATTTAAAAATACATATTTTAGTAAAGTTGATTTTAAGATTCTGCGTTTGAAAATGCCACTTTTAGAAAGTGAGCATTTTCTTGCTTGTACCATTTCTGTGACTCTGCCTGTTTGTGGATTCCCTGTCTGGGTCAGTTTGACAGTTGGGCTGGTTGCACCTCACACTAGACAGTGACACAAAAGGAGCTGGGGTGTAGTCTGCAATTCCTGACGAGCCATCTGTGCTAGGAGGGAGGGGAGGAGTGATCACTTACACCTGAAAGGGCTGTGCCTGTCCTCACACAATGCAGTCTCCGACCCCCTGGTGAGTGTCTGGGGCCTGGCCTGGGCAAGGCAGGATTTCACATGCAAAAGAGACTTTACTTTGAAGTAGGCCTACTTCAAAGGAGAAATTGGGTATAAGAAGGGCACCCAAAACCACAGACTTGAGAAACACTTCTGGAACCAAGAGGAACCTCTGCCTGGAGAAGAGCTGAATAGCTGAGGAAGAAGTGCTGCCCTGCCTGTGACTGTGCTTTGTGGAGCTTTCCTGCAGTGCTGCTTCTGCCAGAGTAAGAGGGCAAAGACTGGACTTTGTGTGCCTTCCATCTTGTGAAGAAATCTCCAAGGGCTTGATTTAGAGCTTGCCTCCTGTTGTTTGAAGTCTCAGGGACAGCAAAGACTTCTCTCTGCCAGCACCTGGAGTCTCTGGAGAGACTCCTGCTCTGACAAGTGGTGCCCTATCCAGTCCCTGGGCCCTTGAAAGGAAAGCTGGTGGAAATCCAAGGAAATCAACTTCGTGCATCGGCTTGTTTTCACTCTTCACCAAAGGTACTGTACTTGGGGGTCTAAGTGACTCCGTGTCCGGGGCCGCTGGTGTCGGCTTGTTGGGAATGACTCCGTCACGACGCCGTGTTAAGACCTCATCGAAGCATTTTTGTTTCTAAGCGCTATTTTTGAGTTTAATCTTTAAAAATTCATAACTTGACTTGTGTATGTTGGATTTTTGTCGTTTTGGCCTTGTTTTGTTTAGATAAATATTTCCTATTTTTCTAAAATGGTGTTGTGTCATTTTGTAGTGTTTTCATTAAGTTACTGTGTGTGTTGGTACAAATACTTTACACCTAGCACTCTGAAGTTAAGCCTACTGCTCTGCCAAGCTACCAAGGGGGTAAGCAGGGGTTAGCTGAGAGTGATTCTCTTTTACCCTGAGAAGAGTGAGGGTCCTTGCTTGAACAGGGGGTAACCTGACTGTCAACCAAAGACCCCATTTCTAACACTCAGGCTACAAAAAATAACCCATCTTCACCAAAGAGAGCATTTTCAAACAAAAAGCAGCATCTGTTGTGCCGCAAGGCAGTGTTGTAAAACCAAATAACCCCCAGCTAAATGTGCACTTGTGAATCCCCTGAGGCATTGTGAAAAATCTGCATTAAGGTGTACAGAAAAGGTAGGGACACCACCAATATATTGTAAAGTATTCTGGTGGCTGCCAAGTGTGCAAAAAATCCCCCCTAAGTCTCCCATAACATCAAATCGACCACAGGAGATCTTTTCCCTTATGTCAAGCATTTATGGAGATGGGACTTTTAGGAATATGTGTCTACAGTGCGGTGACTTGTTATTTGGTCTTGAGGCTTAATTATAGCACATACAAAAGTAGAAAAATATACATGCACACAGCTTATTGAAAATTGAAAAGCTTTTTAAACCATTACATATTAAATTAATGTTACAGTACAATGGTATCATTCTTAGTGGTCTTTATGGGGTTACAGATGTTTATGATTGACATACTGATACTTTCATTATGTGCTGACACCCTGACAAAGTATTAGGACTGACTTTGATAGCTACACCCCTTTATATTGAGTCTTAGAATCTTGTGGTTTTAGAATTCAGGGTTTGCCAGGGATGTGAATTGTTACAAGGGTGTCAACCTGGGTATTTCAACTTGTATGTATTCTTAAATTATTGTGCAGTATTGAGTAATGTGTAAGTAATAAAGTTATTTTTCTCATTATAAGTACACTGAATGGACAGATTTGTTAGACATGGCATCATTGGTGTGGTCTTGCTAACTTTTTTCCCCTCTGACCTCCTGTTTCTCGACCTATTTTTGCTGGTCCTTTGGGATCTGTGCACTTTACCACTGCTGACCAGTGCTAAAGTGCAGGTGCTTTGTCCAGTAAAACATGGTAACATTGGTTTCTCCACAACTGGCATATGTAATTTACTTGTCAGTCCCTAGTAAAGTGCACAATATGTACCCAGGGACTGTAAATTAAACGCTACTAGTGGGCCTGTAGCACTGATTGTGCCACCCACTAAAGTAGCCTCTCAAACATGTCTCAGGCATGTCATTCCAGAGCCTGTGCATGCAGTTTTAAACTACCATTTTAACTTGGCAAGATTACCCACATTCCAGGTCCAAACCTTTCCTTTTAAGGCATGTAGGTCACCCCTAAGTGGACCCTAGTAACCCCCAAGTGCAGGGTGCAGTGTATATAAAAGGTTGGACATGTGCATTTTAAGTTTAACATGTCCAGGTAGTGCAAAACTGCTAAAACTAATTTTTCACTATTGCAAGGCCTATCTCTCCCATAGAATAGCATTGGGGTCTATCCAACCTTCCAGAACCTGGACACCAAAGTATAAAGGCTAGACCCCAAACCCCCAGAAAATCATAATTCTACTGGGACAAGGTCTACCAGGTAGAAGGACTGCCAGGAGGGGCTCCTAATCTGCACTGCATTGCTGTGTTGCCCTACTGCTGCTGTGTGCTGACTTGTAGGAGGGACTACCACCTTGCTGTTGCTTTGCAAGTTGGTCTGTTGCCTGCTGCACCTACCCTGCAGAAGAAGGCCTGGACTCTTCTATCAGTCTTTGTGTCCAAGAGTCTCCAAGGGCTTGCTGGCTTGTCCCCTGTTCTGGTGCGAGGTCTCCGAGACATCAAAGATCTTGCTTGTCCATCCATCACGCTCGGCACGCTGTCCACTGCCAGAGCGCATCTCCCCCTTCAGGAGCAAGTGTGTGAGAACTCAAGAGGTAGTGGACTTTGCCCTAACTTCCCCCAGGGCCACTAATCAGAACCTTAGACCCAGGGCTGCAGCCCAGTAACATCAGAAAGCACAGGCCCGGTGCACAAGTCCGCCGAACATGACTGCTGCAGCATTTTACACCACCACCTCCCTGAGGTCGTGCCGGAGCTCCCTTCCCTGCTGATGATGTGAGTCTAAGAAGCAAGGCCATCCGGCCTCGGAGCAGTAGAGCCCCGGGCGGTGCTGCACCACAAGGAGCAGATTTCACAGTCTCGGTCGGCCAGAGCTGGAGGCTTGGCAGAAGAAGCAGGACTCACTTACTGGAGCCACAAAGGAGTTTCTCTGCTTCGGTCACAAGGTCGTATCAGCACCTTCCATGACCCAGCGACCAATACAGTCATGGGAGAGACTGTGCCATAGTTCTCTTATCAGGAGCGCCCCTTGCATCGCCAACACTAAGGCCCTCATTACGACCCTGGCGGTGAGTGATAAAGTGGCGGTAATACCGGCAACAGGCTGGCAGTAATTACTGTAAAATTATGACCATGGCAGAGAAAACTCCCATCAACACCAAAAATGCTGACGAAGACGACAACAGTGAGCACAGCCGCCTAGCATACAAGGGAGGGAGGAAAACAAGAGTGACACAAACACTCACAACACACACCCGACACACACACACCATACACACAACCAGCTGCAGACGAAAAACAATGGCACACAACACACAGCAGAATAATACAAGGACAACAAGAATGCAGTAATAAGAATGCATTGATATAAACAGCTACCAAACAGACCAATTGTAAGAGAAACAGATATGTACAAATGTACACAAAGGGCCAATATCCAGTCCAATGTACTATGGGCCAACATGGCCACAGGATACAGTCCAAGGCCCAACTCGAATCCTGACTTCATCCGGATAGAACTCTGCAGGGACATCAGTTTGCAAGTCGGCAGGTACCTAAGGAGGGTGGGGGTAGATGGCACCTCAGCCAAAGTTGGATCAAGCCCACTGGTTCTAGAGGGGGCTACATGCCCATTTTTCTGTCCTGGGGAGTGCAAGGCCAGTCTCTGGAGTGGGTAACATTCCCACTGGTTCTAGAGGAGGCTCCATTCCCATTACTCTGTGCTGGGGAGTGCAAAGCCACAGTCTCTGGAGTGGGTGACTTTCTCACTGGTTCTAGAGGGGGCTCCATGCCCATTTCTCTGTGCTGGGGAGTGCAAGGCCATGGTCTCTCAGGTGGGTGACTTTTCCACTGGTTCTGGAGGGGGCTCCATGCCCATTACTCTGTGCTGGGGAGAGCAAGGCACAGTCTGTGGAGTGGGTAAGTTTCCCACTGGTTCTGGAGGAGGCTCCATGCCCATTTCTCTGTCCTGGGAAGTGCAAGGCTACAGTCTCTGGAGTGGGTGACGTTCCCACTGGTTCTAGACGGGGCTCCATGCCCATTTCTATTTCCTGGGGAGTGCAAGGCCACAGTCTCTGGAGTGGGTGACTTTACCACTGGTTCTGGAGGGAGCTCCATGCCCATTTCTCTGCCCTGGGGAGTGCAAGGCCACAGTCTCTGGAGTGGGTGACTTTCCCACTGGTTCTGGAGGGGGCTCCATGCCCATTTCTCTGTCCTGGAGAGTGGAAGGTCACAATCTCTCAGGTGGGGAACATGCCCACTGCTCCTGGAGGGGGCCACTTGTACAGCAGTGCATGTAGGGGTGCCTACATGGCTTCCGCTGGTGGTGATGGCTGCACTGTGTCATCTGGAGGTGAGGGCTGCACAGTGTCAGCAGGTGAAGGTGCCTCCTGGGCAGCCTCTGCTGGAGGAGAGGGCTGAACTGTGGTGGCAGGTGGAGGTGCCTCCTGGGCCGCGTCTGTAGGAGGGGAGAGCTGAACTGTGGTGGCAGGTGGAGGTGCTCCTGGGCAGCCTCTGCAGGAGGTGAGGGCTGAACTGTGGTGGCAGGTGGAGGTGCCTACTGGGCAGCCTCTGCTGGAGGTGAGGGATGCACTTCCTCAGCTGGCGGTGGGGGCCCGTGACCACTGGTGGTGGTGGTGGAGGTGTCACCCTGACAGCCTCTGCTGGAGTCGAGGGCTTCTTCCCCTTCAAGGCAGGAGGCGTGGGATCCTTACCCTTCCTGGCAGGGGTTGAGGGCTTCCTCCCCTTCATGGCTGGTTTTGCGTGTTCCTTAGCCTTCTGGGCAAGAGTCGAGGGCTTCTTCCCCTTCATGGCAGGAGGTGCAGGCTCCTTCCCCTTTATGGCAGGAGGTGTTGGATCCTTAACTTTCCTGGCTGGTGGAGTGGGATCCTTCACTCATTTTCCACCACGATTAGGTGGTGCCATGACTGTCCGCGTGGACGGTTTGGCTGAGGTGCTGGGCTTGGTCGTTGGGACCCTGCTCTTACAGGCAGGACAGGGGGAGGGAAGAAGTCAAGATGGGCAAGGAAAAGCTTCTTAGGGTCGGTGGGGCAGGACGAGGGAGGAGGGATGGGAGTGGAGGTTGAGGAAGTAGTTGTATGAGGTGTATGTCTGCTGGTTTTGGGTGCAGGTGCATGGGCAGTGTGCTGATGTGAGGTGGATGACTGTTGGGTGTGTGAGTGCTTGCGTTTGTGTCCTTTGGGGGGGACAGTCAGGGTGGGAGGGGATGCATGCATAGATGTTGTGGAGGTGGCTGCTAGTGAGGTGTGTATGCTGCTTGTTGTGGTGATGCTGGTGGTGGATGTTAATGCAATGCATGCAGGTGTGAGAGTGGACAAGATAGTGAGGGAGGTGGAGAAGGAGGAGGATGGGGAGACAGTGGAGGTTGTGGATGTGGTTGAGTCTACAACTGTCTGGTGTTTGCTTGAGTGCTTATGAGATTAAGTGTGGTGCCTGTGTTTGACTGTGCTACTCTTGTGTGTTGTCTTGTGTGCATGCTCGTCTGTATGTGTGCATGGGATGGGTTAGGGATGAGGAGACTGGGACTTGGAAGTGGTAGTTGGAGGGGAGACGGTAGGAACAGAGACAATGGCTACCATCAGAGAGGAGGCCAGAGCCTGAATCGATCTCTGTTGGGCTGCCAATTCACCATGGATGCCCTCCAGGAATGCATTGCATTGCTGTATCTGGGATGCCAGCCCCTGGATGACATTCACAATGGTTGACTGCCCTACAGAGATGGATCTCAGGAGGTCAATAACCTCCTCTCTCAGGGGGGCAGGGCCTGAGGTGCCTGGGGCACAGGAGATGCCCACCATCCTGGGTGAGCGGGCACGGGCAACTCGCTGAGGTGTTATTGGGAGGGCGGTGCTGGTACAGGGGTGGCGGCTGTACCTGCAGCTGGGCTGGTCACAGAGGTGTCCGCCACCACGAGGGAGCTTCCATCAGAGGAGGTATCTGAGTCTGTGTTGTCACCTCCTGTCTCCGCTGTGGTTCTCCCCTCGCCCTCCGTCCCACTGGTTTTCTCGGCGTTAGTGGACTCTGCCTCCTGGGTCCTGTGGAATACAGTTCCCTCTGTCGCCTGTGCCCCTGCTCCTCTATCAGATGATGTTAATGGACACATGGACAGGTTGACAGAAGAAAATGGGGGGGGAGAGAGAAAAAGGAAACACTGGGTCAATTACTGCACCAACACCACAGTTGGCATACACAGCACCATCACACACAGGGATCAGGCTTGAGCACTATTCATTGCACTGCCAGTGATTTGGCTAGATGCCACTGCAAGATGAGGGCCACACACCGCCAACTGCACCCTTGCAGGTACCCACAAAGCCCTGACTGACATGGAATGCTAACAAGCTAGCTTACCTGCATTTGCCATACACCCATTACCCTCGAGCTGAATCACGCTGCAATGTGTGGCCTGCCCTTTGGGGCACCCACTAACTCACATCCACCACCCGGATCCCAAGCCAACTGCCAATTATTGTAATAATGCCCATTGTACTCACCCCCTTGCGGCTGCTGTGATTCCCTCAAACGCTCATCCAGCTCTGGGTGGGCCATCCAGCTGGGCCTCGCGGTCTTCCGTGCCAAGTATCTCAGGTCCTCCCATCGTTTCCGACAGTGGTTGCTACGCCTGCCATAGGCCACCAGGTTCCGCAGGTCCTTGGCGAAGCCACGCCATGATCCCTTCTTTTGATGGATGTTGACCTGCAGAGGTAATACAGACAGGAGGACACCATTAACCACACAATCCAGCCTGTCACACATATGGCCCACCAATCCCATTTCCGTCACCATTGGTACACACATTGTCCGGTGCACACCATGTACACCACCGCAAGACATCCCCCCCGATGACACGATGCTTGCACACACCTCTACATGCATCCTTCACACATTCATCGTGCCCAAGGACCCCATCCACCAATCGCTCCAACTCCTCTGAAGTGAAGGCAGGGGCCCTTTCCCCGGTCACATGGGCCGTGGTAAGTTCCAGACACAGGTCACAGCAGCACACGCAGTGTAGGTGTTCTCTTGTTCAAGGTCAGGAAACAAGTGAGGAATCAGATAGAAAATGACAGTCATGTCCATGGCAGTGTACACCGTCACCGCCAGCGCTAATCCCCATTGGGCACTATACTCCATAGAGCCCAATATTATCCAATGAGGAATTGCACGGCGGTGCAAGACCGACTTCCGCCACGACGCCCAATGTCGGCGGAGTTACCTCACTTCCACCTGTCCCTGCATACAGGACAGGCGGTCGCCATGTCATGGTGGCGGACAATGGTCATATCAACCTTAACTGCGTCACCACCAAGATTAGCACATACTTCGCCATTCCCACTGTCCCATCACATAAATGCACTACATACACTGAGGTTGTGGTTCCATTGTTCAAATTGTGAGAGCCTACTCACTCTTGTGTCCCTTAGATACCTACCACTGTAGATAAATAGGAGGAGAAGACAAGAACCCGTGTACAGACCGCTTGTGGACTTGGCTACACTGGAGGACAGGCACATTGTACTCACCCATAGACTCGACAGGGCCACAATAACTGAGCTGTGTGCCCAATTGAAGCCAGACCTGACATCTGCTATCCGTCATCCGACTGGGATCCCCCGCATTGTGCAAGTGCTATCAGTGCTCCATTTCCTGGCAAATGGTTCTTTCCAAGTGGCAGTGGGCTTGGCAGCAGGAATACCACTGCCAATGTTCTCAATCGTGCTGGCAAGAGTTTTGTCTGCCGTGGTGGAACACATGAGCAGCTACAGAGCTTTTCCCCAGAAGGAAGATTTGGCCACGGTGAAGGCCAGATTCTATGCAATGGGACATATACCCAATATTATTGGGGCGATTGATGGAACACATATTGTGTTTGTCCCCCCCGCCGTCTGAATGAACAGGTGTTTAGGAATCGGAAGAGTTTCCACTCTATGAATGTGCAAATGGTTACCTGGTGGACCAGTACATCTCCCATGTCAATGCTAACTATGCTGGGTCGGTGCACAATGCCTTTGTTCTAAGGAATAGCAGCATCATAAATGTGATGGCCCAACTACAGAGGCACAGGGTGCGGCTAATAGGTGAGCCAGGGTCCCCACCCACTGTATGTTGGTGTATGCCTTCAGGTGTCATGCCCATAGCATTGTGTAGGGCTAAATGTTGTACCTCAATACTTGCAGGTGTCTCTGGCTACCCAAACCTATCGTGGCTGCTGACCCCTGTGAGGAATGCCAGGACAGGGGCTGAAGAACATTATAATGAGGCACAAGGGTGAACCAGAAGGATCATCGAGAGGACCCTCAGGCTCCTGAAGGCCAGGTTCACGTGCCTCCATCTGACAGGTGGATACCTGTGCTACTCATCCGGGAAGGTCTGCCATGCTGCATGTTGCACAACCTGACCCCCAGATGGCATGTACCCTTTCTGCAGGAGGAGGAGACTGAAGATGGCCCTCTGGCAGCAGTGGACCCTGAGGACAGTGAGGATGAGGAGGATGAGGATGAGTACAACAGAACATCAGTTATCCGTCAATACTTCCAATGACACACAGGTGAGACAGTACAATTGATCATTCCTCTGACTATTGATGTATTCTGTGTGGCTGTAGCATGATGGCATTAACTTCCTTTGCATCTCAACTTACTGTCACCTATGGCTTGTCATATTACAGATGTTGGTGATATAACAACTGTGTACTGATGTGATGACTACAGACAGCTACAGGTCCTTATTTCTATGCTATCACAGTGTTCAGATCATTTGCACTAGAAGTGACTGTTTCCATAAATGCACATTTTCAAAACATAAAATACTATTAGTCAAGTTGTGTTCAAGGGTGTTTATTGTAGTGCTAATAAATTAAGGGAAAAGTGCAATGGAATGGGTAGATGATGAAGGAAAGTCCAGGGTATTGTTCCAAGCTGTTTGTAGCACAGGTTCAGTGTCCAAGGGACCATAGGAAGGGGAGCAAAGGCAGTTTAAAGTGAACAAGATGACTGTGTGGGACACAAGGGGGACAATCAGGCGAGTCTCATTTCCTGGCAGTGGTCTTGGCAAGTGTCTCTGGCTTCTGTCTGGGACACAGGAAACATTTGTAGGGTCGTTCACCTTCTGCAGGGGGAGGGGTGCTGATGGCCTGTGAGTGCTGTGGCGGCGCCTCCTGCCGACTAGCTGCAGCGTAGGTGGAGGGTTGGTCAATGGACTGGCTAGTTGTAGGGGCCTGCTGCTCGGCTGTTGCCTCCCTCATGATGTTGGCCATGTCTCCCAGCACCCCTGCTATGGAGATCAAGGTGGTGTTAATGGCCTGCAATTCTTCTCTGATCCCCTGATACTGTCCCTCCTGCAGCTGCCTGTTCTCCTGCATGTTGTCAAGGATCTGGCCCATCATGTCCTGGGAATGTTGGTAGGCTCCCAGGATCTCGTGAGTGCCTCCTGGAGAGTCATTTCCTGGGCCTGTCCTCCCTCTGGTGCACAACGGTCCTCCCAGTTTCCCTGTTGGGCTGTGCCTCTGTCCCCTGAATAGTGTGTCCACTGCCACTGATCCCAGGTCCCTGATTGTCTTGGGTATGAGGTGTGGCGTGGGGTCCCTGTACAGGTGAGCACACTGCTGATTGATGTGTTTTAGGGACAGAGGTGTGGGTATACTGGGTGGGTGCTGTGGTGTTAGATACTGATGGGGAGTCTCTGTGGTGGACTGTGAGTGGGCTTGGGCGACCGACTGTCCAGTGGTCCCTGATGGGCCAGGTTGTTGGTCCAGATCCAGAAGTCCAGAGTTACTGTCATCACTGGGGGCATCTTCTGTTGGGGTACTGGATAGTCGTAACACCTCCTCTCCACTGACATTGGCTGGGGCACCAGTGGGGATGTAAGTGATGTATTATGCTTCATGTCTGTGACATATTGTACATCCCTGGCTTCCCCTCTATTGTTGCTGTTGCCCTGCTACCTTTGGTTGTGTATGGTGATGTACTGTGAGATTATTAGTTTTGCATTGCTGTGCATGCTTTGGGGATGGGTGTCCATGCAGGGCTGGGAGTGATGTCCATGCATTGTTATGGCATGCAGGATTTGGCATTGGGGTTAGTCATCTGCGTTGGTGCAGTGTGTAGGGTTGAGTGGAGTGATGGGAGTAAGGGTGAGGGGGTGTGATGGCATGCAGGTATGGGGGTGATAAGTGGTAAATGTTGACTTACCAGTGTCCGGTCCTCCGGCTACTCCAGTGAGTCCCTCAGGATGCAGTAGTGCCAAGACTTGCTTCTCCCATGGTGTGAGCTCTGGGTGAGGAGTTGGGGGTCCACCGCCAGTCCTCTGTATGGCGAGCTGGTACCTTGCTGTCATAGAATGTACCTTTCCCCATAGGTCGTTGCACCTCTTCCTGATGTCGTCCTTTGTTCTTGGGTGCTGTCCCATGGAGTTCACCCTGTCCACGATTCTCTGCCATAGCTCCATCTTCCTGACAATGGTTATCTGCTGTACCTGTGCTCCAAAGAGCTGTCGCTCCACCATGACAATTTCCTCCACCATGACCCTTAACTCCTCATCAGTGAAATGGGGGTGCCTTTTTTGGAGACATGGGTGTTTTGTTGGTGAGAGTGTGTTGAGTAATGTGGTGGGGTGTGTGATGTGGGGTGCATGAGGGATGTATGAGTGTATGTGGTGTGTGTGTCTAGTTGTCTCTGTGCTTTTCGTGTCAATCTCCTGGCAGTAATTGTTGTTTGTAAAGGGTTGTAGGTAATGTGGGTGTGTGTTTTATAGTGCTGTGGGTGGGTGGGTGTGGTGACTGTATGAGTGTCAGGAGTGTGTTTTTAGTATTGGCAAATGTGGTGTTGTTTTGTATGTGGGTGTCCATTCTGAGCGCGGCGGTATGTACCGCCAATGGTTTACCACCATTGACCGCCAATGGTTTACCACCATTGACCGCCGTGGTGATTCGTGGGTCATAATGTGGTGGGCGTTCTTGTGTTGGTGTAACGGTATGGGTGTTGGTACCGCCACTTTAACACTGACCTTTGGGCTGGCAGATTTGTTTATGTGGCAGTATTCTGTTGGATTGGTGTATGTGTGTGTGTCATAATATGGTGAACGGATATTCGCCACTGTGGCAGTATGTTGGCGGCTGCCACCGTGGTGTGTTGGCAACCGTCACCACGGCAGTAAGCGGGATTTACCACCAATATCATAATGAGGGCCTAAGTCTTCTACTCTGGAGCCAGTGGTCCCAACGGCCCAATCAGGACTCTGCGGCACTTCTCCCTGATTACCACTACTCCCCTAAAGGGACCGCCTGCAAGTTTTCCCCACTTAAGATTACGGGCAGCAATCATTGCACATCATAGGTACGGGGCAGCAGGAGGCTTGAGAAAGCCACTGTCTCATTTCCTAGCACTTTCTACGGACACTGGTCTGCCATTCTAAGAGAATTCTACATGAGTGGAAGACCTTCTGACACATATACCCACTCTATTTAAATTATTCTGAAGTGCAAAATTGCTTATTAGATAATTGGATGTTTGTCATTTTGGTCTTTTTTTGGCAAATAACTAACCACTATTTTTCTAATCTGGGGCTAAGTCTTTTTGTGGTGTCTCTCACTGTGTTACTGTAAATAAGTGTTGCACAAATACTTTACACATCACCGTCTAAATTAAGCCTGTCTCCTTTGCGCCAAGCTACCAGGGGATGAGCACAGGTTAATTTAGGGGGTGAAGCTGACATACCCTGACTTGGATTGTGGTCCCTACTTGGACAAGATTCCTAACCTGCCAATTAGAGACCCAATTTCTAACAACAAAAATGTATTGGGTGTTGTTTGTTGTGTGCTTGAGACTGGGGTACTGGTCCACATCAACTAAACCAGAAGTTTACAGACTTATTTTTTGGAATGATCGAGAACCTCCCCTACTAATGGCTTGCTTTCGTTCAGAGTGAAAGTTTCATTAGTGCACCAATACATTGTCAGACTGTGGGAAACTGGCACTTGGTTGCAGTACCCCCCCCCACTTTTTGCCTGGTTTCTGTATGCAACTTGGCCTAGAGAACACTGGGATCCTTCTAACCAGGATCCCAGGGCCAGTGTTCTTTCCCTAAAAATGGCCTTTGCATAATTGGATACACCTTTAGCTACCACTGTAAGTCTGCAGTAAAAGGTACTTAGGTACCCAGGGCATAGGGTCCTAAGAATATGCCACTTAGAGCAGGAACACTGATCGTGCCACCTTCTAAGGCCATGCATCCAGATACACCCAGCACTGCCATTGCAGGCTGGAAACACAAACTCTACATGGCACACTGCCTGTGTGCCCTGCCCCCCCTATACTGCATGCACTAAGGGTAAGACACCCGCTGGCAGATCTTCCAGCCCTAAGCCAGGGTGCACCATATTATATGTGAGGGCATAGCTGCATGAGCAATATGCCCCCACTGTGTCCTTGCCAAACCTGGGACGGAGTGAGTGAGCAGAGCAGCCATTTTAATACATGTGCTGGACACTAGACAACATGAGTTTCCCAGCTACATGATGGACACTCTGAACCCTGGGTTGTTTGGTATCAAACAGCTCAGAATGATAAATCCAAACTGGTACCAGTACTGGATTTATTATAAAATTTATCCAGGGGTCACCTTAGAGGTGCACCCTGCGAAAGCCAACTACCCTAGCATGGTTTCTGACTGGTCCTATCCACCTGCCACCTCCAGACACCCAATTTAGAAATCTTGGGGGAGCGATCTCTCTAGAACAATGCCCTTTCTGGGTGGAGGTACTAGCACCCCCTCCGTCAGAAATGTGCACTGCCCAGGCTGCGAGCTTCAAAGGGCTTACCACCTTTGAAACTCGGCCCCAGGCATGCTGCTACCAGCAGATGGCCATCCCCTTCACAAAGCCCAACTTTTGGCGGGAGCAAGGCAGGAAGCTACACAAAGAGTAGGAGGAGTGGCCCCACCTGGCATGCACCACCTCTAAGGCGTTGCCTGCAAGGTGGACACACCATTTCATTTCCATCCATCTTGGATGGAAGGAAAATAGCCAATCAGGGATAGGGAAGTGACACTTCCACAGGAAGTGGTCACTGTAGTGGGTGTAGCCACCCAAAGTGAGGTATCCCATTGGTCACTACCAGGTTACCCCTACAAATTCTGCATTTAGTGGGCATCCCTAGAACAGGTAATCCAATTTGATGGATCTCTGGGCTTTGAAAATCACTAATAGAACTCCCTTCAGAGTGGAGGTACCACTCTGCAACAACAAGTAACCAGCACGCCAGTGAGGGTCACTTCACTGACCAGGAAGCCAGTGAGGGTCACTTCACTGACCAGCTGCTAACTCCCGAAACGGAAGTTGCAGTTGGACCTAAGACACATCAACATCCGTGAGGACAAACCATGAAAATGTGCCAAGTTTGGTGGAACTGAGCCCTCCAGTGGTCAAACCGTTCTAATACCCTGGGTGTTGGTCAGCTTACATTGGATACCAAGAAAACCAGCCCACCTGGGGATGAAAAAAGACCTGCAGGAAACCCCAGTTTAGGAACTTCGGAAAGACCCTGGACCTCCCACCAGAGTGCCCCTGTTGTTCTGCAAGCAACTCTTGAACTAACTTACCTCCTGCTCCAGATGGCATCCTTGTGAACAGCTCCGGTCTCACTGTTTCACTCTGCACCCAGCCGCCATGTGCCCTGCAAAGAAGAACCTGCTGTGCCCTAAGGGTCCCCCACCCCTTGCAGCCTCGACACTCCAAGAAGACCCGAAGGAACAATCTTCAACCTTACCTGTGCTGGGCTTTTCTAAGAGGCCCCACGCAGTGGCCCTGCACCTGCTCCAAAGAACTTTAATTGCTACTCCAACCGGAACCAGGAGCGCCCAAACTTCTCCAGCTGGCACAGTATGCCAACCAATGACCTCAACCAACCTGCAAAAGAAGAACTTGGGAAACCAACTGTATGATTTTATATGTATTTTCAACAGTGACTTTCCATTGATTCATCTGGTGCGTAATTCGCAAAAAAGACTATTTTATTAAACTTCAAAAATTCATCTCTCAAAAAGTACTTAACCAATTTTGATAGCCTCACTATTACAAATTACGTAAAAAATCTGAAGTATTTTTGTGAACTGGTCTCGAGTTATTCCTTTGAGTGTGTGAGTTGCAAGATTGATGCTGTGAGTACAACTGCTTTGCACTTCTCCAAGACTGGCCTAACTGCTCGACCAAGCTACCATAAAAATTGAGCATTAGGTGGTCTGTAAACCAATGTGTGGTTGCCTGGACTCCGTGCACAGTTTGCTTAGCTTTGCACACTACATAGAGAACCAGCCTCGTACGTATTATTCTGATCTAGGGTATTATCCCACATTTAAAGGTTCTTCACAAATTCATGGTATTATATTTACAAAATCTAAAGGCTGGAGTGTGGTGGGACATGGCTGTCAGTAGCTACCTCAACACCTTATGCTCTCAGTGGAAGGTTGCCTTTCTGGTGTATGTTGTGTACATTTTCCTGTCACATCTTTCTGCCATGTTACTTCTTCCTATGAAGAAAGGATGCCTTTCACCTTCCCCTTGAGCTTCCCTGCTCTTCTAGAATATACACTGACAACGGGAGACAGCAGCAGCTGGCTTAGTGTCAGTACAAACACTGCCAGAGAGGGAGTGTGTGTCTGCTAAATATTTCCATGGGATTCACCTGGCCTCTAGCATAATTATAATCCACTCAGAACCACCAGTTTCTGCCACCAGACTGACACTCGCTCATTCACTCACTCACTCACTCATCCTGATGCCTTTTGCATCTGTCTATGCAATCAACAGCCTTGTCCTGTCTTGCCTTTTAACTTTATGTTAAATTGCCCTGCTGTAGGAAAGTACCATCTTGCCTGGCATGTTACCCCCATTTTTACTTGTGTGTCAGTTTGTTTTTGCCTGCCTCACTGGAATCCTGCTAGCCAGGACCCCAGTGCTCATAGTTTGTGGCCTAAATATGTGTCCTGTGTGGTGCCTGTGTCACCAGAATCTCAGTGCTTATGCTCTCTCTGCTTTTAAAATTGTAACTGCAGGCTAGTGACCATTTTAACCAATTCTGATTGGCACACTGGAACACCCTTATAATTCCCTAGTATATGGTACCTAGGTACCCAGAGTATTGGGGTTCCAGGAGATCCCTATGGGCTGCAGCATTTATTTTGCTACCCATAGGGAGCTCAGACAATTCTTGCACAGGACTGCCACTGCAGCCTGAGTGAAATAACTTCCACGTTATTTCACAGCCCTTTTACACTACACTTAAGTAACTTATAAGTCACCTATATGTCTAACCCTCACTTAGTGAAGGTTAGGTGCAAAGTTACTAAGTGTGAGGGCACCCTGGCACTAGCCAAGGTGCCCCCACATTGTTCAGAGCAATTTCCCCGGACTTTGTGAGTGCGGGGACACCATTACACGAGTGCACTACATATAAGTCAATACCTATATGTAGCTTCACAATGGTAACTCAGAACATGGCCATGTAACGTGTCTAAGATCGTGGAATCTTGTCAAGTCACCAGATCCTCGGGGTCTGCGCACGTTCCAAACACGTCCACCACTGAACAGCTCCAAGACTCTGATAGATAAATCACAGAGGCTAAGAGAGTTAAAGAGGGGAAGAGGGGATTAGGAAGGGAAACAGCTGGGAAGGAGACCTGTAGTAAGAAAAAGGTTAGAACACACAATATGAAAATTACATCTCCTGAAATCAATACTAGACTATGATTCTAAGCATAGTCATTCTGAAAACATGAACAATCTAAGAATTAAGTTTAAAATGACTAAGTTTCAAGATGGCCGAATACCTGTAAGGGAATCAAGATGGATTAAATGAAAACTTTCTTATTCAAGTACTTTCCTTTACATGAGAATCAGAAAAACTTTCTGACTAAATTTTAAACCAGTCATATAAATCCTATTTTGAGAATGCATACTAGGACCATACAATATTGCATCTAGAAACTCTGATCTTCTGTGTACTCTTAAAATGTTTCAACACAAATTGCACATATTGTAGATTTATATATATATATAGTAAACACCATAAAAGGATTGTGCACCATGAATAACACAAAATGGATTCAGGAAAAACAAATTACATAACTTGTCAACTCGAATATTACATGATAAATATCTTAGAATAGTGGCATACAATAAACAACATGAGTTAAACTCAAGGAGAGAATCATGCGTCTTGATGATTCGAGTGTCACCATGTAAAAAGCCAAGAAATGGTAGTACGCAATGAATATCAAAGTCAAATCATCATTAAACGAATTGCGCGTCTTGCCGATTCGTAAACCACGATGTAACTGCCAAGAAATAACAGCTCACAATGAATACCAAGATCAAAGTACAATGAAACGAATCGCGCGTCTTTTGCCGATTCTTAAGCCACCATGTAAATGTCAAGAAATGGTAGCGCGCAATGAACAACAAAGTTAAAACACCATAAAATGAATTGCGCGTCTTGCCGATTCTTAAGCCACCATGTAAATGTCAAGAAATGGTAGCACGCAATGAATAACAAAGTTAAAACACCATAAAACTAATTGCGGGTCTTGCCGATTCTTAAGCCACCATGCAACTGTCAAGAAATGGTAGCGTGCAAAGAATAATAAGATTAAATTATCATGAAATTAATCACGCATCTTGCCGATTCGTAAGTCACCCTGCAAATGTCAGAAAACACTCAAGCGCATATTTCACACGTGCAAAGTACTCTGTCAAATCATAAAAGAATTAGGCCCAAGAACATGAGAGTTCTCAATAACGGCGTTGGGAGGCCAGCCCAACCATCGTCTTACCGCCCAGAACAAGGATCTCCAAATGAAGAATGAAAGTCAGATGTCTGGAAGATCAAATAGGCCACCGGGACAGGAGCTCAGGAAGTAGCTGCTGCTCTGCACCGGGACCTCTGAATAGTGAGCACTTGGAGCTGGGCTGGCTCTTTTTTATAGAGTCTTGGCCCAGCCCACAACCACACCCAGGCATGTTGCAGGGAAAGTCTCTAGAAGGCCCTGGAAAGGGACCACACCCTAACACACTCTGAAAACCTGCAGCAATACATTGCAAATGAACAGCATTTGTAAGCACATTAAAAATAAGTCTTCAGGATTGAACTCTGCAATGCAAAAGGTTAAACAACAACGTATCAGCACAATGCATAAATTACGTTGTTTTGAGAGTGCTGGGTTATTGCATTCTAGTCGCCAATAGAGTGCGCACTGCCCTGGTGTTGACAAATCTGGTATTGGGGTTCCAATCCTATGCATCCCTGGGGCTCCAGCATGGACCCCGGGTACTGCCAAACTAGCTCTCTGGGGTTTTCACTGCTGCTACCGCTGCTGCCAACCCACAGACAGGCTTCTGCCCTCCTGGGGTCTGGGCAGCCCAGTCCCAGGAAGGCAGAACAAAGGGTTTCCTCTGAGAGAGGGTGTTACACCCTCTCCCTTTGGAAATAGGTGTTAAGGGCTGGGGAGGAGCAGCCTCCCCCAGCCTCTGGAAATGCTTTGAAGGGCACAGATGGTGCTTTTCTTGCATAAGCCAGTCTACACGGGTTCGGGGATCCCCCAGCCCCATCTTAGATGCAGAGGTGTGAGGGCACAATGGAGGCCTCTGAGTGGCCAGTGCTAGCAGGTGACGTCAGAAACCCCTCCTGATAGGTGCTTACCTGGATTAGGTGGCCAATCCTCCTCTCATGGCTATTTGGGGTCTCTCCTGTGGGTTTCTCTTCAGATAACGAATGCAAGAGCTCACCAGAGTTCCTCTGCATCTCCCTCTTCGACTTCTGCCAAGGATCGACCGCTGACTGCTCCAGGACACCTGCAAAACCGCAACAAAGTATCAAGATGACTACCAGCAACATTGTAGCGCCTAATCCAGCCGGCTTGCTCGACTGTTTCCTGGTGGTGCATGCTCTGAGGGCTGTCTGCCTTCACCCTGCACTGGAAGCCAAGAAGAAATCTCCTGTGGGTCGACGGAATCTTCCCCCTGCTAACGCAGGCACCAAACTTCTGCATCACCAGTCCTCTGGGTCCCCTCTCATCTTGACGAGCGTGGTCCCTGGAACACAGGAGCTAGATCCAACTGACCCCGACAGTCCAGTGGTCCTTCTGTCCAAATTTGGTGGAGGTAAGTCCTTGCCTCCCCACGCCAGACAGTAATCCTGTGTACTGCGTGATCTGCAGCTGCTAGGGCCTATGTGCACTTTTGCAAGGAATCCTTCGTGCACAGCATAGCCAAGGTCCTCAGGTGTATATTGATGGAAAATCAAGAGCAGAAAATGTTACTCTCGACCCGCTTTCAATCGATTTAGTTTTGACTCTGCTGTAAAGGTGCCACTGACTAATTACTCGTCCTGAGTGAAATTCAAATTACGCTGGTACAAATCACATTATTTTGTGAATGTCACGTTACTCTTATGTGAAATTCCTGAGTCTACGACATTACGCGACTTCCCTATTGATGCACCATTAATGGTAAAAGTTTAACGCGGACAGCGCCATTCGCCATACAAATTTACCATGAATGCTCGCAAAATAACTGAAGGCAACTGGTTGCTGTTTTGGGTGCTTTGTTTGAATGCATGGTCATGCCAACAATTGCTGCGTGGATGCTTTTTCTGCTAATATATGGCACGAAATGATGGATTTGGATGTTTTCTAACTACAAGTACTTGTGCATACATTTATCAACATTTCACGTAATCATACATGATACAAAAACAATTTACACGAAAGTTTCCAACATCCCTACTGATTACCCTGTGATTCTAAGCGTGCAGTAATGCAAGGCTCGAGGGGAATGTGGAGTATCGGATGTAGGTTACTGGGTTCGTGACCAGGACAGTGAATGCATTTTGGCATCCTTGACTTCCTCTATTCCTTGTTTTCCCCATTTGACCTACTGATTGGATGCAGGTCCTAACTGCTTAGCCTGCCCCCAGAAGCAAATTGGGAACAACACCACAACTTGTTTGTTGTGTGAAAAAGGCAGCTTTAATGGAACAGGTGCACCTAACAATTAAACCAACCTTGGCCTGTGCCTCACAAAACTAAAGCCTCACTAGACATAGAAAACACCTGTCCAATTTCCTTCCTCCTCCCCTACACTGTCCTCCCCCTCCCTATAATCTCGTCCTGACTTCTCTTTAACCACTCTTGTCTACCTAATTTTCCCGTCCTACCCGCTTCTTCTGATCCTGTCTGCTAATGTCAAGCTCCCTGCCTGTCCGTCGCTACCTAATGCTCCTCCCCCTGCCTATAATACCTGAATTGCCCTGTCATCTCCGTCCTCCGCACAAGTTTCATTACCTGCCATGAAGCTCTCACGCCACCAGAAAAAGGCCCTGACTTTTTCTGCCCCCCCACGCTAATACTCCTTCAATATCCCATTCAGCTGCTCCTTAAACTGCAAAAGATATAGCTCCATCCCCATAAACGATAGATGCACCCTGTCGTCTCTAAAAAATTCTGCATCTTCAAAGCGCAAATCCGTGGGCTCCAAAATTGTCAAACCTTTCTCAAACACCTCATTTCCTTATTCAACTTACGCCTCACCCTCTCTATAGCCCCCGGCTTCCTGGCGCCCCTCCAAACCTGACGCAGGACAAAAGCCGTAAATACAATATGGCAACCCCTCCACTGCGTCGCAATAACCTGCAAATCCTGCTTCATGGTTTTCATGATATTAAGCCCCATCGTAGCCACTAGATCATTTTCCCCTAAATGGATGCACAACACATCTGGCCACTGCCCCGCACTGCTGCACTTTGCAAACGAGGCAAGAGTTCGCACCAATGCATCCCCCCTTTGCCAAACCAGCGCACCTGATAACGGGCTGGGTCAAAACCTAAATTTTCCCCTATAACATTCCTCCAGGTCTGGCGCTGAGCCCATTTTACGAAGTAATGTCCAATCAACCAAATGGAAATGTACTCCACCTCAGGACCCAGCACCACACCTGTAAAAGAAAAGACAATGACTAAACATATACTTACTCAAATTACACAACATATCCTGCTATACCCGAAAATTCCCTCGTTCTCACGTAGCGCTTAAAGAAATCTGACCTCCATCTCCACAATGACATCAAATCTTCCCTGCCCCAACCTTTCTTCCCAGCTTCCATAGCGACCCCGATCCGAAAGGAATGAGTACCAAACTGCGCCGCATCTAAACTCAAGGACGCCAGCCCTTTGCGCATGACTGCTAGCAACTGGGGCGCTGTCACTCTCCTTCCATCGTTGTGCTGAAGCACCGTGCCACCCCAACCCCAACTGCCTTCCTCAACTGTCCACCCAAATTCCCTGGGCAAATAGATAAATTAGGATATCGGCGAAGAAAAATCACTGCACCTAGTCCTTTTTGGTCAGTCTTGGAACTCCTAATCTGCAACGCTACGCCCTTGCCACTAAGGTGCACCTCGTGCCATTGAATACCCGGATTTCCTGGCAAGCCCAATAATTATGAGACCCGCAGAGCCCCAAAAAACAGCCAAGACATTAACATCCCGAAAAGTAATGCCTCCCCTGCATTTAAGCAAATCGCTCCCAATACGGCTGACAGCCTCTTCAATAAACTCAACGACAACAGACGCCTAATGCGACCTCCCTGCACCTTTTCTTTTGCCCACCCTTCCAAAATCCTTTGACTAAGCTCCCCTGCCGATGGTGGGTAGCCCCAAAAAAGCTTACCCATAAATCCCAACGACGCTAACTTGCCTCCAATCGTAACCCTGGACTGACCTTTGTCGATCGGAGCCATAGTGAATTGTATCACGTCTTCAACCATGTCCTCCTGTCTTACCCATCTCCCCGCTCCGGATCCCACAAACTCCTCCCAAGCCTTCGCATAAGCTCGTCTGGTGGATGGCGCTAATTAATTCAATACCAGCTGAAGCATCCTCTCGTGCCTATTCTCCATAGCTCTCCCGGCATAGCTGTCCTGCGCAGGTCCACGCCCATGACTAACCCATGGAACCGATCCCACTGAGAACTAGACAAAGCATCAGCTATGTCATTGTTCACTTCTGGCACATGCCGTGCTCTGAAAAAGATGTCATTCTGTAAACACTGCAGCACAAACACCCGCAGGAGCTGTAAAACCTGCACGTCTCGTGCCGATTGCCAATTCACCAACCGCACCACCGCCATATTGTCCACCCAAAACAGTACTCGTTTATGTTGTAGTTCGCTGCCCCACAGGCCTACCACTACCACCAGTGGAACAAGCTCCAAAAACGCTATACTGCTTCCACCATTCTTCCATTCAGTCAGCCATTCCTCCGCAAATCATCGCCCCTCCCTATAGATACCAAAACCCGCTGCCCCGGCTGCATCAGAAAAAATCTGTACATCCCACTCACAGTCCTGCCAAGGTTTCAAGGGAATTCCATTAAAGGTGTCGAAAAATGTGTTCCACATCCGCAAATCCTCACGCACACCCACTTTCAGACACACAGGATGATGAGGGAGCGACTGCCCTGCCAGCTGGAAAGCCAACCTCCTACAAAAAGTCCTCCCTGCTCTCACCACTCGAAAGGCAAAATTCAAGTGACCCAGCAGTACCTGAATGTTGGCACTGTGACCTTACTCTTCCTCAACATGTCATAAATTCTCTGCATCATGTCAAGCTTCTTGACATCCTGCAGTCGAGCTGTTCCCGTTACCGTATTCAGTTCAATACCCAAAAATGCCAGCGCCGTACATGGCCCCACTGTCTTTTCGGGAGCCAAGGGCACACCAAGTTCTCCCATGATCTCCTCAAACTGTCCCAGCACTGCCGCACAATGCGGGTTGCCTGCCGGAGCTGCGAAGAAAAAGTAATCCAAATAATGCGTCACCTGCTTGTGCCCTGTTACCCGCGTGAATATCCACTGCAAAGCAGTACTAAAGCACTCAAAAAGCACACAGGAACTGGAACATCCCGTTGGGAGCGCTTTGTCCACATACCAGAACCCTTGAAACTGGATCCCCAGAAGCTCAAAATCATCCAGATGGACAAGCAGCAGTCGAAAAGCCGACTTGATGTCTGTCTTTGCCATCAATGCTCCTTGCCCGAGCTGTTCCACCATATCAATTGCGACATCCACTGACGCGTAGCACACTTTCGCCACGTCATCTGGAATGAAGTCATTGACCGATGACCCCTTCGGCCAAGACAAATGATGGCTCAACCTAAATTGCCCATTTTCCTTCTTGGGCACTACACCAATTGGAGACACTATGAGATTCTGCATCGGCCAATCTGAAAAAGGGCCAGCCATGTGATCTTCTCTCACTTATTTCTCCAACTTTTGACGCACCACCTCTTTTTTTCCTTGCACCGACTGAAGATTCTCTGCCCACCGCCACACCCGCGGACCCACGTATCCCAAACGAAAACCGTATCGAAAACCCTGTATCAGCAAGTCAGCTTCTGTCCATTTTTCATAGACTTCATAAGCAGGCCGCAAGCCTGTCCACATCAACCGGAGGAAGCGCTTTTTCCCGCAACGCCTTGTCTAAATCTCTGCCCATCCCTGCCCCGGTAGCCAGTTATCTGCCCCCCGCCAGCAACCTGTCCTTGTGCCGATCCCGAGTTTGAGGCACATTGTTGCCCTGTACAATGGATGAGGGGGTGATGTCCAGTGCACTTGGAACACTTGTGCTGAAATTTGCAGTATTCACGGGAACATATGCCCTTGTTGTTATCCCACCACCTGCCGGATCGTTCTGTACCGGTTGAGCTGGATTTAGCTTTGTTTGAGCCCCCAGTCCCCACCCCTTGGGTGGGGTGCTCCCGAAAGGGCCGATAAGTAATAGGCAAACCACTGGCTGTAAAAACAGTCTTTCCGAACTTCGCCGTACCCATGGTGTGCTGCCATAAATCAGAGTCTATCTCTCCTTACCGCACTCCCACCACTCCTGTTCATCACTACCTTCCACCAGCTCCCCTTGTTCAGCGCTACTCCCTTCCGACCCTTCCTCCCTCCAAACTTCCTGCTCAGTCTCAATGTCCCTGTCAAGACCACCACATACAGCACAACCGTCAGAAAAAAACGCTCTTGCCCTCTGTATACCTGATGGGCCCAGACCCTGCTCCTTCTGGTCGGCCGCGCCGGCGGATGCAAAAACCTTACCACTACACCGCCCATCGGAAGCATCCGCAGCCTTGAGCCGTCCTCTCCGCACTCCTGCTGATGCTATCCGGCAGGCCGCCCCGGGCCCCGCCTTCTCTTCCCGCCAGGGTTCCCTAGCCGCATTCTGCTCACCTGGTTCCGCATCATAGAAATCCAAAACCTCCTGCCAACAAAGGTCCGATGTGCCGGGTTGGAAAAATGCCTCGTCACACACCCCCTCCGACGATGTCCCTTCTCCCCCTGCCCCTTCCCCCTCGTCTGGTACCGCTGACACCCCACCCCCTCGCCTACCTGCCTGGGCCCCGTAAACTCGCTTTGGCACCCTAATGGTAAAACTAGTTCCTGCCAATCATCCTCCCCTTTCTCACTACCCTCCTCCTCCTCACTCTCACTCCACTGTAAAATGGTGGGCCTTTTTTTTTTAAACTGGCACCTTAGGGTCCTTTTCATGGGCCTGAGCACCTCTGTCTACCACCACTTCACTGCCTATATGCTGACCCACTGTGCCTTTCTCATGTGGCACTGTCAAATCCCTTGAGGAAAGCTCATCTGTGATCCCCCTCCACCGTCCCTTCCCGAGGTCCTCACCTGATTCTGCTCTCTTCCCTGAGGGCTGGCAGCCAGTTCCTCTCCTTTCCAAGCCTCTGCGGCCCTTTCCCCCCTCCCCTACTGCCATCCGGGCATGCCGTGCAGGCCGCGCATAGCTCATTTTCCATCACCCCACCCCACTCTCCTGGGTTGCTGAGCGAACGCTTCCCCCATGGGGGATTCCCCCTCGGGCCTGCCCACGCCGGCCCCACCTTCTTCGTGCCACCCGCTGCCCAGGTCGCACCCTTCGTCACAGGTCCACCCTTTAAACGCCCGCCCCTCCTCACCTGGGAAACCGCCTTGGCGGCAAGCGGTTGCGAACACGCCATGACCGCCGCCGCAAATCCCACCGATGGTCTGCGCTCGGGCGCAACGGCCCCAACGCCTCCGGCCGCACAAGATCCATGCGCCCGGCCTGCTCCAGCAAAGCCAACGCTTTCCGGACCTTCTCTTCCGCCATATGAGCCGCAGGTAAGCCTCGAACCCCTATACCTTGCCTGGCCTGGACTTGGGGGGTATGCACAGCCCGGACTAAATATTTTATTATGTATATAAATTATTTTTTCTTTTTTTTGTTATAACCGCCCACCTACCCCTACGCCCACACTGACGCCAAACCAACACCAAACTACACTGCTAACACATGAACCCTCTGCTGAAAAAACTGATACCCTGCTGAAACGCTCCGGCCACCGGGTCACATTCAACAAAATGGTGGCCGTGAGCACGAAATGGTTAAATATACCGCCACCCATCCCACCAAAAAGACGCCCAAGACGCCCAACCTCATTGTGGGCCATACCACCCTCCCCAAAGACCCCGGGGGGACTCCTCGTTCCTCCTCCATCCCCCCCGGCACCCCATTGTGGGCACTCATTTGATGCTTGACCCGAGTCATGTGAGCTTGCACATCACTCGGGCCTTCTCCCACATCCTTAAGCCTCCTTCCCGGGGTTTCCAGTCCACACAACTAGCACAGAGCAGTTAAGGGTGACTTCCTGTGAAAACTCACATGTTTGGACCTTTTAGAGCCTGAAAGGGCTTTGGACCAAAACATTTCTCCTTCTGTCTATCTTTCCTGTCATCTCCCTGGAGACACTCCAACTACCTTTCCCTCTCCTTTGTAATATCTGCTTATATTTGCCACCAGAAAACAGTTTGATGCTTACCTACCTCTCCGTTCCCAAATCTCACGCATTCAGATTGGCCATGCTTTCTAGCGCTTTTGCAAGGGCTCTGATTACCTATTATTGTGATGGGCCGTAGGCCACAAAACCTACCACTGTACTCAAAACTCTTGCCATAACCCACCCCTTTCTCTCTTCCTCCTACAGTTATCCTCTATCTAGTCGATTTTAGCATAAATATGCATCCACTCTTTAGAGCCTTCTACTGCTCTGCGGGCCGTTTCCTTTCACTCCTGTTGATTTCATAAATTAGTTTGATAGTGTTGGAAAATGGGTTATTGGTAAGGGCAGGTAGGTACCTACACTTAGCAATAGGCCACTAACCTCCACGAAGGTCCAGTTAGGTCTAAGTAAATTAAACCCAGCTCAACCCTTGGTAGCTTGGCAACGAGCGTCAAAGCTTAACTTAGGAGACAGAGTGTAAAGTATTCAAATATCACAAAACAGTAATTAAATAAAACACAGGAAACAGTTTAAAAATCCAACACCCATTTGTAACAATAGATTATATTTTTATCTTTAAAATGACACAAAAATGAATAAAATCGGATAAGGGGAACCGCAGATATGAATTTTTAAAGAATTAGTATTTTTTTAGCGCCTAGAAACAAAAAGCGCCAATCGGGTCATCTGGTTGCACCTCTACCGGGGCAAAGTCAAAGTTTCAGGCCGACCGTGATGGAGCCCTGCTCGGCTACAGGCCACGGGAGGCCTCGGTTAAACGTTTACCTTCACACTTAGGGGGTCATTCTGACCTCCGCGGGCGGCGGAAGCCGCCCGCCTGGCGGAAACCGCCAGAAGACCGTACCGCGGTCGAAAGACCGCGGCGGTCATTCTGAGTTTCCCGCTGGGCTGGCGGGCGACCGCCAGAAGGCCACCCGCCAGCCCAGCGGGAAACCCCCTTCCATAAGGATGCCGGCTCCGAATGGAGCCGGCGGAGTGGAAGGGGTGCGACGGGTGTAGTTGCACCCGTCGCGATTTTCAGTGTCTGCTTGGCAGACACTGAAAATCTTGGTGGGGCCCTGTTAGGGGGCCCCACGACACCCGTTCCCGCCAGCCAGGTTCTGGCGGTCAAAACCGCCAGAGCCAGGCTGGCGGTAAGGGGGTCGGAATCCCCATGGAGGATTCCCTTGGGCAGCGGGAAAGTTTCCCATTTCTGACCGCGGCGGTACGGGAGCACCGCCAGCCTGTGCTCCCTCGGTCATTGGCTCTGGCGGTCCATGACCGCCAGGGTCAGAATGACCCCCTTAGTCTCTTTTTCGAAGATTTTCTTCAGCGGGACGAACCTGCCAGTCCAATCTGACCTCTTGGAGCCCTTCTCCGGATACGCGTCACGGGAATCCTCGGTGGAGATTTTTACCTTTGGACTTAGTCGTTTTTTTCGAGGTGAAAATCCTTCGACCGGGGTAAACCTGGATCTTGATCCGACATCCATGGAGCCCTCCTCGGTTACGCTGGCTGGGAGGTCCCTGTCAACTTTTTACCTTCGGACTTAGTCTCTTTTTCAGAGATTTTCTTTACCGGGACGAACCAGCAAATCAGGCCGGGTCGCGGTTGAGGCAAGCCGGCTAGAGTTGCCACGGCGGGTTGGTCCCTCTATGGAGCTTTTTTTCAAAAGTTCTCCAAACTTCTCCAAACTTCTGGGGCTTCTCCCAGATGTCCATTTAGGGTTCTTTTGAGGTCCACAGCTCACCCCAAGGGTCCAGAAGTTCTGCGATGGTCCTTGGGGGGTGCGGACTACAACTCCCAGAATGCACCTGGCGCAAACTCCTTTTTGGCCACTGGACAGTGGTCAGCTGGTCGCTTTCTTCAGGAGTTGGTGCAGGGGACTCTGGTTAGCAATTTTTCACCTGTAGCAAACAGGGAGTCCCTCCTTGAATCAGTTGAAGCCAGTCAAAGTCCTTCTTGTGGTGAAGCCCAGGTGTGCAGCTGGTGCAGTCCTTCTGAGTGCAGGTTCCAGGTGCAGGCCAGGGGTCCAGCAGGGCAGTCCTTCTTATTTGTAGTTCTTCCTTGTTGGATGTGGTAGGGAACTGAGGTGTGGGTGCAGGTCTGCCAGTTTTATCCTTGCTCCTGGGTGAAAAGCAGGGGGGTCCTGGTTCTCCAATCAGGTGCAGGGTCCTTCCACCTGTGATGACCACTTCCTGGGAAGTGTGGCAAAAATCAATCCCAGGAGGCAACATTCTCCAAAAATCCATCATGGCTGAATCTGATTTTTGGAGGTTACATCTGGCTGAGCCCACCCACTGGTGTGGCTAAAAATCATAAACACACCCCTCTCCTGCCCTCTCCTAATCTAATCAAGGGGGCACCTAGTTGTCTGGGGTTGCAGGATGTGGGGGTGTTGCTGGTTGCTCCAAATGTCCTTCTCTGCCTTTGAAGACCAGTTTGGCAGCCCTCCCCCTTCCTGCCTCACCATCTGCTGAGGGGAGATTCCCTCCCACAGGCACATTCCTTTGTGTGAAGCCAGGCCACTTCACACCTCATCAAGGCAGCCTGGCCAGGCTGCTAGAGGCTGGCCAATCAGGGCACAGCAGCAAAAACAATGCAGGGCTGAAATTGGCAACTTTTCAGGTAAAGTTTAAAACTCTTTACCTGATCAAGTTATATTAAATCCAACAACTGGAAAGTGTGGGGTTTACTATAACAATTAATTTGATACCAAACTCTTGGTACCCGTCATTTAAGGGGACTTTAAAAATTAAAATAAAGTCTCCCCATTCTAGCCTACGGAGGCCATTCACTACAATGAGGGGAAAAACGAATTTGGCTGTTTTTACCTCACCAGGGCTTATAAAACTATTTTTATAAGGTCCCTGCTTATAGTTACATGGCACCCAGCCCTAGGGGCACATAGGGCACACCTTAGGGGTGACTTATATGTACAAATAAGGTAGTTTAAGACTTTGGAACTACTTTTAATTCCAAATTCGAATTTGCATGTAACTTTAATTTAAAAGCAGACGGCAAGGCAGGCCTGCCTTTAAAATGACACTGGGCACCTCAGCAGTGCACCTATCAGTGCACCACCTATGCTGTGGTCCCTAAACCTACATGCCCTCCCATATACTAGGGACTTATAGGTAGGTTAACTTAGCCAATTATATTTAGCCTAATTTGCATATCCATTTTACACAGAGCACAGGCCCTGGGACTGGTTAGCAGTACCCAGGGCACCATCAGAGTCAGGAAAACACCAGCAAAAAGTGAAAAATGGGGGCAAAAGTTAGGGGGCCTCTGCAATCAGCCCTGTTTTCTCACAGATAGCAGCACAACAATGCCTCCAGAGGTCAAGCTCCTTTTGCCCCTGAGTGGCCTCCATATAGTGATTAACTCATGATGTGACAGGGTAATTTGACATTAGCCCCTTGAGGGAGCACCTTCCCTTCTCTTGTCAACTTTGACTCTCGGTCCCATAAAAAATGGTTGTCAAAACCACTGGTATTCAGATACTTAACAGTGTCTTGGATTCTTCACAGATGAGCACAAATGACTCCTGTTTGTGTACACTGACCACAAATGTATCCTTCACACTCCTTCTTGCATACCTTTCCATGGGTACAGCACTGCCACATGCTTTTGCATACTCTCTGGGCATCACTCATCATATGCATGATACACTCCAAGTATCACATTCTTGGTTAGCTTAACAAAAGGAGAGGGAATTACAGAATAAAATAAGTCTTATATTCCCGCGCCTACCTCTGCTTAGCATGTCATCCTCTGTAAACTGCATCTGCACTCACTTAACTTTTAAAATGCATTCCAGCGTTAGGTTTCCGTTCTTACATGTATATTGGCAATCTTTATGACCTATCAAAGTTCGAGTAGTTTATCAAATATCTGTAGAGCTCTGAATCTGCTCAAGGTCTAACATCTATGTTCTGACTTTGTGATCTATTTATTAGAGACATTCAAATCTGTACATTTCACCTGTGTGCATTCCACATCGTGTGATAATTTTTCACACATAAGAATTTGCCACAGCTTCTCAAACCAGTGTGTGACTGCTGGTTGTCTTTTTTCAAATACATTTCCACAACCTGCTCCTAACATTTGTCACAATAGTTTTTCTCGGAGGCATATAGCCTCAATATCTCTGTGCGGTAGTTCTAATTGCTTCATAGCTAGATCATTTGGGCCCTGATTTCAACTTTTTGACGCTAAACTGTGCTAACGCAGTTTAGCGTCAAAAAGTATACAGCCGGGTAGCGCCATCACAAGATGCCGGCCTGGCGTCATATTTATGGGATGACGGTAGCCGGTGGTAATGCACGGCTAGCATCATAAAAAAGGATGCTAGCTGGGTGGGGGAGGCGTAGGGAGAACAGAGGGTTTAGCGCCAAAGGATGACGCTAGTATGGACAGAGGCAAAAGTAATGCCTCTAACCAGACTAGCGTCATTTTCTGACATTAAAACCCCATGGACTTGACTCCTGTCTAAGTTAAGACAGGAGTCATGCCCTCCACCCCAATGCCTATGCCCAGGACACATATATCGCCTGGGCATGGCCAATGGGCCCAGTGCCATGTACGGGGGCCCAAGATAGGCCCCTCTATGGCACTACAGAAATAAAAAAACTTTTACTTACCTCTACTTACCTGGGATGGGATCCCCCAACCTCCGCTGTTCCTCTGGTGTGGGTGGGGCTGTCCCTGTGGCTAGGGAAGGGTATCTGTGGGCTCTTTCCATGGTCTCTGACCATGGAAAAGGCTCACAGGTCCCCTAACGCCTGCCCTAACCCAGGTGTTAAATAATGCCGCTAAGCAAGCTTAGCGCCATTAGTCAGGCTCACCTCCCTCCGGTGCACCATTTTTGCACGGGAGGATAAATAAGGCGCCTGGGCCTTAGAGTCATTTTTTGCCCGGGAACGCCTACCTTGCATCTCATTGACGCAAGGTAGTTTTCCGCAGGCAAAAAATGACTTTAACTCCAATATTTTAGTGCTAGATGGGTCGAGAGTCAAAATATAAATATGGAGTTAAGTTAAAAAATGACGCTATTTCAGCACAAATATAGTATAAACATGGCCCTAAGTATTTTTAAATTTAGCACACTTTTAATTCAATTTAGCATTTTTTTCCGGAAAAGCTTAAGTGCCAGATATCCCTAAAAAATATGTGTCATCTGCCCCACATCTTGAGCACATCCCCAGCATCTCTCTGAAACTCTTGGACATCTTTTTAAATGCTACTACTGTTTTATAGTATAGGTAGTGGATTTTATATGTAGGTTCTTGGAGTAGGGTGTTTTATAATTTGGCACATTCGTCTTTTAAACGGTTAGTTGTGATTTGACATATGCCACGTAGGAACTGTTCTGAAGATTCAGAAGTCTCCAGCCTGGTTTCCTGTGCCTCCATCTCTGATTTATGCCTCCATTTCAGTCATTATTGCTGTCAAGTTTTTAATCAGAGAAGCTTTCTGTGCAACCAAATCTTTCATGAAGGATCCCGCCAATTGCGATTTCAGGTCCAATAGGCAGGTTTTTAAGTCGTCTTTTGTCAAGGGGATATATTTCTGTGCCACCATATTTGATTCTGCGGGCGAACACTGCTTTTCATATTCTCCTTTAGAAATTTTGTGTGGACTGTCTGTTTGTTGATCGTGTTCCTATTGAGCATAACGATCGCTTCCCCGGCCACTCGCTCTCAAAGTGTGTTGTTTCAGCTTGGAAGCATATTCAGACCTCCCTTCCATCTCCCCATGGGTCGAACTTTTGATCCTCTCTTGTCACCCCTTTCATCCTATTTTCGGGCTGTGCACTTTTACCGAGTGGGATTTGTTCTCTATACTCCTGTGGGAGCAGCAGTTAGGCCCAAGATGGATTTGGAGGTAATCACAGCTTTTCTGTAAGTGATCACACTCCTTCAATATCATCTCCTCATCACTCAGGGTTTCATTGATACATGGGGGCATATTTAGGAGCCCCTAGCGCCATTCTAATGACACTAGAGTCATTTTTTCACACTAATGTGGTAGTAGGAGGTCAAATACACAGTGCAATATTTACAAAGTGGCACAATGCATGCATTGCCCCACTTTGTAACCCTTTGCGCTACATTTGCGTCATTTTTTTCAGCACTTTTAACACCTGCTCAGAGCAAGCATTAAAAGGAGGCACACCATTGATTACAATGGGCCTCAATGAGCTTTGCAGGATAAGAGTCAAAAATGTTGTTGCTAGGCCTGCAAAACTCCATATTAGTGTAAAAAAATGTTGATGCTAGTCCCCTAACTACCGCCATGGTGCACCATATTTTAAATACAGTACACACATAGTGGCGTTAGGGGGGTGCTAAGGGCTGCATATGCCCCATGGTTTGTTGCTGCAGTTTCACTGAGGCTCCACACAGACTTTGTTGACTATCTTTACTGATCGCCACTTACTTAATCTCTGCATTTTCAGTCGCGGGGGTTACTTATTTCTCTTCCCTGATGAGTACCTCTGCTCCTGCTGCTCTCCGCACACAGCTGCAGCTGCTCATCCAATTGCAGCTGAAATTAGTCCCTTGGCACGGCAGTGCCTTCTCCTTTATGGCTCCTGATTTTGTGTCTGGCATAACTATTCTTTTGAGGCGGTCACACGGAAGCGAGTGGTAGGTTTACCTGCAATTTTCCATTTGCACTTCAGACTTTTGTTCATTAACAGTAAATGCGGAAACATTTCCAAATTCGTTTAGAATTAGCTTGGACTCATCTTAGAGCTCTGCGCTGTGCGGCCACGTTGTTATGCGGCATTATCTTCGGTAGGCATCTCCATGCAATCAGTGGCTAAATTTGTTCCTAAAACTTCATAGCATAAAATGCTGTTTGTGCTGACTAGCACCCTTAGTTTAGTGGCCAAGCTTTCCTCTCTGTTTGCATAGTTCACACTCTATGTAAATTTAAAACTCCATCAAAAAATAAGCATTGGCCATGCCAATAGGTCTCGGCAATCCGAGAGCTAAATGCGTTGGCAATGTTAATGCATTTGTGTATATCAGTCAAAACAGCCCCAGAGCCATACACAAATGAATTTACATTGCCAACGCAAAAGCATGTTATTTAAAATATCAGCATTTCAATAAGATTATTGGTATGTTGGTACGGGTAGCGGCATGCACTTAAATGTAACTGCATAAAACCAAGCTTATTTTCGTATCATTAAAAATATCAGCTTTTGATCAAACGCAAGCTATCATGGACTGCATGAAGAAGGAGTAGGACAGACATCCAAAAAGTATCCCCGAGTCCCCAAAGCAGAGGCTATTTCAGGAGAAACACTTGGGTAGGAAAACTGCTTGCGAATGTTTACACACATTCTAACTCTTGTAAAGAGAGATGGTGCTCACTGGCCTCTGCTGATTGCAAAGCTACTGAGCTCACAGGTCTTTGCAGCAAGTGTGTTCTAGTCTACATGTTCTTTGGGCACCTGTTGGGAAGAAACATTGCACATATGTAATGATAGTTGGCTGAGAAACTCATCATTAAAATAATGCCAATGGTTGTATAATGATGAAGTGCCTGTTCTATGTTGTCAGTAGCATTCAGCTGCCTCGAGATCTTTCCGGACACCATCAATGGCACAACTTGTTGATATACATTTTAAATTAAGGCAGTAGATTCGTGGAAATGTCAGTGGGCTGTCGTTTTTCTTTTTTAATAACTGTGAACGGAAAACCAAAAGGGCAGCCATTCTGATCATGTGCAATTCATCGTTCCATTTATTAGACACTGTCCCACCTCAGTTCCTAGACATCGAACTGCCACAGGAAGCACATGTGACGGCCAACATGTGACTACGAATAACGCACGAGCAAGCGGAGCTTTATTAGGGTGACATAAAGGCAGACGTCTCTGTGCACTTTCTTCCATACGTTATTGCTGTCTCCTGGGTTAGTTGCTCAGTGCCAGAAAGCAAGCCATTGAATCGCTCTCCAGGAGCGCCAGCCAGAGTGGCATAAGAGGAGGGGTTTGGAGTTCACATCTGTGCCCTCAACTGCACGATTTCTTGCATTGCAGACCACAGTATTATCAGTAAGTGTGTGCCAATTACCTAATTTATGGACAAATGTAGACCCTATGAGTTAGTGCTAGTATTGTACATGATATTATAATCACAGGTACGAGAGAAGGAGAAATTGTAGCAAATCTCTGATTGCCCTGGGTGGCGTACACACCTACACCTTCGCTCCCAAACCCAAAAGCAGTTACGTATCACACGCTGCAACTTCTTCCCAAGTAGCACATTCACACATGAGTTTGCTAATATAAAAGTAGTCTTTAGAAGTGAGTGCACTGCTTCTTTCGTTTGGTCACTGAAATCTCACCGAAAAGTCTGTCAGTCTGAAGTGGTTTTTCTTACCTATTCGCTTTCAGCCGCATGCACCCTCCCTTGACGCCTTGTGCAGCCTGGAGCTCGTTCAGAAAAGAATGATAAAAAGGAATGTTTTTCTAATTAACTAATGGCCCGCCCTCCCACGTTAAGCCAGTAAGCCTAACTGTTTATGGTGCAATAGGAGAGCCTATTCCCAATATGCAAAGTGGGCCAGAGCTTGCTCTGGTGCCTTTAATCCCTGCGCTTGAACACTGGTTAGTGAATTCGGGCGCCTCTGCGAAATTACTTAAACTACCTGTTGCAAAAATTGTAAGTACTCATGCAAATACGTGAAAAGCACTGTCCCCTGCACAACCCTGCTGTGCCCAGCTCTATCTAGGTTTCACACTATATAATTCCAACATAAGTATAACCAAAAATCCGCAGTTTAGCAATGCGCAGCAAATATTAACTGTAGTAAAAAGTACTGCCAATGTTAATGGGTCTGCTGTCCCCCCTTGATCTATTAGGTTTTCATGATGCCATATCAGCAGAATCTCAAAGTAGTTACTCTTGTATGCCTCCAAGTACCAATGAACCTCAGAGAACACATACAGTTGGTGGACAGAGGGAAGGCAAATGTAAACAGTGCCCATGAAATATTAGTATGGGTGGGGCTCGTGCTGCTCGGCATTCACCAATGGATATGACAAACGTTTAGGGCACATGTGGGGTGTGGTTTGCATGCCCTATATGGGGTGTTTTGCCCACACCTAACATGGCTGCTTTCTGACTATCTTGTAATGCACTAAAAAGAGAAAATTAATGTTAGCAGTTTAGTGTTAGACCTGGGTTGGCTACGGGAAGGCAGGATGTTTTCACACACCTCCTCCTCTGTGTTTTTATTGTTGAGGAGACTGGGGTGTTGCCAAGTGAGTGCCTCCTGATGCGATCTGTGTTTCAGTTTTTTTACCCTTGAGCGGCAGTGATCGAGGCTTACCTGCTGACCCGATGTCAAAGATGTGTGAAAGTCGGCCACAATGGCAGTTGAACAATTAATAGGAAGTGATCTTAGGGTAGCACGGGGCAAGCAGCTACAGGGGTGGGACAGGATAAGAAAAAGAACAAAGAAAAACAGCGCTCGGTGAGAACAAAAAAAACAGCGCTCCTGAAGGCTTGTAAACAATGAAAAATAGTAGCTAAATTACTCATAAAATGAGATAGAGTGGAGCGTTACTGCACCTGGTCCCTGCGCTCAGGTAGTGGTAAAACTGGGAAGAGGCATGATGCATGCATGCCATTGGCAAATGAGAATAAAGAATAACAGAGAAACATGGGAGCCTGCAAATGGCAAGCTTATGTAAGGGATGAAGTCCACAAAGCAGATACAGCATGTCTCGTTTGAGACAGTGCATGCACGTAGTCTAGAGCCAAGACCTAAACATTACCTCTGTTTGAGCTCCACTCTTAGGGACTGATTTACCAATACTTTCTGCGCTCAAAGTCATGCAGAGTAACATATAGTGGCACAAAGAGCGGTAACCTTCTGGCACACAAGATACCTTTCACTGCTATCCGTGCAAATTGTGCTTTGCAACACTCTGTCTCAAGGGAGCATTACATATGTGGTACTTAAGAAGACCGCACAAGTGCCCATACATTTTGGCACAAAGGGCCCAATTCTGAATTTGGCGGGCGGCCGGCGCAGCCCGCCTGGCGGGAACCGCCACTTGGCTGTCCGCGGTCAAAAGACCGCGGAGGCCATTCTGGCTTTCCCGCTGGGCCAGCGGGCGACTGCCAAAAGGGCGCCCGCCGGCCCAGCGGGAAAGGCCCAGCTACAAGGAAGCCGGCTCCGAATGGAGCCGGCGGAGTAGCTGGGGTGCGACGGGTGCAGTGGCACCCGTCGCGATTTTCACTGTCTGCGTGGCAGACAGTGAAAATCCTGCTGGGGCCCTGTTAGGGGGCCCCTGCACTGCCCATGCCTGTGGCATGGGCAGTGCAGGGGCCCCCAGGGGCCCCATGACACCCGTTCCCGTCACCCTGGTTCTGGCGGTAAAAACCGCCAGAAACAGGCTGGCGGGAAGGGGGTCGGAATCCCCATGGCGGCTCTGCAAGCAGCGCCGCCATAGAGGATTCCCCCAGCCGGGGCAAATCCGGCGCAAAAGCGCCGGACCCGGCTGGACGACCGCAGCTTCACAGCCGCGGTCGGAATACAGGATGGAGCACCGCCAGCCTGTTGGCTGTGCTTCATCCTGCCTCCACCCTGGCGGTCATTGACCGCCAGGTTAGGAATGAGGCCCAAAGTCTGGTTCACAAAGCTAGACTCAATTTGCATAAAAAATAATGTGTTCCCAAAGCAGGAGCAAAGTTTAAGAAATAGTTACATTTTTTCAGACATTCCGCATTGCATGTATGCTGCATGCAACTGTACAATTTCAATGCATGGTATGAGATAAAATTTGTTAAAGAGCAATTTGGGAGGAGACCTAAGGGGCCTAACAAATTCATCATTACAGCAAATAACTGAAGAGATCTCTGTGAAAGAGCCCTCTCCTGGTGCCCATCCATCTGGCATTGTAGCGCTAGCCTGATGAGGAACTAGCCCTATGATGAATCCTGACATCCATTTGGTTATGTAGGGGCACCAGTCATGGATCCCAAGGGTTCTCAGTTATTCCTCTCCTCCCAACTTGCTCTTTTCTTCCTGTTGTATAGGAACAACAGCCCCCCCCCTTTTTGATTCAAGGTTGATGATCATGGAGCACGGGTGCTAGATCTTCATCAGTTTCTAGCTCCCCTTCTGTTTTAGTTCATAACATAAAAATTGTTTGGACATTGCATTTTGCATTGCAGAGATAAGCCTCCAGTACAAACCCTTTGCTAAACATTATGCGGACAGCTTTGCACCATGGTGCAAAGGCTGTGCTTGTCACTAGGCAGTCTGTTTTTGTTCCATCATAGACAATGAGATCAGCAGCAGGCCATTTTTTGTAAATATGGCTCTGCCCTGTTGTGAGAAAGTAGCCTCTTTCTAGCCTTGTTACCCCCACTTTTGGCCTGTTTGTGAGTATATGTCAGGTGTTTTCACTGTCTCACTGGGATCCTGCCAGCCAGGGCCCAGTGCTCATAGTGAAAACCCTATGTTTTCAGTATGTTTGTTATGTGTCACTGGGACCCTGCTAGCCAGGACCCCAGTGCTCATAAGTTTGTGACCTATATGTATGTGTTCCCTGTGTGATGCCTAACTGTCTCACTGAGGCTCTGCTAACCAGAACCTCAGTGGTTATGCTCTCTCTTTACAAATTGTCACTAACAGGCTAGTGACCAATTTCACCAATTCACATTGGCATACTGGAACACCCTCATAATTCCCTAGTATATGGTACTGAGGTACCCAGGGTATTGGGGTTCCAGGAGATCCCTATGGGCTGCAGCATTTCTTTTGCCACCCATAGGGAGCTCTGACAATTCTTACACAGGCCTGCCACTGCAGCCTGAGTGAAACAACGTCCACATTATTTCACAGCCATTTACCACTGCACTTAAGTAACTTATAAGTCACCTATATGTCTAACCTTTACCTGGTAAAGGTTGGGTGCTAAGTTACTTAGTGTGTGGGCACCCTGGCACTAGCCAAGGTGCCCCCACATTGTTCAGGGCAAATTCCCCGGACTTTGTGAGTGCGGGGACACCATTACACGAGTGCACTATACATAGGTCACTACCTATGTTTAGCGTCACAATGGTAACTCCGAACATGGCCATGTAACATGTCTAAGATCATGGAATTGTCACCCCAATGCCATTCTTGGGGAGACAATTCCATGATCCCCCGAGTCTCTAGCACAGACCCGGGTACTGCCAAACTACCTTTCCCGGGGTTTCACTGCAGCTGGTGCCAACCCCTCAGACAGGTTTCTGCCCTCCTGGGGTCCAGCCAGGCTTGGCCCAGGAAGGCAGAACAACGGACTTCCTCAGGGAGAGGGTGTTACACCCTCTCCCTTTGGAAAAAGGTGTCAGGGCTGGGGAGGAGTAGCCTCCCCCAGCCTCTGGAAATGCTTTGATGGGCACAGATGGTGCCCATCTCTGCATAAGCCAGTCTACACCGGTTCAGGGATCCCCCAGCCCTGCTCTGGCACAAAACTGGACAAAGGAAAGGGGAGTGACCACTCCCCTGACCTGCACCTCCCCTGGGAGGTGCCCAGAGCTCCTCCAGTGTGCTCCAGACCTCTGCCATCTTGGAAACAGAGGTGCTGCTGGCACACTGGACTGCTCTGAGTGGCCAGTGCCAGCAGGTGACGTCAGAGACTCCTTCTGATAGGCTCTTACCTGTGTTGCTAGCCTATCCTCCTTCCTAAGTAGCCAAACCTCCTTTTCTTGCTATTTAGGGTCTCTGCTTTGGGGAATTCTTTAGATAACGAATGCAAGAGCTCATCAGAGTTCCTCTGCATCTCTCTCTTCACCTTCTGCCAAGGAACTGACCGCTGACTGCTCTGGACGCCTGCAAAACCGCAACAAAGTAGCAAAGACGACTACTGCAACCTTGTATCGCTGATCCAGCCGCCTTCTCGTCTGCTTTCTTGGTGGTGCATGCTGTGGGGGTAGTCTGCCTCCTCTCTGCACTAGAAGCTCCGAAGAAATCTCCTGTGGGTCGACGGAATCTTCCCCCTGCAACCGCAGGCACCAAAAGACTGCATCACCGGTCCTCTGGGTCCCCTCTCAGCATGACGAGTGTGGTCCCTGGAACTCAGCAACTCTGTCCAAGTGACTCCCACAGTCCAGTGACTCTTCAGTCCAAGTTTGGTGGAGGTAAGTCCTTGCCTCCCCACGCTAGACTGCATTGCTGGGTACCGCGTGATTTGCAGCTGCTCCGTTCCTGTGCACTCTTTCAGGATTTCCTTTGTGCACAGCCAAGCCTGGGTGCCCGACACTCTAACCTGCAGTGCACGACCTCCTGAGTTGTCCTCCGGCGTTGTGGGACCTTCTTTTGTGACTTCGGGTGAGCTCCGGTTCACTCCTCTTTGTAGTGCCTGTTCTGGCCCTTCTGCGGGTGCTGCCTGCTCTTAAGAGGGCTCCTTGTCTTGCTGGGTGCCCCCTCTGTCTCCTCACGCAATTGGCGACATCCTGGTTCCTCCTGGGCCACAGCAGCATCCAAAAACCCTAACCGTGATCCTTGCAGCTAGCAAGGCTTGTTTGCAGTCTTTCTGCGTGGGAACACCTCTGCAAGCTTCTTCACGACGTGGGACATCCATCCTCCAAAGAGGAAGTTCCTAGTCCTCTTTGTTCTTGCAGAATCCACAGCTTCTACTATCCAGTGGCAGCTTCTTTGCACCCTCAGCTGGCATTTCTTGGGCATCTGCCCACTCACGACTTGAGTGTGACTCTTGGACTTGGTCCCCTTGTTCCACAGGTACTCTTGTCTGGAAATCCATCATTGTTGCATTGCTGGTGTTGGTCTTCCTTGCAGAATTCCCCTATCACGACTTCTGTGCTCTCTGGGGAACTTAGGTGCACTTTGCACCCACTTTTCAGGGTCTTGGGGTAGGCTATTTCTCTAACCCTCACTGTTTTCTTACAGTCCCAGCGACCCTCTACAAGCTCACATAGGTTTGGGGTCCATTCGTAATTCACATTCCACTTTTGGAGTATATGGTTTGTGTTGCCCCTATACCTATGTGCTCTCATTGCAATCTATTGTGACTGTACATTGCCTGCATTGCTTTCTATTTGCTATTACTGCATATTTTGGTATTTTGGGCATATATCTTGTGTATATTTGCTATCCTCATACTGAGGGTACTCACTGAGATACTTTTGGCATATTTTCATAAAAATAAAGTACTTTTATTTTTAGTATATCTGTGTATTGTGTTTTCTTATGACATTGTGCATATGACACCAGTGGTATAGTAGGAGCTTTGCATGTCTCCTAGTTCAGCCTAAGATGCTCTGCTAAGCTACCTTTTCTATCAGCCTAGGCTGCTAGACACCTCTTCTACACTAATAAGGGATAACTGGACCTGGTGCAGAGTGTAAGTACCCCTTGGTACCACTACAAACCAGGCCAGCCTCCTACACCTGTTTTCTCCCCTTGTGCAATGCCACACATCAATGTTGCTTTATGCACTGCATTGCACTAAAATATAAAAAACATGCCATGTAGTATCATTTTAGTTACTATGATAAATATGCACATATCTAATTTACAGATAATTTACCCCTTTCGCCAGGCTCTAAATGAGCCCACTTCTGCTTGATATGCTGTGCTACATAGACAAGATGGAAATTAAACCTTTTACACTAGAGGGGCGGTATAGTTGGTTTTATTTCTAGTGACGTGATATATGTACAGGAGAATATACCCACATGCACGAATTTTAACTACGAAATGTCAAAATAATGACTTATTACCAAATAAAGGGAAAGGTTTTGCTGCTGCAATTCACAATCGACCACTTTCATTTACTGACGCTGTACTGTATTACATTTTTCTGCCAGTAAATATGCCCCTTGACATGCTGCGAAACTGTTTCTAACCATTTGACCAGACACGCAGGAGCTACAGATAACTTACACACATTGTAATCTTTTGTGACCTAAAAATGGTACATGATGTCCTTGGGGATCTCATAGATAAATCAGAATTCTTGGTCCTATTGTCCTTCCTGTAGGTCAAAACAAGACTTGAGGATTTTTGTTCATTTTGAGATAAGCAAGTTTGATAAAAGATGTCTGATATCTTCCCAACCGGAATACAGTACTGCTGTACTACAGGGAAAAAGTTCATCTACCTATTTCAGCGAATCTTTAACTAGCTAATTCCTGTTGTAAATTATTTTTCTGTGCTTTTAAGTGAACATGCATTACAGGCCTTAAATGCACCATACGCTAAATAAAAAAGACATGGACTGTAACCATGCATACATGCCTCAACATGGACAATAGGCCTTGATGCATTCACGCTCCATGTCTATTTCATTTAACGTAAGTGTGGTAGGCCTGGATTTTATATTCAATAAACAGGGCAAACAATACCCCACTGCGAATTTGGGTATATTTGATTTATAGTTGAGTCCAAATATAACATAAATTATAGTGTTCCCACTATGAATGACTTTATATGGGTTGTTTCATCATTAAAGCTTGTGAGGTAACTCATTCTTGCACTATAATGTCAACGAGAGTAAAAAAATGATAAGGAAATAGAAAATATCTGAAAATCGAAAATAATCCAATGATGGCTTTTGTGAATCAGCAGTGTAAGCAGCACAGTGGAAAAGTGAATAAGTGCAAAAAGAAATACGAGTACGTACAAAGTAAAACAACCACACCCAAATATTAGTAATCAACAGACACCTAAATGTTCTACCTGTATTTAATTGGTGATTGTTAGAAATGGGGTTTTTGGTTGGCAGTCAGGTTACCTTCTGTCCAAGCAAAAGCCCTCACTCTAGTCAGGGTAAGTCACACACTATCCAAGATTATCCTGTGCCCACCCTCTGGTAGCTTGGCACGAGCAGTCAGGCTTAACTTAGAAGGCAATGTGTAAAGTATTTGTGCAATAAATCATACAATACCACCATATAGCACCACAAAAATACACCACACAGTGTTTAGAAAAATATATAATATTTATCAGGATAATTGTAGGTCAAAAAGAATAAAGTTGCAATGGAAAATTGTAGAAATATCACAGGGAAGTGATATAAAGTGTCTTAAGTCTTTAGAATGCAATACAGTGTCTTTCAAGCACAAAGTACCTGGTTTCTGGTGGAAAATCTCCTCAGAGGGCCACAGGAGAAGAGATGCGTGGAAAAAGGGGTGTGTGCGTCGATTTCTCCTCAGCACACACAGACTTGCGTCGTTCTTTTCCACGCGGGGAAGTCGGGCGTCGTTTTCCGGCGAGCAGACAGTCTCTTTTTGTGGATCGCGGGGATTACCAGATGTCCCGGGTCTGTGCGTGGATTCTCCTGCTTGTTTTCCGGCTGCGCGTCGTTCTGCGGGGCTGCGCGTCGAAGTTTCGATCTCACGGTAGGCGTCGCGTCGATTTCTCCTTGGAAGTCGGGCGGCGTTGTCCTTGCGAGGCCGTGCGTCGAAAGTTTGGTCTCACGGCAGGCGTCGCGTCGATTTCTCCTTGGAAGTCGGGCGGCGTTGTCCTTGCGAGGCCGTGCGTCAAAGTTTCGCACTCACGGTGGGCGTCGCGTCGATTTCTCCTGGAAAGTCGAGCGGCTTTGTCCTTGCGAGGTTGTGCGTCGAAGTCTCGATCGTCCCGAGGGCGTCGCGTCGATCAGCGTCGGTGTGCGGCGTTTTTCTCGCCGCGAAACAAGCTGTGCGTCGAAATTTTCGGCGCACGGAGCGTCCAAGTGAAAGGAAGAAGTCTTTTTGGTCCTGAGACTTCAAGGAACAGGAGGCAAGCTCTATCCAAGCCCTTGGAGAGCACTTTCACAGCCAGACAAGAGTTCAGCAAGGCAGCAGGGCAACAGCAAGACAGCAGTCCTTTGTAGAAAGCAGACAGGTGAGTCCTTTGAGCAGCCAGGCAGTTCTTCTTGGCAGGATGTAGTTTCTGGTTCCGGTTTCTTCTCCAGCAAGTGTCTGATGAGGTAGGGCAGAGGCCCTGTTTTATACCCAAATGTGCCTTTGAAGTGGGGGAGACTTCAAAGAGGGGCTAAGAAGTGCACCAGGTCCCCTTTCAGTTCAATCCTGTCTGCCAGGGTCCCAGTAGGGGGTGTGGCAGTCCTTTGTGTGAGGGCAGGCCCTCCACCCTCCCAGCCCAGGAAGACCCATTCAAAATGCAGATGTATGCAAGTGAGGCTGAGTACCCTGTGTTTGGGGTGTGTCTGAGTGAATGCACAAGGAGCTGTCAACTAAACCTAGCCAGACGTGGATTGTAAGGCACAGAAGGATTTAAATGCAAAGAAATGCTCACTTTCTAAAAGTGGCATTTCTAGAATAGTAATATTAAATCCGACTTCACCAGTCAGTAGGATTTTGTATTACCATTCTGGCCATACTAAATATGACCTCCCTGCTCCTTTCAGATCAGCAGCTGCCACTTCAACAGTGTATGAGGGCAGCTCCAATGTTAGCCTATGACGGGAGCAGGTCTCCCAGTAGTGCAAAAACGAATTTAGGAGTTTTACACTACCAGGACATATAACTACACAGGTACATGTCCTGTCTTTTACCTACACAGCACCCTGCTCTAGGGGATACCCAGGGCACACATTAAGGGTGACTTATATGCAGAAAAAGGGGAGTTCTAGGCTTGGCAAGTACTTTTAAATGCCAAGTCGAGGTGGCAGTGAAACTGCACACACAGGCCTAGCAATGGTAGGCCTGAGACAAGGAAAAGGGGCTACTTAAGTGGGTGGCACAATCCGTGCTGCAGGTCCACTAGTAGCATTTAATCTATATGCCCTAGGCACCTGGAGTGCACATGACTGGGGACTTATAAGTAGATTAAATAGTTCAATCAGGTATGATCCAAGGTTACCATGTTTACAGAGAGAGAGCATATACACTTTATCACTGGTTAGCAGTGGTAAAGTGCGCAGAGTCTAAAAACCAGCAAAAACAGTATCCAAAAAGAGGAGGGAGGCAGGCAAAAAGTTAGGGGTGACTACCCTAAGGCTGTCAGGTCTAACATGTGTCCCCCCCAGCTGAAAGTGGGGAGAGCTACCCGACCTCCTGGGAGCTCTCATCGCTAAGGCGGAAGTACCTGGAGAGACCATCAGCATTGGCGTGGTCAACCCCTGGGCGATGTTCCACCGTAAAGTCCATCCCCTGTAGGGAAATGGACCACCTCAGAAGTTTTGGATTCTCACCCCTCATCTGCATGAGCCATCTGAGGGGCCTGTGGTCTGTCTGAACTAGGAAGTGAGTCCCAAACAGGTAGGGCCTCAGCTTCTTCAGTGCCCAGACCACAGCAAAAGCTTCTCTTTCAATAGCACTCCACCTCTGTTCCCGTGGTAATAGCCTTCTGCTAATAAAGACTACCGGTTGATCTTGGCCCTCCTCATTTAGCTGTGCTAGGACTGCCCCTATGCCATGCTCTGAAGCGTCTGTCTGCACGATAAATTCCTGGGAGTAGTCAGGGGCCTTGAGCACGGGGGCCGTGCACATGGCTTCCTTCAGGGCGTCAAAGGCTTTCTGACAAGCCTCTGTCCAATTCACCAACCTAGGTTGCTTCTTGGACGTGAGTTCTGTCAAGGGGGACACAATGGTACCATAGCCCTTGACAAACCTGCGGTAGTATCCGGTGAGGCCTAAAAAGGCTCTCACCTCAGTCTGGGTTCGAGGTGGTTGCCAGGCCTTGATAGTTTCGATCTTGGCCTGGAGTGGCTGCACCTTGCCACCACCTACTAGGTGTCCCAAGTACACCACGGAACCCTGCCCAATCTGGCACTTACTAGCCTTGATGGTCAGGCCTGCCTGTTGCAGGGCCTGAAGCACCTCCTTGAGGTGGAGCAGGTGTTCCTCCCAGCTGGAACTGTAGACAGCTATGTCATCCAGGTAGGCTGCACAGAAGGCATCCTTGCCAGCCAGGACCCCGTTAACCAACCGTTGGAAGGTAGCGGGGGCATTTTTCAATCCAAACGGCATCACCCGGAACTGGTAATGGCCGTCAGGGGTGGAAAAGGCGGACCTTTCCTTAGCCCCCTCAGTCAGGGCGATCTGCCAGTACCCTGAAGTAAGATCAAACGTACTCAGGAACTTGGCAGCGCCTAGCCTGTCCACGAGCTCATCAGCTCGGGGGATGGGGTGAGCATCAGTCCGTGTGACTGAGTTGAGACCCCGGTAGTCCACGCAGAACCGGAGTTCTGGCTTCGCGCCTGGGGCAGTAGCCTTGGGGACCAACACCACTGGGCTGGCCCAGGGACTACTGGACTTCTCAATAACCCCTAGCGTCAACATCTTGGAGACCTCCTCCTTGATGCTGGCCTTCACCTTATCTGACAACCTGTAAATTTTGTTCTTCACAGGGAGACTGTCACCGGTGTCAATATCATGAACACAGAGGTGGGTCAGTCCAGGAGTAAGGGAGAAGAGGGGGGAGAACTGCTCCAACAGCTCATAGCAGTCTCCTTTCTGGTTTAGAGTCAGGGAGTCAGACAGAATGACCCCGCTTACGGACCCATCACCTTCTTGGGCAGAGAGGAGGTCAGGGAGAGGTTCACTCTCCTCTTCCATTCCTTCATCTGTGACCAGAAGCATGTTGATCTCCGACCTCTCAAAATGAGCTTTTAGTCGGTTCACGTGGAGCACCCTTAGGGGGTTCCTAGGGGTTTGGAGGTCCACTAGGTAAGTGGCCTCCCCTTTCCGCTCCTTTATTTCAAATGGGCCAGACCAGCGGTCCTGGAGAGCTCTGGGCTCTACTGGCTCCATTACCCACACTTTGTCTCCAGGTTGAAACTCTACCAGAGTGGCCTTCTGGTCATACCATTGTTTCATCACCTCTTGACTGGCCTCCAGGTTACTTTGGGCCTCTTTCCAGAAGCGGGTCATCTGATTGCGGAGGGCCAACATGTAGCTGACCACGTCCTGAGGGGGTGTCTTTGGAGCGTTCTCCAATCCCTCCTTGACAATGCTTAAGGGTCCCCTGACGGGGTACCCATAGAGAAGCTCAAAGGGACTGAACCCTACCCCCCTCTGGGGGACCTCTCTGTAAGCAAAGAGAAGGCATGGTAAGAGGACGTCCCATTTACGCCTCATGGCCTCAGGGAGGCCACCAATCATGCCTTTCAGGGTCTTGTTGAATCTCTCCACAAGCCCATTAGACTGGGGGTGATAGGGTGTGGTGAACTTGTAGGTTACACCACACGCATCCCACAGATGCTTCATGTACGCGGACATGAAGTTAGTGCCTCTGTCAGACACTATCTCCTTGGGGAATCCCACACGGGTAAATATCCCCATCAGGGTTCTGGCTACCACCGATGCAGTTACGGTCCTCAGAGGGATTGCCTCTGGGTACCGGGTGGCATGGTCCACCAAAACCAGGATAAACCTGTTGCCTAAGGCAGTTTTGGGGTCCAAGGGGCCAACAATGTCGACGCCCACCCTTTCAAAGGGGGTGCCAACGACAGGAAGTGGAATCAGGGGGGTTTTAACCCTCTTTCCTGCTTTACCACTAGCCTGGCAGGTAGGACAAGCCCTGCAGAATTTGTCTGAGTGTGTCCTCATTTTGGGCCAGTGAAAGTGGGTGACAAGCCTGTTGAAGGTCTTGTCTTGTCCCAAATGTCCTGCCAGGGGAATGTCGTGAGCCAGACCCAGTAGGAAGGCTCGGTAACATTGGGGGACCACCAGCACACGTGCTGCCCCAAAGACCGGAACCCTAGGCTCACTGTAGAGGAGATCATTCTCCCAATATAGGTGGTGATTGCCAGAGGCGTCACCTGCTGCCTGGTTTAAGGCTTGTTTCCTCAACCCTTCTAGAGTGGGACACTCTTTCTGCGCCTTGCAGAATTCCTCCCTGGTGGGTGCACCCTCAACTTGCCAGCCAGCAAGCTCCGGTAAGTCACCTAGGGTGGCAATGTCTTCCCCAGTTGGCTCGGGAGTCTCCTCCTCAGGAGCCCCGTCAGCCACTGTGGGAACTTCTGGGGCCGGTTTCCCGCGCCCCTTGTCCCTCCTCTTGGCAGCTCCCTGGGCCATCGTTCCAGGCTCCAGATGCCCTTGACTTCCCTCTCGGTCAGCCATGGACCGGGTGGTCATGCAGACCCACTCAGGTAACCCTAACATCTCCAGGTGAGATCTGAGCTCTACTTCTTTCCAAGCAGTATGCTCTAGATCATTGCCTAACAGACAATCTACAGGCATGGCAGGACTCACAGCTACTTTCAGAGTACCAGAGACCCCCCCCCACTCAAAGGGAACCCGAGCCACCGGTAGGTGACTCTCGCGATTGTCAGCGACTATGACCTGGTGGAATGTATTAGGGATTATCTGCTCTGTGGACACCAGCTGACTCTTGATAGTAGTCATACTGGCTCCTGTGTCACGCAGAGCCTCCACCTTCTGCCCATCAATGAGGACCCACTGCCGGTACTTGGAAGTATTTTTAGGCATGTGGACCTTGGACATCATTTCTCCTTCTCCCAGGGACACTAGGGAAATCTCTACCTGCTCCCCAAAGCTAGTTGGGTCCATCTCCCCCCCGAGTGCTACACTAGTCAACCCAGGTGCCTGTCCGGTAGTGGACGGTGCCCTCTTGGGGCACTGTGGATCGCCTTTGTAGTGACCATATTGGTAACACTCCATGCATTTGGGGCTAGATTTTCCTGACCTGTCAAATGTCCCTGGCTTCTTCCCAAATTTGGAAAAGGAAGGGTTGCCACCCCCTCCCTGGGAATTCTTTTGGGGGCCTTTAGAGAGTTCCTTATCTGTAAGTTTATCTCCCCCCTCTTTCTTCTGTTGGGAACCCTGACCACCTTTGTGGGAGTCCCCCCCAGGTACCTTTTTGGACACTCTGGTGCTAACCCAGAGGTCCGCCTCCTCAGCAAGCTTCCTGGGATCAGTCAGCTTACTATCCACTAGGTGCTGGCGCAAATCGGTATAAGTAACATTAAGCATATGCTCTCTCAGGAGCAAGTCATATAAACCTTTATAATCTGCTACTTTGTTGCCCCGCACCCATCCATTCAGTGCCTTACTAGAGAAATCAAAGAAATCTACCCATGTTTGTGTGGTTTGTTTGGTGCTGTCCCTGAACCTCTGACGGTATCCCTCAGGGGTCAGCCCAAACTTGGCAAGTAAAGTGGCTTTCTGGAGTGGGTATGTGTTTTGATCCGGTGGATCCAATGTGAGAAGTGTGTCCCTCCCCAATGGCGGCACATAACCCCACATAGCTACCCCCCATTGCCCTTCAGGAACCTCATGAGCCCTTAGTGCAACTTCATAAGCAGCTAACCATTTATCTATGTCATCTCCCACCACAAAACTGGGCACCACATTTTTGGGTATACGAACCTTCTTTTCTCCAGCAGGTCCTGTCTGTATGCTGCCACCATTATTGCTGGATTCAGACTGTCTTGCCTTGATCTCCAGCTCCTTGAGACTCAGTTCATGAGCCAACAATAGTTTCTTTTCAGCCAACGCTCTTTCAGCTTCCACTTGTTTGGCTGCTCTTTCAGCTTCTGCTTGTTTGGCTGCCCTTTCAGCTTCTGCTTGAATCTGTTTGGCTGTTCTTTCAGCTTCAATCTGTTTGGCTGCTCTTTCAGCCTCAGCTTGTTTGGCTTCTCTTTCTGCCCTCCTCTCCTCCTGTTGTGCCTCAATTTTCAGTTTTGCCATTTGCAATTGGAACTCCCTTTCCTCTCTCCTTTCCTCTGCGGTCAGGCTTTGCATGGAGACACTGCTCCCTGGTCTGGAAGGGTGCACAATTGCAGTGGTAACACCATCCATAGATAGTGAAAATCCTTCTGAGGGGCCATTTTATGGCTCCTCTTCCTCATCATCCTCTAAATGGGCTTCTGCCCAGGCCCTCAGCGCCACTTGAAAGTCCTCCTTTCTGGAGGCCCCTTGGGTGGGTACCCTTAATGCCCTGCAGAATCCTCTTAGTTGTTTGACCGTGTATGTATCCAACTGGACTAGGTCAAAGTCCCCTGTCTGAGACCCAGTCAGAGACATGTTGAGTGAGGATTTAGTTTTTGAAAATTGTCAGGAAAAAACGGATTTTCAAAAAGAGATAAAAACCAAGTTGACCTTCAACTGTGGGTAGGTAGTGAAATACTTAGCTACTGTATGTCACTGCACAAATACAAGTCCTATCCTCACCGCTGATCACCAATGTTAGAAATGGGGTTTTTGGTTGGCAGTCAGGTTACCTCCTGTCCAAGCAAAAGCCCTCACTCTAGTCAGGGTAAGTCACACACTATCCAAGATTATCCTGTGCCCACCCTCTGGTAGCTTGGCACGAGCAGTCAGGCTTAACTTAGAAGGCAATGTGTAAAGTATTTGTGCAATAAATCATACAATACCACCATATAGCACCACAAAAATACACCACACAGTGTTTAGAAAAATATATAATATTTATCAGGATAATTGTAGGTCAAAAAGAATAAAGTTGCAATGGAAAATTGTAGAAATATCACAGGGAAGTGATATAAAGTGTCTTAAGTCTTTAGAATGCAATACAGTGTCTTTCAAGCACAAAGTACCTGGTTTCTGGTGGAAAATCTCCTCAGAGGGCCACAGGAGAAGAGATGAGTGGAAAAAGGGGTGTGTGCGTCGATTTCTCCTCAGCACACACAGACTTGCGTCGTTCTTTTCCACGCGGGGAAGTCGGGCGTCGTTTTCCGGCGAGCAGACAGTCTCTTTTTGTGGATCGCGGGGATTACCAGATGTCCCGGGTCTGTGCGTGGATTCTCCTGCTTGTTTTCCGGCTGCGCGTCGTTCTGCGGGGCTGCGCGTCGAAGTTTCGATCTCACGGTAGGCGTTGCGTCGATTTCTCCTTGGAAGTCGGGCGGCGTTGTCCTTGCGAGGCCGTGCGTCGAAAGTTTGGTCTCACGGCAGGCGTCGCGTCGATTTCTCCTTGGAAGTCGGGCGGCGTTGTCCTTGCGAGGCCGTGCGTCAAAGTTTCGCACTCACGGTGGGCATCGCGTCGATTTCTCCTGGAAAGTCGAGCGGCTTTGTCCTTGCGAGGTTGTGCGTCGAAGTCTCGATCGTCCCGAGGGCGTCGCGTCGATCAGCGTCGGTGTGCGGCGTTTTTCTCGCCGCGAAACAAGCTGTGCGTCGAAATTTTCGGCGCACGGAGCGTCCAAGTGAAAGGAAGAAGTCTTTTTGGTCCTGAGACTTCAAGGAACAGGAGGCAAGCTCTATCCAAGCCCTTGGAGAGCACTTTCACAGCCAGACAAGAGTTCAGCAAGGCAGCAGGGCAACAGCAAGACAGCAGTCCTTTGTAGAAAGCAGACAGGTGAGTCCTTTGAGCAGCCAGGCAGTTCTTCTTGGCAGGATGTAGTTTCTGGTTCCGGTTTCTTCTCCAGCAAGTGTCTGATGAGGTAGGGCAGAGGCCCTGTTTTATACCCAAATGTGCCTTTGAAGTGGGGGAGACTTCAAAGAGGGGCTAAGAAGTGCACCAGGTCCCCTTTCAGTTCAATCCTGTCTGCCAGGGTCCCAGTAGGGGGTGTGGCAGTCCTTTGTGTGAGGGCAGGCCCTCCACCCTCCCAGCCCAGGAAGACCCATTCAAAATGCAGATGTATGCAAGTGAGGCTGAGTACCCTGTGTTTGGGGTGTGTCTGAGTGAATGCACAAGGAGCTGTCAACTAAACCTAGCCAGACGTGGATTGTAAGGCACAGAAGGATTTAAATGCAAAGAAATGCTCACTTTCTAAAAGTGGCATTTCTAGAATAGTAATATTAAATCCGACTTCACCAGTCAGTAGGATTTTGTATTACCATTCTGGCCATACTAAATATGACCTCCCTGCTCCTTTCAGATCAGCAGCTGCCACTTCAACAGTGTATGAGGGCAGCCCCAATGTTAGCCTATGAAGGGAGCAGGTCTCCCAGTAGTGCAAAAACGAATTTAGGAGTTTTACACTACCAGGACATATAACTACACAGGTACATGTCCTGTCTTTTACCTACACAGCACCCTGCTCTAGGGGATACCCAGGGCACACATTAAGGGTGACTTATATGCAGAAAAAGGGGAGTTCTAGGCTTGGCAAGTACTTTTAAATGCCAAGTCGAGGTGGCAGTGAAACTGCACACACAGGCCTAGCAATGGTAGGCCTGAGACAAGGAAAAGGGGCTACTTAAGTGGGTGGCACAATCCGTGCTGCAGGTCCACTAGTAGCATTTAATCTATATGCCCTAGGCACCTGGAGTGCACATGACTGGGGACTTATAAGTAGATTAAATAGTTCAATCAGGTATGATCCAAGGTTACCATGTTTACAGAGAGAGAGCATATACACTTTATCACTGGTTAGCAGTGGTAAAGTGCGCAGAGTCTAAAAACCAGCAAAAACAGTATCCAAAAAGAGGAGGGAGGCAGGCAAAAAGTTAGGGGTGACTACCCTAAGGCTGTCAGGTCTAACAGTGATATATTCAGTAGTAATAGAAGAATCATTCAGGTTCTTGTGCCTGTTGACCTTTAAACTTCAGGAGTCAGAAATATGGAAGGTTGATGTTACAATTTAAACAAGTCACCATTCAGACAACAGGTGCTGAAAGCGAATGTAAATACCATCCAAAAAGATTAGGAGAACATAGCAATTGACAGCAATGTTCAAAACATCGAGAGTTATTTTCATGTCCCGGTAGAAGGATCTTGTTTTAATGCAACTCCATGCCGAATGCGTTATTGAGTAATAAGAGATTAGTAGATAAATAGACTAGGAATGCGTGATGGACAATCTTTGGCGTGTATATTACATTCGCTCATCTTATCATTAGTTGCTGAGGTGTTTATTGCCATAATGCTAATTATTGATTTGCAGAAATATAGCAGTCTAACCATTATAAAATGCCGACGCCTTCATGTGCTCTGATTTTGGGAATTTGGTATACCTCCCACCATATTAGTCACCTGCAAGATTACAATATTTTTTAACACTTTTGTCGGATTCCAAGTACACCTAATTCTGTTGAGCAGAACCGCAATCTTTATAGTATCCTCTGATAGCTAAGGAATATGACCCCAAAAAATATTAGGGTTATAATGAAAGGACAGGGTGGACATCAATTAAATAAAACAAGAATAGTAGCCAAAATCCTGGTTTACATACCCTTTGACCACCAATGGTTTCAAAGGATAGAGCTCTGTTGGGGCACGATTATCCTCAGTATGATAAACAGATACATGCCCTGCCCTGGGTGCCCACCTGCATGTAATACTGGTGTTCTAACGTTTATTTTGGCCCTGACAACAAGCTAATCTAGCATAGGCACAGATAGCTAGGCATGTCTATGTTGTGAATCCCGGAGGGTTGTACAAAGCGTGTCCTCTTAGTAGATAGTGGACTACTTTCCATGCTCTGGATGTATCACTTAAAGCATTGATGGCAGCATATTATTTGTTGGAACTCTGTTATTTAACAAACTTTATTATGTGTGAGAGTGTGGTATACTAATTCCTCTCGTGTAAAGAACCAACTGTTATGTGAAAACCAGAACTTTCCGACAACATCTCATGTGCATGTTGAGTGCATGTGTGTACCATGAGTATAAAGCCCATGCATGGTGGTAGAACTCTGTGTGGCAGATTTAGTAAGACATTGCACAACATAAAGTGGCAAATTCTGGAATGGGGTTCTAGGGCCAGATGTAGGTACAAAAAAATTAGCGACTCGCAATTTGCGAGCATGTGCGACTCACAATTTGCGTGTCGCTAACTGGAATGCAGGTAGAAAGTGCGCAGACAAATTGCGACTCGCACCCGGAGTCACACCTCTGATAGCGAGTCCGCTGTTTGCGAGGTCTCTTTTGCGACTGTGCAAAAAACGGACTCGCAATTTGCGAGTGGGTGTCGCAAATAGCGACTGTGCTGAAAATTTAAAGCAGGTGCTGCAGAACACTCCAGAAACCACTCCAGAACACTCAGGAAAACACTTCCTGGCACATGATGATGACATCACAGCCAGGAAGTTTACAAATACACCTGGGAGGAGGGAGGACCACACCCTTTTTTAACTGCAGCACAGCTAACAGAGCACAAGCAACCATGGCTGACACTCCCAGGAAGAGAAAGCTCAAGTTTGCAGAGAAGGAGCTGGAGGTGCTCACGGATGAGTGCTGTCAGCACCATGATGAGCTTTTTGGGAAGGCAGCCCTCAATGTGCCAGACTCTGACAAAAAACTAATTTGGCAGGAAATCCAGGAGAAGGTAAACTCCCTGGGGGTCAGCCACAGGAGTGTGGATGAACTAAAGAAGAGGAGGTACGACCTCCGCTCCCGGACCAAGGAGAGGGTGGCAGAAAGGCTCCGGGAGATGAAAGGCACAGGATGGGGACCATCTTCCATACCACCACCCACACCCCTGGAGGAAAGGGTTGAGGAGACCCTGGAGCCGGAGGCTGTTACTGGAATTGGAGAACTGGACACCTCTGAGCCTGGACCATCAACCGGTGAGTACCATGTGATATGCCTGTACCCCCATCAATGCCATACCCCCACCCACCATGTACACAGGGGCATGCACAACCAAGATAGTTCCATGTCAGAGTAGCAAACAACAGAATGATAAATGATGGGCAATGTAGTCAAGTAGGCACTTCATAGGCAAATGTTTATTAGGAAGTGTTTAACAGATAGGAGACACTGACAGTGTTTTCCCCATGTCCCACAGGTCTCCCACAAGACACCCCCACCAGCCAAAGCAGCCAGGTGCCAATGGTCAGCCAGTCCCAAGAGGAGACAACATGACCAGCCACCACTCCCACCTGCACCACAAACACCATCCCCTCTCTGGCAACACCTGTTGCAACAGTGGTCTTGGAGCCTGCACCAGGTACAATCCGGAGTGCCACAACAGACATCACAGGGCCTCCACCGCTGCGCAGGCGACTCAGGATGAGGAGAGCAGGGCAGCAGGCAGAGTCAGGGCTTCCATACACAACACCAACGGAGGCCCAACTGCTACGGGGTCAGCGCCTGCAAAATCAACAGTTAGGGCTGATTAGTGGGGTTCTGCAGCGCTTCGAGAGGAACCATGCCAACAGCATGCAGCATGTGCATGCACAACTGGAGGTCATTGGGAACAACACTGGTGACCTAGCCCTGTCAATGCGCAAACTGGTGGCTGGACTGCTAACGCAGAGTGAGGGTGCGCAGCTCAGGGACCGCCAGCTGCTCCAAAGGCTGGACAGGATGGCCTCCTCTATCGTCAGACTGCCAGTGAACACAACTGGGCTGTCAAGGAGAACAGTCAGCCTCAGGGTTGACATGGGCCACTTTGCGGGTGATGTGGCACGGGGACTGGGCCAGATCACCCATGCAATAGACCTTATGGAGGCACGGCAGGTGATCAGGGGTACAGTTGACACCCCACAAGACAGTGAGGAGGGCTCCACTGTCAGCAGTGTCTCTGCTGGTGACACCAGGGTGCTACGGAGTGGGAGTACAAGGCAGAGCACTGCTGAGCAACCTGGTACCAGCCAGGCTGGCCGAGACCGCCGTAGGCTGTGAGCTAAACACTGTCCCTGATGTTGGGGCACATGATGGCAATGTATCCCATGCCAGGTGGTCATTTGAAGTCCCTGAACAGTTTTTCCTTGTATATAGTTTGGTTTTTGCACATATTAAATCATTTGTTCGTTACACTTAACACATGGAGTGTTTGTTCTATTGGTGAGTATGGTAGAAGTTGGCACGTACCTTCCAAAGTATTGGGTTGCAATGTGTTCCCGTCTCAGTCTGCCTTGATTTGCGATGCTCCTATCCCCATGATGGCGATGTGGTTGCTCTTGCTCTTCATCCTCAGAATCTGGGTCTGCAGGGGTGAGAGGTAGGCCACGTCGGGTGGCAATGTTGTGCAGGATAGCGCATGCAACAACTATTTTGAAAGCCGTTATGGGGGTATACTGGAGGGCATCTCCACTTCGGTGGAGGCATCTGAACCGTGCTTTCAGCAGTCCGAAGGTTCTTTCAATCAAGTTCCTGGTCCTCTTATGTGCACTGTTGTATTCGCCTCTCACATTCATTGCTGGGTGTTAAGTACGGAGTCAGTATCCATGGCCGTAGTGCATATGCACTGTCACCTGTTGGGCACAAAACATACACTGTTAGCAAGTCGTGGTTGGTTTGCACATTGATCTGTGTGCATGTCTACAAGGTGCATGCAGCTCTACCTCGGAGGTATCCGTCTCCAAACTCCCCACGTTCCAGGCGTTGGTGTATCCCACTGTGCCTAAAAATGTAGGAGTCATGAGTACCGCCTGGAAATTTGGCAACCATGTCAGTGATGACATAATGGGCGTCACATACCACCTGAATATTGAGTGAGTGGGTACACTTTCTATTGCGGAACAGATATTCCAGGTTTGCAGGAGGGCATATCTGAATATGTGTCCCATCTACACACCCTATGACATGGGGAAAGTTGGCAATTCGGTAAAAGTCTAACTTGGTGCTGTTAATTTCTGTCTCATTCCTGGGTAGGTATATGTATCGGGACATGTGTGTGAGTAAGGCATCTAGGAATGCCCTGAAGAACCTTGATAGTGCTCTTTGGGATACCCCACCTGCCACAGCAATGACCCCCTGATAGCTTCCCGAGGCCAAGAGGTGCAGTGAGCATAGCACTTGCACATGCGTAGGGATGGCGCAGCTGCGCACAGTCTGGCGTTCTAGCTGTGGTTTGAGTAATTCTATTAAATCTAGTATAGCTGCGCTGCTAAGTCTGTATTTGTCATATATTTCCTCCTCAGTTTGCTGGAAAAGAGTCTGCCTTGTTCTGTAAATCTTCTCCTGTCTCTGGCTCCTCCTCCTCTGCTGGGCTGCGTGGGCTCTCCTCCTCACTGCTATCAGGTATATCTCCGCCATCTTGTGTAACCCAGATGTCTTCTGGGTCCCCTTTTATACTTTGGTAATGATTACCACCTGCTCTGAGTTAGTGGTAAATTGGACATGCAAACTGGGCTTTTTGCGACTAGTCGCAATTTGCGAGTTGCTATTGCATATGGTTTGCGACTCGCAAATTGCGACTTCCTATTAGCGGGTCGCAATATGGGGTCGCAAATTTTGCGAGTCGGTAACGGCTCGCATCGCATTTTGCGAGTCGGAAATGGGATTTTTGCATCCCATTTCCGATTTTGCCGAGTCGCAAATAGCGATTCGGGCCATTTGCGACTCGCAAAAGTTTGCTACATCTGGCCCTTACTTCCAGAGTAAAAGGTACTGCTTTACATCAATGAGATGTTGCACTTATAGCATTTTGGCATTAAACCCTTAAGGGCATATTTATACTCTGTTCTCGCCGAATTTGCATCAAAATATTTGACGCAAATTCAGCGCAAACCTAACACCAGATTTATTCTTTGACCCTGACCCAGCAAACGTCAAAATTCAGCAGTGTGCATCATTTTCTGGATGGGGGAAACCGCCTTGCGTTAATGACATGTAAGGTAGGCGTTCCCGTCCAAAAAATGACCTTAATGCATGTGCGCCTTATTTATATTCCCACATCATTTTGACGCACAGGAGGGGGTGGGCCTTAAAAAATGGTGCACAGCCTGATTTGTGCAATTTTTTAATGCCTGGGTTAGGGCAGGCGTTAAGGGACATGTGGGCTCATTTCCATGGTCTCTGACCATGAAAGCAGTCCACAGGTGCCCTTCCCTGCCCCCAGGGACACCCCCTGCCACCCTTGCCCACCCCTGGAGGACACCCATAGATGGGGGACCTATCCCAGGTAAGTACAGGTAAGTTTAGGTTAGTACATTTTAAATTTATTTTTTAAGTGGCATAGGAGGGCCTAATTTGGGCCCCCCTACATGCCACTGTGTCCAAAGACCATGCCCAGGGATCAGAAGTCCTCTGGGATTGGCCATTGGGCAGCGGGGCATGACTCCTGTCTTTGCTAAGACAGGAGTCATTTCAATGGGGGTTGTGCGTCAAAAAATGGTGCAAGTCCGGTTAGAGCCATGATTTTTTACTCTAACCTGAATTGCACCATTTTTTGACCCAAAACCCCCATTTTTCCCTACGCCTGCGCTGCCCGGTTTGAGTCTTTTTTTTTTACTCTAACCAGCCTGCAGCGCCGTCTAACCTCAATCCATAAATAAAGAGCCCGTCTGGCGTGTTGGAATGGTGTTATCCGGCGGTAAATAATTTGACGCCGGCGCTGGTTTGCATCAAAAAGAATAAATATGGTCCTTAATTTTTTTATTCAAATACCATTCTAGTATAATAGGAAAACTGGGCTTTGAGTAAAAAATAATAACACTTGTTTAAAGCAGGCCTAAAGTTTGAGAAATGGTTTCATTTCTTCAAACATTTTACACATTGCATGTGTGTTGCACTGTACAGTATGCATTCAAAGTGTGAAATGTTATAAAAAATGTCTAGGCATAGGAGTTTTTACAGGGACTGTTAGAAATGGGATTTATAGTTGGCAGAGGTATACACCCTTCTCCAAGTAGGGACCACAATCCTAGTCAGGGTAAGTCACACACAATCCAAATTATCCTGTGCCCACCCGGCAAAAAAGTGACTGTCCACCCGCCGGGCCCGCACGCTGACACCAGTGTGACGGTGACCAAGAGCCCACCCTAGGTTGACCTCTCCACGATGATGCCTGTAGAGGGAATCCCAAGGACTCCCCCAAACGACGCCAAAGGACCCACTGCACTCGTAGCCCCCAGGCCTTGGAGAAACGACACCCGGTTGCAGCGATGATCAACAGGTGGCCCTCTTCCCTGTCTGACCGGGGGTGTGCCGGAGACTCCCCCCTCGCCTGCAGCCCGTGAGTGACCCCCGGGTTCCCCTCATAGAGTGTTATTGGTAAGCCGACACCCTGTTTGCACCCTGGACCTGGCTGCCCCAGTGCTGCTGAAGGTGTGGAACTGGTGCCTACTTGGGGCCCCTCCAGTGTCCCTCTAATCCCCCTGGGTCTGCCCTCCGAGTCACGGGTACTTACCTGCTGGCAGACCGAATTCTGAATACCCGCTGTCTCCATAGGAGCCCACGTTAAAATTGCTCAACTTTGACCTCTGCACCCGGGGGGGCCCGTGTTGGTGGGTGTTTGGAGTTGACTTGAACCCCCAAAGGTGGACTACCTATACCCCCAGAGACTGAAACTGTAAGTCGTGTACTTACCTCTAAAACTGTACTTTATTTTCTTCCCGCAGGAACTGTTATGAAAATGCACTGAGTCCACTTTTAAAGTAGATATTCTCTGTTTTCTTAAAAACTGTTTACTTGACTAAAGTGAAACAAAGTAACATTGATGTCTATGCTAAGTACTTACCTGCAACAGTATTTACTTCTGAACTGAGTCTTGTGGTTCTAGTAATAAGGTAACAAAAATATATTTTTCTACATAAAATCCTATTGGTCTGGAGTTAAGTCATGAAGTGTGTATTTCTTCTATTGCTTTTGTGTGTACAACAGATGCATCTGGATTATCTACTACTGCCTCTGTCAAGCCTCTTAGGGAACCCTTTGACTCTGTGCACACTATATCTCATTTTGATATAGTATATAGAGAGCCAGCTTCCTATAGTAATAAAAAATCCAACATCCCCAATAAGCAGGGTTCTCTATTACCATTCTGGTCATACTAAATATGACCTGGTTACCCCTTTATGATCAGAATCTACCACTCAAACAGTATATGAGGGTAGCCCTAATGCTATCCGATGAAAGGAGCAGGCCTCACAGCAGGGGAAAATGAATTTAGGAGTTTCCCACTACCAGGACATATAAAACACACATGTACATGTCCTGCCTTTTACCTACATAGCACCCCGCCCTAAGGATTACCTCGGGCCTACCTTAGGGGTGATGTATGGGTAGAAAAAGGGGAATTTAAGGCTTGGCAAGTACCTTGAAATGCCAAGTCGAAGTGGCATTGAAACTGCACACAAAGGCCTTGCAATGGTAGGCTTGAGACATGGTTAAGAGGCTACTTATGTGGGTGGCACAACAACCAGTGCTGCAGGCCCACTAATAGTAATCAATTTACAAGCCCTGGACACTTGTAGTGCACCTTACTAGGGACTTACAATTAAATAAACTGTGCCAATTGGGTATGAGCCAATATTACCATGTTATTAGGGAGGAAGCACATGCATTTTAGCACTGGTGGGCATTGGTAAAGTGACTAGAGTACTAAAGCTAGCAAAAATGAGGCCAGAAAAAGAAGAGGAGAAAGGCAAAAGGTTTGGGGGTGACCCTGCAGAGAGGCCATTTCCAACAGGGACAATGTACTTTCAGTGCAAAACCTAAGCTAGACATAACTAATACATCTTTGAATCATGGTGCGTACGATGCTCAAGGTGCTTAGCACCTTGTTTATACACTAGCACAGATGAAGGGAGAAGCGGGTCATTTTTCATAAATATGGCTATGTGTTTGCTTCACCCCCTTGTGCAATGCAACACATCAACTGTGCAAAAAAAGTTTCCCACTTTTCAATGCTTTGATCAACCATATGTTTTTTTTCCTTTGCAGGTGAAATTATTTTCTGAGTCATCCTGTGGATTCTTTGACCTGGTTCTTCTTTCTTCCTGACGTGAAGGGCAGATTATAGTCTGACTTGTTCATGGCAACATAATTCATCATTTACATCAAGTAATATCAGTCTGCCAAGGCTGTTTTTTGCCTTTGTGTCATTTCCTCATTACTGTTGCATCTTAAGAAGATACCTAACACCCTTTTTTGTGTTGTACTGTATAGGATGCCTTATTTGCTACTGGTAGGAGATGATCTTCTTTTGAGCATTTGAGAAGGAACTGAACAGTCCTTCTTTGCGTCCAGTCCCTGACACATTTTTATGATGGCAATAAGTGGTGTGTCGATTGAAGATTGAGTACTGTTCTTCTGCTTTGAACGTTTCTATGACTCTAGCAAGAATTGAGTCTGACAACATAATTTACATTAATTAAGTGTATGACACTGTTAAGAAAACAAAACTGGTAAGTTGATAACATAGGTGTAGCATTAAAAGGATATTAGTCGGCCCATGTAGATTGGACATATACGTTTCTGATTAAACCATGATGTTGTAGTGGATCCTGTTAGTTTTATTGGGACTCAGGAGGATAGCTTAGCCGTTTGGCTTGCAGGCCTGTGCCCCCATCACCTAGTAACTTTTAACCTACTTAGTTTGCTCTGTTGTAGCCCATTTATATTAGTTTTTCTTTTAAAATGGTTACCATATGTATAGTTAGAGAAATGTTTTGATTTTGCGTTATCAGTGCTACTTTGTGAAGCCATCACTATCAGCGTCATGATCAGGTGATGTCCATAGGTAGGTACATCATGTCCCCTTCTCACTTATGTGTGACAGGAACATAATGTACACTTGTAGTGTATTATTTACATAATTGCCACCACACGTATGCCTCCTTATCTATTGTTTTGCAAGTTACCTGGTGTGTATAAATACATCTCACACAGACAGGGTTATCAGAGGGATTCCTTCCTATGTAAAGGTTAGGAGCTGCAAGATGCCATGAATTCTTTACATGTCTTGGAAAAGAGGACAGAAAGTGGTGCGGTGGTAGTACATTCTACCAGCTCTGACATATTGGTAGCCCTCCAGATTCCCCATATGCAGCACAGAGAATCTCTTTAGATTCAACAAGCCTATTTTGCATGTATATAATGCTTACAAAATCTCTGATGATTATTTCAGGGGAAGACTCATGACTTATCTTGAAATATTTGCTAGCCAATGAAGACAATCTTATGGACTGCAATTGTACCTTTGACCTCTTGAGATATATGATGGTAGGAAGGTTTGGATTCCTCTTGTAGACCAGACAGGTCCACCAGTTGTATTACACAGATGTCCATTACCACACTGCAAACTCTCCCACCAAGATGTGGCTACCTCTGCAATTGAGAGCCTTTGAAGTTGCAGAGTGAGAATGGTAGTAGTGCAACTTATGGCAAGTGGCACTGCTTGAGTCCTAATCTGTATAATGGCCATAATACCTATTAGAAGGAACCATTAAGTATGCCAAAATTGAAGGGCATCAATAAGAATGAGTATCCCCGACTGACTGTACAGATGTTTAATCTCAGGAGGCTTTTCATTACCCTCACGGTTCCCTGAAATTTCTATTTTAGCTTAGTTTAGGGTTCATCATTCGTTTATGGCAGACAGTAAACATGTACCTCTGCCCTGTAGGCTGAAAGCAATACATCCTATCCCATTTTTCCATGTCCTGACTAGTGACATAATTCATGCTATTTTGGGGTACAATAGATGCACCCGTTGGTGATATCCCCTGGCCTCTCAAATTAAAATAAATACTGCAGCACCCATCTGTATATGGGCCTCCTAGATCTTTCTTTGTAATAAATATGGATATTTGTGAACATTATCTAGCCTGATTTTGCAAGAGAAATTATGACTATCAGAATTATTAAGAACAGAAGACAGATAATCATTACCTTCACGTGCACCTATTTTTAGTGCTAATATAAATAGAGGAAACCTGCTCCCTATAGAGAAAAGAATATGGATAGCCCATCCTCCAATTACTTTTTGCCATTCTAATATTTTATTACCAGGCCTTGTCTAGAGAATAAACAAGGTTTCCCACCAAGACAGGGCAAATCCTGCTGTACCCAGCGTCCACTATGAGGAAGGAATACTTGCTGCTTCCCAACTGTTCAGATTGCTAAACTCTAAATATACACTGGCATTGGCGATCAGTGGGCTACTATCCGAATTCCAGGGACTGAGCGCATAAGCTAACTCTAGTATCCAGTTATTTCATATTTTCACAGATCTGCTGAAACCACCTTGCTTCAGTGCTTCCAGAACCCAGATCTGTATGCTTCTGTTTTCCCCAAGTCTAGGATTAAGTCATATGACCTGCTGAATCTCTGTAGGATTTTACTGCTGCTGCACACTGAGCACCAAAATTGACTCTTTGCTCTTCAACAAAGATGGTAGGAGGAATGCCCAAGAACCATGTAAACAGGTGTAAGTGAGATGAGTTGTGACTGTGCCTGGCAAACATAGATCCTACTTGAGCTGTTAATTAGATGTTTTGTTTACCTTTGGGGCACCCCCAGTACTTTCTCTTCTATTCAACGTTGTTTAAGCACATTCTCAGCAGTACCTTATATGGTTTTGGAGCTGGAAGACATCTCTTTGAGTTGTAGTTGAAGCCCCCTATCCCAGCTCTGCTAAGCAGATGCTTGCCATCCATCTAGCCTGCATGTTGGTGAAAGAAGCTTGAAGATGTTGTGCAATGTTGCTGTTTGTGACTTTTTTCTCTTGGGTCCACCTCCCAATCTACCCCTGGGGGACAGACGTGGAACCTCTAAGAGCCCTGAAGATGTAGAGACATTGGCCAAGTTTTTTGTTAACACATTTGGATTGTGAGAAATCCTTTGCTGGAAACTGGGTCATTAGTTGCACAGGGTGTGAGGCCTGCATAGTTAAGAGATCCACAGTTTCTCCTAACTGGTAACCAAGTGCAACACTGTAGTGTTTTACTGCCTCAGGATAGCAAAGCAGAGCAGTCCAGTGACTACTCACAGGAGGTGGTGTAGTGACATTACAATTTAAGGGGTATCACTTTAACTATAACAAGCCTATTGGCTTCAACATCCTTAGATAGACCAACAAACTACATGTTAAAAAATAATTCCTCTGTAATCAATAATGATCAGGTGTAAATGCAATTATTAATGTCAGCAATCAATAATCACTATCAGCATTATTATAACAATAAAACATTTTTAAATTAATGAAAAAATGTACGTGCTTTGTTTTTATCTGTACTTCATGAGTCTGTATCGTTCTTGTACACTATCAGGCCACATGAAATGCAGCCATAGGACCAGCACCCAGACGGAGTTACACTCTCAGCTGTAGAGTAAAGGCTCCAGCCTTGGGAGTGCTTAAAAATATATACAAAAATCCAATCCTGGTGGTCACAGATTCTGCGACCCCAGCAAGTTACGGACAGTTTTAAAAAATCACTGAGGAGGACTGCTGTACCTCCTGCAGCCCCTGATATATATTTGGTGGTGCCCTTGCCTTCCTGTGGCTACTACAAGGTATAGAAACATACTCTGTTCAAAGCCCTGCAGGGCATTATTAGGTGCTTCCTTTGGAGTGGTGACTATTTAATAAGCATCTTTCCCACTAAGCTAGGGAAAGCCACTTTCTGTTTGAGGCTTCTTTGCCTTTCATACTTTGTTTTATTTCAAGAGTGAAAGGCTCCACCTAGGACATCCTCAAGGCAGCAACAAAAAGCACAAAGCCCACTCTCTCTTGAGAAAGAGTTTTTAAAGGGGAATGGAAGATTCTAGAAGTCAACCACTCCAGGCCAATTCTAGGACGCCACACCACTTCCCCATCCCTGTCTGCACTCATCTGTACAAGAGAATGAGGGCTAAAAGGTGGTAGACGCCAGGCACCCCTGACCAATTTAGGTACAACATCTTCTCTCTATCCCTGTCCCAACCCTAATTGGTACAGTTCAAGATTTTGTCATCCAGGATTCACTGGTCACATCTGTTCTGGGGGTCTCAGCTCTGCCCCTCACTGACATCATTTTCAGGGACTTTCCCAACAAAACTTTAAAGATGAGCATTATCCTGTGTTGTCTACAGTTGTCCAGACTTACTCCTATGTTTAGTGGGCCTGGGCTGTCCCCGGCCCTGGTGCAGTGTGACCAGTAATTAACAGATGCAGACTTTTTTTCCCACCTTTACCTCCTCAGGAGCTGAGGAAAGCACTGTCAATAACTCTATTTGTGTGGGGTGGCCTTTGTTCCTTTTGTTATAGAGAAATGTAATTAACCTGGCACAGCAGGGTGACAAAGGGCCTCGGTTCTGATCCTGAGCTGAGCCAGAGAAATATGACAATTGTGTATGACTCATAAATTGTACATGTAAGGTCTTGGGACTTAGACGCACAATTTCCAATCCAGTTTCCTATCTCATTGGACTTTGTGGGCCTAAGAAAAGTAAAACTGCACTCTGACACAGATTTTCCCCTATATGTATAATAAAGTATCACTGCAGACAAAACAGTAAATCATACGACTTTACCTCTGAGTGCCTACTAATATTAAAAGGCCTACTGCTAGTTAATATCTAACCCTGCAGGGTTCCCTCTGCGTCAGGATACCGGTACACAGTTACCTGACTGCCCATGGCAGTAGCCTCACACGTGCAGCCCACACTTGTATACACATGCCTGTGAACAGGGGTAACCAGTCATGGGCTCTAGCTGCAGCTCGGTGGCCTTTTCATAAAAGACGAACACTTGTGGTAAACCCGTGCACCCCATTCACCATGTGATTTCCGTGGGAGAGACACGTAATGACACTCATCCACAGCAAAGCGTCCAAAATCGAGTGATCCAAAAAAGCAAAGAAATCTAGGTGTGTTAAATTGGTGGAAGCTATTTTGCAACACAGGTGCCCTAACCCTAGTTGCATTGCAATAGCCTTACTTAAAAGACAGTCACTGGTGGTAAACACACTCAATCCATTTAGCGTGTGATTACCTTGGGTGAGACACGTAGTGAGGCACGCCCAGAGTAAAAAGTTCAAACCAGGTGTTCCAAAATCAAAATAAAATCTGGATGTATTAAATGGGTGGAGCCTATTTTGCAACATCCATGTTTTAAAGAACTGATAACTATACTAAGAGACAAATCAAAGTTTTCTGGTCCCTTTAATTTTAATTGTAAAGACACATGAGGCCTGATTACGAGTATTGCGGTATTACGACCACCACACTGGCGGTGGTGGTCTGGACCGCCACGGATGTGGCAGGCCAACTGCCACATAACAACCCTGGCGGTTCGACCTCAGGTCCACCAGGATCTTGGATCCCTGTGGTCTGGTGGTAGCAGGGATCCTAATCCGCCAAGGCAGTGCTGCAAGAGGGATTCCAGGTGGATTATGATCTCATTCTCTGCCAGCCTTTTCATGGCAGCCACAGGATGGCCCCTAAACTGCCCATACACTTAACATGGGCAGTGCAGGTCCCCCCTTGCCCAGCACCATTGCAGTGTGCACTGTCTGCTTTGCAGACAGTGAACATTGCAAGGGTGAAAGTGCACCTTGCTGGCTACAGCATTGCCGCCAGCTCAATTACAAACCGGAGACAATGCTGCAGCCTGTTTCCAGCTAGGCCAGCAGGCGGAAACTTAGGCAACCACTCTGTTGGGAGTTTGGTGGAGGGAGTGTTTTGTCCGCCAAAATCAAAATGACCCCCCGGTCTGATTCACAGAGGTAACTTTGAGTTTTGAGTAATTTACACTTTCGAGTACATTTGTTACTTCTTTCTTATTTACAAAATGCAAGTGTAATAATACTAACAAAAAACTGTTCTAACCCCATCACCAATCAAAGTCAAACACTGGTACTGCAATACCCTCCCCTAGAAAATGATGGAGCTAGGGAATTAAATAGCACCCCATAGGAAGCAATGTTAAATTAAATACAATTATTTCAAATAGTTTAAAATAATTAAAATAATTAAAAATTAATCCCTTAATTGCTGGGGCCTTTTCACCCATTAGCTGAGCCCTTTTTTGGCTACTTAGGGTACTTTGCACTTAATTTGCCATACGTTTCCACATAACCTATCCACATCAAATTTGCATCCTTTTATCCTAACATCATGGGGAATTCGAATGGTACTTTGAAGTTGACTCAGAAAACAGCCAAAATGTAGTTATATTTAAAAAACAAATGGGAAAAAAGTGCTCTACATAAAAGTCTGTTTTTCCCTAAAAATTACTTCAAAGAAAGGTTCACGCTGCAAAAATTACTTTCTTCCCTGCTTTCAAGAACACACAGAGCAGTGTCAAAAATTAAATTATTTACCACAGTTTTGGCATTTTTGTAATAGGTAGATAATTTTTCCTAATTTCTGTGCCCTAAACGTATTTCCAGTTTGTGGTGGAAAAGCAAAAGCAATATACTGTTACGGCCACTATACCTTTCTGGTCCTGTTCCCACATGTCTCCCAAAAAAAATGGTGCCTCACGTGTGTGGCTGAACTTGGCACCTGCAACACAATACACCCCACGACTCAACCTGGGGACATCATATTTTGCCCAGCAAAATCCATGCCTATTTCCAACATGAACAGCTGTGTATTTGAGCCCTACCTCAGGCACCACCCAGGAAAATCTATCAAAGCAAAACATTTCTGAAATCTAAAAACCTAGGTTGTCTCAAGTATTTACCACACATTTCTCTGGGGGAAGGTTCTGTAATCAGTAGGGAGCCACAACTTTCCTTCCACCCAGCATTTCCCAGGGTCTCCATGCAAGGCACACCACTCTGGACTCCCCCAGGTGTCTAGCTTTCAGAAATGTTGGTGGTTTGTCGGTTTCTCTGGGTGGCCTCCAGCCCAGGCCCAAATACCTTTACTACCCCTTTTGCCAATTTCTCCATGTCTTCTTTTGGGGAATGTTTGTGTTGTAGGTGCTTGGGTCAGCCTCACACATGGGGCACCAGTTTTATTGGGACAATAGGCAGTCGCTTAGTGGTAGGACATTTTTCTGTGATTTCCCACAAATCATGGATTTTTCCTACACAGATATGTGAGGAAAATGCATGCTTTTAGGCTATGTTTGAGGTTTTCAGGGCATTGTAGGTAAGACAACATTGTGGAGTCAATGCAAGGTACACCACCCTAGGTATCTAGTTTCAAAATGACTGGATTTAGTTGGCTTCCCTGAGTGGAAGAACGTGGTCCTGAATAGTACAACCACTAACTGTGGAAAGCTGGATACAATTTTTAAAGGTATTTCTACTCTGTTGCTCCATATATCAAAGCCAAAGCTGAAAGAAGCATAATGTCCTCATGCTTGCCATAGGAATAGTGCTCTGTTACCCATCTGGTGTGCAGAATGGTTAATGGGGTTTTAGGGCTGCAGGATAGACTTCAACACCAGGGTGGTCCACCCACACACAGTATTTGTTTCTCTAACAACAAAATATATCACTAGTGTCTAGTGATCTTTCTGCTCAACTGGGAGAGGGGGGCAGATATATTTTCAAAACCCCCATTTATCCCCCAGGGGACAGAAATACTAATGAGGCCCAGGGCAGAGGGAGCAGAGGCCCAAACAATATTGAAAAGTAATCCTTGGTGTCTAGGGGGCTCTCTGCCCCTAAGGGGCAGTTTGGGAATAAAAAAAAATCAAAACCCCAGAGCAGGGTATAACTACACATCAGGCAGCATAGACCCATGTCTTTTGAGCGGACCCCTACCAAATACTCTGAAGAGTACTCCCTGGTGTGTTGTGTACTTTCTGCCCCCCATGGTGGGAGACAGAATGACTAATGGGACCCAGAGTGAGGGGAATAGAGGCCCATGCCCGGTGGGGTGGGTCCCCTTCATAAAAATGTTATAACTTAAAATCCCTTGTGTTTAGTTGACTTTCCTCTCCCAGAGGGGAAGTTTGGAGGTGAACACCCCCATGCGCATCCCAGAAGGGAGACTGCCTTATGGGCCCAGGAAGCACAAATCCATGCCCAGGGGGGCTCTCCCCCCAGAAATACTGCTATGTAACTATAATCCCAGGTGCCTAGTGGGTTTTCTGCCCATCAAGGGAGCATATTGGAGATGAACACACAGTGGGGTCAGAAACACACTGCCCAAGGTAGGGGGGAACATTGGCCCTTGCCCCCCCCCCAAAAGAAAATACCACACAACTACAATCCCTGGTATAGAATGGGTTTCTGCTTCCTCAAAGGGGGGCATATTGGTGGTGAATACCCCCATCTATTTGCCCGGGGTCATAAAATATAAAGGGCCTTGGGCAGGGGGAGGGACACACACTGGGGAGGTGGCTGACACCCGTACTTAAAAGTTTAATCTATAAACATAAAACATATTCATTATTTAGTTATAAAATATTTTAATATCTATTTTTTTATTTCAAAATTAATGTAACAATATCTTTATTAAAATATAACTGCAGACATTTTGATTAATTCTATGCATCACTTTTAAATCTCTGCCCAACCCTTCTACCTTTGGCAAAGTATTTAGATCGAACATAAATATTAACAAATATTTTTACATCACATTTTAGTGTAAATTACTTTTATATATTGATTTTAAATTTTAAATGCAAACCAAAATAAAAAGATGCTACAGCACTATGAAGTTAGTTTTTAAATGAATCGTCAATTATTAGAAATTTACAACATTGAATTGAATTGTTCTGAAGTTTAAATTGAAAATAAATTCTCACCTAAAGAAACATGATGTAAGTGAAGTACAGAACTAATTAAAAGTAACTTAGTTATGTATTAATGAAAATGATTTTTACATTCATTACATTCATAATAGTATATTAATATATTTTATAATGAAATAATTATTGTGTACCATTTTCAAACATTAAATTATATCTATTTGTGTCTTTAGCTACTTTAAATTATTTAATTTAATTTAACATAATTATCCATAAGAGTTTTACGTAACTGAAATTTTTTATATGGCAGGGTGTTGCTGTACCAGTTTGTGTTGCTGGAATTACTGTTGTTTAGTTTATAGTAGTAACTTACATTTTGATTCTGTGAATAAGCAAAAAGTAGTAACATTAGCCAAATGTGTAAATTACTCAAAAGTGCAAGTTACTTTTGTGAATCAGGGCCACCCACTGTCTTTGAATGTTTTCTTTCCCCAGATTGCCTCATGCATATTTTATAATTTTCCTAATTATAGCAGTTAAATAGTCATCAAAACATTGCTTTAGATATTGCTACCTAGGCACAAGGATCCCGATTCTAAGTTTTCTCAATTTAAATTATAAACATAATAGCTTTTTCAATTACTTAACCCCTTCCCCCCCACGGACGTAATGGTTACGTCCATGGCAGCGCCCGTGTGGCGCCATGGACGTAACCATTAGGTCCTGGGACTGGCAGTCGGGGGAAGCGCTAGCACTTCCCCCGAGGGACAACCCCCCACCCCCCCCCCAGGCCAGGGCTGAAAGGGGAATCCCTTCCCCTTTCACCCCCACCCCCCCACCCCCCCCATGACGTCAGCGCGTCTAAGGTAGAAGGTGAATTTTTCACCTTTGTGCGGGGGGGGGGATGCTCTGAAAGAGGCATTGAGGGAAAGGAAAGGGCTTTCCTTTCCCTTGATGTTGTTGGTTTTTATTTTTTGTGTTGGGGGGCGGCCCCTTGGGCAAGGGTCGCCCCAGGGGCCCACATGTATTTTTGGGCAGTTTAGGCCTTTCTGGCTGGCGGTGTGGGTGGGTGGGTGGGGTGGCGCTTGGCTGGCGGTGTGTGTGGGGTGGCGCTTGGCTGGCGGTGTGTGTGGGGTGGCGCTTGGCTGGTGGTGTGGGTGGGGTGGCGCTTGGCTGGCAGTGTGGGTGGGGTGGCGCTGGGCTGGTGGTGTGGGTGGGGTGGCGCTTGGCTGGCGGTGTGGGTGGGGTGGCGCTGGGCTGACGGTGTGGGTGGGGTGGCGCTTGGCTGGTGGTGTGGGTGGGGTGGCGCTTGGCTGGCGGTGCCAGCCAAACGCCAGTTCACACACTCATCAGCTGGTGTGATTGCTGTATCAGGCATGTGGGCGTATGAAAGTGATGGGCCCTTGACTGGCGCTGTCTGTGGATGCGAGTCTTGTAATGTGCTGGGCCCGTGGCTGGCGGCTTGAATGGTCTTGTGCATGTCATGTATGAAAGGTGTGTGAATGGACTGTAAAGCGGTTGGTGCCTTTTCGTGGCTTTACAGCTCACGAGCTGTGAGTCATTGGTTCAGTTTTTTGGCCTTTCAGTTATTACCAGTGCATTTCACTTTTGTGAAATCTCTTGTTAATAAAATTTGATCTACTGAACCATCACTCACCCTCGTGCCAAATCCAACCAGTATGTGTGGTACAAATGACAAAACCTGCTCCGCTGTAATCAGGCGTTGCAGCACACTTGAGACACGCTATGTGTCTCAGGTGGGACCCCGATGATGAAGCATGCCACCAACTTGGTTGGTGGGTGAGGGGTCTTTTTCACATAACCTAAGTGCGTTTCTTTTCACAATTTTAGTGTGTGGCACATCACAGACGTATGTGGACACATCAAAATGATATATCACAAAACGACCTGTGTTTGGGGGGGAGGGGCCATCTGTGTTTTTGGTCCTGGGTGCGGCCTTCATCTAGGGAAACCTACCAAACCCAGACATTTTTTAAAACTAGACACCCCAAGGAGTGCAGGGAGATGTGGCTTGCGTGGATCCCCCAACATTTTCTTACCCAGACGCCTCTGCAAACCGCAAAATTTGCTTAAAAAAGCATATTTTCCTGAGTTTTGTTTGTACGATCACCGCTCCAGCACAAAATTCCTACTCCCCAGTGTTCCCCTCAGTCTCCCAAGTAAAATGACACCTCACTTATGTGGGTCCCCAAAGCAGAGTCAGTCTAAAGATGTATAAAAGTATATGTCCTTATAAACTCGCTGTGCTATCCCCTCTATCTCTACAAGTTCTGGGCCTTATTCTGTTGCAGGCACCTGGCCCACCCACACAAGTAAGGTATCATTTTTACCGGGAGACTTGGGGGAAAGCTGGGTGGAAGGAAATTTGTGGCTCCTCTCAGATTCCAGAACTTTCTGTCACCGAAATGTGAGGAAAACGTGTTTCTTTAGCCAAATTTTGAGGTTTGCAAAGGATTCAGGGTAACAGAACCAGGTCAGAGCCCCACAAGTCACCCCATCTTGGATTCCCCTAGGTATCTAGTTTTCAAAAATGCACAGGATTGGTAGTTTTCCCTAGGTGCCGGCTGAGCTAGAAGCCAAAATCCACAGGTAGGCACTGTTTTCTATGAAAAAATGTGATGTGTCCACGTTGTGTTTTGGGCCATTTCCTGTTGCGGGCGCTGGGCCTACCCACACAAGTGAGGTACCATTTTTATCGGGAGACTTGGGGGAACGCTGGATGGAAGGAAATTTGTGGCTCCTCTCAGATTCTAGAACTTTCTGTCACAGAAATGTGAGGAAAAGTGTTTTTTTAGCCAAATTTTGAGGTTTGCAAAGGATTCTGGGTAACAGAACCTGGTCAGAGCCCCACAAGTCACCCCATCTTGGATTCCCCTAGGTCTCTAGTTTTCAGAAATGCACAGGTTTGGTAGGTTTCCCTTGGTGCCGGCTGAGCTAGAGGCCAAAATCTACAGGTAGGCACTTCGCAAAAAACACCTCTGTTTTCTTTCAAAAAATTGGATGTGTCCACGTTGCACTTTGGGGCGTTTCATGTCGCGGGCGCTAGGCCTACTCACACAAGTAAGGTATCATTTTTATCGGGAGACTTGGGGGAACGCTGGCTGGAAGGAAATTTGTGGCTCCTCTCAGATTCCAGAACTTTCTGCCACAGAAATGTGAGGAACATGTGTTTTTTTAGCCAAATTTTGAGGTTTGCAAAGGATTCTGGGTAACAGAACCTGGTCAGAGCCCCACAAGTCACCCCATCTTGGATTCCCCTAGGTCTCTAGTTTTCAGAAATGCACAGGTTTGGTAGTTTTCCCTAGGTGCCGGCTGAGCTAGAGGCCAAAATCTACAGGTGGGCACTTCGCAAAAAACACCTCTGTTTTCTTTCAAAAAATTGGATGTGTCCACGTTGCGCTTTGGGGCGTTTCCTGTCGCGGGCGCTAGGCCTACTCACACAAGTGAGGTATCATTTTTATCGGGAGACTTGGGGGAGCGCTGGGTGAAAGGAAATTTGTGGCTCCTCTCAGATTCCAGAACTTTCTGCCACAGAACTCTGAGGAACATGTGTTTTTTTAGCCAAATTTTGAGGTTTGCAAAGGATTCTGCGTAACAGAACCTGGTCCGAGCCCCACAAGTCACCCCATCTTGGATTCCCCTAGGTCTCTAGTTTTCAGAAATGCAAAAATTTGGTAGGTTTCCCTAGGTGCTGGCTGAGCCAGAGGCCAAAATCTACAGGTAGGCACTTCGCAAAAAACACCTCTGTTTTCTTTCAAAAAATTGGATGTGTCCACGTTGCGCTTTGGGGCGTTTCATGTCGCGGGCGCTAGGCCTACTCACACAAGTAAGGTATCATTTTTATCGGGAGACTTGGGGGAACGCTGGGTGGAAGGAAATTTGTGGCTCCTCTCAGATTCCAGAACTTTCTACCACAGAAATGTGAGGAACATGTGTTTTTTTAGCCAAATTTTGAGGTTTGCAAAGGATTCAGGGTAACAGAACCTGGTCCGAGCCCCACAAGTCATCCCATCTTGGATTCCCCTAGGTCTCTAGTTTTCAGAAATGCACAGGTTTGGTAGGTTTCCCTAGGTGCCGGCTGAGCTAGAGGCCAAAATCTACAGGTAGGCACTTCGCAAAAAACACCTCTGTTTTCTTTCAAAAAATTGGATGTATCCACGTTGCGCTTTGGGGCGTGTCCTGTCGCGGGCGCTAGGCCTACCCACACAAGTGAGGTATCATTTTTATTGGGAGACTTGGGGGAACGCTGGGTGGAAGGAAATTTGTGGCTCCTCTCAGATTCCAGAACTTTCTGTAACCGAAATGTGAGGAAAATATGTTTTTTTAGCCACATTTTGAGGTTTGCAAAGGATTCTGGGTAACAGAACCTGGTCAGAGCCCTACAAGTCACCCCATCTTGGAATCCCCTAGGTCTCTAGTTTTCAAAAATGCACAGGTTTGGTAGGTTTCCCTAGGTGCCAGCTGAGCTAGAGGCCAAAATCTACAGGTAGGCACTTTGCAAAAAACAGCTCTGTTTTCTGTTATGTGTCCACATTGTGTTTTGGGGCATATCCTGTCGCGGGCGCTAAGTCTACCCACACAAGTGAGTTATCATTTTTATCGGGAGACTTGGGGGAACATAGAAAAGCAAAACAAGTGTTATTGCCCCTTGTCTTTCTCTACATTTTTCCCTTCCAAATGTAAGACAGTGTGTAAAAATTACATCTATTTGAGAAATGCCCTGTAATTCACATGCTAGTATGGGCACCCCGGAATTCAGAGATGTGCAAATAACCACTGCTTCTCATCACCTTATCTTGTGCCCATTTTGGAAATACAAAGGTTTTCTTGATAGCTATTTTTTTCTCTTTATATTTCAGCAAATGAATTGCTGTATACCCGGAATAGAATGAAAACCCACTGCAGGGTGCAGGTCATTTATTGGCTCTGGGTACCTAGAGTTCTTGATGAACCTACAAGCCCTATATATCCCCGCAACCAGAAGAGTCAAGCAGACGTAACGGTATATTGCTTTGGAAAATCTGACATTGCAGGAAAAAGTTACAGAGTAAAACGTAGAGCAAAATTGATGTTTTTTCACCTCAATTTCAATATTTTTCTTTTTCAGGTGTTGTTTTCTGTAGGAAACCCTTGTAGGATCTACACAAATTACCCTTTGCTGAATTCAGACTTTTGTCTACTTTTTAGAAATGTGGTTTCTGGGATCCAGCGTTGGTTTCATGCCCATTTCTGTCACTGACTGGAAGGAGGCTGAAAGCACAAAAAATCGTAAAAATGGGGTATGTCCCAGTAAAATGCCAAAATTGTGTTGAAAAATTGGGTTTTCTGATTCAAGTCTGCCTGTTCCTGAAAGCTGGGAAGCTGGTGATTTTAGTACCGCAAACCCTTTGTTGATGCCCTTTTCAGGGAAAAAACCACAAGCCTTCTTCTGCATCCCCTTTTTCCCATTTTTTGAAAAAACCCGACATTTTCACAGTATTTTGGCTAATTTCTTGGCCTCCTTCTGGGGAACCCACAAAGTCTAGGTACCTCTAGAATCCCTGGGATGTTGGAAAAAAAGGACGCAAATTTGGCATGGGTAGCTTATGTGGACAAAAACTTCTGAGGGCCTAAGTGCGAACTGCCCCAAATAGCCAAAAAAAGGCTTGGCACCTGAGGGGGAAAAGGCCTGGCAGCGAAGGGGTTAATGATTGTGAACAATAACATTTTATGGGTGTACAATTTTGAAATGATTTTGTGGCTCTGTCTGGAACAAGGCTGTAAACATCTTTATGTAAATGATTTGGAGGCTGTAGCAAACAACTCTCGTCTGGTGATGCTATGTTGCACTGGGCACACAGAGCAGCACAGGAAGCTGTCCCATATAGAATTCAAGGAGTTGTATTATGCCATATCTGGTGTGCCTCAGCAGCCAGTGCAGGTCTAATTTCAAAATGAAGTAACTATATCTCATCCCAACATTGCTACTGCAGACATACCTTCTCCTACTTCGCATATGGGTGCTGATCGTGTCAATGAACTTCAGTTGCCAAATCCCGTATGAAGGTCTTGCAGCAGCTACTCAGTTGTATATGGATGAATGAGACTTTTCTGCTAGTGGGATGTAGTCACTTGCCTGCGCTGCTTGAACCCTTAGCATGTATGACTGGTGAAGTACTGACTGACTGGCAGGTTCTGTCATGCAGTGCTGTACTCGGGTGCCTGGTGTAATAGTAGAGAAGTTGCAGGGTCAGACAGGGTAGCAATACATTTTTCGATAAGCATTTTGTTATTGTCCGAAACAAACAAATTCAAAGTTGTGAAAAAAGTTTCATGGTTGGTGGAATAAGAACATTTCCCAGCTCTTCCTGAACAATTTCCTTGACGTTATTATTGCATTATCCTCTTCAGTGAAGACCCTAACAAAAGAAATATCTTAACATCAAAGAGTCCAGAGCCATTCTGTTCATCTCCTGTTTGGCTTCAAACAACATGACCGCATCATACGTGCATTGAAGTCCCCCAACTGGCTCCTTATTAAGGAAAGAAGATATTTGAAATGTATCTGGATCATGCACAAAGGGTCCTATTCACAAACTGAATTTTGCAGCAGGGGTGTAGTATTGCAGTAGTAATAATAACATACTACAAAATTCTATTCACATATCTTCTTTCACCTTTCCTATCTTTTATGTGCAGCAATCTGTGCTCTGAGCGTAGAGATCTCAGCACACCTGAGTATATGTTTTATTAATACATTTTAGAGGGGCAGAAGAGAGTGGCTGGAAAATGAGGAATATTTATAAAGTGGAGGGGTTAAGGGAAGAGTGAGGAGAGCTTTAAGGAGGGCTAGGCAGGGGTTTAGAGAGCAGGGTGCCCCCACCTACAAAAGAGTAACGTAATTGCTATTCACAAACTGCACTTCTATAGTTACTACAATCAAAATGATCCAATACAGTAGTAAACTGGAGTAAGTCCAGTACCAGAAATGTTCAGCTATTGGAACTACAGTGCCATATAATAGGAAATAATGGATAGGGGGGACTTAAACTAAAACCCATTAGGTTAAATTAAATCTTTTGAAATATTTAAAAATATTAATAAAATTAACATCATGTTAGCATTATTTATAAATAAAAATATGTACTATTATTTTAAAATATTTTACTAACCATACTTCTAAAGGTGAATGTAACATTAATGTTTATAAAAAATAAGTAAATTACTTTCAATTAATTCTATACATTACTTTAAATACTTTCAAAGATATAATGACATACATATTCTTTGTTGATTTTTTCTTCTGAATTCAAACCAGAATAATGATTTCAGTTTAATTTTGTATATTCCAAATATTTAATTTTTGGAAATATAAATCAAGTTATTAATCAAGCCACATTTTATATTGTGCTACATTTAAAATTAATATATACAATTTAAGTAATTATTAATATTAACATTAATAGTTACCAGAAAAATATTTAGTCACATTCCTTAAAATATTTCATAAACCTTTACACTTTTCCCCAAAGTTTACCGTAGGGAGACCTCAGCTCCAATTGTTGAGTCTCTACCTATTATTCTAAATGTTAAATACAGTTGTTAAGGCACTACAAGTGGTAATTTTACAGTCATATTTGACATTTTTACCAATGGCAAATCTTCACATTTGAGTAACTTTACACTTATAAGTTGTGAATAACCAAAAGTACCAAAGTTGTTCAAAAGCGTAAGAGTCAATGCGCTTGTAGTAAATTCACAGAGCATTCAGCCTATACTAAAATAGATAAAAGTCTTCGGCGGTAGGGTGACATCAGGCTCCAATTATTCTGTGTAGCCTACACAATATTTTCTGAGGACCAAATCACTCCATGTCTATACCATCCAATTTCTAGGCAGGTCTGTGCTTTTTTCCAACATGAACAGCTGTGTATTTTGAGCCCTACCTCAGGCACCATCCAGGAAAATATATCATAGCAAAACGTTTCTGAAATCTAAAAACCTGGGTTGTCTCAAGTGGTGTGGCTTGTGTGGTTCTACCAAGGTTTGTTCCTAATTCAGGAGTTCTTGAAAACCTCAAACTGTTCGGAAAACACATATTTTCCACACATTTCTCTAGGGGAGGGTTCTGTAATCAGTGGGGAGCCACAACTTTCCTTCCACCCAGCATTTCCCAGGGTCTCAATGAAAGGCACACCACTCTGGACTCCCCCAGGTGTCTAATTTTCAGAAATGTTGGTGGTTGGTCAGTTTCTCTGGGTAGCCTCTAGCCCAGGCCAAAATACCTTCACTACCCCTTTTGCCAATTTCTCCATGTCTTATTTTAGGGGATTTTTGTGTTGTAGGTGCTAGGGTCAGCCTCACACCCGGGGCACCAGTTTTATTGGGACAATAGGGGGTCGCTTAGTGGTAGGAAGTTTTTCTGTGATTCCCCACAAATCGTGGATTTTTCCCACACAGATGTGTGAGGAAAATGCATGCTTTTAGGCTGTGATTGAGGTTTGCGGGGCATTGTGGTTAAGGCAACATTGTGGAGTCAATGTAAGGTACACCGCCCTAGTTATCTAGTTTTAAAATGACTGGGTTTAGTTGGCTTCCCTAAGTGGAAGAACTTGGTCCTGAATAGTACAACCATTAACTGTGGAAAGTTGGATACAATTTAAAGGTATTTCTACTCTGTCGCTCCATATATCAAAGCCACAGCTGAAAGAAGCATAATGTCCTCATGCTTGCCATAGGAATAGTGCTCTGTTACCCATCTGTAGTGCAGAAAGGTTAATGGGGTTTTAGGGCTGCAGGATAGACTTCAACACCAGGGTGGTCCACCCACACACAGTATTTGTTTCTCTAACAACAAAATATATCACTGGTGTCTAGTGATCTTTCTGCTCTACTCGGCGAGGGGGGGCAGATATATTTTCAAAACCCCCATTTCTCCCCAAGGGGACAGAAATACTAATGAGGCCCAGGGCAGAGGGAGCAGAGGCCCAAAAAATATTGAAAAGTAATCTTTGGTGTCTAGTGGGCTTTATGCCCCTAAGGGGCAGTTTGGGAATGAAAAAACCCATCAAAACCCCAGAGCAAGGCATAACTACACATCGGGCCCAGCCGTGGGGCAGCATAGACCCATGCTATTGGAGCAGACCCCTATCAAATACTCTGAAAAGTACTCCCTCGTGTGTTGTGTACTTTCTGCCCCCGCATGGTGGGAGACAGAAAGACTACTGGGACCTAGAGTGAGGGGAACAGAGGCCCATTCCCGGTGGGGTGGGTCCCCTTCATAAAAATGTTAGAACTAAAATCCCTGGTGTTTAGTTGACTTTCCTCTCCCAGAGGGGCAGATTGGAGGTGAACACCTCCATGCGCATCCCAGAAGGGAGACTGCCTTATGGGCCCAGATAGCACAAATCCATGCCCAGAGGGGGCTCTCCCCCTTGAAATACTACTTTGTAACTATAATCCCGGGTGTCTAGTGGGTTTTCTGCCCATCAAACAAGCATATTGGAGATGAACACACAGTGGGGGCAGAAACACAGTGCCCAAGGCAGGGGGGGACATAGGCCCATGCCCTCCCAAAAAAAAGACACACAACTACAATCCATGGTATATAATGGCCCTTCTGCTTCCTCAAAGGGGGGCATATTGGGGGTGAATACCCCCATCCACTTTCCCGGGGACAGAAAATATAAAGTGCCTTTGGCAGGGGGAGGGACACACACAAATAGAAAATAAATTCTCACCTAAAGAAACATGATGTAAGTAAAGTATAGAATTAAATAAAAGTAATTTAGTTATGTTTTGATGAAAAAAGGTTTTTACATTAATTACATTCATAATACGATATTAACATATGTTATAATGAAATAATTATTACGTACCATTTTCAAATATTAAATTATATTTATTTGTGTTTTCAGCTACTTTTAATTATTTTATTTTATTCAACATAATTATCCATAAGATGTTTACCTAACTCAATTTTGTTTATAAGGCAGGGTGTTGCTGTTCCAGTGGTGGGCTTTTGTGTTGCTGGAATTACTGTTGTTTAGTTTATAGTAGTAACTTACATTTTGATTCTGTGAATAAGCAAAAAGTAGTAACATGAGCCAAAAGTGTAAATTACTCAAAAGTGCAAGTTGCCTTTGTGAATCAGGGCCGCTGTCTTTGAATGTTTTCTTTCCCCCAGATTGCATCATGCATATTTTATAATTTTCCTAATTATAGCAGTTAACTAGTCATCACAAACATTGTTTTAGATGTTGCTACCCAGGCACAAGGATCACAATTCTAAGTTTTCTCAATTTAAATTGTAAACCTAATAGCTTTTTCAATTGTTAAAGATTGTGAACAATAACATTTTATGGTTGTACAATTTTGAAATTATTTTGTTGCTCTGTCTGGAATAAAGGCTGTAAACATCTTTATGTAAATGATTTTGAGGCTGTAGCAAACAACTCTCGGCAGGTGATGCTATGTTGCACTGGACACGCAGAGCAGCACAGGATGGGTGTCCCATATAGAATTCGAGGAGTTGTATTATGCCATATCTGGTGTGCCTCAGCAGCCAGTGCAGGTCTAATTTCAAAATGAAGTAACTGTATCTCAACTCAACATTGCTACTGCACACATTCCTTCTCCTACTTCGCATATGGGTGCTGAACATGCCAATTAACTTCCGTTGCCAAATCCCATATGAAGGTCCTGCAGCAGCTACTCAGTTGTATATGGATGAATGAGACTTTTCTGCTAGTGGGCTGTAGTCACTTGCCTGCGCTGCTTGAACCCTTAGCATGTATGACTGGTGAAGTACTGACTGACTGGCAGGTTCTGTCATGCAGTGCTGTACTCGGGTGCCTGGTGTAATAGTAGAGAAGTTGCAGGGTCAGACAGGGTAGCAATACATTTTTCTATAAGCATTTTGTTATTGTCCCAAACAAACAAATTCAAAGTTGTGAAAAAAGTTTCATGGTTGGTGAAATAGGAACATTTCCCAGCTCTTCCTGAACAATTTCCTTGACTTTATTATTGCATTAACCTCTTCAGTGAAGACCCTAACAAAAGAAATATCTTAACATCAAAGAGTCCAGAGCCATTCTGTTCATCTCCTGTTTGGCTTCAAACAACATGACCGCATCATGCGTGCATTGAAGTCCACAACTGGCTCCTTATTAAGGAAAGAAGATATTTGAAATGTATCTGGATCATGCACAAAGGGACCTATTCACAAACTGAATTTTGCAGCAGGGCTGTGGTATTTCAATAGTATCAATAACATACTACAAAATTCTATTCACATATTTTCTTTCACCTTTCCTATCTTTTATGTGCCGCAATCTGTGCTCTGAGTGTAGAGATCTCAGCACACCTAAGTATGTGTTTTATTAATAAATTTCAGAGGGGCAGAGGGGCGTGGCTGGAAAATGAGGAATATTTATAAAGTGGAGGGGTTAAGGGAAGAGTGAGGAAAGCTTGAAGGAGGGCTAGGCAGGGGTTTAGAGAGGAGCGTGCCCCCACCTACAAAAGACTAACATAATTGCTATTCACAAACTGCCCTTCTATAGTTACTACAATCAAAAGGATCCAGTACAGTAGTAAACTGGAGTAAGTCCAGTACTACAAATGTTCAGCTATTGGAACTGCAGCCAACATCATGTTGGCATTATTTATAAATAAAAGTATGTACAATTATTTTAAAATATTTTACTAACCATACTTCAGAAGATGAATGTAACATTAATGTTTATCAAAAATGATTAAATCACTTTTAATTAATTCTATACATTACTTTAAATACTTTTTAATATATAATGAAATATATTTTTTTGGGTGATTTTTTTTTCTGAATTCAAACCAGAATAATGATTTTAGTTTAATTTTGTATATACTAAATATTTAATTTTTGGAAATTTAAAATCAAGTTATTAATCCACATTTTATATTGTGCTACATTTAAAATTAACATATACAATTTAAGTAATTATTTGTATTAACATTAATATTTATCACTATTTATCACATTTAACACTTTCCCCCAAAGTTTACCATAGGGAGACCTCTGCTCCAATTGTTGAGTCTCTACCAATTATTCTAAATGTTAAATACAGTTGTTAAGGCACTACAAGTGGTAATTTTACAGTCATATGTGACATTTTTACTAAGGCAAGTCTGCACTTTTGAGTAACTTTACACTTGTAAGTAGTGAATATCCCAAACTACCAAAGTTGTTCAAAAGAGTAAGAGTCAATGCGCTTGTAGTAAGTTCACAGAACATTCAGACTATACTAAAATAGATAAAAGTCTTAGGTGGTAGGGTGACATCAGGCTCCGATTATTCTGTGTAGCCTTCACAATATTTTCTGAGGACCAGATCACTCAAAGTCTATACCATCCAATTTCTAGGCAGGTTTTCTTGGCTCCCTCACACTATTTTGCATCATCTGCCAACCATTTTTCAAGTGCCATCGCATGGAGACAGAAAATACTTCTTCTCTTTGTCCTGAGTTCATTAGCCACCAACTGGTCAATATACAGTCAATGAAAATAAATATTTCAAAAAATGACTCCAAATATAGTGCTGCTGTTAATCTGTACCCCACTTTCTGAGTTGTGATTTAAAAAAAAATAAAAAATCTTAGATGAGAGAGAGTTGCCTGCATAATTATAGAAGGCATGGAAACAAGAAAGTATGATATTTATTAGCCAGCCTTGCGCCTGCCTCATCCTTCTGTTATCTAAAATTATAGCTGTCAATCGGAGCCTCGTTTTTCAAATCATAAAAGCAAAAGATTGACAGTACCACAGGGCCATAGAGTAGCCCACTCATTCTTTACAATATATCAAGGGTGAGGTCAAAAACGCTGCGGGGTAGACTTTGCTAATTTTTCTGTAAGCACAATCCAGAGTTTAAGTTCTGCCACATACACAAACACACACACCATTACTTGTGCTTCTGCTTACCCCTGGTGATCACAGTCATGCGGTTTAGAAGCAATATTAAAGGAAGATACAAATGCCCAACTCAGTGGTGCCTGTTTTATTAATTATATGTGAATGAAACATTGAGTTTATAGCAACGATATTCAAAGCAAGCATCTCTTGGTTCTTCTCAGTTCAAACCCAAAAGGTTAATTGACCATTGAGGTATCTACTGGTAAAAGGGCTTAGTGCTCTAAACTAACTGAAAAGGGACAAACAGCCCTTCATATAACTGCAAAGAAAGAAAGAAAAAAAAAAAAATTCAGACAGCTTTAACATACATGTGGTAGTAATATTTCTGCATTCATTTATTAATTCGCCTTACAGTATTCAGAGATTAAAGGCCTGCTGTTCCAAGGGTTGCAATTGCTGTCCCCTAAATCAGCTCAATCTACTAAGACTACATACAGAACTGTCTTCAATTTGGCCTTGTACTTGAAAAATGTGCTGATCAGTATCAGAAAGACTGGAGATGCCAAACAATTTTAGGCCACTCTTTTATTGCAGTTGACCCCATAAATCTGGTGATGAATGTGTAATCCAACCCACATTTGTTTAAGAAAATGTATGCTCTAAGGTAAGGCAGAAATTACTTTTTCCAGAATGTACAAAGTGCTCTTAATATAAAGACACCAAGCTTGGCAAGCACTACATTCTCTTTTGGTCACACAATAACCTCCAGATTAAATTACTTGACATTTATGAAGGGCTTTGAGAGCATTGAGTGTAACTCAATGAAGCTTTTATAATTTAATTGAAAGAAATGTTACATTTAATAATTGAATTTCTATATTTAAATGCTAATTTGAAAGCATGATGTCAAAACCTTTCGCTCTGCAAATAAGAAATTCTATTACTATTTATGGGCTGCACTCACAACACTGCTGCCTTTGCAAAATTTTAAATTCCCTTAGCAAAAACTGTTCTATATGAAACAAAAACCTGTGAATTTGTGGACAGCACTTTAACTGACCCATTTGTGTGGTTAACAACATCACAAAATAAAATAATGGACGGAGTGTTGAAACTTTTCAACCCTCACCCCCAGTCACAGATCTGGGTTTAATCCCTCTGGTGCCCTGGACACAACGGTTACGTTCTGGGCAGCACCTTTGGGGTGCCCAGGATGTAACTATTACTTCCAGATAGAGGCCCTCGGGGAAGCACTAGCGCTCACCCTGGGGGCCTTTCACCGCCCTCCCCTGGGCAGGGCTGGAAGAGGAATCGCTTCTCATTCCACCCCCACCCCCACTGGCCCCCCTTGGCGTCCGATGACGTGAGCACATGATCGTGCGTTGACCTCATCAGAGGCCTTCCCCTCTGTGATGGAAGCTCAGCTCACAGCGCTGATTGGAGGAGAAATGTTTTTGCATTTCTCCTCTGATCACGTGGAGAGGCCGAGAGAGGCATCAAAGGAAAGTAAAGGCCTTTCCTTTCCTTTGATGTCTTTCTCAGCATTTCTGCTGCCCCCTCGCATTGGGCAAGGGTCGCTCCCCAAGGGGGCAAAATCATTTTTAGCCCATTTCTGCGCCCCTTAGGAGCAAATTGGCCTATTTTTATTAGGTCAATCTGCCCCCAAGGGAGTTAGAAATCATTAGACACCAGGGATTTTTTAAAATATTATTGAATGAAGGGAGCGGCTTCTTGGACAAGGGCAGCTTCCCAGGGGGGCAAAATATTTTTAGGCCTTTTCTGCCCCCCCGGGGGCAGATTGGCAAATTATAATTAGGTCGATCTGCCCCCAAGGAGGGCAGAAACTGCTAGACACCAGGGATATTTTTTGTTGTTGTTTATTTTTACTTTTCATATGCAGTGAGTGGCCCCTTAGGCAAGGGTTGCTTCCAGGGGGGCAAAATTACTTTTAGGCCATTTCTGCCCCCATTGGGGGCAGATCAGCCTATTTTTATTAGGCCAATCTGCCACCAATGGGGGCAGAAACCACTAGACACCAGGGAATTATTTTTAATATTATTGAATGAAAAGAGCGGCCTCTTGGGGAAGGGCCGCTTCCAGGAGGGCAAAATATTTTTAGGCCTTTTCTGCCCCCCCGGGGCAGATTGGCCTGTTATAATTAGGCAGATCTGCCCCAGGAGGGGCAGAAACTCCTAGACACCAGGGATATATATTTGTTTGTGAACTTTATTTTTTTATATATGGGGAGTGACCTCTTAAGCAAGGGTCACTCCCTTGGGGGGCAAATTGTCGTTAGGCCATGGGGGCAGATTGACCTATTTTTATTAGGCCAATCTGCCCCAAAGGGGGGAAAAAACCACTAGACACCAGGGAATTTTTGTGCCAAATTCACGTAAGGGGTGCGACCCCTGGGGGGGCAAATTTATTTTAGGCCATTTCAGCTCCCCTTGGGGGCACATCGACCTATTTCTATTAGGCCGATCTGCCCCCAGGGGGCAGAAACCACTTAGGGTTTAGTGCGTGTATGTGTGTGTTTTGTTTGATGGGGCAGCCCCTTGGGCGAGGGTCGTTCCCTATGGGGGCACATTACTGTTGGCCATATCTGCCCCCATTTTTGCCTATTTTTAGAAGGCCCATCTGCCCCCAATGGGGCAGAAAGCCCACCAGAGACCAAGGAAGATTTTTTTCTAAATAAGAGGGTGGGGGTATGGCCATACCCCCACTCCAAATAAATGGGGCAAACGTTGTTCTGCCCACCAGTGGGCAGATGGGGCAATTACCCCTGATCCACACCCCGGGAGGGGCAGAAAGTCTACTAGATGCCAGGGAACTAACCAAAAATAAAAAAATAGTGTGGTGGTGGCTACCAACTAGTATGGGCATGGTTATGCCCCCACCGCAACTGAAGCGGGTAACAGTCTTTCAGCTCTCCCCCGCACACTAAAACATCTCATCCCATGGCAAGCAAGAGGACATTGGATTATTTTGGGTTTTGGTTTTACATTTGGGCCATGAGAGATTGGCTAACTCTCAAAATCATCCCACTTGGAATGGTGAGGGCTGCACTTTCTGGACTTTGGGACGCTTCCATGTAGAAAAATTCACAAGGTCTGGACACATCTGAGATCTAAATATGTGGGTGAGTCCAAGGTGGTGTGCTTCGCATGCTCCCTGCACTACTTTCTTACCCAAAATGCCCTGTAAACCTCCAACTTTGCTGGAAATCACACATTTTCCCACATTTTTGTGATGGAACCTTACGCAATATGCAGGAATCCACAAAATTCCTACCACCCAGCATTGTCTCATCTATACTGATAAAAATTCTGTCCCACTTATCAGCCTAGAAATGTTTTTTTTTTCAAACTGCCCTTATGGACACGCTTTGGTTCCCCCTCAATTTCGACATGTTTTTGTCTCTTCCTGAACAATTGAGGTATCATTTTTACCTGGAGACTGAGGGGAATGTTGGGTGGTAGGAAATTGTCCCAGTGAAGTGATCCCACACAGAAATGTGGGCAATATTTCATTTTTCAGCTAAATTTGAGGTTTGCTGAGGATTCACGGTAAGAAAACACTGTGGGATCCATGCAAGTCAAACCTCCCTGGACTCCTTCGGGTGTCTAGTTTTCAGAAATGTCTGGGTTTGTTAGGTTTCCCTGTATGGCTGCTGAGCCCAGGACCAAATATGCAGGTGCCCCCCTGCAAATTTAGTATTTGATCATTTTGATTTGTCCAGATAGTGTTTTGGAACATTTCCTTTTGCGGACACTAGGTATACCCACACAAGTGAGGTACCATTTTTATCAGGATATTGGGGGGAACGCTGGGTGGAAGGAAATGTGTGGCTCCTCTCACATTCCAGAACATTCTGTCACCGAAATGTGAGGAAAAATAGTTTTTTTGCTGAATTCTGAGATTTGCAAAGGATTCTGGGTAACAGAACCTGTTGAGGGCCCCACAAGTCACCCCATCTTGGATTCCCCTAGTTGTCTAGTTTTCAAAAATGCACAGGTGTGGTAGGTTTCATTAGGTGCCAGCTGAGATAGAGGCCTAAATCCACAGCTAGGCACTTTCCCAAAAACAGCTGTTTTCTTGGGAAAATGTGATGTGTCCATGTTGTGTTTTGGGGCATTTCCTGTCGCAGCCACTAGGCCTACCCACGCAAGTGAGGTACAATTTTTATCAGGAGACTTGGGGGGACGCTGGGTGGAAGGACATTTGTGGCTCCTCTCACATTCCAGAACTTTCTGTCACTGAAATTTGAGGAAAAGTGTTTTTTGACCAGATTTTGAGGTTTGCAAAGGATTCTGGTTAACAGAAACTGGTGAGAGCCCCACAAGTCACCCCATCCTGGATCCTCCCCAGTTGTCTAGTTTTGAAAAAAAAGCACAGGTTTGGTAGGTTTCCCTAGGTACTGGCTGAGCTAGAGGCCAAAACCCACAGCTTGGCACTTTGCAAAAAACAGCTCTGTTGTCTTTGGGAAATGTGATGTGTACATGTTGTTTTTTGGAGCATTTCCTGTCGCAAGCACTAGGCCTACCCAAACAAGCGAGGTACCTTTTCTATCAGGGGACTTGTGGGAATGCTGGGAAGAAGGAAATTTGATGCTCCTCTCAGATTTCAGGACTTTCTGTCACGGAAATATGAGGAAAAGGTGTTTTTTTGGCCAAATTTTGAGGTTTGCAAAGGATTCTGGGTAACAGTACCTGGTGATAGCCCCACAATTCACCCCATCTTGGATTCCCCTAGGTGTCTAGTTTTCCAAATATGCACAGGTTTGGTAGGTTTCCTTAGGTGCCAGCTGAACTAAAGGCCAAAATCCACAGGTAGGCACTTTCCAAAAAACGGCTCTGTTTTCTTGGGAAAATGTGATGTGTCCACGTTGTGTTTTGTGGCATTTCCTAACTTGGGCGCTAGGCCTACCCACACAAGTGAGGTACCATTTTTACCGGGAGACTTGGGTGAATGCTGGGTGATAGGAAATTAGTGTCTCCTCTCAAATTCCAGAACATTCTGTCACACAAATGTGAGGAAAAAGCATTTTGTTGGCCAAATTTTGAGGTTTGCAAAGGATTCTGTGTAACAGAAACTGGCGAGAGCCCCACAAGTCACCTCATCTTGGATTCCCCTAGGTGTCTAGTTTTAAAAAATGCACAGGTTTGGCAGGTTTCCTAAGATGCTGGCTGAGTTAGAGGCCAAAATCCACAGCTAGGCACTTTCCAAAAAACAACTCTGTTTTCTTTGGGAAAATGTGATGTGTCCACGTTGTGTTTTGGGGCATTTCCTGTTGCGTGCGCTAGGTCTATCCACATAAGTGAGGTACAATTTTTATCGGGAGACTTGGGGGGACACTGAATAGCAAAACAAGTGTTATTGCCCTTTGTCTTTCTCTAAATGTTTTCCTTCTAAATGTAAGACAATATGTAAAAAAGACATCTATTTGAGAAATGCACTGTAATTCACATGCTACTATGGGTACCCTGGAATTCAGAGATGTGCAAATAACCACTGCTTCTCAACACCCTATCTTGTGCCCATTTTGGAAATACAATGGTTTTCTTGATACCTATTTTTCACTCTTTATATTTCAGCAAATGAATTGCTGTATACCTGGCAGAATGAAAACCATTGCAAGGTGCAGCTCATTTATTGGCTCTGGGTACCTAGATTTCTTGATGAACCTACAAGCCCTATATATCCCCGCAACCAAAAGAGTCCAGCAGACATAACGCTATATTGCTTTAATAAATCTGACATGGCAGGAAAAAGTTACAGAGTAAAACGTGGAGAAAAATGGCTGTTGTTTTTCACCTCGATTTTAATATTTTTTTTATTTCAGCTATTTTCTTTAGGAAAACCTTGTAGGATATACACAAATTACCCCTTTCTGAATTCAGAATTTTGCCTACTTTTCAGAAATGTTCTGGGCTCCAGTATTGGTTTCACACCCATTTCTGTCACTAACTGGAAGGAAGCTGAAAGCACACAAAATAGTAAAAATGGGGTATGGCCCAGTAAAATGCCTAAATTGTGTTGAAAAATTGGGTTTTCTTATTCAAGTCTGCCTGTTCCTGAAACTGGAAAGATGGCGATTTTAGAACCACAAACCTTTTGCTTATGCCATTTTCAGGGAAAAACCACAAGCCTTCTTCTGCAGCCCTTTTCCCATTTTCTTTTAAAAAATACAAAACTTTTCACTGTATTTTGGCTTATTTCTTGGCCTCCTTCAGGGGAACCCACACACTCTGGGTAACTTTAGAACGCCTATGATGTTGGAAAAATAGGATGAAAATTTGGTGTGCTTAGCTTATGAGGACAAGATGTTATGAGGGCATAAGCGCGAACTGCCCCAAACAGCCCAAAAAAGGCCTGGCACCTGAGGGGGAAAAGGCCTGGCAGCGAAGGGGTTAATCTATTGTTACTTTGTTTGACACGTCACTCCAGTTTGGACCTAGCTGTATGCAAATGAGTATTGATCTTTCTCCCCATGGGAACACTCCAGCTCAAACTGTCAAGTCAGGTCTTTCCTAGACCAGAAACAAGCATCCTTGGACTGGTTTAGGAGTATCACCCCTCATCAGCTAGGCTAGTTTGAATCCAGTGGCGTAGCGAGCAAGGGATCTTCGTCTGGGCATACCCTGGCCACTCAGGATGCACATAGCAACATCACAAAATAAAATGATGGATGGAGTATTGAAACTTTTCAAACACTTACCCCCAGTCACAGATTTGGATTTAGTCCATTGTTACTTTGCTCACCACGTCACCGCAGTTTGGACCCAGCCGTATGCAAATCAGTCTGGACCCTGCTCCCCATGGGAACAGTCTAGTCCGAACTGCCAAGCTAGGTTCTCCCTCAACCATCACAAAATAAAATGATGGACGGAGTGTTGCAATTTTTCAAACACTCACCCCAGTGACAGATCTGGGTTTAATCCATTGTTATTTTCTTGAAGAAATGGTTGCATAGGAGCATTGGAGAAGTTGCACAGACCAAAAATAAAGTAGTTTAAAATGCCAGCAGTGCCATGTTGACCACAGCATATTATATTATCTTTCATGTGTATTTCACATACTATAGCATTGATAAAGGTACCCTTTTTGATGGATTTGCAAGAAACTCCATACACTAAGGTTATGCTACACAGCACCAAAGACAGATATTTTGCTCTCCCCCACCCTTTATCTCCTTCAGATCAGCTTGAAACCTGAGATTCTTGTGTTGGGATTAACTTGCCTATTAAATATCATGCTGATTCATTATCCAGGACCAGATTTGTTAGGAAATAAACACCTTTGTGACCCACCTAATTTATCTCAGCTCCTCATCGATGGAGCTCCACAAAACTCAATCTATTAAGAATAAGGCTCCTCGTTTTCAATTTTCACTGATTTTTACAGAAAAATACAGACATAAACCCATCTATTTTCCTGCATGTCTTTATTTTAAAAAATGTATAAAAATGGAAATTGAGTGATTCTAAATGTTATCGGTAACAGCTGCCAAGTGAATAGCTTTGCCAATTGACAGGCAAGGGGGGTTAAACAGCAGAAAGGAATATAAGTACAAGGCGTAAATAGTAGTAGATATGCATAAAGATGATACCAATATGTGTAAATTTTTATATAAGTGCTTCGGTTTATCACCTTCATATCATTGAAACCTCACAGGCATTTAAGGATGAATGCACATTTATTGGTTAAATAAATGTGTAGATATACTAGTTTCAGCTTCATTTTTTCACAAAACCCAAGCTTAATATGGATAAATACACATAAAATTAGCCAAAAATAAATATGGCTAAATACACATGGAAAGGTAAACAAAATATATAATTAGACCGGCAGCCCTAATTTCAAATAAGCTAAACAAAATAAGGGTCTTTAAAATATTGTGCAGGTCTGTGATAAGGCACCAAGGGTGCTAGCATATCAAATATTATTAACCCCCTCCACCTTTACAGTTGGCCTCCTTGAATGTTCTGCATAAAACTTGACAAACCAACAGTAAGCTCAATAAATTAAAGGTTTGTCAAATTGCTTGCTGATTTCTGTAGAGGGTAGGGCACAGGGAACTCTTGGATGTGGTATAAATGTACAGAGGTGTTGTACACATATTGTTGCACATTATCTACATTTACAATGCACAGAAGATCCTGATAATAGGTGTACATTGCTATCACCGCCTGTCCTTCAGTTACACAGATTTTACTACTTACGGATATACTGCACACTATAGGGCATAGTTTATGATGCAGATGACAAAACTCTTCCATACATGACATGTGGATATGATGGCAGTCGCCTGACCTATTGTACTGAACATGAGGAAGTCATCTAAGTGTGCTGGCGGAAGTCGTCAGTGTGGTAGGCAGTCACAACCGCAGTGCAAATAACCATTGGAACACATTGCTGCCTTTGGCAGACTTGGGCCAACAGCGATGTTCGTCGGTGGTGAAGGTCCTGTACGTGGCGGACATAACCGCCATATTCTGCAGTATTGCTCACTTGACTCCTGACACTGCTGCCAGCAAGACCTCCACTACTTGAGCTGGAGTGTACTGCCTCTGGGAGCTATGATGCTGCATACTACAGGTGATGGGCCCCAGCCTTCACCCCTGAAGAGCTGGACAAGCGCGTGGAGGAGGTCCCACCCCTGTATAGACAGCTCTATGGTGCACCAGAGGAACATGTGAGTCCAGTGGTATACCAATGTCTGAAAGGTGTGGTGTAGGATGGTGTACCTGAAATGTAAAGTAGCGAAGGTCTTGATGCATGTAGATGATAAATAGTGCATGAGTGTGAAGGGAGAGGATGGGAATGGTTGACTACTTGCTGTCACTGAAGTGTTCTGTCTACTTGTGTTGGTATGGTGCATTTGGACATGACTTTTTCCTTTTGTTTGTTTCATCCATGCAGGTCAGCACCCATCAAAAGAAGGGAATCTGGAGTGCCATCGCCAAGCAATTACAGACCCTGGGGGCCCTCAGCCAGCGTAGCACCCACTGTGTGAAGCGGTGGAAAGACCTGAGACACTGGGTACAGAAAATCACACAGGCCTAGCTGCTATGTCCTCCCAATGAGGGAGGGGAGCCCTTCAGACCTTGAACCCTTTAATTGTCCGCAATTTGGTGGTGACCTACCCTAAGTTGGATGGGTGTTTGAGGGCAGCACATCAGTTACAAGGGGGAAGGTACTGGCATAACCCATTTACATGCCTCTGCCAGTTAAGTGTATGATGTCTAAGTATCTCAGCTATGACAATGTGGTAATTGCTGCAGGTAATGTGTTTCATAGGAAGACATAGTGCTACAGTTGTCAACATTGAAACACATAAGTGGCCATTGTTTTATGTATAGAGACATGTTAATCACCTATGTCAGCCAAATAGTATGGCTGCATGTGGAGATGCACATGTGACTGTCATATGTGTAACTCCACACAACCATACATGTGGGTAACCTGCTGTGTCATCCTTCCCACCTAATGTTCCCAAGTCTATTCACCCAAATGGTAAGTTGTATAGCTCTTCGGTCTCTGACCAGTCCTATTCCACTGGAACTTGCTCTAACATTGGGTCTGACAGATGAGCAACAGGGCCAAGTAATCCTGTGTACCGAAATAGAAGGAAACTTCATGCTAGCCTGTCATCCCAATCAGGATTTAGCTATGTCAAAATTACTACACTTCCTATGAGGTTTGAGGAGGTGTCCCTATTGCTGTGTCAGATTAATGATTTGAGAAAGGTGGCTATTGATCAGGGTGGACATCCTACATATTGAAAATCATTTTGGTAATATTACATTGACATTTCAAGACATAACATTGACATGTGTTCTGATAGCTTTTCTACACAGGGCAGTGCCATACCTATATGGGTATGACATAAACTATTTTGTGCCCACATCATGTGTCAATTGATACTTCGTGCCTATTGTTCTGTTGAAACATTTTCTTTCCCAGACGTACTTTTGCTGTTTGTACAGTTCTAGTGATGGATCTGCTCATTTCTTCCTGAAGTAGCAGTGTAACAGGGCTTTCATTTGACAAACACATGTTGGTGTTATGGGACATGTTGTCATTCAAATTGCTTGACCCAAGGTCTATGTCATTCATGGTCACATTAATTATTGGTTATGTAAGTGTTAGTTCTGTACTAAGGTAATAGGATTCACATGTCAGGATAGTTGTTAGTGATCTAGGTGTTTAGATGTTGTCATGTAGAGGTTTCTAATCAGCATGTATAGTGGAATGGTATGTGGCCTTCATGAACATTGTTTGGTGTCCATTGTATTGGAGGTGTTGGCATGCTCCCTGTGGTTGTCTGTGCTACGTAGGCCCCTATTGCAGGACAGAATTATTTAAATGAGTTAGATAAGTGTGTCCAGATACTCTTAACATGTCATTTTATAGTATTTAGATTGATGGTTCAATGACATGCTATGTTTCTTTGTCAGGCACACTGTTTGAGTATGCCATAGGTTGTATCTTCATCTGAGGTATTTAACATTGTGAAAGATATGGACAGATTAACAAGTTAGGTATGTGTTTGCAAAGCAACATGCAGTTTTGTCTATGAAGTGAGATGAGTTTACTTTCATCAAAAATGACTACTGATGATGGACTGGACAAGTGTGGAGTAGGGGGAGGCATGATATTGTGTTGTCAGTAAACTGCATTTCCTAAGCATGATTTGTTGAGAGACGTTAGAAGTAGCAAATTCATCTTGTTCATGATATTTTCGAGTTACTGCTGAATTGATGGGATGGTGATGTAGACCCTACATCATGTCACAATTACATACTCCCAACATTCCCATATGACTACAGTGTCACCCACAACATAAGCCAATCTTATGTTGTGGGTGACAGTGTGGTCATATGGGAATGTTGGGAGTATATAATTCTGACATGATGTAGGGTCTAAATGGTTCAAAACTGGGGACTACTGAAAAAATAGATTTGATGTTACTGTTGTGTATAATGTTTTGTATGTGTATGTTAAGAATGTGATGATCCTTTCTCTCTCTCTGTTTCTCTGCATCAGCATTGGTAGGCGAAGGAGATGGGGCACAGTCAAGATGGGAAGCTGCCGGCCATGGGACCCGGAGTGCTGATAACAATTAAACAGAGAGACCCAGTGGCTCAGAGGGCAAGGGTAGTACCACAGAGTAGACCTCATCATCATCAGAATAATCCTCCAGTGGACACTCCCTGGTGGTGGCAGACCCATCTGGGACCACCCCAGCTCCATCTCTGTCCTCCACCCCCCTTTACTTCTACCGCCTATAGCTCCCGTTGGAGTTGGCCGTGCCGCTCACCCACCTATGCCCCTGCCCCTGTCAGCCCTGATGCCCTCAGTGAGGAGGCTATTGACCTCATGAGGTCAATCTCTGTGGATCAGTCGACCATCATGAATGCATCCAGGGATAGGCAATTCAGACACAACAAAGTGATGCATTCCTAGAGGGCGTTCACCGTGTACTGGCTGGCCAACAGAGAACCTTTCAGGCTCGGCGTCCACACTGATGGCAGCCAGTTACCCTTTGTCTTCCGTCCCCCCTCCATCTTCCTCTTCCCAATCACAAACTCCTCTTCTCTGACCCAGCCAAAGCACACAGACAGGCAACCATGCATCCATCTCAATATCCAAGGGTAGCTCAGGCAATCACAAGAACCAGAAGACACACCACGGGCATGCATACAATCAACATACACCTGCACACACTTAAACAGTCACAACCTGCCCTAACACCCAAACCAGCCGCAGCATCATAGACACCTGGCACATTAGCAGATACCACACCAACATTCACGGATCCAGCCACTACACGTATCTTACCCACAGACAGCACCACAGCAGACCTTCAGACATCTATCCCAGTCACCACATCCGCAGACACCACAACCACAGAGACGCCTATATGCAGCATATCCACTATACCTGCAGTTACGACTCCAACAGACACTCACCCACCCACTACAGCATCTATCAGCACCTCCACCACTCTTCCCAAGTCACATAAACGTCCACACTCACCCACCCAACAGACACCTACAACCCACAAGCATACCTCGCATAAACATTTACCCAAGACATCCACACCAACACCTCAGACAACCACTCTCTCCCCCTTCAAACCCAAACCCTTTTTCTATGACCGTTCCCATGTCTCTAAGAATGCTTTGTTTTCGGAGTTTGCCCTTTTCCCTACTGCTCTCCCACCCCGTGATACCCCTAAATGTGCTGTGTCTCTCCCCAAGTCTGGCCCTTCCACCTCCAAGACCTCCCCTTCCCCCCTGCAAGTTCCCATGCTTCTCTCCCTGCCAAGAAGTCTACCCCTCTACCTAAATGCCAACCCTCCCCTAAACCTAAGTCCAAGAACGCCAGATCCCAAAGGCCCCCCTCCAAAACCCAAATCCCCTCTCTGTCCCACAAGATAACCACCTGAGGTGCCCCATGGATGCCTCTGAAGGTTACATGGCAGTCAGGAGGCAAGTTCGGGGTACACAAATGTGCACTGTGTGCATTGAGACTTTTAATAGAAGGAGTGGCCTATAGCCTTTGTTTTTCCATGATCATTGTTTTAATAATTACTTAAACCAACCAGTTGTTGGTTTCCTCATTACATCTATGTCATGCATGTCTTTTCCTCTTATGTAGTTCTTCCTGGCTGACATTAGTTGTGTGTCTACATGTGAGTGTGTGTGTTCTGCTTGGCCTACATGTGTTGTTTAGGCAGTATGTGAGGTTTTGTCCAGTGATTTTGTCCCAAAATGGTAGGGTGTGTGTTGTGTGATGGACATTTGTATGTTGAAGGGATTAATTATGTTGGTATTGTGTGTTACTGGTGTTCTGATGTGTTTGTTGGCGTGTTGTGTGGCTTTGCGTGCATGTGTTAGTGTTGAGTGCATGAAATGTTGAACGCAGAGTTCTTTGTAGGTCGATTGGTAAGTAGTATGATCGTGTATTTGTATGTGTGTTTTGCCTGTTGGTGTTACGTTGTGGAGACTATGTGATGTGTCCCTGGATAGTGTCCCCTGTGGGTCCTTGCCCACTGACTGGAGATGGTGAGGTTGTGTTGTTTTTGGGATGTGTTGTGGTGTTGTGTGGTAGTTTGTGAGTGTGGGCCTGCGTGGTGTTTATGTGTATACCTGTATGTGTTTGTGTGTGTATTGCCCGTGCTGAGTTTATTTTGTATATGTGAGTGTGTGTGTGTGGCTGTCTGTGAGTGTGAGTGTGAGTGTCATTGTGTCGTTATGTGTGAGTGTCACCCTCACCCCCCCCTTCCAGAATGTATTTTGTGTGTGTGTGTGTACAAAAATTGACAATATACAGTAACAGGTGTGTACTTACGGTTGCTATCGTCGTCGTTGATGTCTCAGATTCTGAAGTTTTTATATGAGCAGGAGCAGCGGGAAGAAGTGTAGTTCTGACTTCATGGCAGCGCCAGATGAGTATGGCTTCCTGAAGGTGGCTGTCTCCTTTTATGCAGTTTGTTTCCGCCTGAGTTCCTGTGGTGATGCGACCGCGGCGGAAACCTTGGTGGTGTGCAGTCTCGTAATCTGTCTGGTGGAAACATGGTCCCTGCCAGCCTGCAGGAGGCTAGCATTGTCTGTGGTGGCCAGACCTTTGTGGCGGTGAATGGTGGTGCTTTGACTGTATTCTCTTCGGAATACCGCCATGGTCATAATGTGGTGGCCTTCTACGCCAGCCTGTCGGTATGACTGGCACCACCAACATGGTGGTCCTGGGACCGGCAAACTCGGAATGCCCCCCCCCCCCCTCCCTCTCCCCCCAAGTATTGTTTTTCTGGAATAGAAAATACACTTTGGGCAAGAGCCAATGTCCCTCCTCCATACTCGGGAAAAGCTTTCTGCCCAGGGAGATAGGAAGAGAGGATTATCCCTAATGTACCCTCTTGGATGTATAAATCCTACTAAGGATTTCCACAGAGCAGAAAAAAAGCAGTGGGTTGGCCCAACCTGACATCAGGCCATGCCCTCACCTCAAAGGTGGCAGCCAGTTTTTCTGATCCCTGGGGGAGGCACATCTGAAGATAGAAAGCAAATATCGACATCACTATGGTCTTCACATGGCCCCTGTTGTGTGTTCCCTTGCTATGGTGGGTGCAAAACCCAGCCATAAAAGTGAGGTATTGGTTCTATCAGGAGGTGTATGGGAATGCTGGGTGGTAGGAATTTTGTGGATTCCTGCAGATTCTAGAACTTTCCCTCACAAACATGTGAGTAAAGTCCATGATTGTAGCCAAAGTTATGGTTTTCAGGGGGACATTGTTGGTAAGATAAACTAGTGGTACACATGTGAGTCACACCATCCTTGACTCCTCTGGGTGCATAGTTTTAAAAAATGCCTGCGTTTTCTAGGTTTCCATGGGTGTGCCAAGCTCGAGCTCAAAACTTCAGCTACTTTCTTTTTCTATAAGAAATATTGATGTCCCCGTGTTGCATTATGGCCTTTTGTTTTGAGGTTTTTTTATTAGCACAAAGTTGACCCAAAGGTATTGGAATACTTTACATGACACATTTATTTTTATCTGTTTTTAGGAACGAAGAGATTAAGGCCCTCGTTACAACCCTGGTGTTGATGCCACAGACTGCCAACATACCGTGACCGTGGAGGTATACCATTAGGGGTATTATGACCCAAACAGAGAAATCCACCACTATATAGACACCCTCACAAGTCCCCCAGACCAAAGGTCAACCAACTAGCGGCACCAAACCCCACACCATTACGCCAACAGAAATATGCCCACAGCATCATGACCCACAAATCACCCCTGCAGTCATTCAACCGTGGTAAACCATTTGCGGTACACACCGCCGCGCTCAAAATACACACACACTAACAAAACAACACCACATTGGACAATTCAAACTATACACACCTGACACACATACCCACACACCCAATCCAATATAATACACACGTCCACGTTACCCACAACCCCTTACAATTAAAATAAATATTGCCAACTGAGAGAGAGAAAAGCCAGGAGCACCCACTGAATCAGAGCCACATAACACCATCACCCACACACCATCCACGCACCTCACAGCACAGACCCCAACACAACACCCCACACACCCTCACACATACCCCTCATACTACACCCATGGCACCACAAAGACACCCCAGGTTGTCTGAGGAGGAGCTAAGGGTCATGGTGGAGGAAATCATCCGGGTAGAGCCACAGCTATTCAGATCACAGGTGCAGCAGACATCCATTGCAAGGAAGATGGAGCTATGGCGGAGAGTCGTGGACAGGGTCAACACCATGGGACAGCACCCCAGAACAAGGGATGACATCAGGTGGAGGTAGAACGACCTACAGGAAAATGTGAGTTCCGTGGTTGCAAGACACCAGGTAGCCGTACAGAGGACTGGTGGTGGACCTCCACCTCCTCCCAAACAACTAACAACATGGGAAGAGCAAGTCTTGACGATCATTCATCCTGAGGGCCTGGCAGGAGTAGCAGAAGGACTGGACTCTGGTAAGTCAAATCTTTACTACTATATCCCCCACCCTACCTACATGCCATCACAAACTCCTACCCCTACCCTCACCCCGTCACTCCACCACCTCACATATACCCCACTATCACAACCCACCCATCCCAATGCCATGCCCTGCGTGCAACACCAATGCATGGACACCCATTACAGACCTGCATGGACATCCATCACCACAGCATGCACACTAGCGACAATCACTTGGCCAAACCAATAACATCTCACACAACCCAAACGTGCCTTGCTAATAACAACCACAGAGGGAAACATATCCTTGCACAAGATGGCACATGCAGATACAATAACACTGTATTTACATCCCCTCAGGACCCCCACTCAACATCACCGGAGAAGAGGTGCCGCCAACATCCAGTCCCCCCCCACAGAGATGACAGCGGCTCTGCACGCCTGGATCACGATGACCAACCTGGCCCATCAGGGACCTCTGGGCAGTCGGACACCCTGCCACAGTCACAAACCACCACAGAGTCTCCCCCCTCATAAAACACCGCCACAGCACCCACCCAAAGGGCCCATCCCTCTGTCCCAGGACACGCCAATCAGCAGTGTGTCCACCACTACAAGGACCCCAGGCAACCCCACAAACCCAAGACAATCAGAGACTTGGGGTCAGTGGCAGTGGGCACACGCCTCAGGGGACAGAGGCACAAGACAACAGGGAAGCTGGGAGGACTGCTGTGCGACAGGGGGAGGACAGGCCCAGGGAACCCAATCTCCACGAGGCACTTCCAAGGATCTTGGGAGCATACCACCATTCCCTGGAGACTTTGGGCCAGATACTGGCCAAGTTGCAGGAGACCCAGCGGCTGCAGGAGGGACAGTACCTGGGGATCAGGGAGGACCTCAAACACATCCACACCATCCTGTTCACTATTGCAGTGGTGCTGGCTGACATGGCCAACACCATGAGGGAGGCAGTGGCACATCAACGGGCCCCTGACACTAGCTACACTGAAGAACAGCCCCCCACCTCTGCTGGCGCTAGTGGACAGGAGGACCCACCACAGGACCAACAGGCCAACAGCACCCCACCCCCTGCAGAAGGAAAACCACCCTGCGATCCTGGCAGAAGCCAGAGAATATTGCCAAGACCCCCTCCAGGAAATAAGATTCTCCTGAATGTCACCCTTGTGTCCCACTCTGTCACCCTGTCCACCTTGAACTGCCATTGCTCCCCTTCCTATGCCCCCTTGGACAATGCACCTGTAATACAAATAGACTGGACTCTACCCTAGGCATTCCTCCACCATCACCCCAGCCCATTGCACACCTCCCTCTACTTATTAGCACTTAAATAAACACCCTTGGATCAAATACAAGTATGGAGTCGGTCAAATGATTGAAATATGTATTAGTTTAACAAGCTGTAAACATTGTAATTCATATGTACAGTTATATATACATAGGTATGACCTGTAGTGGGCAGCAGTAAACACACCAGGAGCCAGAGTGGGGCACAGAGATCTGAAAATAGAGATGCCAAAGGGTACAGTAAGTGGCCATAGACATCGGCAAATCAGGCTGACATGTTCAATGTGTAACACAAATCTGCAATGGAAAGTGAAGTTACAGTGTCTTACCTGTGTGTCACTGGAAGTACTTTTGAAAGAGTGAACTTCTGTTGTCCAGATCTTCTTCCTCTGCCCCCTATTCCCCACTGTCCACAGGCTCCACCACTGCCACAAGACCATCTCCATGCTCATCCTCATGCAGAAAAGGCACCTGGCATCTCAAAGCCAGGTTGGCAACATGCAACATGCAACGATGATCTGGTAAACCTTCTTGGGTGAGTAGTACAGGGATCCACCTGTCAGATGGAGGCACCGGAATCTGGCCTTCAGGAGGCCAAAGGTTCTTTCAATTATCCTCCTTGTTCACACATGTGCCTCATTATAACGTTCCTCTGCCCTTGTACTGGCATTCCTCACTGGGGTCAGTAGCCATGAGAGGTTGGGGTAACCAGAGCCACCTGCAAATGTCGAGGGATACCTGTTAGACACACACTCACCCTTAGGGACTACCCCACACCCATATACCTACATCAACAGGGTGGGGACCATGGGCTCACCTATTAGCCACACCTGGTGCCTCTGGAGTTGAAACATCACATATGGAATTCTGCTATTCCTCAAGATAAAGGCATCATGCACAGAGCCAGGATACTTGGCATTCACATGGGAGATGTACTGGTCCGCCAAACACACCATCTACACATTCAGAGAGTGAAAGCTTTTTCTATTCCTGAATACTTGTTCATTTCTCCGGGGGGGGGGGACAAATGCTACAATAGCACCGATCATGTTGGGGATATGTCCCAGGGCATAAACGTCAGACTTCACTGTGGCCAAATCCTCCACCTGGGGGAATACCATGTAGCTGCACACGTGTTTCAGCAGGGCAGACAACACTCTGATCAACACGTTGGAGAACACTGGCTGAGACATCCCTGATGCCATGGCCACTCTTGCTTGGAAGAAACCACTTGCCAGGAAACTGAGCAACAACAAGACCTGCACTAGAGGGGGGATACCTGTGGGCTGGCGCATAGCTGAAATCAGGTCTGGCTCAAATTGGGCACACAATCTTGGATTGTGGCCCACTCAAGTCTGTAGGTAAGGATAATGTGCCTGTACTCCATTGTCGCCAGGTCTACCAGGGGTCTGTACAAGGAGGGATGTATCCATCTCCTATTCATCCTCAGCGGTTGAACTCTAGGGTGGAAAACGTTGAGCAGAGTGTCATATTCACAAGTGTGAAAATAAAAATGCATTTCTTCCTTTACAGAAACAGTATGTCAATACTAAAGTCAGTTGATGCCAATGTCTGCTGTGATGCAGTTAGGTGCCATGGCCTGTGCCCCCCTGAAATGGCGGCTGCCTGACCTGTGAGGAGAGACAAGTGGAAATGAGGTCATTCCGCTGGCATCGTGCACTGTTGCAGTCGGTGGTCGATGACTGCCGTGCAACTTCGCATTGGTTATCATTGGGCCCTATGGGTTCCAGGAGCCAATGGTGATGTACACCGGCAGTGACGATACACACCGCCGCGGACATGACCACCATTTTCTATCTGTTCACTCACTTGCTACCTGACCTTCAACAGGAGAGGACCTACACTGCAAGTGCTGCTGTGACCTGTGTCTGGAAGCGACAATGGATCAAGTGTCTGGGGAAAGGCCCCCACCTTCTCTTCGGAGGATTTGAAGAGACTGGTGGATGGGGTCCTACTTACTCTATGGTTCTCCAGACAAACAGGTGAGTACACAGTGAGCATGACGCGTGGGCCATGAAAGTATGGATTGCTGTGTGTGAAGCCTTGTGTGGGGGGGCTGAGGGGTCCTGGGCAGAGTGCTGAATGTCTGGTGGTCAATGTCTGTATGTAAGGGGATGGAAGGGATATTGTGGGCCATGAGTGTAACAGTCCGGAAAGTATGACTAATCCCTTTTTTCTATACATATTTTCCTGCAGGTAGGCACCCATCAGAAAAAGGGTAATTGACATGCCATCGCCAAGTAGGTTCGGACCATGGGCGTCTTTGACAGGCGGAGCACCCACTGCTGCAAACAGTGAGAGGACCTGTGCTGCTGGGCAAGGAAGACAGCGGAGGCCCAGCTGGGGCTGGCCTCCCAATGAGGAAGGGGTGCCCATCGTACTCTGACCCCCCTGATGTTCCGCATCCTGGCAGTGGCCTATCCGGAGATGGATGGGCTCTTGAAGGCATCACTGCAGCCACAAGGGGGTGAGTACAGATTGTGAATCATGACTTTGCACACGTAAAGGTTGTACATGGGTGGGAGATGTAGGCTGTGGGTGCCCCTAGGCCAGGGAGAACTGGCAGGGTAGGTCCCTTCTTGGGCAGGCTCTGAAGCACTCAATCCCCAATAGTGTTAGTGTGCATCTACTACTGGGCAGGATCCTGTTGGTTTGAGGTGTGCAGCCAATGGCGTTGGGCAATGTACCCCATGGGCTGGTGACTAGCTTTGTAACTGGTAGTGCATGGCCTAGTGCATAGGGCTGATCCCTGTGTTTTGTGTACGCCAACAGTAGTGTTGTTGTTGGCATTGACCAAGTGTATCCACTGTCTCCCCCCCTTCTTGTTTTGTCACCCCGTCCTTGTGTGCATTAATATCATCTGGCAGAGGAGCAGAGGTACCGGCGATGGACGGAGCTGCATCCCACATGGGCCTGGAGGCCGAATCCACTGACGGTGAGGGCACCAGTGGGACGGAGGGCGAGCAGAGCACCACGACGGAGACAGGAGGGAACACTACAGACAGCCACTCCTCCTCCGATGGAAGCTCCCTGGCAGTCACAGACACCTCTGTGCCCACCCCAACAACAAGTACAGCTGCCACCCCCGTACCAGCACCGCCCTCCCAGCAGCCCCTCAGTGTGTTTCCCATGCCTGCTCACCCAGGAGGGTGGGCATCTCCCTCACCCCAGGCACCTCAGACCCTGCCCCAGTCAGCCCGCTGCCCTCAGTGAGAAGGCTATAGACCTCCTGAGATCCCTCACTGTTGGGCAGTCAACCATACTGAATGTGATCCAGGGTGTAGAAAGGCATTTGCAACAAACAAATGCATACCTGAAGGCCATTCACTCTGGCCCAACAGAGAGCATTTAAGGCTCTGGCCTCCAGCACCAATGGCAGCTATTGTCCCTGTATCCACCCTCCCCCCTCCAACTTCCTCTACCTAGTCCCAATCCCCTCAACCCCAACCTATCCCAAGCACACCTTCAGAACAGCATTCACCCAAATCAACAAACAGAAGTGGCTCAGGCAAACACAAGCACCACACTTCATCTCACAGCCACTAACACAACCACCATCCCCATGCAGACACACCAACATCCACTGCCTCCACTGTGTCCCCCTCCTCCTTATCGCCCCCCTCCCTCCCAGTAGCATCTCCACTCACACCTGCATGCACTACATACTCATACACTACCTCCATCACCAGCACGCCTATCACTACACGCCCCTCACTGGCAGTCACCACCCCTACATCCATGCACACGTCCCCTGCGTCCTCTCCCACTGTCTCTGTGACCCCTCCTCCCAAAGTACACAAACGCAAGCACACACACACCCAACAGCCGTCCACCTCACAACAGCATCCAGCTCATGCACCTGCACCCAAACACAGCAGACTGACACCTCCCACAACCACTCTCACTTCCTCCACTCCCAAACCTTCACCCTCTTCCTGCCCCAATGTCCCTAAGAAGCTTTTCTTAGCCAACACTGACCTCTTCCCTACCCCTCCCCTGTCTTTCACCCTGGACTAGGGTAGCCAGAGCCCAGCCCAGCACCTCAGCCACCAAGTCCATGTCCGCTGTGGTTTCTGCAGCTCTGAGAGGCTCTAAAGAGGCACCCGTCATCCCAGCCAGTTTGCCACCAACACCTGCCAAGACCAAGAAGTTTCTGCCACCTGGTAACTGAAAAAAGGGGACAGCATCCAGCAAGGAGAAGGAGGCACAACCAGCCAGCAAGGCCAAGGCAAAGACTCCAGCTGGCAGAAGCAAGGAGGCACCACCATCTGCCAAGGGCAGGAAGGGGCACAGAACACCAGCCAGGGCACTTCAGCCGTTCGAGGCTGCAGGGGAAGGGCTGGAACCTCCCCCCACCAGTGGCAGCACCAACACCTGCACCACAGCCATCACTGCCACCTGTACTGACGCAAGCACCGCCGCAAGTACCACCAACTGCACCCCTGCAAGCAGCACCACTGCCAGCCGTCCAAGGCAGCAGGGGAAGGGCTGGAGCCTCCCCCCACCACTGGCCACACCGACACCTGATCCGCGGCCAGCACCGCCCCTGCCCCGCCACAAGCACCGCCATCTGCACTGCTGCAAGCAGCATCACTGCCAGCAGCAACAGCCCCAGTGAGCAGCCGTCTGAGGCTGCAGGAAAAGGGCAGGAGCCTCCCCCCACCACTGGCAGCACCGACACCTGCACCGGCACTGCAACCACTGTACAGCTATCCCCGCTGGCGGATGAACTGTAGTCCTGCCTCCATGGTGTTTCATGCATCCTGCCCACAGAAAATCATGTGGGTGTGACACCCAGGTGAGAGACTGTGACCTTGCACTCCCCATGTGCTGCATCACTGGGCACAAAGCCCCCTCCAGAACCAATGGAAGAAGGAATCCACTCATCCTATCCTTAGCAGGATTAAGCACACTGGACACAAAGCCCCCTCCAGAACCAGTGGAAGAAGGCATCCACTCACCCTATCCTTGGCAGGATCAAGCACACTGGACACAAAGCCCCCTCCAGAACCAGTGGAAGAAGGCGCCCACTCACCCTATCCTTGGGAGATTGAAGCACACTGGGCACAAAGCCCCCTCCAGAACCAGTGGATGAAGGCATCCACTCACCCTATCCTTGGCAGGATAAAGAACACTGGGCACAAAGCCCCCTCCAGAACCAGTGGAAGAAGGTACCCACTTGAGAGACTGTGGCCTTGCACTCCCCAGGACCAAGCAGTGGGCAAACCACCCACTTGAGAGACTGTGGCCTTGCACTCCCCAGGACCATGCAGTGGGCAAACCACCCACTTGAGAGACTGTGGCTTTGCACTCTCCAGAACCAAGCAGTGGGCAAATCACCGACTTGAGACACTGTGGCCTTGCACTCCCCAAGACCAAGCAGTGGACAAACCACCCACTTGAGAGACTGTGACTTTGAACTCCCCAGGACCAAGCAGTGGTCAAACCACCCACTTGAGAGACTGTGGCCTTGCACTCCCAAGGACCAAGCAGTGGGCATGGAGCCCCCTCCAGGAGCAGTGGCGTTGAAACATCTTCCAGCTGATTTGCCCCCCCTTCTCCATCCCCCTGAGGTACCAGTGTGTTTTTAACCTGATGCTCCTGTGGTGTTCTCTCCATATTGAGGCATGAGTAAGTGTGGGCTTGGCCTATGTGTTTTGGCCCAGTGGGCCACAGACATTTTGAGTGTGCATTGTCCCGCCTTTTTTATATATTGTATATATTGTAAATACTGTTTTCGATTTCTGAACATATTTCTAACTATTTCTAATATTACACTCATTTGACTCCATTCCTTTTGTCCTTGCGTTATTCCTGAGGGTTACGGGGTGTATAAGAAATTTTGTTGCATGTGTTTGTGTGTATGGTGTTGGGGGTGAGGGTGGGGGTGTTGCGTGTGTGTGTCACTCTCTCCCCCCCTGTGTGCTAGGTGCCGGTTATGCGGTGTTACCGCCGCTTTAACACCGACCACCAGGGTTGTATTGAGGGCCTAAGTGATTTGCCCAGAATGACAGGATTTTTAGCCATCGCCAAGACTTGAACTTGGTTCCCTGTTCAAAAAGTCAGGGATTCTGGCCGTTATGCCACATCCTCTCCTCTTTATGTTGTAGGTGCTTGGCTAAGCAACCCAAGTGGGGTACTGTTGGCATTGTAAGAAGTGTGAGAATACTGAGTGGTGGAAATGTTGCTGATGACTGCAGATTCCTGAAGTTCCCATCACCTAGATTTGAAGACAATGCATGATTTTAGGCAAAGTTTAAGGTTTGTCAGGCATTGTGGGTAAGAAAACTTCATTGGACCCATTCAAGGCACACTGCCCGAACACCCATTAGTGTCTTGTTTAATAAATGTCTGTGCTTGGCAGATTTCCCCGGCTGGCCACTGATCCTGAGGCCCAAATATTGCAGCCAATCCAACTTCAAACTGGTCATTTTTATGACAGGAAATGTTGATATCTCCACATTAGGTTTTGTGGGCTTTTTGTGCTCCAGGCACCAGACCCAGATACACCAATAAGGTACCAATTCTTAGTGGAAGAGGTGTGAGATAACTCAATAAAAAGGAATTCTGCAGATGCCTCACCATTCGGGCATTTCTGTTACAGAAATTTGAGGACAATGATTTTAGATGAAGAGGCCAATTCTGGCTTTGGTGGGCACTGCTTCACCGTCATTTATTTTGGTGGTCAGACCGCCGTCTCTTCGACTTTCTGATCACCCAATCATGACCATGGTGGTGACACCATCTCAGGAATGTCACCACTGCCAACATTACTGCTACCGTGGCAGCAGTGGTGGCAGAAGTGGTGGTCAATGGAGGGGGGCCTGCAACATCAGCTGCCGGGATGATCAGGACCAGCCTTTCTGCTGACCTTCATCTGGTGGGGTCGTTGCAGGATGAAGTTTGGAGGAAAGGCAGGAAAAGGGCCACAACAATGGTCCTAGGGTGAATATGCCCTCTACAAATGTGATCTGTAGCTCACTCGATGCCCTCCCTTAATGCTGGCTGGTCATGTGTGTGCACTGTGTCATTTGCTGTGGACACAGTGCTTCCAACTGGTTAGCAGCACTGCAGCACAACTGGCATTGGCTTCAGGCTCTTACTAGAACTGAAGTGTGCCACCACCGTGACTGCAGCGCCAAAACACCACCAGCCCCGCAATGAACTCAGAGTTTGTGAGTCAGGAAGGTGCCGGCTTGGCAGCCTGTTCCAGAACACCACAGGCTGGCAGTGTCCCCACCAAAGTAAGAATCAGCCACTAAGTTTGAACTTTGTAGGGCACTGTTAATAGGAATAAGTTGTAGGATCCATGAATGGCACTCTATTCTGTACTCTTCTTGTTGTCGAGTTTTTAAAATGTCTTGGTGTGATAGGTTTTCTAAAGTGGTCCAAGCCCGGGCACAAGTACATCGGCTCCCTCCGTCTCCAAAACAAGTCATTTTTTTACAGGAAATGCTGATGTCTACCTGTTGTGTTTTGGGGTCTTTTGTGTTGTGGACGCTAGGCTTGGACACACAAGTAGAGTAGCCTTTTTATTGGGAGAAGTATGGAAACATCAAATAGTAAAATATTTGTTATTAAGAATTGACTTTCTTGCCTTCCAAATGTAAGCTAGTATCCAAGGAACATCAATTTTATATGTTGTCCACAGAATAACACGCCAGTTCGACTAAGCTGAAATTGAAAAGTTTGAAAATAACCACTATTTCAAGAATCTGTATTGAAGGCATATTAAAAAATAGCTGTTTTTCCTTACTACCCATTTTTTATTCATTGAATTTTACCGTATCTATTGATGCCTGGTTGGGACACAAGGAAATATCATTTTAAGCTACAGGTAAGATGTTGGCTCTAGGTACCACATATTTTAGGACAAACAACAAACACTACACTTCCCTGTGACCAGAATTCTCTGCTGGACATGTTGGCTTATTACTTTTGTACATCAGCCATCGGACAAAAAGTTACAGATGAAAATGTGTAAGCTATTTCTATTTTTCCATATTTTTTTGTATTGCAACTTCTAATTTATTTTAGGAAACCATGAGCTACCTACAAAAACAACCCCTTGCTGAATTCAGAATTTAGTTTTGTAAAGCGTTCCGGCTTCACCCAGGGGTTCACACCTATTGCCCCCACAAAGCTTCAGGTAGATTGAAACTACAAAAAAAAATGGGTTAGCTTAGATGCAAAATCTGCGTTCAAATAATTGTTTGTTTAAACCCATTGTGTAAATCTTGGAAGTTAGTGTTCTTAGCACAGCAAAACTGACATTGATCCAAATTTTACAAACAACACACTTTCTTGCACAGTAAAAAAATGTCTCTCTCGTTTTTAAATATAGCTATATTTTTTTTCCGTTTCCTCCAGAAAAATCAACATACCCTAGATACCCTTATATCCTTTGAATATGTGAAAACATGGATGCAAATTTAGCATGAATACCTTTAAGGAAAAATAGGAAGTTGAAAGCACGAAGTACACCATACATTACTTTACTTTACCCCTATTTTTTTCAATAAACACAAGCCTTCATTGTATATATTCAGAGGGACTCTCCATTGATACACCTTTTGACATTTACAATAACTTTGGTCCTTTAAGTGGATCAGCACCAAATTTGGCATTTGCTTAGCATAGTCAATAAAGGACAGACACACCAAACTTGTGGGGGAGGGGGGAATGAAAAAACCTCCAGTAGGAAATTTTGTTTCACTGAATAGATATTTATCACACTTGGCATCAATGTAAAAATGTAGAAAGCGTGCATTTTGTGGTATGAAGTAAATGTTTTCAGTCATATTTTTTATATCAATGTTTTACAATGTTTTAATGTTTTTTTATATTAATGTTTTATCTAAACAACTACCCTACTTTAACCTATTACTAAGAGCCAGATGTAGCAAGATCCGAATTTGTGAATCTGAAATTGTGAGTCGGTGCGACTCGCAATTTCCGATTTGCAAATTTGTATGCGGAATGGTGTCTCAGACACCTTCTGCGAATCGCAAGGTGGTCGCAAAGTCCCACCTCATTAATATTAATGAGGTGGGTCGCAATTTGCGACCCCAAAGCGAGTCTCTGCATTCACAGGGATGGTGGCTTGCTGGAGACAGCAGACCTCCATGTCTGTCACTGCTTTTTCAATAAAGCAGGTTTTTTTTTTTGTATTGCAGCCCGTTTTCCTTAAAGGAAAACGAGTTGCAATACAAAATAAAAAATGAAACCATTTGGTTTGATTTTTTCAGAGTAGGCAGTGGTCCATTGGACCACTGCCTGCTCTGAAAAAACATTTTGTGCGACATTCACATTTTGTGAATGAGTTAGCACCCACTTCAAGTGGGTGCTAACTGCGAATTGCTTTGCGACCGATTTCGCGGTCACAAAGCAATTCTGCATCACAGTGCGAGTCGCAAATAGGAAGGGAACACCCCTTCCTATTTGCGAGTCGCATTCCCATTTTGCGAGTCGGTACCGAATCGCAAAATGGGAATGTGCATCGCGATGGCCGTTTTGCATGGCGCAAACTGCGATTTTCACAGTTTGTGCCATTCAAAATGGTTCGTACATCTGGCCCTAAACCCCTTAAAGCCACTACAAAACAGGATGAGGAATGAGGAGGGAGGGGACAGAATTGACTGGAGGCAAGAGTTCACAGGTTTGCCCTCCTCAGTGTATTTTTAATTGCCTTGTGCCTCTGAGTATTTTTGTCCACATCCTTCTGTATTGTGTCAAGCTTTTTCAACACTTTCCTCATGTCCCACTGGAGCTCAGGAATTGCGGCCATGTCCACTGTAGCAGGTGTGGTGGTCTGTGTTGCAGACATTGAAGGTGCAGCAGGTGTGGTGGTCTGTGTTGCAGACATTGAAGGTACAGCTGTTGTGGTGGTTGGTGGTGCCGAGGTTGACGGTTCAGCAGGTGTGGCTGAAGTGACGATGGCCGCTGTGGTACTGGGTGCAGTTGTGGGGGTGGCTACAACATTTGTGGCCACTGCTGGTCCCCCTTGGCTGAAAGCGTGCCATTCTCCTGTGGCTCACTCTCTCTGATAGCGTCTTGCCATCCTTTGGTACCCAGACTCGACATCCAAGATGTGTCTGTATCTCACTGCCCGCTTCTGGAAAGCCCTGATTTCCATTAGATGCATGTTGGCAGCTGTAAAAATGACATAGGCAACCATCAGTGTCATCATTGTGTGATGCATGTACAGATGATAATCCAACACTCTGCCTCAATTTGCACATCCAGTCCAAATCACAGTCCAGATGATATAATGTCCCTGATGAATGTAATGACAACGCTGCCTACCCATCATGTCTTTTGTACCACAGCAAAGCAAAACAAGAGTTGGACCAAATAAAGTGATCTGTACATTGATGCAGTGCAATGTGTCACAATGCAAAAGCACCAAGTACTTCACATGAGCCAGGCCGACTAATCTTTATCATCTGAGTCAACTTCAAGACACCCAAGACCAATGATTTGTAGATGTAATTGGCAGAATGGTATGTAGTTGCAAATCATAAGGGGTCAGTGTTGTTTGGGACACATGCATGCTTGAATGAGATGACTGTCATCTACACTGTGACTGTCACATCTACATACATATATGTTGTTCCCCTACCCCTGTGCCTCCGGGTGGATTGGCATGCAATACTTCATCACAACTGTTGAGGAAAACCATGAAGGCATGTCCACTTGTCTATGGATTTAGTGAGTGGAACACATGTGAGGAGGGCTGCCACCTAGGAATAAGATATCCATAGGTCATTCACATATACATTCATGTGTCCAGTTGTGGACAACCATCAACACCTGATCTGCCAACACAATTCCCAAAACACCAACATTGATGCCAGCACACGCCTGGCCTTGACCTGCATGTACGCCTATTGCATACCACATAAGTGTCACGTAAATGTAGTACACTTATGGGGCTACATGCTGGGGAACAGTTACCCATGCTGTCCTACATGTACATTACAATACAGGGATGCACAATTTTGTGTGAAAAACTGATGCATCACTGTCTTGTGAGAGTAAGGGTATGGGCCAGTGACAATATACTGACACTGGAGCACTTCCAAGTGACAAGTGGGCCTATATGTGGCTACTAATCATCTTGTTCACACGTTGCTGCCTATTGCGCAGCACAAGCCTCCCAAGATATGACTGTCTGCCTGTGAATGTCTAACCCTTGCACAGAACACTATGTCAACATCCAGTCAAGTGATATATCAGATCACGTGCCAGCTCATCATATCTTGCAATGAGTGCAACACACAAGAGTCACTCACACAACAGCTGCAATCACTACACAGGACAGACATTAGCACACTTACTTGATACGTCTGGGTCATCAAATCGAGCCACTTCCCCAGTGGTATCGGGGGCAGGTCCACCTGTAAGACATGGAAAGGAAATATATGCTCAATGGCAGATCACTGTACAAACGTGTGGACAACATATCACAGTGTGTAGCATTTGATATGAGTGAGATGGTGATCCTGCATGTAGACACTCCAACAGACATGCCACTGCAAACTCACATTGACACTGGATACTCCAGAGAGTGATAGACACACATCTGCACACATGCACTGGGCCTAACAATCATGTGGTGCGAAAGCCAACTACAAACATTTATGGCTAATCCATTTCAGATGGCACTCCATGTAATGATTTATATTTGGGTGACAATTTCATTGGCACTTCCCTGGTGCACTGCAATACTAGTGACTCAGTAGACTGGACTGTGCATCAAGGGACACTGAGCCACTGTGTGATGGACATGTGGCTCAATTTTCAGTCTGCAATTACAATGCATTCAGTGGTTCATGACAGATGTGGCACTTTTGTATGTAGGTAACAAATGCCCCATTGGCAGTGTCCCCTAAGCCATGTATGCCCCCTTTGCCAACATAATGGCAGGGATCATGTGTGTGTAATGATGACAATGTAGTGCTAGACATGAATTGCCCACTTTGCTGTCCTGATACAGTGAAATGTGGTATGCTGACAGTGTCTTAGCTGATCATCATTGACAGAATGCATGGGCACAGGTGTTGTGATTGCACCAGAATTGTGTGACCAAGGGCCACATGTACGAATTTCGGCCCATATTTATACTTTTTGACTCAAAACTGCGCCAACGCAGTTTTGCGCCAAACAAATTAGCGCCGGCTAACGCCATTCTGAAGCACCATGTGGGCGCCGTATTTATTGAATGACGTTAGCCGGCGTTAGCCGCCGGCGCTGTCTGGTGTGCGTTAAAAAAAACGACGTACACCAGGCAGCGCCGGCGTAGGGGGAAAATGGCATATGGGCGTCCACAAATGGTGCAAGTCAGGCTGAGGCAAAAAAGTCGCCTCAACCCAATTTGCGCCATTTTTTTACGACGCCCAACCCCCATTGAAATGACTCCTGTCTTAGCAAAGACAGGAGTCATGCCCCCTTGCCCAATGGCCATGCCCAGGGGACTTCTGTCCCCTGGGCATGGTCATTGGGCATAGTGGCATGTAGAGGGGCACAAATCAGGTCCCCCTATGCCACACAAAAAAAAAAATATATATACTTACCTGAACTTACCTTAATGTCCCTGGGATGGGTCCCTCCAACCTTGGGTGTCCTCCTGGGGTGGGCAAGGGTGACAGGGGGGGTCCCTGGGGGCATGGGAGGGCACCCCTGGGCTCCTTCAGAGCCCACAGATCCCTTAACGCCTGCCCTGACCCAGGCGTTAAAATCCGGCGCTAATGCAGGTTTTTTAGACCCGCCCACTCCCGGGCGTCACTTTTGCCCGGGAGTATAAATACGACGCATATGCATCGGAGTCATTTTTTAAGACGGGAACGCCTACCTTGCATATCATTAACGCAAGGAAGGTGTTCACGCAAAAAAATGACGCTAACTCCATGAACTTTGGCGCTAGACGTGTCTAACGCCAAAGTATAAATATGGAGTTAGTTTTGCGTCGAATTTGCATCGAAAAAAACGACACAAATTTGGCGCAAACGGAGTATAAATATGCCCCTTCATGTTTTGTGAGTCACACATTGCGATACTTAGCAACTCGCAATTTGCAGGTAGGATGGTCTGAGGTACAACACTGTCAATAACACTGTTTGCAAATCACAAATGTGGTAGCAAATTACCTACCTCATGAATTGTAATGAGGCAGGTCTCATTTTGCCCACCCCTTGGGAATGGCGGCACTCACAGGAATGCTGCCTGCTGGGCTCAGCAGACCACCATGTCTGTGACTGCTTTCAAATGGAGATGTATATTTATTTTAAAAATGCAGCCTTATTTCATCAAGAGTAAACAGAAAACATTTCAAAAAACAATATTATTACTTCAATATTTTTTTAAAGCAACCAGTGGTCCATGGGACCACTGCCTGCTCTGAAACAATATTTGGCATGCATTCACAAAGTGGAAGGGATCCCATGGGGACATCTACCCTTTTGCAAATGGGTTAGCACCAACTTGAAACAGGTGGTAACCACAATTGTTTAGTGCCAGCATTCTCGGTCACTAAACAATCAATCAGCGGACTGGGAATCGCTAATAAGAAGGGAACGCCGCCTCCTAAATGCTACTAGCAAATCCTGCTTTGTGATTCGGCAATGCGATTGCAGAATGGCAAAACTGGGGATGTGCATTGGAATAAACATTTTTTCTTGAGGTAAACACACAAAATCTCAAAACTAGGCTGTTTGTGACAGTTAAAAATAGCTTAGTACATTTGGCCCTAAGTGACATGACTCAACAAACCTCAGGACTGTATTGTTAACATGTGTAGACATGTGGACTACATCTCAGTACTGGGACACAAACAGTTTGTTCTGCTTACATTCAACATGGCCTTAAACATTGCATGCAGCACATCAAGACATCCCGCTACTGTCTCTCAGGAGCATTCTACTGTACACATTTATCAATGTAATACTCACCAACAGGACCACCAATCACTATACCCAGGTGGTCCAGCAGATCCTGCTCTCTGGCCACAAGGTCAGTCCAGCGATGCTTCAGCTGCTGCTCATTAGTGCTTGTGTAGGATACTGATTTGAAGTGGTAGAGCACTTTGCCCCTCTGCAGCCACCTTGCCTCTGTGTGATGCCCCTGTATCACATGCCCACCCATCTCCAGCATCAATGGCAGAAAGTGGCACACCAGCCACACAAAGCCCCCAAGCTCCTCCTCTCCTATGTGGGTCAGCCTCACCCTTCCCGACATATCCTTGCACAAAGCAAAACAGAACAAGTGTAAAAAGATACGAAAATAAATGTAAAAAATGGAAACCTACAGCCGAAACCTAGAACCCCAAATAACCCAATCAATCTAACCCCCAAACTGACACCCGGCAGTACAAATACAATCCAAAAGACACTACACTACACAAAAGTACATACACAGGTACAATAAACAAACAGAATACACAAAAGACACAAGAGAGACACCACAAGATACAGGAAACGCAATCCAGACACCAGCAACACCGAGACCCAGCCACACAGTCAAGAAAAAGCACAGACTGTAAAGTGAAAGTGAAAGTACACCCACTGTACCATGTCTGTAAACAAGATTTCCTATTACATCACTTCCTGTCCCCTTTGCGGCCCGTTTTCCATCATGCTTGTATTTTTTTGAGGCATACAATGTTTGCGTGAATATTTTCAACGCATAACCTACATGTGCGTCAAAATACACCGTATTACCTGTAAACTTCAATTTCAATGGATATCCGAATGGAATTAACACTAAGGCCCCATATATGGTTAGTTAGCGTTTGCTTGATTTTTCGATTCATTTGGTTAAAAATGTTTGACTCAAACTGTGATTGCGTGATTTTCAATTATTTAACATGCCTGCACCCTGTATCAAGATGAAGATAGGATGGTATTGCCTGCAGTGTGTGGTATACTGGTTGGTCAGCTGTGTGTTTTGTGTGTGAATGATCTGAAACAACAATATGGGCCTTTCTGAAGGAACGGCATGCAATACATTGGACGTAATGCTCATGTATGAATGTGCTACAAATGGGTATCTACATCTGATGGCAATCAGTGATATACAACAGTAGAACAGGCTCAGACACAAAGGCTGGAACAGGTCTAGGAAACAGAAAGTAGGCTCTGGCAGAAACAAACATGAACAAGGCTGAGAAACATGGAGCAGACTCTGAACGGAACAAGCAGGAACAGGACAGGGTAAATAGAGAGCAGGTTCAGGCATAATCAGAACTGTAACACAATCCAACAAGTGGTCTGGAACACAAAGGAATCGTACTCCAATGCACGACGAGGAGCTTCAGGGAATGGCAGCTCCTAAGCAGTTCCAGGCAGCAGCAAGGCCAGGGCAGAGTCACATGGCTGGGCTGCACAAGAGAGGTCACAGGTGTGTGCAGCTTCAGTCTCTCACAAGTCCGGGAGGAGAGAATCCAGTATAAAGGGACAACCAGACTTTTCCCATATGAAGTAATGGACAGAAGATTACAAGTCTTACCGAGTACCAGGAAGCGCATTATGGGACCTGAAGTTCATGCAAACGCATGTAGTTCTTTTATAGCACGCCATATGGAAAAGGGAAGCAAACAGGAGTCAGAAAGGGACTCTGGGTGAGTGTTAATGATGATTCCCAGGGTACAGATAGTCCATTTACAGTGCCCCCTAGAGATGGGAGGGTAGAGACTTAACACATGGCAGTGGCAGGACTTATTTCCAGGGATGGACAGCACAGGGCATGTTTTGTGAACATTGCTTGTCATACCTGAGACACACATGCTATCCATTTTCAGAAATGATGCCCCCCTTGTCACACAAGCTCCTTGCAGAGATAGCAAATGTCACACTTACTAATGTCAGGGATCTGTTCACACATTCATGTTTCCACTGATATTTCACATCCACTGCCTCATGTATGGGGCGCTTATTTAACTTATGATTGGAAATGTCATAGTTGTGTGTCATGTGCTCCAGAATACCATGTTGGCAACGTGGATGTGTGTCATATGCTGTGGTCCATTGATTTTGTATTTCAAATGTGACATTGAAAAGATGAGCATGTGTTTACCTGTGTGTGATGTTTGCTGTACAATCATACACATCACATGTGATGTTGCATCAGAAGTAGTCAGATTTGTCTTTGTAACATGATCCCTTAGGTAATACTCACATTCCTAAAGAACATGTGATGGAAAAAGAAGAAAGCAGAGCAGGATTGTGTGATCAAGTAAGGTGTTTAATTACATATCCTAACAAGGTGTGTAGAGTGCCTATTGGTTGAAAAAGTTTGAGCAATTTGCAGTCTGCAGCGCATTTCAGCAGCTGTGTTATGCTGTTCCCCCTCATTTTCCCTGGCACCATCTTCCTCCTCCTCCTCCTCAGGCAGTTCTTGGTCTGGCTCATATAGGGGAATGTTCCTCCTCAAACAATTGCTGTGCAGGATAGCACATGTAAGTATGATTTTGCAAACAATGTGTGGGGCATATAGGAGGCTGCCTCCTGTGTAGTCCAGGCACCTGAATCTGGATTTCAGGATGCCAAAGGTCCTTTCTACAATGGTGTGTGGACTCTGATGTGCCTCATTATAGGCACCCTCTGCTACTGTGCTTGGGTTGGGGAATGGGGTCATGATCCATGGCTGGATCCCGTAACCCTGATCCATGCAAAAGATAATATGTGTGAGTATTTTGTTAGTGCTTGCAACAGGAATGTCATGTAGCATGGCAGTTGATATCTTTTGTCGTCTGTGACTCATATGTGTTTGTGGTATTGTGTGAGATCCTGGGCCTCTGTGAGGTTTTTCCTGCAGTGGGTTGTTTGACTTGACACCTTTTGTTTGTGTCATTGACTTGGGATCTATGATTTTGGTTCCAAACTGTTGATCAGTATGTATGTACCATGCATTGTCCAACATGTTTATAGTGGTTTCACTGGAGGGGACATGATACTTACACACACACAATAGATTCCCATGTGGTGGTTACATGGTTGCACTACATGGCCTGGACATCCCATCCAATTAGACATCTGTCATTGCAGATGAAATGCCCTTTGATTTGGCATGGTGACAATGCACAACACATTTCCATAAGTTGGCAGCACTGAGGTGTTCAGAATTGACAATGCACAGTTGTCCCATGTGTAACTTGGTTCTAGGCAAACATTTGTTGTTCCCTCTGCCAGTGGCTCATGTGCAACCGTGCACCTGCACTACCAAACTTGGTCCAGGTAACCTGGCTAACTGCCTTGTGGAGGTAGATGTATCTGTGCAGGAAGGGCCATTTCCCTGTACATATGTTATTTTGATGGACAATTGGCTCGTTCAGTGTGTGCAGCAGTGTGCAGTTTGCATTAGTGGCACATCCATATGTGTTCATAGCACAATCCACTTCCTTATTGCTACCTGGCAACAGCACCCCAGAAGTGATGTATGATGTTGGGACTGCCTCAGTATTTCCGTGTCACCTACATGTGAGTCAGCATCATCATGCTATGTGTCTCATGGTGATAGACCTGCAGCAACACACATTGCACAACCCTTCCACGCTACATACTGCTTGGGAGGGTGTTGGATTGACTGTGGCCTAATGTAATTGTAAATGGTTCATCTTCCAAGTTGTACTTGCAGTGGAGGCCATGTCATTGTCACTGTGTGCTTTGAAATTGGTCCCTTGCAGCTCTAGAGTGGCAGCCGTCATTTGCCCATAGGTGTGTATCCCATTGTGTCAGGGTGTACAACATAAATACCTATGTCACACCTCAGTGTCACCCTGCCCATGTGTCAATGTAGTGCTGTATGTTTTGTGTGTCCTACAGGGTTGCTGTGCTGTGTGTATATTGCTAGGTTTATGGACTTACCGACAAGAAGGCCACTGCCATATTGTCCATCCTGGAAGTACTGATTGATCGTGCTGCCGCAGAATATGAAGGAATCATGTACACTACCAGGATACTTGGCCAAGATGTTGATGAACAATCCCTGGTGGTCAACTATGGCCTGCACGTTGATGGAGTGCGTGTGCTTTCTGTTCTGGAATAGATACTCTGTTGCTGCAGATGGTACGATCCGGACATGGGTGCAGTCAATTGCTCCAAGCACACGCGGGAAGCTATGCTCCTTCTGCTAGGTGTTGGGGACGCAGATGTGATGTGGTGTGAGGGAGATTGTGGCATCTAAGACCTTGGGCAGGAAGGCGGAGATTGAGGGCTGTGATACCCAGCGACCAGGGCACCCAATGTTTGGAAGGAGCCACTTGCCAACATATGCAGGACTGCTAGCACCTTGGTCACCAGTGGTATATTGTGTGGTATCTACAGGCTGGCTGTTATTTGTGGCTCAATTTGGCGCAACAGCTGCTGTATGGCTTCCCAGTTTAGTCTATACCTCTTGATGATGTCCTGTTCCCTGAGGCCATGGAGGGTTGTCCTGTTCCTGAAGACCCTCTCCTGCCTTCTGCGTTGCCTTTGGGGGCCATGTTGGGATGGTGGTGGCTGCTGCTATTGGTCCTGCGTTGTTTTGCAGGCTGCATCAGTAGCACCTCCATGTTGTCCTGTTGGGCTGCGATGTTGCTTGTGTGTATTTTCCTTAAGTAGTGGTGTGTTACCTCATTTTAACGCCTGCCCTGACCCAGGTGTTAAATTTTGACGCAAATCGGGTTTAGCGTCATTTTTCTGGTCCTCCTTCCACCTGTGTGCCATTTTTCCCCTCTTGGATAAATATGGCGCTAAGGCGTTTGAGTCATTTTTTGGATGCGAATGCCTAACTTGCATCTCATTGACGCATTGCAGTTTCACGCATCCTTAAAATGACGCTGACTCCATATTTTTGACGCTAGAAGGGTCTAGCATATAAATATGGAGTTAAGTTTGCGCTGGATTTGCGTAAAAAAATGACACAAATCCAGCGCGAACAGAGTTTAAATATGGGCCTAAGTTTGTACTATTAACACTTACATTTTTATAAAAGTAGCTGCTTGTTTGAAACCTGTAGCTCCTCGTCTGCTGCCTGTAAAAGTAATGGATTTTGCTGGTATTGATACATTTTTCTTAGGCACTTCTCCATATATAGGGCAATATTCACTAAAGCACGATCATTAAAATAATTGTTCTCCACAACTGTTCGCCATGCCCTCCGTAACGCGTAGTCACCTAAAAGTAGTCCAATCAATAATAATAATTGTGATCCATTAGGTAATGTGACCTTTCTCGAAGAGATGAAACAACTTGAATATGCACAATCTTTTTTTCACCGATGTTTGTAACAATAGTTTTATTCAGCAAGAATCAGCTGCGTAAATAATTTTTTCTTGGCAGAATTGCTTCAAATCGTGATTTAGCAAAAATATTATTAGTAAGTTCATAATATCTACATGAAGATTTCACAAATAAACCTTATGTAGTATGCAGAGTTTCCTCTGAAACCTGATATATTAGATAGCTAAAGTAGTCCTCCAGTGCACATTTTAGCATGTTTTTGTGTTAAGATGGATAGTCCTCTTGATGTTGTCCTGTTAGAAATGGGGTCTTTGGTTGGCAGTCAAGTTACCCCCTGTCCAAGCAAGGACCCTCACTCTAATCAAGATAAAAAAGAATCACCCTCAGTTAACCCCCACTCACCCTCTTTGTAGATTGGCACAAGCAGGCAGGTTTAACTTCAGAAGCAAGGTGTAAAGTATTTGTACCAACACAAACTGTAGCTCAGTGAAAACACTGCAAAATGACACAACACAGGTTTAGAAAAATCAAGTCAAGTTATGAATTTTTTAAGAATAAGAGACTTAAATTCTTTAGGAAACAGAACACTGTTAGCATGCAAAAGTACCTGGGTAGCATCAAAATAACACCGCACGGACGAGCGTGTGTTGGAAAAGGCCAGTGATGTGTTGATTTCTCACTCGCAAGTGAGACTGTGCATTGTTCCTACTCCGGTCGGGTCGGCATGTGTCGTTTTTCCTCTCCCGCAAGAGAGCGATGCGTCGAGCCAGACAGGCACCTTGGGTCCAGGCAGGCTTTGCTTTGTTTTTCCAAGCCCAGTGATGTTGCATTGAAAATCCAGTAGCACGGTATCACAAAACCGCGCTGTGTGGGTTTTGTGTCGTTATCAGCCTCCGTTAGTGGGTGTTGCGCATCATTTCTCCAGCCGCATTGGGTCAATCTTCCAGCCGCAATGCAGGAGGAGCGTTGATTTCCTCCGCAAAGCCGGTGGCGCTTTGTTTATCAGCCGCGTGACGGAAGGTGTGTCGAAAATTTCCCTGCACAGCAGTCTGTGCGTGGATTTCCAGTCTTTGTCTGCTAGTTTCACCTTTCAGGGGCCCAGGAACTGGATAGGGCACTAATTGGCAGGGCAGGAGTCTCAGCAGAGAGTCCAGGTGATGACAGGATAAGTTGTTGATGTCCCTGAGACTTCAACAACAGGAGGCAAGTTCAGTTCAAGCCCTTGGAGATTCTTCACAAGCAGGAATGCACAACAAAGTCCAGTCTTTTTCCCCTTTAACAGGCAGAAACAGCAACTGCAGGATAGCTCCACAAACCACAATCAAAGACAGGGTAGCACTTCTCCTCAGCTCTTCACCTTGGCAGAGGGTCCTCTTGATTCCAGAAGTGATCTAATTTTCAGGGGTTTGGGTACTCTTCATATACCTCTTTCTGCCTTTGAAGTATGCCTACTTCAAAGGGAAGTCTCTCTTGTTTGTGAGATCCTGCCTTGCCCAGTCCAGGCCTCGGACACACACCAGGGGGTTGGAGAAATGCACAGCCCTTTCAGATGTGAGTGACCAATCCTCCCCTCCCTCCTAGCACAGATGGCTCATCAGGATATGCTGGATACACCCAGCTCCCTTTGTGTTACTGTCTAGAGAGAAGTGCAATCAGCTCAACTGTCAAACTAACCAAGATAGAGACTCATCAAACAGGCAGAGTCACAGAATGGTTTAAGCAAGAAAATGCCTACTTTCTAAAAGTGACATTTTCAAAAACACAATCTCAAAACCAACTTTACTAAAATATGTATTTTTAAATTGTGAGTTCAGAGACTCCAAACTCCAGATGTCTATCTGCTCCCAAAGGGAATCTACACTTTAATCATATTTAAAGGCAGCCCCCATGTTAGCCTATGAGAGAGATAGGCCTTGCAACAGTGAAAAACAAATTTGCCATTATTTCACTGTCAGGACATATAAAATACATTAGTATGTGTCCTACCTTAAGCATAAATTGCACCCTGCCCATGGGGCTACCTAGGGCCTATATTAGGGATGCCTTACATGTAAGAAAAAGGAGTCGAATTGTCAGTTTAAAACTGCACACACAGACACTGCAGTGACAGATCTGAGCCATGTTTACAGGGCTACTTAAGTGGGTGGCACAACCAGTGCTGCAGGCCTACTAGTAGCATTTGATTTACAGGCCCTGGTCACGTCTAGTGCACTGGCCTAGGGACTTACTAGTAAATCAAATATGCCAATCATGGATAAGCCAATCAACAATACAATTTACAAGGAGAGCATATGGACTTTAGCACTGGTTAGCAGTGGTAAAGTGCTCAGAGTCCTAAAGCCAACATCAAGAGGCCAGAAAAAATAGGAGGAAGAAGGCAAAAAGATTGGAGATGACCCTGCAAAAGGGAAAAAGTCCAACATGCCCAATAACTCAAATTAAATTGTTACCCCATACATTTGTTTCCCAGCCCAGCCTTTCTGCATGTTTTCATATTCAGTGTCAGTCAATTATGTCTCCAGTACAAATACAACCCATAATACTGTCTTTTGAGACTTTCCAAACGTCTCACTTTTTTCTTGTGATTTTCACTATACCTTAAGGCACCAAAGTTCTCATGACTCTTCTGTGATATTCAACATATGCAGCAAAAATCAACTTGGTGAGGGATCAAAGATTGTTAAGAGAAGCCCAGGAGGAATATCTGAGGACCAAAACACATTTTTAAGGGAAAGGATAGGGTGCATTCACCATGCATCTTTGAAGATGATACCTTTAATTACAGCTAGCTAAAGCAGAGAGAACACAAGCTTTCAATTTTAAAGATGCAGATTTCCTAAGGATCAAAATAATTCTCACCAAAATGTTCTGAATATGTTGCCATTGGGACAAACCCTTAGCAGGCAGTACAAAATACAACAAGACAAAAACTACAAGAATGGACAAAGTCATTGGTTACCATTATTTGTAATAGTCCTGCTGCCCCTGAATCTACTTGGTATAGCTGTTAAGGTGACTAATCAAAAATAGAGCCAAAGCCCACACAGTAAGACTGGACAAAGTGATTGATTACCATCATTGAAAATAGTCCTGCTGCCCCTGAATCTACCTGGTTTAGTTGCTAAGTAAAATTATCAAAAATACATGTTTAGGGATCTTGCTATTGTTACGATCAAAAGATTAACTGGCACTTGTTGTTTCTTTGTCAATTCTGTCCCTATTTCTTCCCGTCACTGCTTTTGTGAATTTACTTTTTTCCCATCTATTTTTCAGGACACAAAAGCAGCTGCTTAATATATTTGTCGTCCATCGATGGTGAATCTCAATTATAACCCAATGGCATGCTCTCCTTTGCCTCAATGACCATCAATTCACTATCTTTCCTTAAGATCACTACCGATCAGGTGTTGCCGCACTTTTAAAAATATTTCCAGGCAATAAGACACTACTCTACTTATGGAGGCTCCTGAATCATCTAATCAAATTTATCTGCAAAGATAATGATAGTAGCTATCAACATACCTCTTTTTCAAAGTGTTATGCAGTGACCTGGGCTTCTTCTGAACAATGAACAACATCTATCAATCACTATAAATGTGTAACAGAGGCATTTACTCCTCAGTTTTGTTGATGACTGACAATAAGGTAGTCCCGCTTTTCAAAAAGCTTATTTCTGGGCTTTCAACTACTTTAGGAATTGGTTACAAGAGTAGATTACAAGAGTGGCCCAATTACCATGGCCCACAATAATGGATCTTAAAGCAAAATAGCTGTTATGATTTAAACTTTTACTGGCAAATTTATAAGAGAGAGGAAAGAAGCATAGCTTTCATTGCATGATAAACACTCTGAATGTAAGGCTCTAACAAGGTTCAAAACACATTTTATTCCTCTCTTGAGACCCTTGCTCTTATGGCTAGGTGTTGGTTCCTATTAAGTCTTAAAGGTCATTCTAGTTGCGAACAGCAAGTTTGTAGTTCTTTTCCTTATTTGTCCTTTGGCATCCATAGCACACACTGTTATTGAAGTTATTAGTAGGGGTGGGCAGAACTCACAAAGTTTCACTCTATGGAATTCTGTAGAGTTACATGAAAAGTCTGCAAGATTCGGCAGAGTTCTGTGAACGGGCGGAACTCAGCACCTCATGCTGCTTGTGCTGATTGTTAGCACCAGGAGCTCAGTCCTCACTGACAAATTAGTACGAAAGGCACCACACATCATACCAGAGGGCGCTGCTGCTCAAGCTGATTTTCTACTCCAGTAGCAGCTTTCTGACCGTATACAGGTGTGACTACCTGCAGCTTCCCCTGTTGGAAAATTCTTGCCAGGCGCCCTCCTAGCACCCAAAAAACACGACAGGAGACTCTAATTCTCACTTGCCAACTTACTGTTGGCAAGATGGCTGTGAGAAAAACTCTGCCTCACAGTGGGTGTAGGAATTTGACCAGATCTCCACCAGCAGAGTGGAATTTAATGCCGACCCCTTGTAATTAGTAATGGTGAGCTAGTCTTTAGGTTTGAACAAACAGAGAAATTGCAACATTCCTGTGAATTGCATGCCAATCCTTCCAATAAAACCCTGGTGCGTGCCTCCTTTATTTATTGTTGTTCTTGCCCTTTAATGTCTCAGGTTGAGTGTTACAAAAAAATGAATTTAAGGAGGAGTTGGACGAGGTACAATTGAAAGTGTCCTGTCAAGTTAGAACTTGCATTTCAAATTTAATTTCACCAATAAAATAAACGGTGACAAGGACCCTCATTACGACATTGGTGGTAAATCCCGCTTACCGCCATGCAGAAGACCGCCAACACACCGCAGCAGCGGCAGAATTCCGCTACAGCTATTACGACCCACAGCTCGGAATCCGCCACACCAAAGATCAGTGATAAACTGGCGATAACAAAACCGACACCGTCACGCCAACAGGAATATGTCCACACTATCACGACCCACTAATCAACGAAGCGGTCTTTGAACCGCGATATTCCATTGGTGGTACACACCGCCGCGCTCAAAATACACACACATTTACAAAACACAACCACATTGGACAATTCGAAATACACACACCTGATGCACATACACACGCCACTCCCACACACTCAATACAATATAAAACAAACACCCGCATCACCCACAAACCCTTACGACCAGAATTGCGACAGAAGGCCAGAGAGAGACACCACCATCAAGAAACTAGCATCCACAGGCAATCAACACCATCACTCACACAACATCCACGCACCTCACACAACACACACAAACACATCCCCTCACACATCACAACACACACCACCTCACACATCACCCACACCACCCCATGGCACCGCAAAGACACCCCAGGTTTTCTGAGGAGGAGCTCAGGGTCATGGTGGAGGAAATCATCCGGGTAGAGCCACTGCTATTCGGATCACAGGTGCAGCACACCTCCATAGCTAGGAAGATGGAGCTATGGTGCAGAATCGTGGACAGGGTCAATGCAGTGGGACAGCATCCAAGAACACGGGATGACATCAGGAAGAGGTGGAGTGACCTACGGGGGAAGATGCGTTTCGTGGTCTCATGACACCAGATTGTAGTTCAGAGGACTTGCGGCGGACCCCGACCTCCTCCCCCACAACTAACAACGTGGGAGGAGCAGATCTTGGCTATACTACATCCTGAGGGCCTCGCAAGAGGAGCTGGAGGAATGGACTCTGGTAAGTCAATTTTTAAATACCATATCCCCCATCCTACCTGCATGCTATCAAATACCCCCACCCTCACCCTCACCCCCAGCACTCCAACACCTCACATATATCCCACTATCACAAACCACCCATCCCAACACCAAGCCCTGCATGCAACAACAAAGCACAGAGATCCATCACCAAAGCATGCCCACTACAGATACCCACACAGACCCCAAAATAATTATCACACAAGGTCCTACACAAGAATGTAAGACTGGGGTACAGGGTCACCCACCCATTGCACACAATGGCACACACAGATGCAATAATCATGCCTTTAATCCCCTGCAGGACCCCTACCCAACGTCACCGGACAGGAGGTTCCAGACATGTCCACCCCCCCCACGGAAGATGCCCACAGTGATGACAGCAGCTCTGTCCAACTGGATCTAGATGACCAGCCCGGCCCATCTGGGACCTCGGGACAGTCGGTTCCCCTCACACTGGCACAAGCCACCACAGAGCCTCCCCCCGTCAGGAAACACCAGCACAGCACCCACCCAGCAGGCCCATACCTCTATCCCCAGGACACATCAAGAAGCAGTGTGTCCACCACTACAGGGAACCCAGGCAAACCCACCACCCCAAGAACAGCAGGGACCTGGGGGCAGTGGCAGTGGGCACACGGTTCAGGGGACAGAGGACAGAGGCAAAGGAAAACCGGTGAACTGGGAGGTCTGCTGTGCGACAGGGGGAGGACAGGCCCGGGAAACCACTCTCCACGAGGCCCTCTCTAACATCATGGGAGGGTACCATCATTCCCAGGAGACAATGGCAACGGTACTGGCCAAGTTTCAGGAAGATGTTGGGGGGACTTCTGTGTGCATTAACCCACTGATGGCCCGACTATTATCCCTTTTATGATCTCTGCAGACTGCTCATGTATGAATATTAAGATTAATCATCATTGCTTTTACATTAGCATGATGACCGCCATTGATGATCTATAGGCGATTTCAATATTAATACCACTGTTTGACGCATACAAGATGGATGCCACTTTCTCTTGTTTAACTCGACTTTTGATTGGGCATATCATCCCCCTTCTTTAATACCTTCAAGATGGCCACCACGTTCTTTTTTACACGAGTCCATCATTTATTTTTAGTGCCCTATTCGGACCCGACTGGGATTCAACGTCGGGCCAACGCGCACAACATTTCCGGCAATTACCACGACTGAACGCTTGTGTACATTGCCCTCTATTTGGAGCACCAAATGCGCCTGTGTATCATTTACAGGCACGCGGCAGTGGGTAGGTCCACTACAAGACCGGGGACAAGAAAATGCGAGTCTTCTTTCCTTTCCTGACTTTTTTATGCACATGACCAGTACCATTTGAATGCTGATTATTAGAACGTTATGTTCGATTTCCTTTGACTCCACCAAACATTCTCTCCAAGTTGTGTAACCGACTATTGTGTGTTTGTGAGTGGGGTCTGATAGTGATCAGCCCTAATGCTGAGGTACACCACAGGACTTTGACATTACCCTTTTGTACTACCAGTCTAGATTTCATCTTAGAAGCTATAAGACTTACTAAAGAATTAATGAACATTTTTCCTTTCTATGGTACTTCCAGGTGATACCCTGACAATGTGTATTTAAATATTGCACTACTCTGTTATTTTTTTACCTAGTAATGCTCCTTTGGTTTGAGGCTTGCGTGTTCCTATGATGCTCAGTCTCTACTATGGGATGGTAAGCCATTTTTTGTTATTTTTTTACGTACTACTCTTGGGACCTGGATTTCTGTTGAACTTATCACCTTCAGTATCTTTCCCTTATTTTTCACTTATGAACTTCTATGTTCTCACTTTCGTGCAGGGCGACTGGCTACCAACCGACGCAGACGGACAGCCCTTATTGAGTAAGTGACCATCCAGCACTTACTGTTATACATTAGCATAGAAGAAGTAGTAGTTACGGTCCTGATGAAGTGTCACAGGATCTTTTTTGACCATCTAGACGTGAAACATGTTGACCACATCTGTTTAGGATTAGGCACACTACCTTTTTCCTTTATGTGGAGTGTAGTGGGACATTATCCCCGTTTTCACTCCCCTTGCTTTCCTTTTAATCTTAGCCCGAACCTATTCCTGATTCATTAAAAATGATGTTTAAGGATATGAGCCAATTTTAACATTTTTTTGTCTCTCCTACTTGCTTCTAATAGTGAGTATTTATCTCAGACCTAACCATATTTTGGTATTCAGTCTTCGGTACAATACCACCACCATTACAGGGATGGTCCGCCAGACATTGCACCACTGGTCTGACGAGGAGACTGCCCAGTGATGAAGCTTGACATCCTATTGGGTGTGTGAGGGCTCTCCTGAATCTACTGACTTTCCCTAGCCCTGTATGAATTCATTTTTTGGAACAGTATAATATATTTATTTATGTATATGAGTCTTGGGAGACTGTACACTGGACCATGATTCTCCCAGTCCCTCTCTCTTTTTGACAAGTTTCAGTAGACCCAGCGGCTGCAGGAGGGACAGTAGTTGGGATCAGGGAGGAAGTCTATCAACACCACCCTGGTCACCATTGTAGGGGTGCTGAAGGACCTTGTGAACACCAGGAGGGACACTGTGGCACAACAAGGGGCCCCTGACACTAGCCTGGACGATGAACTGCCCACCACCTCCGCCGGCGCTAGTGGACAGGAGGCACCACCACAGGACCACGACACCAGCACCCCACCCCCTGCAGATGGAGAACCACCCTGAAAACGGTCCCTGAGATCCAGGACAAAGACAGAGAGCAATGCCAAGACCCCCGCCAAGAAATGAGACCCTGAATGTCATCCTTCTATCCCACTTTGTCACCCTGTCCATCCTTAAACTGCCCTAGCTCCGCTTCCTATGCCCTTTTGGACAATGCACCTGTGAAACTAATAACTGGACTTTGCCATTTACATTCCTCCACCATCACCCTGACCATTTTCCAACCCCCTCCACTATTTTGCACTTAAATAAACATGCTTGAATCACAAAACAAGCTGAAGTCAGTCCGTGCTTTCACTAATGTGTATTTGCAAAAACTCAGGAAAATAGCAAAGTCCTTTGTATTGTCAACATACCTATGTCACACATCTGTGAAATGGAAAGGCAAAGTGACATGTCAGGGTCCATACACTGGGTGAAAGTGACAGACATATGATAGGTCTAACAATTTTATCAGATGTAGGCGGCAGTGATGTCTTCTTACCTGTGTCTCACTGGAAGTATTGCTGGATCACGTTGTTTCTGTTGTCGATATCCTCATCTTCTGCCTCCTCTTCTTCACTGTGCACAGGCTCCACAGCTGACACAAGACCTCCTTCTGTACCATCCTCCTGCAGAAAAGGCACCTGTCGTCGCAAAGAAAAGTTGTGAATCATACAGCAGGCCACGATGATCTGGAACACCTTCTTTGGTGAGTAGTACAGAGAACCACCTGTCATATGGAGGCACCGGAACCTGGCCTTCAGGACGCCGAAGGTCCTTTCGATCACTCTCCTAGTTCGCCCATGTGCCTGGTTGTAGCGTTCCTCTGCCCTTGTCCTGGGATTTCTCACTGGGGTCAGTAGCCATGACAGGTTGGGGTACCAAGAGTCACCTGCAAATGTCGAGGGACAACTGTTAGACACACATTAACCCTTAGGGACAACCCCAGACCCAGACAACGATTCACAGAGTACAGGGTCCTTGTCCTCACCTATTAGCCACACACAGTGCCTCTGGAGTTGCCCCATCACCTCAGAATGTAAGCGTCATGCACTGATCCAGGAAAGTAGGCATTCACATGGGAGATGTACTGGTCGGCCAAACACATCTGCACATTCATTGAATGATAGCTCTTCTGGTTTCTGTACACCTGTTCACTCCTGTTGGGGGGACCAGGGCCACATGTGTCCCATCAATGGCACCTATGATGTTGGGATATGTCCCAGGGCATAGAAGTCACCTTTCACTGTAGGCAAATCCTCCAACTGAGGGAACACGATGTAGCTGCGCATGTGTTTCAGCAGGGCAGACAACACTCTGGAGTACTGACAGGACCTGCACTAGAGGGGGGATTCCTGTGGGATGGTGGATAGCTGACATCAGGTCTGGATCCAACTGGGCACACAGTTCCCGGATTGTGGCACAATCAAGTATGTAGGTGACTATTACATGTCTCTCTTCCATTGTCGACAGGTCCACCAGTGGTCTGTACACCAGAGGATGCCGCCATCTCCTCACCTGCCCCAGCGGACGTGCCCTATGGATGAGACCAGCGAGCACAGAGTCAGCCAACACTGAGGTAGTAAAAAAAGAATTTAATTGCACACATTTGTCAATATGCTATGTGCCTGTCTTTGTGTGTATGCAAGGCCTAGATATGTGTGACGCATTTAAAAGTAATGCCATGTGGCCCCCTGAAATGGTGGCTGCCTGACCTGCAATGTGAGACAAGGGGATATGAGGTAACTGCACTGGAGTTGTACACTGTCCTGGTAGGCGGTCGAAGACCGCAGCGCAATCCTGCATTGGTTAACATTGGACCCTATGGGTCCCAGGAGCCAATGATGATGTACGCTGGCGGTGACGGTACGCACCACCGCGGACGTGACTGCCATTTTCGGTCTGTTCACTCACTTGATACCTGATCTTCATCAGGAGAGGACCTACACTGCAAGTACTGCTGTGACATCAGTCTGGAAGCGACGATGGCTCATGTGTCTGGGGAAAGGGCCCCTGCCTTCACATCGGAGGAGTTGGATAAACTAGTGGATGGGGTCCTCCCCAAGTACACTGTACTCTACGATCCTCCAGACAAACAGGTGAGTACACTGTGAGCATGCTGTAAGGGCAATGCCTGTTTGGAGTGGTGTGGATGAAAGATACGGGGGGATGAGGCCTGCATGATTGGACGGTGTGTGTATGTGCGTCAGTGCAAGGGTGGGAGTGAGGGACAATGACTGTGACGGTCAGGACGGTTAAAGATTTTCCTTTTCCCCTGTACTATTCCTGTAGGTCAGCGCCCACCAAACAAAGGATATTTGGCGTGCCATCGCCAAGGACATCCGGACACTGGGGGTCCACCCTAGGCGAAGCACCACTGCCATAAAAGATGGGAGGACATTCGCGGCTGGAGCAAGAAGACGGTGGAGGCCCAGCTGGGGATGGCCTCCCAACATGGGAGGGGTACCCGTCGCAGCATGACCCCCCTGATGTTCCGGATTCTGGTTGTGGCGTATCCAGAGTTGGATCAGCGCTTGAGGGCATCACAGTAGCCACAAGGGGGTGAGTACCGTCACATCCATCTGACTCTGCGTGCATTGGAGGTGTCTGGGTGGGGGAGGTGGGCAGTGGGTTCCCCTAGGCTAAGGCAAGCTTTGTAGGCAAGGACCCTTTGTGAAGCAGGTCATGTGGCACCCCAACCCCACCATTGGTAAGAGCCAAATACACTTAGTCAGGCTCCTGTGACCTCCATGTGTGCAGCAATTGGGCATAGGCCTTGTACCCCAAGTCCCTGTGATGAATTAGGGAACTCTAAGTGCATGGCGTAGTGCAGAAGGCTGCTGTGTCTGTAGTGTCCGCCAACGGTAGTGGCATTGCATGCACTGAACATGTCTTTCTTCCCTCCACTTTTTGTGGTCTCCCTCTTCTTGTGTGCATTAGCATCATCAGGCGGAGGAGCAGTGCCACCGGAGCAGGAGGGGCTGCATCCCACATGGCCCTGGAGGGTGAGACAACAGAGTGAGAAGTCACCAGTGGAACGGAGGGCGAGGGAAGCTCCACGGTGGGGACAGGAGCAGAGACCTGCAACACCGACTCCTCCTCTGATGGGAGCTCCTTTGTGGTGGCGGGCCCTTCTGTGCCCACCGCATCCTCAGGTGCAGCCACCACCTCCCCTACCAGCACCACCCTCCCTGCAGCCCCTCAGCGTGTGTCCCGTGGCCACTCACCCAGGAGGGTGGGCATCTCCTTCGCCCCAGGCACCTCAGGCCCTGCCCCAGTCAGCCCTGCTGCCCTCAGTGAGGAGGCCATTGACCTCCTCAGATCCCTCACTGTTGGGCAGTCTACCATTCTGAATGCCATCCAGGGTGTAGAGAGGCAGTTGCAACAGACAAATGCATACTTAGAGGGCATTCATTCTGGTCAGGCAGACCAACAGCGAGCATTTCAGGCTCTGGCCTCAGCACTGATGGCAGCCATTGTCCCTGTGTCCAGCCTCCCCTCTCCAACTTCCTCCACCCAGACCCAATCCCCTGTACCTCGGCCTATCCCAAGCACCCCATCAGTCCAGCATGCAGACACCTCAACAAACAAGGGTGGCTCTGGCAAATATAAGCACCACACATCCCACAGGCACTCACACAAGCATCATACCCATGCAGACATACCAACATCCACTGCCTCCACTGTGTCCCCCTGCTCCACGTCTCCCTCCTCCGTCCCTGTCACGTCTCCACTCACACCTGCATGCACTACATCTTCAGCCATTACCTCCATCACCAGCACGCCCATCACCACACACCGCTCACGTGCAGTCACCACCCCCACTACCATTCACACATCCCCTGTGTCCTCTCCCAGTCTGTGAGCCCACCTCCCAAAGTACACAAATGCAGTCACACACCCACCCAACAGCCATCCACCTCACGACAGCCTGCAGCCCATGCACCTTCACCCAAAGTCAGCAAACAAACACCTCCTGCAACCACTACCTCTTCCTCCACTCCCAAACCCCCTCCATCTACCCGTCCCAGTGTGTCTAGAAAACGTTTTCCGTCAAACCTTGACTTCTTCCCTACATCTCCCCCACCCTGTCTGTCCCCTAGGGCCCACCTTTCCAGATCCCAACCTAGCACCTCAGCCACCACATCACCGGGCACAGTGGTGCCAGCAATAGCCGGATTTTGGAGTGTGCCTAGCAACAGGTTTGCCAGTGTCCCAAGGAAAAAGGCCAAGGACATTCCCCCACCTCCTAAGCAGAAAAAGTTTCGCACATTCTGGACGGAGAAGGCAAAAAAACACCTGCCACCAAGGGCTCAGGCAAGACAATGGTTGGAAGTGGCAAGACAGCTGCGCCACCATCCACGGTGGGCAAGGGCCTAAAAATGAAAGGTAAGTCAACGTCACCGCCAACCTGTTCGGCGGACAAGACCGCCACCAGCACTGCCCCATGCACCGCCGCCAGCACCCCAGATACTGAGCCCTTCACCAGCACCGCAGACACTGTGCCCTTCAGCAGCACCGCAGTCAGTGAGCCCGCCACCAGCACCGCCGCTACTGACACCGCCGCCAGCACCGCAGTCAGTGAGCCTCCCACCAGCACCGCCGCTACTGACACCGTCGCCAGCATGGCAGTCAGTGAGCCAGCCACCAGCACGGCAGTCAGTGAACCAGCCACCAGCATGGCAGTCAGTGCGGCAGCCACCAGCACCGCCGCAACAATGACCCCCGCAAGCACCGCTGCAACAATGACCGCCACAACCACCGCCGCTACTGACCCCGCCACCAGCACCGCCAGTGGCTCTGCGACATCCTGAGCCAGTGGCACCACCGCAGACATGGCTGCCATCCCCAGTGGTCATTCGTATGAGGCGGGTGGTCAGTTCCAGGGGCCTGGGCAGCTTGCATGTTGCACCACCGTCAGTGGAGATTCACATCCACTACCTCAGTCATTGGCAGGATGAAGCACTCTGGGCACAAAGCCCCCTCCAGAACCAGTGGAGAAAGACATCCACTACCTCTGTCCTTGGCAGGATGAAGCACTCTGGGCACAAAGCCCCCTCCAGAACCAGTGGAGTATCATATCCACTACCTCTGTCCTTGGCAGGATGAAGTACACTGGGCACAAAGCACCCTCCAGAACCAGTGGAGTATCACATCCACTACCTCAGTCCTTGGCAGGATGAAGCACTCTGGGCACAAAGCCCCCTCCAGAACCAGTGGAGTATCACATCCACTATCTCAGTCCTTGGCAGGATGAAGCACTCTGGGGAGAAAGCCCCCTCCAGAACCAGTGGAGAAAGACATCCACTACTTCAGTCCTTGGCAGGATGAAGCACTCTGGGCACAAAGCCCCCTCCAGAACCAGTGGAGAAAGAAATCCACTACTTCTGTCCTTGGCAGGATGAAGCACTCTGGGCACAACGCCCCCTCCAGAATCAGTGGAGAAAGACATCCACTACCTCTGTCCTTGGCAGGATGAAGCACTCTGGGCACAAAGCCCCCTCCAGAACCAGTGGAGACTGTTATCCACTTGAGAGACTGTGGCTTTGCACTCCCCAGGATAAAGCAGTGGGCAAACCACCCACTGGAGAGACTTGAGAGACTGTGGCTTGGCATTCCCCAGGATAAAGCAGTGGGCAAACCACCCACTGGAGAGACTTGAGAGACTGTGGCTTTACACTCCCCAGGATAAGGCAGTGAGCAAACCACCCACTGGAGAGACTTGAGAGACTGTGGCTTTGCACTCCCCAGGATACATCAATGGGCATGGAGCCCCCTCGTGGAGCTGGTGTTGTGCACTCTTCAGGCTGAGGTGCCCCCTTCCCTTTCCCCTGAGGTGCCTGTTTTATTTTGATCTGATGCCCCTGCAGTGTTCTCTCCGTTTCGATCAGGTATTGAGTGTGGGCCTCGCCCATGCATTTTTTGGCCCAGTGGTCCACAGACTATATAGGTGCAGTACCTGGACTTGAATTCTTGGTGTACATAATTGTTTATAGTGTATATACATTTTTGACTAATGGAAAAATCTTGATTACAATGGTTACAATCATTTCCCTTTGTCCTTGTGTTCTTCCTGGGGGACTTCGGGGGTGTATATGTAATGTTGCAGCATGTATTGGTGTGTATGATGTTGTGTATGGGGGTGGGGGTGTTGCGTGTTGCGTGTGTGTGTGTCACTCTCTTTTCCCTCCCCCTCCCCTATGTTGTAGGTGCAGTACTCACCGTGTTCGTCGCCGCCGTCGTTCGCGCTCCTGGTAGAGGAGCAGGAAGACAATCGCAGGGAAGATTTGGAGTTCAGGCTCCATGGCGTCCTGGTTCTTCGTGGGTTGTGTAGAGATGAGTGTTTCCCCTTCCAAGTCCTGTTTCCACTGTGCTTTGTTTGCATTGAATCCGTCCCGGAAAAGGTGGCAGATTGGCCTCTCATAATAGTGTGGGCAGTACATTGTCTTCCGCCTGTCTGTTGGAGGTGACCGCTATGCTGTTTGTTTGTACTGCCGTGGCGGTCGGAGTATTAAAGTGGCTATCTATGTTGGCGGTTTCCGTCATGGTCATAATTCCATTTTGTTTTACCGCCGACCTGTTGGCGGTTTTACCACTGCTTTACCACTGATTGCCAGGGTTGTAATGAGGGCCATAGTTATTTGCTGATAATTATATACAATATTGAGCCCAAAAATGGAGCATTGGTTTGCAGAGTAAAAGGCCATTCTGAGCTAATATTAATATGATTATTGTTGGAAATGGCCCTTTTTGCAGGGTGATCCCTAAACTTTTTGCCTTCTTCCTCCCATTTTTTTTTCTGATCAGCTTTTGCTGGTTTATTGTCTCTGCACACTTTACCACTGCTGATCAGTGCTAAAGTGCAAGTGCTCCCTATGTGAATTGCATAGGTGATTAGTTTATCCTTGATTGGCATAGTTGATTTACTATTAAGTCCCTAGTAAGGTGCACTAGAGGTACCCAGAGTCTGTAAATCAAAAGCTACTAGTGGGCATGCAGCACTGGTTGTGCCACTCACATGAGTAGTCCTGTGAACATGTCACAGACCTGCCACTGCAGTGTCTCTGTGTGCAGTTTTACACTGCCAATTCGACCTGACAAGTGTACCCACATGCCAGCCCTAATCTTTCCACTTTACTACATGTGAGTCACCCCTAAGGCAGACTCTAGATAGCCCTAAGGGCAGGGTGTAGTGTATGTTAAAGGTGGGACATGTACTTATGTGTTTTACATATCCTAACAGTGAAATACTGCCAAATGTGTTTTTCATTGTTGCAAGGCCTATCTCTCTCCTAGGTTAACATGAGGGCTGCCTTTAATTATCCTTAAAGTGCAGTTTCCCTTTGAGAGTAGATAGAGATTTGGAGTATGGGGTCTCTGAACCCACAATTTAAAAAAACATATTTTGGTAAAGTTGGTTTCTAAATTGTGTGTTTGAAAATGGCTTTTTTAGAAAGTGGACATTTTCTTGCTAAAACCATTCTGTGCCTTTGCCGGCCTGTGTATTCCACATCTGGGTCTGAATGACAGTTGGGATATTGTGAATTCTATCTAGACAGTGACACAAAGGGAGCTGTGTGTAGCCTGCATATCCTGATGGGCCATCTGGGCTAGTGTGGAGGGAGGAGTGGTCACTTACACCTGAAAGGACTGTTCCTGCCCTCACACAATGCAGTCTCCGACCCCCTAGAGTGTGTCTGGGACCAGGCCTGGGAATTGCAGGATCTTGTGAACAACAGAGATGTTCCCTTTGAAGATACCTACTTCAAATGCAGAAAGGGGTATAAGTACTGGGCCCAAATCCCCAGACTTTCAAAATCTTTCTGGATCAAGAGGAACCTCTGCCAAGCAGAAGATCTGAAGAGGAGGAGTTGGAGAGTGGGAAACTGACACCTTGTTGTAGTACCCCCCACCACTTTTTCACCTGGTTTCTGAATGCAACAGGTAGTGTAGTACACTTGGATTCTGCTAACCAGGTTCCCAGTGCCTGTCCCTAAAACATTGTAAAATTAATTGGATACACCTTTAGCTGCCACTATAAGTCCCTAGTAAAAGGTACTTAGGTGCCCAGGGCATGGGGTACTATGGGTAGGCCCCTGAGGGCAGCAGCACTGACTGTGCCACCTTCTGGGGTCTTGCCTCCAGATGCACCCATCCCTGCCATAGCAGGCTGAGTGCCCTGTTGCAAACCTAAAATACAAACTCAACATGTCACGCTCCGTGTGTGCCCTGTCCACCATACACTGTATTCACAATGGGTAAGACAGTCCTCTAGCAGGCCTTACAGCCCGAAGGCAGGGTGTACCATGTTATATTTTTGGGCATAACTGCATCAGCAATATGCCCCCACTGTGTCCTTGCCAAACCTGGGAAAAAGTGAGTGAACAGGGCAGCCATTTTAATAAATGTGTTGCACACTGGTCAACACGAGTATCCCAGCTCCATAATGGCTACTCTGGCCCTGGGTTGTTTGATATCAAAACAATTCAGAATGATAAATCTAAACGGGTACCAGTAGTGGATGTATTATAAAGTGTACCCAGGGGTCCACTTAAAGGTGCCTCCTGCAAAAGCTAACTATCCTGGCATGGTTGTTGACTGGTTCCAGACAGCCAATCTACAAACTTGGGGGAGAGCCCAATCTCTCTGTTTTGTAAAGCAATACCCTTCCTGGGTGGAGGAGCTAACACCCCCTCCCTCAGGAATGTGCACTGCCTTGGCAGTGAGCTTCAAAAGGCTACCACCCTTGAAATCTGATCCCCAAGCATGCTGCTAGCAGCAGATGGCTTCCCCCTTTGCACAACCCCATTTTGGAGGGAGCAAAGGTGGGAAACCACACAAAGTTTGAGGAGTGGCCTCACTCAGCATGCACCACCCCTAAGGTGTTGCCTGCGAAGTGGACCCTCAAATTCAGTTTCCTCCATCTTGGAATAGAGGGAAAGAGCCAATCAGGTTTAGGGAAGTAACCCTTCCCACAGTAGGTAGTCACTGTAGTGGCTGTAGCCACCCAAGGGTCAGTGTACCATTGAACACTATCAGGTTTACCCTAAAACACCCAAAAAATACAATATTTATTGGGCTTCCCTAGATCAAGAAATTGGATTTGAAAAGATAAAGAAGACCAGCACCAAAGAAGATCCAAAGCATGAGAACTGTGGACCTGCTGCACAAGAAAAGGCACCAAACCCTTCCTGCTGCACCCAGGACCCACAAATCGTCACTGCAGGGGAGCTGGATACTGGATTGACCCCAAGAAACCCAGAGGTCCTCCAGGCTTCAAGAATCACCCCAGATCTCCCTGTTGAGTGGAGGCACCACTCAACAACCAAGCAAGAATTAACAAACTGGTGAGGGTCATTTCACCTACTGCCCAATATATCCATAACCGGGTCGATGACACACTAATGACCACCCAGATGTTTCCTACAAGTGTCTCAAAAAGGATGATGGACGGAGTGCTGACAATGCAAACACTCACCCCCAGTCACAGATCTGGGTTTAATCCATCGTTTTTTTGCTGCCCATGCCATTCCAGTTTGGACCCAGCCATATGCAAATCAGTCTTGACCCTGTTCCCCATGGGAACAGTCCAGCCCGAACTGCCAGGCCAGGTCTTCCCTGGACTAGAAACAAGCATCCTGGGACCGGTTTCGGGGTTTCACCCCTCATCAGCCAGGCTAGCTTGAATCCAGTGGCATGGGAAGCACGGGACCCACGTCTGGGCATACCCTTCTCACTTAGGGCGACATTAGCAACTCAAAAAGGATTGAGCCAAGTGTGCCCTGCACTCTCTAGTGGCTGAGTTACACTAATACCCTGGGTACTAGTCAGCTGACATCAGAAAACCAGCTCCCTCAGAGCTGAAAAAAGATCAGGAGGAAGCCCCTGTCAAGAGACTTCAGAAACACCCTGGACCTCCCACCAGAGCACCCCCATTGCCCTGTAAGCAGCCCTCAAAGAGGCTCAACTCCAGCTCCATAGGACTCCGTTGGCCACAGCTCCTGGATCTCCAACTCCCCTTGCATTTGGCTGCCCTGTGCCCTGCAAAGAGGAGCCAGCTGTACTGCATGGGCCCCCAACCCCTTTTGACCTCAACAGCCCGGAGGGACCCCAAGGCACCATCTTTTCATTTGCAAACCAGCTCTTTTTCCAGTTGGCCCTGTGCCAAGAGACTTTCCAACGCTGCTGGAACCAGGAGCTGTCTGAGGCTCTTCAGCTGGCACAAGGTCCCCACCAACTGCTGCGACCTCTGACCTGATTTCGGTCAAGAGCTCGCACCCCCACGTCCGCAGCACTACCTTGCTGTGTCCATGTCCCTGACCCCCACCCACGCTGCTGCTAGCGTGTTCGAGGCCCTCCTCCAACCGCAGGCATCCACCTGCACCTCATCCCTGGTGTCTAGTGGGCTTCTGGTAAGCGTCGCTAGACTTGTGTGCATTGTGCCATTTTCACCGTATTTGTGACTGTATTCTGTGCCTTGCTTTATCGTGTCTTTTTGCTCCAGTTGCTTCCATTTGTGCTTTTTTGACTTTTTTGTGTCTGCTTTTGCCCCTTGTGCGCTCCCGTTAGCTGCGTTTCCCCGCCGCTGCCTCCCTGTGGCCCGCCCTCCTCGCGCCCCCATTTGCCGCTCCCTCCCGCCTTCCAGCTGCTCCTCCCTCCCCCCTCCCTTCTTAATGGCTGGCGCTGCGCGTCCGCGCCGGAGGCACGCCAGAGCCAAGCCCGTCTGTGCCCGTCCGCGCCTGGTCCGCGCCCAGCGCCACCCCCCCTGGTCCGCACGACCCCCGCACCACCGGACGCCGCTACTCGGCCAACCAGCTCATCGCCCTCAAACCCGGCTGCTCCACAACATGCTTCCAGGCCTCACCAAAGAACACCAAAGGACCCTTCTCCTGCCGCGCCTGCAATTTCACCTGCAACAGAACAAGGAAACCTGCAACAACCGGCACAAACCACCTCCACTGCATACTCCTCAACACATGCTCCGCACGCAAGCACGTCATCGAGCTCTGGGACCTGCTCGACACCACCACCCCAGACGTAGCCTTACTGACCGAAACCTGGTGGAACGACTCCTCAGCACCTGACATCGCCATAGCCATCCCGGACGGCTACAAGATCACCAGAAGCGATCGCCCCAACGGAATCGGAGGAGGAATAGCCATCGCCTACAAATCCACCCTCAAAATTCACACCCACACGGACGACACCCTCAAGACCGCCGAACACCTACACTTCCGGATCCACACTGACCCCAACACCACTCTCAGGGGAACGCTCATCTACAGACCCCAAGGACCACGAGCACCCTTCAGCGACTCCATCGCCGACCTCACGAGCACCCATGCGCTCCACTCCACGGATTACATCCTCCTTGGAGACCTCAATTTCCACTTGGAGAACAACAACAACGTCAACACCGCATCTCTGATTGACAACCTCTCCAACCTCGGCCTCAGACAACTGGTCAACACACCCACCCACATCGCCGGCCACACGCTTGACCCGATCTTCCTTGCAAGCAAACACGTCACCTTTAACCACACCACCGAACTCCACTGGACCGACCACCACTGCATCCACTTCACATTCAAGAAGCACACCGAGCACCACCGCACCCAACAACCACCACACCGCCGCTGGAGCAAAGTCACCACTGACCAGCTGACCAGCACCCTCACCCAGAACCCACCCACCGACTCCACCGACCCAGACACCGCCGTACTCAACCTACGACGGTGGATCAATGACTGCGCCATCACCCTCGCACCACTCAAGAGGTCCACCAACAACCAAGAAAGAAAAAAGCCGCCTGGTTCACCGACTAACTCCTAACTTCCAAACGTGTCTGCCAGAAACTAAAGAAGAAATGGCTCCTCGAACACACACCCGACAGCCTTTCAGCCCACAAGGAGGCCACCTGCAAGCACCACCAGCTAATCAGACTCGCCAAACAATCTCACTTCACAGAACGCCTGAACAACAACGCACACGACAGCAAAGAACTCTTCTGCATCGTATCAGAGCTCTCCAACCTCAGCGTCAACGACATCCCACCATCCCAAGAACTCTGCGACGCCCTGTCCACCTTTTTCTATCAGAAGATCGCCGACATCACCGACAGCCTCAACACCACGCCTTCGTCAGACCCCACCCCTGAAAACTCCACCTGCACCAACCGCTTGACCGCCTGGACCTACGTAGGCGACACTGAAACACGCAAGATCATGAACTCCATCCACTCAGGATCCCCTTCAGACCCATGCCCCCACCACGTCTACAACAAAGCCGACTCTACCATCGCCCCCCAACTTCGAAAGGTCATTAACTTATCCTTCGAAACCGCAACTTTCCCGGAAAGTTGGAAGCACGCCGAAATCCACGCCCTCCTTAAGAAGTCCAAGGCAGACCCCAACGACCTCAAAAACTTCCGACCGATCTCCCTGCTCCCCTTCCCGGTGAAGGTCACAGAGAAGATCGTCAACGCTCAGCTTACCCACCACCTCGAGGACAACTCCATCCTGGACTCCTCCCAGTCCGGTTTCAGACGCAACCACAGCACCGAGACAGCACTCCTCGCCGCCACAGATGACATCAGACAGCAAATGGACAACGGCGAAACATCAGTCCTCATCCTCCTGGACCTATCCGCAGCCTTCGACACGGTCTGCCATCGCACCCTGTTAACACGCCTCCACGAAGCCGGAATACAGGAAAAAGCCCTCAACTGGATCTCCTCATTCCTCTCTGGCAGAACCCAGAGGGTCCGCCTCCCACCCTTCCGCTCCAAAGCCACCAACATCATCTGCGGCGTACCCCAAGGCTCCTCACTGAGCCCAACGCTGTTCAACATCTACATGGCCCCCCTCGCACAACTGGCTCGTCAGCACAACCTCAACATTCTCTCTTACGCCGATGACACCCAGCTCATCCTCTCCCTCACCAAAGACCCACTCACCGCCAAAGCCAACCTCCACGAGGGAATGAAGTCCATCGCCGAGTGGATGAGATACAGCCGCCTGAATTTGAACTCCGACAAGACGGAGGTCCTCATCCTCGGACGCACCCCCTCCACCTGGGACGACTCCTGGTGGCCCACCTCGCTGGGACCCCTGCCAATGCCAGCCAACCACGCACGCAACCTGGGTTTCGTCCTCGACTCCGCCCTCACCATGTCCAAGCAGGTCAACGCAGTTTCCTCCTCCTGCTACAACACCGTCCGCATGCTCCATAGAATCTACAAATGGATCCCGACGGAAACCAGAAGAACGGTGACCCAGGCCCTCGTCAGCAGCAGACTAGACTACGGCAACGCACTCTACACAGGCATCCCAGCAAAAGACATCTGGCGCCTCCAACGCATCCAAAACGCCTCCGCCCGACTGGTCCTCGACGTACCCCGCCGCTGCCACATCTCCCACCACCTGAGAGACCTCCACTGGCTGGACAAGAGGATCACCTTCAAGCTCCTCACCCACGCTCACAAGGCACTCCACAACACTGGACCAGCCTACCTGAACAACAGACTCAACTTCTACGCCCCCACCCACCAACTCCGCTCTGCCAACCTCGCCCTCGCCATCGTTCCCCGCATCCAGCGCAAGACCTCCGGTGGCAGATCCTTCTCCTTCCTTGCCGCCAAGACCTGGAACACCCTCCCGACCTCCCTGCGACAGACCCAGGACCTTCTCACCTTCAGGAGACTTCGGAAGACCTGGATCTTTGACCAGTAGCAGCACCCCCCCCCCTTTCAGCGCCTTGAAACCCTAACAGGTACGTAGTGCGCTCTACAAATGTTGTGATTGATTGATTGATTGATTGAACTGCTGCGAAAATCCTGCAAAAGAAGAGACTGGTAACTCAACTGTACAATTTCTAATGCATTTTTAAAGGTGATTGTGCATTGATTCCAATGGTGCTTAAATATGCACAGAAAGACTAACTTTATTAAAACTTTAAAAAGCCATATCTCGAAAAGTTCTTTATGCATTCTAAAGATCTTGGTCTTAAAATTTATATACAAGTCTGAAGTATTTTTCCAAATTCTGGTCTCCGGTTATTCATTGAGTGTGTGTAGTGCATGATTGGATTTGTGAGTACAGCAAATGCTTAGCACATCGCCTGGATTAGCCTAACTGCTCAACCAGCTACCTTAAAAACTGGAGCATTAGGTGGTCTCAATTGTACCTCTGGAAACCAACATGTGGTTGCATGGACCCCCTGTATAGTGTGTCTAGTTTTGCACACTACATAGAGGGCCAGCATCCTTTATGAAGTACTAACCCTTTGCTGTGTGGCTTTGCTGGGCTGGCCTGCAGCTGCTGCTTCGGCCTTAAAAGAGAGCACAGGGTGAACTTTGCTGTGTATCCTGCTTGAGAGAGTTTTCCAAGAGCTTGGAATAGAACTTGCCTCCTATTTGAAGTCTCTGGGAATTATGAGGCAGATTTATACTTTTTCACACAAAACTGCTTTAGCTTACTTTTGCGTCAAAGAGCAGAGCGCCGTTTAGCGCCATTCCAAGACGCCGGCCGGTGTGCTATATTTCTGGACTGGTGCTAATGCCCTGTCAGCATCCTTGGAAAGGATGCTAACAGGGCTGGGGAGGAGTAGGGGGAACCGGGGCTTGTGCACCGAATTATGGCACTGTTTAGAGGCAAACAATTGCCTCTAAGCAGTGTAGTGCCATTTTTTGGCACACATCCCCCATGGACATGGCTCCTGTCTTAGAAAAGACCCCGATGGCCATGCCCAGGGGGCAAATGTCCCCTGGGCATGGCCATTTGGGCCAGCACTGTGCAGGGGGCCCCAAGTCAGGTCCCCCGAGCGGTGTTGGTGAAAACAAATAAAAATAGTTACCTGGACTTACCTGGGATGGGTCCCCCATCCTTAGGTGTCATCCTGGTGTGGGTGGGGATGGGTGGGGTTGACCATGGAAATATGCCTAAGGGTCCCCTTATGCCTGCCCATACCCAGGCGTTACATAATCACGCTAAGCAGGCTTAGTGCCATTATTTAAGGTCCTCATTCCTCATACTGGGTTTTAGCATGAGGGATAGATATGGCACAAAGGCCATATCGTTGTTTTCTGGACGGGAATGCCTACCTTGCATCTCATTGACTCAATGTAGGTTTTCCCACCCAGAAAGATGATAGAGTTGGGGAGGTTAAAAATGGAGGACCAACAGGAGAAGCGGGCCATGGAGGAAAGGAAGATGCTTTTAGACCATGAGCTCACAATGAAGGAGCTGGATTAGAGGAGTAGATCGAGCAATGACTGTGCAGCAATACCTCAGTGCAGTCAGATAGAATAATACACATTCCCAAGAATGTAGGGAAAAAGTATAAAAAGGGAGATTATATCCAGAGGTGGTTTCAGGGATATGAGGCATCTATCCAGGGAATGGGGTCCCTGAGAAGCACTGGGGAGAAGGATTGTAGAACCATGTCACAGAGGAGGGGAGGGGCACCTTGCTAGGTTTGGGTATGGGATGCAACCTCATCTATGCTGACATAAAGGATGCCCTTCTCACCAGGCATGGTCTCACTCCTGACAAGTACAGATATCAGTTTAGAGGGAGTAAGAAAATTGATTTCCAGACCTGGTTAGAATATGTAGATTATTTTTTGCAGAGCACAGGATGGTTGGGTGAAGGCCAGTAATGTCACAGATTTTCAGGGGCTGTACAACTTGATTGCATGGGAACACTTGTCTAGTCTATGTTTTGCAGAACTGCACCAGCACTTGACTGATAGTAAGCTGACTGACCCCAGGAAGCTTGCTATAGAGGCGGACTGCTGGATGACTACCAGGGTCCACAAGAAGGTGTATGGGGGAGACTCTGCCAAAAGTGGGCAGGATCTCAAACAGAAGACGGAGAGGGAGGTCAAGGGAGACACAAACAGGTCCTATGGTAAGGGGGAAGAAAAAGGGTCCCAGGTCCCTTTCAAAGGAAGGAGGGAGGTTCTGGTGGGTGTTAGCTCCGGGCATCCCATTTTCAACCCCGGTGCTTTGAGTTGTCCAGTTAGGACACATGAAAGGGGACTCTGGCTGTCCTAAGAAAATCCCCACTGGTGGCCCCTCTACCGAGGTGGCCAATGTGGCCTTAGGGGAGACGTATCCCCCAGGGGCAAGTCATAGACCATGCCATGATATCCCTTAGTTGGGAGATGGACTCAGAGGTGAGTTGAATTTGCCTGTAGGTTTGGGACCCTGTGAATTATTTACAGCTTGCTTGTGCTCCCACACTAATGATCAGCAATAGAGAGGGGTGTTGCAACATTCGCATTCTGGATTTTTAAGATTACCAAATACACAAAGAGGAATAACTGCAAAGTATAAAAAGTGAGGGTTATCTAAGCCCATTCCTTACTTCCCTCCATTTTGCCCATATTCTACAGGTTTACTACCTAAAATGTCCCTGAATCTTTTATATTGGACAGAAATACTTGAAGTGGAAAATTGGATATTATGGATGTAATCATTAGTTACATTCTCCAATAACTGTGCAATTTGTACACACTTGCTGCTCCCAGGCCATTAGGTTTCAACTTTGTCTGATTGATACCTTTGTGGAGGCACTAGCTGCAGTACTTCATTGGGTTTCACTCATGAGTGAAGTTAACACCTTAAGTAATTTACTACATTTAGAAATCTTTAAAAAGAAAAAAGGAATGTACTGTGAGCTGCACTGCAGTTATCCCTGACGGCTGCTTCATCCAAGTGTAGAGGGGGCTGACTTTTGGTCCCTTTGGGCTTAGTTTGTGGGGTGACTACGTTGTTCTTTGAAGTTGCAGCCCCTCAGAGGGTGCAAACAAGGTAGTGTCCTGCGACATGGTATAAGGCCGCCCCCAACAACCTCTGCAACAGAATAACCTGGACAAATATGTGGGGAAGATGTCCGCAGGTGGCTAGGGCAGGGAGCAGCACAGGACAGGAGAATCCTCATTGAGCACTATAATGGCGGGGATTCAAAGGTTGAGGGGATCTATAGCACCTTTGAGCCCAAATTGGATACAGAAATGGTGCAGGTCAAATTGCTCCAGGCAGACTTCCCTAAGATATCAGAAAAAGTGCCAGCGGAAGACACCCATATCATTGGTTTGCTCTCCAAAATGAAGCGGCTGGAGGAGCAGGTACAGACCTTGACAAACCAGACTGGAATATCAGGAAGGAAGGGCAAGGAGGAACAACATGAGAGTGGTGGGGGTTCCTGAAGGAATGAAGGGCCTATGTTCGGATCTCTTCCTGGACGACCTTATACTAAATGAATTAAAACCAAAGCGGCTGTCTACTTTCTTCTCAGTTGGAAGGGTGCACAGGGCACCAGGGCCTCCCCCGAGATCCGGGGCTCCACCATGGATAATAGTAGAGTGAATCATAAACAATAGAGAATGAGATGCTATATTGCAACTGGCCCGAATGCAGGGAGATCTAAATGTGGACAAAGCAGTGATGTGTTTTTTTTCTCCAAATTTTACTATGCAGGTTTAGTGTCAGTATAAGAACTTTGAAGAAGTTAAAAAGGTAGTGAGGGAAAAGGAGATCAAATATATGATGCTTTTTCTGGCCAAGCTCAGAATAATTGCCAAAGGGAAGACATGGCACTTTGTTTCACCAGAGGAGGCATAGGACTAGCTTGAGGGCTGGAGGCTGGCAGGGGGAGGTGCCAATGGTGAGCACAGACTGAACAGATCCAGAGCAAGCAGGCAACGGAGGACTTCCCCTCGACTAACCTGTGGAATCCATGGCCCTGACACCAGGATACGTGAGCAGGCAGGGGGTGACCCTAGAGGTGCCGCAAACTACAACGTGGAGGGAGTAGTATGTTATGTTTGCCTGGTATACTCTGAGCCGGTGTGGGAGGGGCATGGTCTGGCAGATGAATGATGGAGGTTTATATACTGTGAGCTTGTATTCTAATATGTTGACATTGTATTTGTATTTGTGAAGGGGATCTTGCATGTATGGTTGTAATGCATATCTGAATTGACAGTTGTCAGACGGAATTGGCTATCCCAGTTATTTGAAGTTACTTCCAGGACAACATGCACTCTGCAGAATTTGGGACTGGGTAGTTAAGAACTCACAATGCAGGGTGGCAGGGTGCGGGGAGTTATGGGGATTTGTTTATTGGTTTCTATTCATAGAAGTTTCAGTACAGTATGCTATTCAATTTGCAGCATGGAGGGTGGAGAATAGGGGTCATCAGAGATTCTTGGGTCGTGCTCAGGGGGGGTCATACTGGTGTGATGGATAGAGATTCTGGGATGATATCAAAGTCTGCAACACACAATATTATGAGTAAAGTGGTCATATGGTCCTGGAATGTAAATTGTCTGGCAGCAAGATTAAACAAATACTGGCCCTGCAGTATTTGATAAGGCATGGTCCTGACATTGTGATGTTGAAAGAGACAAATCTTAGAGGTAATTGCTACAAAGCCCTAGATGGGTTTGGTTACAATTTGCGGGCCCATGCGGGGTATACAAAATACTCCAGAGGAGAGTTGATCCTCATTATGAAGATGATGTCCATTACCCTCCATCAGTTATGGCACGACTCTCAGGGGTGCTTTCTGGCCCTTCCTGGGACTTGGGAGGGAGTCGCGATTAGCCTGTGCTCAGTGTACATCCCGCCCCGGCTTCATGGGACAGCCTTCCCTGACTTGGGAGAGTTGTTGATGGGGTTGTTGGTAGAGCCCTTGGAAGAGACATGAATGCTCTCATGGCGTGATGCTCGATAGGGCGAGTGAAGCCACTGGGAGGGTAAGTGATGGACCACTGCCCCAATGTACAGCTGCACTGCGACTGGCAGATATATGGAGAGAGAACAACCCAAGCCAATGCCAATACACGTATTTCTCCTCCTCCCATGGTAGTTTCACTCAGTTAGACCATGGCTCAGCTTTATGAAAAAGTGGTGCATCAGGTTTGATGCACCACTTTTTCTGCGCCCCCCCCCCTACCGGCACCTAACGGCACCATGGTTTCACCATATTTAACATATGGCACTCTATGGCGATAGTTAGAACAATCATGTTAACATTTTTGACACTATTGTGGCGCTTTGCTACACTAGCATAAAAAATATTGACGCTAGTGTAGCAAAGTGCAAGGAGGCTCATTGATTTAAAGGGGTGCGTCATTTTAACGCCTGCTGTGAGAAGGTGTGAATGACAGAAAAAAGTCACAATCACATCTGTTAAATTTCACTGTGCAATTTTTTCGAGCCTCCTAGCACTGGAACACCCCCCTTTGCATACATTATGACTGGTGCAGGTATAATGTGGCACAAGGGGTTTCAAAGTGGTGCAATGTGTTCATTGCACCACTTTGTAAACATGGCACAGGGGAAATGCTACCTCAACGCCACATTGCGTAAAAGAAATGTGGCACAAGATGTTGCTGTGGGCTTCTTAAATCTGGCCCTTTGTTTTTACCTTGCAGGCTGAGGTCCCCCAGTTCAGGTCAGTGGTGCACCATGCTAGAGGCATATCGGATCACTTCCTGGTGGAAGTGCAGCTTCTGGTTCCAACTCAACAGATCCATATGCCTGTGGGATGAGGAAAATAGGGCTAAATTGCATGAAGGTGCAGTACAATGCTTTCAGGAAAATCAGGGATAAGTTGATTCTGCAGTCATCCTATGGGAGACATTCAAAACAGTGGTCAGAGGGAGTGCTCAGGTCTAAACTGGAGTTGGAAAGAAGAAAACATGATTGCCATGTGCTGAAATAGAGCAGAAGATAGGGGAACTGGAGAAGGTAACAGACTGGACCAGAGAGAAAGGAGAATGCCATGGTTTACAGCTTCATCAGTGGGACATGAGGGCCCTGGCGGGGAACATAGTATGTACACATGCCCTGGCAGTACAGTGTTGCATAAGCGAGATAAAGAATGATCTTGGGTACTGGAAGTCGGTGATGACTTAGGAGTTAAGCACACAGTGAATGCAAATTTAGTAGAGGATTTTACCTCGTATTATGAGACCATGTAGGCATTGCAGTTTTTCAAGATGGATGAGGATTGTCAGGAATTCCTCAATGGCATCTCTGTTCCGGTACTTACTGGAGAAGATAGGGAAACTTTGGAAGCAGATTTGAGGGAGGATGAGTTGGTTCAAGTGTTGGGTGGGATGCAGTCAGAGAGGGGAACGGGCCTGCCTGGTGAGCTATAGAAGGGGATGGCAGATCTGGATGCTGGAGATCCCACTAAATGCAAAATGGCTGTTCCTGGGCATTGTCGGGGAAGAGAAGTGGCTAAGATACATAGAGATTTGGCTGCAAATGGTGGGCAGGGTCACCAAGTGTAGCACAGCGAGAGCGTGGAGAGCCATGCCTCTCCTGAAGATAGCCACTTGGGAATAAGACTTGGACTGGTTCCAGAGGGTGGAACAGGTGGCATATCAAGCAAAAGGCTGCCCCAGGAAATAGAAGAAAGTATGGAGGTCTTGGCGAGAACATAGGGGTCAGGGTAATGAAGTAGAATAGATGGGGATTAGCCTGGTGGCCGGGTAAGATTGGTTCAGGGTCACAATTGTTCGTCGACTGTAAAAGCACCATTTTTACCTGCTGTGGAACACTCAGTCAGCTGTATTGCTACTCAGGATTATCTCAAAGATGTATAACACTTAACTTTCTCTACATCACATGCTGTATGTTGTTTAAATGTCAATAAAAAGACTTAGAATTAAAAAAGAGAATATTTACGAGCCTTTAATATTCTGTGTACACGTAGATCAAAAAGAGGAATGATAGCTAGAGAGGGTGAAATTATTTTCAGTTTGTAAATGCATACTTATAAGCTTCAAATTCTGCAAGGCATGTGAGAATCCTAGAAAAGCAACTCAAAACATCTCAATTTCAGCACTTTTTAGATCTCAGCTTCAGACAGCTTTAGATGTCTTTTGGTGATCTATTGTTTGCAATTGATTACTGTCAGAAATGGGGTTAATAATTTGAGAGGAGGGTGCTTCTACTAGCTAAATGCATTCACTCTGGTAAGGGAAACATGCTGTTCTGGGAGAATATCTGCTGAATCCCTGATATCCATGGCAAAAGCGACACCCAAGCCCCAGAGAACTGTGTGCTAGTTTCAAACAGGAACAGCACTTTTGAGTAAAGAACACAAAACAACACATTTCTAAAACTAATTTGGAAAACTAGGGAAAATGTAAAGAGCAAAAAGACACCCAATCACCATGCTACGCTAAGCGGAACCAGAGAAGTACATTTTTAAAGATATAAGGGAAAAACACTAAGGAAACACAAAGTACTAATTAGGAGTCATTGTTTGGTGTTGTCGAGAACCTGCCCATGATTTGAGGCTGACTGTGATGGACTTGAAGTCTGATACACCAAGTGGGTCATCCTGATTGAAGATATTACCTTCTGATTTATTCTCTGAAATAGAAGTTTAAATCATCCAAACGGTAACATGGAAAGTCATGGCCAGGGAGAGTTCCTTGAAGTTCAATATGTCATCATACAGCTTCTACTGAAGCCATTGGCTTTGATGCCAGAGCTCCTAGCAGAATAAATTTAGATTTCACAGCCACTAAGGGTGTTTCATCAGTTGCATAGATTTGCTGCCTCTCCTCAGTCCAAGGTTTTACCTTTGGGCTTAGATACTTTTTGGATGATAATTTCATCCTGTGCAGCAAGTTAGAGGCCATAGCTGGGTAGGGCTGCACAAGGCTTGATAACTTCACTGTGGAGTCCTACTAAACGATTTTTCAGTCTGTCAAAAAGTCACAACTTTTTCAGAGTTCTGGGAATATTCTTCCTGATCAGACCTTCAGCCACTTCTAACTCCACAGGGCCTGCATCAAAGGACCAGATCTGTCTTGAAGCAGATCTCCTGCAGGATTCAGTGCTCAGACCTTCGGTAGACCCTCTTGAGATCAGGAGTCCTTCTCTTGTTGTGGTCCTGAAGCAGGAAACCTAGAGGCCCACCATTGCACACTTAAAGAGCAGATCCAGACCCTACATGGCAGCAGTTAAGAGCCTTCATATAAGTACTCTTGTTCCAACAGGAATCAGAGTTCTTCTCCCTATATGACCTTGTTATTCAGGTTGAGTCTACCAGCACGATGAATGCCCAGAGGAGGGAGTGGTGGAGGTACCAGATTTATCCTGTGCACTAGCAAGTGACTATGAAATTTCTACCACCCAATCATCTTTTCTTTCAGCTCCGCTCCCAGCTTTTGTGTCCTTTCACTTTGCCTTACTGTAAAAGTAGTTATTTACCCTACTTCAAGAATGCAAAATTGCAAAACTCAGCTGCCTACAGGCAGGGCTACGTTCAACTCCTTAGTCACTCCCCTATCCAGGTATCTTTCCTTCCACCTGATGGGGCCAAAATGTGTGTGTGTCTCTCTCTCTCACTGTGAGTCGACCCTCCCTGTCTGTGAATGTCCTGGGGAGGAACACGATAAGTTGTTCTTGGTATCTCCAGGTCAAAAGAAGTAGAGATAAATTGCCAGTGTTTCCTGTTCACTCCTAGATGGTTAATTCCTGCCACGTGGTCTGCAGTTACCAATCATTTTCTCTTCCTGTACTGCTGACGTCTGAACCAGAGTTGTTAACACTCCCAGCCATGGATGTGTTTTCTAGTTCTGGAGTTATGATGAATGGCAGGACTAGTTTTAAGCAGGTTAAGTTCTGGATCAGGCAGTCAGACGTATTTTTTTTTAAAGTTACTTTTGTTTTTAAGGTATCAAGAAATGGAATCCACTATTAAAGACAACCCCTAAACAGTCAAATATCTTTTGTTTAACTCTTTGTGAGGGCACATTAGTCCCAATATGTACTTCACTCTGTTTTTATGTATTAGTTCCCTGCCCTGTGGGCTTACTTTATAGGTAACTTAGGAATATGTAAAAGTAGGCTTTACCTACTTGGCAAAGGCATTTATTCTTGGTGTGCACAAATTCAGTAACTTTAACCTGCAGTCCAGCCAGAGCACAGTGGTGCACCTGGTAGATATATATTTGTCATACATGTGCATGGAGTGGACACACTACATCCCATGCATGAAGATATCTTTCAATGCCATAGGTGTAATTATGCAACCATTTACAATGGATCTACAGGGAAGTTCAACAAGCCAAATAAGAAGTTACATTGTACAGCACATGTTTTAAGGGGACGCAAAGTTACTTTACTACAGCTTAATAATTGTGGCATGAACTAAGTCCTCAAGCCAACAAAAACAGACAGGTAAAAGGGCATTACAATAAAATTGGGGTAATTTCTGACACTTATGCCCTCATTTCAACCTCGGCGGTCTTTTCAGAAGACCGCCGAGGTTCCGCCGGGCTGAAGACCGCCAGTGGTGGCGGTCTTCCGCCCACCATATTATGACTGCTGGCAGCCATCTGCCCTTTTTTGGACAGAGAGCCGCCAGCAGACATACTGGCGGTCGGCTGTGAAATGTAGGCTGCTCCACCATCACCGCCATGTCATCAGAACACCGCCCACCATAATACGACCCAGTATTCGGTGTGGTGGTGTCCTGGTGGTGGAGCAGCCCACATGGATCCCGTTCCCTCCCGGAGGATTACCGGAACAGGTAAGGTGATCGTCCGTTAGGGTAGGGGGTGTTGTGAGTTGTGTGCGTGCATGGGGGTGTGCCTGTGAGTGTGTAGAGGGGTTGTGTGAATGCCTGTATGCATGCGGCGGGTGTAATGTGTGCATGGGAAATGTAACCTGTATGTATGTGTGCATGTGTGCATGTATGTGTGCGTGTATGTGTGGTGTGAGTGTGCGTGTAGGGAGGTGTGTGGGTTTCCATGGGGTGGGGGGAGTCCTACCACCTTTGGGGGGTGGTAGGCGGTCGTTGGCGTTGGGGGAGGACTCAGGGGAGGGGGGAGAGAAATTCCCTGGCACTGATGGTACATAACGTCATGGATTTTGTGGCTGTACAAAACCCCACGAAATCCATGGTGGTATGTGGGGTCCTGATACCACCAGCAGTATAGTGACGGCCGCCGGGCTGGAGACCGTTGTCTCCAGCCTGGAGGTCGTTACCGCCGTGACGGACGGTGTGTCATAATGGGGCGGTAATGACCGCCGGCCTGTTTTCGGTCTTACTGCCCTTTTCACGCCATCCGCCAGGGATGTAATGAGGGCCTTAGTGTTAGACCTGCCATCCTTGGAGTGGTCTTCCCTGTCCTTTTTGCCTCTGCTTCCCATGTTTTGACTGTGTGCTGGACTCTCTTTTTACTGTTTTTGGTACTATGGGCACTTTACCACTGCTGAATAGTGCTAAAGTGCAAGTGCTCCCTGTGTGAAATGTATGTGTAATTGGCGTTTCCATGATTGGCACATTTGATTTACTAGTAGGGCCCTAGTAAACTGCACTAGGGGTGCCCAGGTCCTGTAAATCAAAGTCTACTAGTGGGCCTGCAACACTGGTTGTGCCACCCACAGGAGTAGCCCTGTAAACATGGCTCAGACCTTCCACTGCAGTGTCTGTGTGTATAGGTTTAAACTGCCAAGTCGACCTGGCAAGTGTACCCACTTGCCAGGCCCAAAACTTTTCTTTTTATACAGGCACCCCTAAGGTAGGCCCTAGGTAACCCCACGGGCAGGGTATGTTAAAGGTGGTGGAAGTGCTGGTGTGGTTTGCATGTCCCAACAGCTAAATACTGTCAAATTCGGTTTTCACTGTTGCAAAGCCTAGTTCTCTCATAGGTTACCATGGGGGCTGCCTTTAAATATATTTTAAGTGCAGATTCCCTTTGGGGGCTGACACTTACACCTGAATGGGCCATGCCTGTCCTCACACAATGCAGTCTCCAGCTCCTTGGTGTGTGTCTGAGACCAGACCTGTGCAATATAGGATCCTGTGAACACCAAAGACTTACCTCCGAAGTTTCCATACTTCATAGGCAGAAATGGGTATAAGTAGCGGACACAAAGCCCCAGATGTTCTGATTACTTTTGGAACCAAGAGGGACCGCTGCCAAGGAGAAGAGCTGGAAGAGGAGTACTGCCCCTTATCCTGTGACTGTGCTTTGCTGGTATGGTCTGCAGTTGCTACTTCTGCCTGATAGAGGACAAAGACTGGACCTTGTGGTATGTTCCTGCTTGTGGAGAATCTCGAAGGGCTGGACTGAGCTTGCCTCCTGTTTCGTAGTCTCAGGGCCATCAAAGACTTCCTCTGCCAGCGCCTGACTCTCTGCTGAGACTCCTGCCCTGCCACGTGGTGCCCTATCCAGTCCTTGGGCCCTTGAAAGACGAAGCTGGTAGAACAAGGACGGAAATCCATGCACAGGGAGCCGTGCGGGTAAGATTTTGACGAACCACTTGTAAAGCGGCTGTAAAAACGATGCACCACCCACCTCGCGGCTGAAATCGACACACCACCTGCATCATGGCTGGGAAATCGATGCATCACCTGCATCGCAGCTGGAGAAATGGCACAAACACCCGGTTGTGGCTGCTGAAAATGATGCAAACCCCATGCAATTTGGTTTTCAAACACTGTGCAACCAAATTTCTCTTGCATCATCGCGGGCGTCAAAATCATTGTGAACCTGCACAGATCCAAGGTGCCCTGTCCAGAAATCGATGCATCGCTCTCTTGTGGGTGGAAGAAAAATTATGCATCGCCTATCCGACCAGAGAAGAAATGATGCATGGCTTCACTTGCCAGTAAGGAATCAACGCATTGCTGAATTTTTTGAGACACGCTGCCCGTGCGGCTTTATTTTTGATGCAAACCAGGTACTTTGTGTAACAACAACATTTCCATTGTTTTCTATTGTGTATGACTATTATTATTTTAAAAATTCATATCTTGACTTGAGTATGTTGGATGTTTGTCGTTTTGGTCTTGTTTGATTTAGATAATCAAGCCTATTTTTCTAAACTCGTGTCCATTTTGTAGTGTTTTCACTGTATTATTGTGTGTGTTGGTACAAATACTTTACACATTGACTTTGGGATAAGCCTGACTGCTTGTACCAAGCTGCCAATGGGGTGACCAGGGGTTATCCAAATATGTATCTCCATTGCCCTGACTAGAGTGAGGGTCCCTGCCTGGACAGAGTGCAAACTGACTGCCAACCAGAGACCCCATTTCTAACACTTAGTTATACATAAAGTTGTCTTTTTGCTAGCCCCTTGCTCGAATAACTTTATTGTCTTTCTCACTTCCTGGCTCTGGCTTTGACTTTCTGTCCCACATCTGTGCTTTCGACACCCAGGATCATTTTGGTGTCACAGTGTTCTGTTTGGTTGATTCTTTAACTGTTGACATCAGATATTGCATTATAGTGCACATGAGGAAATATTTTGTCTTCCTCTCTCGATCCCTGTCCCATGCATTTTAGCCACCTTCCTCCCTTTAAAATCCCCTCCTCTTTCACACTCTCATTTAGCCTACTTTTTGGTACCCAATCCCAAGTCACTATTTTTGCCACCTGCTAAGCTATCTGTGGTTGTCTATCTTAATTTATTTGCCCTTTTCTATATAGCCAACCCTGAGTGTGCATGCACATGCTTGTGCACCCATGCAAGGTGACATCTCTAAATAGCTTTGTTTAATGTTTACAAATCTCATTAGAAGATGGCTACCATGGATGTGCACCCATCCGAAGGGGATGTGAATTTGTAAAAATGAAACAAAATGCATTCAAACATGGCTTCCACAGACGCAAAAGTATCAGCGGCAGTCAGCTTAGAATACGTTATTTTTATTTTTACAAATCCCATTCAAAGATGGTCACTGTTGATGTTTGAGCATACTGATCTTAACCTTGCTTTTCAATCAATCAATCAATCAATCAAAGAGATTTATAGAGCGCGCTACTCACCTGTTAGGGTCTCAAGGCGCTGGAGGGGGGGGAGGGTAGATCACTGTTCAAAAAGCCAGGTTTTAAGGTATTTTCTGAAGAGTAGGAGGTCCTGGGTTTTGCAGAGGTGGGTGAGGAGGGATTTCCAGGCTTTGGGGGCCAGATAGGAGAAGGATCTGCCCCCCGTGGTGGTGTGTTTGATGCGGGGGACTGAGGCGAGGGAGAGGTCGGCTGAGCGGAGGTGGCGTGTGGGAGTGTGGAAGGTCACTCTCTCGTTGAGGTAGGTTGGGCCGGTGTTGTGGAGGGATTTGTGCGCGTGGATGAGGATCTTAAAGGTGATCCTTTTGTCTATGGGGAGCCAGTGGAGGTATTTTAGGTGTGGTGAGATGTGTTCATGTCGGGGCAGGTTGAGGATGAGTCGTGCTGCTGAGTTCTGGATTCGTTGTAGTTTGCGTTTGAGTTTTTGTGTGGTGCCGGCGTAAAGGGCGTTGCCGTAGTCAAGCCTGCTGCTGATGAGAGCGTGGGTGTCTGTCTTTCTGGTCTCTGTGGGGATCCATTTGAAAGTTTTCTTCAGTGTGCAGAGTGTGTTGAAGCATGAGGAGGTGAGTGCGTTGATTTGATGGGTCATAGAGAGGGAGTGGTCCATGATGATGCCGAGGTTGCGTGCGTGGTTTGCAGGGGTGGGTGCGGGGCCTAGTGTAGTGGGCCACCAGGAGGGGTCCCAAGTGTTTTTGTGAGGACCAAAAATGATCATTTCGGTTTTGTTGGAGTTGAGTTTCAGGTGGTTGGCTGTCATCCAAGCAGCGGTGTCAAGGAGAGCGGCGTGTAGGTTAGTTTTGGTGGTGGAGGGGTTGCAGGTGAGGGAAAGATGAGTTGTGTGTCATCTGCGTATGAGAGGATGGTGGTGCCGTGGGGTTTGAGGATGTTGGCTAGTGGGGCCATGTACATGTTAAAGAGAGTGGGGCTGAGGGAGGAGCCTTGTGGAACTCCACATGTGATTTTGGTGGCGGAGGACTGGAAGGGTGGGAGGCAGACTTTTTGGGTTCTGTCAGTAAGGAAGGAGATGAGCCAGTCCAGGGCTAGGTGGCGGATCCCGGCGTCGTGGAGTCGTGTAAGGAGTGTGTGGTGGCAAACAGTGTCGAAGGCTGCGGAGGGGTCAAGGAGTATGAGTGCTACGGTCTCGCCCATGTCGACTCTGGATCTGATTTTGTCAGTGCAAGCGATGAGAGCATTTTCCGTGCTGTGGTTCTTGCGGAACCCAGATTGGGAGGGGTCAAGTGTGTGATTTGTCTCGAGGGAGTGGGATAGGCGGGAGTTGACTAGTTTTTCCGTGACCTTGGCTGGGAAAGGGAGGAGGGAGATGGGGCGGTAGTTGGAGAGATCATCTGGGTTGGCTTTGGGTTTTTTTAAGAGCTCGGTGACTTCGGCGTGTTTCCAGAGGTCAGGGAAGGAGGCGGTTGCGATAGAGCTGTTGATTATGGCTCGGAGTATAGGGGCTATGGTGGGACCGGCCTTTTTGTATATTCTGTGGGGGCATTGGTTGGAGGGGGAGCCAGAGTGAATGGAGTTCATAGTCTTTTCAGTTTCTTCGTCGGTGGTGGGGGCCCAGGTGGTGAGTAGGTTGTGGGGTGTGTGTGTTGGGTTTGTGTTGGGTGGGTGGGGGGTTGTGTGTGGAGGGGGTGTGTTGTATGAAGCTGTTCTGTATGTCTTGGATTTTGCGGTGAAAATAATTTGAGAGGGAGTTGTAGAGGGTTTGTGTGTGGGTGGGGTCTTGGTTGCTGGCTTTGGGTTTGGAGAGCTCTTTGATGATGGTAAAGAGTTCTTTGCTACTTTGGGAGTTGTTGTCAATACGTTCCTTGTAGTGTGCTCTTTTGGTGGTGCGTATGAGTTGGTGGTGGATGCGTGTGGTGGTTTTGAGGGCGGAGAGGTTTGTGGCGGAGGGTTCTTGTCTCGAGGTTTTCTCTGCTTTGCGGCATTTTCGTTTGGACTCGTGGAGTTTAGTGGTGAACCATGGGGCATTCTTGATATTGCGGGTAGTGATGTTTTTTTTGAGAGGAGCGAGATCGTCTGCACAGGTGGTGATCCATTTGTTGAGGATTTGTGCGGCGATGTTGGGGTTGTGGTGTTGGGTGAGGGGGTTTGAGTCAGTTGGGAGTTCAGGTGTTCCGTGGGGATCTTGTCCCACATGCGTAGGGGGTGGTGTGTTGGTGGTGGTGTGTGGGTGGTTTGTTGTAGGAGAAGTGGACGCAATGGTGGTCTGTCCATTGGAGTTTGGTGGTGTGGGTGTAGGTGATGTGTTGGTTTGCGGTGAAAATGTAGTCTAGTGTGTGTCCAGCCGAGTGGGTGGGGGCAGTAACCAGTTGTTTGAGTCCCAGGTTGGTGAGGTTGTCCAGGAGGGAGGAGGAGTTAACCACTCCTATTTTATGTGTCTGCTTTTGTGCTCCGTATGATATCACAACCAGTTATTTCACTTTCAGGGATGTCATTAGGCTCAAGGTTTGCGTTTTACACCTCAGACACATCTGGAATTTTTTTTAATTGGGGTCTCTTCTGTCTCAGCTGAAAAAATGTTAAATTCACCAATACCCCTGTCTCAAATGCATTTGTTTTGAATGCATAACTAACTCCCTGCCATTCTCAAACATAAACCATCTTCATTAATATTCCACATACTGATGGACAGTTACAACTGTGCCCTCCTTTCTTTCTTATTTTTGAGAACGGGAATGGGAAAAGATGATTACCTTTTTTAGAAATCCCCCAAAATATTAAGGGGCAGATTTATGAAAAGTGGCACTGGACTTAGTGCACCGCCACTTTTCTTGTGCCCCTTAGCCCCCCCCCCCAACGCCACCATGTGTGCACCATATTTTATAAACGGTGCACCATGGAGGTTGTTAGGGAACTAACATCAGAATTTTTTATGCTAGTTTGCCGCTTTGCAGGATTAGCGTCAAAAATTCTGACTCCAATACTGCAAAGGCCCATTGAAACCAATGGGAGGCTCCTTTTAATGCCTGCTCTGAACAGGCGTTAAAAGTGCCCCCAAAAAAACAGTGATGCAAAAAAATCTCTTAGATTTCTTTGTGCCATTTTTTTTTTCCCCTCCTCCTCCCGGAATGGAGAATGCTCCCTTTGCATACATTATGCCTGGTGCAGAAATAATGTAAGGCAAAGGGTTACAAAGTAGCGCAATGCATGCTGCAATTTTGGCCTCATTAAGCTACATTAGTATAAAACAAATGACACTAACGTGGCGCAAGGAGTCCCTACGGGCTCTTAAACCTGCCCCTAAATACTGTATGTCAAGTTTCAGAAGGGTGTACAAACGCCCCAAAGAATGTCATTAACTCGTATCTAGAGCTATCATGGTTAATCTGAGATTTTTTTGAAAGATAAACAAAAAAAGAAGCCTCTTGACTATAAAAACAAAACAATGTAAAGCTCTGCGATTCACACATCGCAATACCAAAACTCTCCCTTTCGTTGAATTTAAATATGCACTTTTGTTTATATGATATTTGTGTGTTCGTTCAGTTTAATAATAAGCAACAAAAATGCATTCCCTACTTCTATCTGTGGCTTCACAATTGCCTTTAAAATACCAAGTGGCCTATGTGAAAATATCTCCTTCGGTTTTCTTTCTGCTTTTCAGTAGTGGGAGGAATGCGACCAGGCACACAAATAGCAAAAGGGACATTATGAATCACGAAGCACATTGTGGAAGACAGTACAAAACAAGGACTAGTAGAAGGAGCGAAGGAGAGGTCACAGAGGGGTAATCTAAGTGGTGAAAGACTCTAGATTAAAATGAAAAGTAAGGTGGATTTCAGACTATTGCTGAAAAATCAATTAGTGCTTTAAACCAAAGATTGAAGATTGCGCTTTGGAAATAGGGCTCGTGATTTAAGTCAGCTGCAGAGAGGGAATAAATGAGAACGTGAAAAAAGCAGCAGGGAGAGTGAGGATTTTAATGAAAAAGGGTGAAATGCATTAGATGATAAAAGTGAAGCAAATATGGGTCTGGTTAATGGCACAAGAAAATGTAATGAAATAGTTGTCTACCATTTAATCTGCAGGGACTCCAATGAATAATAAACTCAAGTGAACAACTCTTCAAAAGCCTATGTCCTGGAAATCTCATTTCATTGTATAGCCGCCGCTTGTAAGAAACAGCGATTGTCTGAATTGATAAGGGACATGATACTTGAGAGTAATTTCCTGTGTCAAAATCGGTTTTATTCCACTTGCATCTATGCCAGCCACAAGGCATTCAAATGCAGCATTAAGTCGAATGTAGTCAGTGTTTCGTTACGTATTAATATCTAAATTGACGGCAGGAAGTCTATCTGCTATTTGCTGAAGCTCAATATTGTGTTTTACTTTATGGTGACCCCCATTCGGACCACAGCTGGGAGCAGAGCTGCCAAAAGCCTGAATGCTGTCCTAAAATAATGCGTGCAGGTGCTGCTACCCTGCACTCGTGAAGAAAGGCGGAACCCCGTGTGCTCACAAGAGACAGCGAAAGATAGAAAGGGGAATTACTTTGTATGAAAATGTCAGTGTGTCCGTAAAAGCATCAAGAATAATTAAGATTCAGGTCATGCATAAAAAAATTATTTTAGGATCATTCCTGGTGGCAGCAATATATGTGTATTTTATCAACTTTGGTTACCCTTTAAGCCACAATATAGATAATAGACATATTTTACTTGTTTGGAATCTATTGAAAAAGCAAGTATATTTTGAGTCATCAAGGTTTTTCATGTGTATGATCCCCTCCTTGTAATTTGCATGGCGCGGCATGAGCTCCTGCCTAGGAGAGTTCTACCTAGGAGGAGAGTTCTACCAATGTTATGTCTTTAGCTAAAAGAGAATAGACGCCTGCTTGGAATAGCGGAAGTTTCCTTCTTGGTGCCGCAGTTCCCATCGGATTACTTATGTCCTGAAGTCAAACCTTTAGGCACATCCACTTGTTTCGAAAGCATTAGCTTTCAAACGCTGTGAAGGACCTCACTGTAGCGAATACCATGAGGCAGCGAGACTGAAAGTGAATGCTGCAGCACGCTAGTGCACTTTAATCTTTATTTTCGGAGAGTACACTTGCTAACTTCACTTCTGCTGTGAAGTGGAGGCTGGCACAGAGCAGCGACGTTTCATCTTAGTGGACAACTGATCTCCTAGCCACACTGTTACTGGCTGCACGCAGAATTAAAAGAGGGCATCCATCAGAGGAGCCTGAAGTCGGCGTGACTTCAGCGCACACGTTGCAAGGGAAATGTATAAAGGACTTGGATGTGTTACCATCTGGCCAGAGGATACAAGCCAATACCCGTTTCTGGTGCGGCAGCACTTTATAAAGATGCGGTTACTACAGTTTTAGTTATTGGTGTGGAGGAAATGAAATATGAGGCACTGTACCAAAAGTGCACCCTGCTCCTTGAGGAGGAGAGTAAAAAAATATTTTTATCAATCACATGAAACTGTGAAGAGCAAATAGGTCTGATGCCCACAATTCAATTGAATCAGCAACTCATCAAAAACTTTGTTGTACTGAATGGAGTTCCAGGCTCAGCATGTTAAAGAATTATTTATTTGAAGAAACAACTCTCAATTTGTGGTGCTCCCTCCTCCAGCCAACGAGTTGCTGCCAAAGCTGTTCGCAACATATCTCCCTTCTTTCACACCACAAGCTACCAACAAATGTCATTAATTAAACATATAAATATAAACAAATAAAAGCATTTTAAAAATAACAAAATGGACATGCTTGATCTAAAAATAAATGAAAGTTTTGTAGTAACTGACAATCTAAGACAAGAACATAATGAACAGTTTAATCTTAAAAAGTATAAATGGCTTGTGGCAGATCACAATGCTGGCCACTGATGTCTATATATTTGTATATACAGATATATATATATATATATATATACATATATATATATATATATGATGTCTAAGTCAAATTCATCTTACATGCTCTTGCAGATAACTTGGATGTATCTGGATTCTGGGTGTTCTTAACATACCACTGGTATTGCTATTTATTCTGCCTCCATCCAAATTGTCACCACTTGGAGAAGGAGTGTGAAAACTGTCATGTGATCCTGTGTCATTCACTACGTGGTTATCCTACATCAACTTGTACCCATTGTACTCATCATTACCCCTGTCAACTCCTCCCCCTTGATTTCTTCCCACACTCTCAGAAGTTGCATACTTTGCTACTCTACAGAGGTTCCACAACTCTCCAATGAACAAAACTATGTGCCACTGATGGACTTCTTTAACTTCTAACATCATACATCCCTAGCGCACCTTTACCCACTCACCAGGATTAATCCTTCCTTTGATGTTGACTTCTGAAAGAGACGAAAAGGACGAGAGTCAAGCTCCGTTACGCTGATTTGAGGCTGGGGCCATATTGACAATATGGGATCCCTGGGGATTATTTAAATGAAATTGTGGATTCCATGAATTTAACTTTTAAAAGACTATTGTGAAGTAAAGGACAGTATACATATTAATATATGGATCAGCCATGATGGTTTGATTTACTTTTGATGGAGATTTGTTTAATAATTGTTGGGAGCATAGTCTTTAGTCCTGAAGAAGGTGGTGAAAGGACCTTAAAGAACACCAAAACATGTCGACGCTAATTGGCATTACTGGATCTAGAGCAGCAGGCCTTAATCGAACAGGGATTGGTTACAGAAATTGATTGGATTGGATTTACCAGAACTGGGACAGTTTACATCTAATAGACTATAGTAGATGTCTTTTTTGTCTCCCTTATGTTGGATTTTATCTTTTATATGTGATTTTTTAATTAACGTTCTCTGTATTGCGATTGTTGTTATATTGGGTTTTTTAACTGCATGGGATTGTATTATTAAATTATTATTATCAGGTCCCTTTATTTGAGATTGAACATTGGAGTAATTGAATATTTGAGATTGTGTGTTGATTGGTTTCTTCCCCTTGGGGAGTTTTGTTTTTTCACTGTTCCACAGGAATCTAACCACTCACTGACAAACTCTTTCCCTCAATCAAATCTCTAATCCATGAAGGAGTGAGTTTGGTAGCAGGTGTCGTCCATCTCATCACACAAAAAGTGACCAATTGAGGAGAGGTGTTCTCTGTGTTGCGATATGCCCATACCAAGTTCAAAACCACTTCCTCAATGTCCAACCTATTGGCTAATGCTAAGTCCAAATAACCCTTACTCATACAATTCCTCTCTCAACCATACCATTGGCCTGCGGGTTATACAATGCTGTGCGTGAATGCCTAATTCCACAGGCATTCTCAAACTTCTTCATATCCTGGGATGTTAATTGGCTAGCATTGTTAATAATAAGGACAACAGGAAACCCCTCTTCCTGGAAGCCCTCACATAACACACTTCTTGTAGTTTTGGTAGAAATTCCTCCATCAAGGTATGTACTTAGTGCGGTAAAACTGTACTCCTGCAAGCATGAGGCCAATCTGGTAAGCCTTTACAGACTCTTTCCAGCACATTCTGTTGATATGAGATGTACTCAAGACTTGTGGTTAGTACAGAGAATTATTTGACATCCCCACACATATGTCCTAAAATACTTTGCTCCCCATGCTGCTGCTAGCCTTTCTTTCTCACTCACAGAGTAATGACTCTCTGTTGCAGTCACGAAATGCAAGGCAAAAACCACTGGTTTCTCTGGGGGGGGGGCATATTGTTGTGATAGCACCAGCCCTATGCCAGTGTCATTGGCATCTACTGTGATGATTGTTTTTTCTTGGTGTCAAAAGGAAAGAGAATTTCTGCATTGAAGAGCTCTTCTCTGTTCCAAAAACTTTTTTGGTCCATTTCCCACAAGAAATTAACCCCCTTTCTCCTCAGCACATTCAAACATTCTGTTTTGCCAGAAAAGATTCCAGCACATTTTGAACAATATTCCATCAATCTAAGAATTGACTGTATTTCATCTATCTTGTGGTATAGGTAACAATTTTATTGCTGTAAGCAAATAGTTCTTTGGTTTAACACCCTCAGCTAATAAGGTGTGTCCCAAATTTTCTACCTAGGTTACCCAAAATACACATTTCTCCTTATGCAGCTTTAGACCTGAGTCTAATAGCTGCCCAATGTCTCCTTCAAAGCCATGATGTGGTTTTCCACACTGCAACCAAACAATAATATATCACCTTGAAAATAAATGACGCTGTTCAAACCCTTAAACACCTCACTAATCATTCACATGAAGACACTATAGGCAAAAGACACCTCAAATTACATCCTTGTGAATTGGTAAGTGCCTTCCATCATAATGAAAGCAGTCAAGGGTTTTGAACAATTACGGAGACTAATCAGATAGTAAGCATGACTAAGATCTAAATTTGAAAAGAACTTGCTATTACATATGTGAAATTCTAATGTTGCTAAGTTATGCATAAGATTCCAGAACCAGGTGATGGGGAGATATGCCAGGGATTAGCTGTGTGTATGACTTGCTCTTGAATAAAGTCTTCATATCCAATTCTGTATCTCTTCTTGAAACTGGCGACGAGTACAGGATCCTGGAAGACTGAGTCAACGCCTGAAGGAAGAATCAATCTCTCCAGTGTCGCATGGTGAGACAGGCATATAAGTACTACCGTCATTATCAACAGACTGATTCTATCGTCGTTGATTGAATACTGCTGTGTCACTGTGGAGCACTGTGAGCTGTATCCTACAAGTTCTCCACACAAGAGGAAAATATATATTTTTGCGCAAGTCAGCGATAACTGGCATTGTGTGCGAGATGTTACTGGTAGCACGTGCTGCGCTGACTATATTAGACAAGGCACTCATGGAGCAGCTCATGCCTGGCATATGTGGTCACGTGAGCCAGGAAAGGCATGCCCCCGAAGGAGAGACGCAGCGAAAAAACTGTTGTTTAGCTCTTTCAACCGTAACTCCAGCAGCCTAGGTGACAAAGAATTATTCAGTGTCCTGACATTATATGCGAGTCAACCGCCTCCCCACATGCCCAGAAACATCGCGTTTGTGAACCTGGCACAGGCAAACAGTCTAAGGAGGGATTACCATAGATTCAAAGAGACACTCCTGTTAGTAATTTCTCATGGGGCATCCTGAAATAGAATCTGAACATTGCCAATAACAGAGGTGACGTTGCCCATCGATAGTCCTGATGAGGCCCTGAGTGGAAAGGCCGAAACGCGTTGACATTTAAAATGGCGAGATTGGGTTCTGTAATTGGAGTCAGCTTTACAAAAATCAGCAAAGACGCATTGCAAAATACCCTAAAAAATACATAGGTATTTGACAGTTGCTTGTATGCAAATTTCCAATCATCGCAACAGAGTGAATTACAGCCAGAATGTTGAAAATGTAACCACCAATTTCTCATAAAGAAAGGTTGTTGGGCACAACCCTCTATTAACGGTATGGTCAATCATCAGACTTTGAGAAGCTAGATGTTGGCTTTAATTGAATCAAGAAGAAAATGCGAATTCAATTGTATATGTTTGAATTAATTGTAAGTTTGTCTTGTTATGTAAATATTTTGGAGTTTGTATTCATTTCACCATTTCAATGATTTATTGTCTGCCTTGCACATAAAATAATTGTAATACATTTTGGAAAGTAACTAATCCAACAAAGACAGTATTGAGTGCTGTGTTTGTAAATGATAATATAATTTATCCAAACCTGTAGACCATTGTTTTTGCAGATTTATTGTTATTAACCCAGGTCAGGTTAGGGTTATTGGGTTTCCTCTTCTTTATAGTATATGTGGTCACGTGGCCACAGTTGAATGTAAACAAGATCGCTCCCAATTAGTCATGGGGCCACAATTAAATTTAAATATCGCACACAAAGAGTAGCACGTGTAAACTGTGACTGTTCTGTAACGGTGCATGCAAGGGGCACTGTGTGAACATTGTTAAGGAGCAGCGCACTAGAAGCAACACAAAAGTATCCAAGGAAGTCACTTTGGGGCATTTTTATACTCCGTTTGCACCGAAATTGCGTAGTTTTTTTTGACGCAATTTCGACGCAAAACTAACTCCATATTTATACTTTGGCGTTAGACAAAGCGCCAAAGTCCATGGAGTTAGCGTCATTTTTTAGCGTGGACACCTACTTTGCGTTAATTATATGCAAGGTAGGCATTCCCGTCTAAAAAATCGACTCCGAGGCATGTGTGTCAGATTTATACTCCCGGGCAAAAATCACGCCCGGGTCAAAAAAAATGACGTACGGCCGCTTTTGCGCCGTTTTTTAGCGCCTGCAAAAGGCAGGCGTTAAGGGACCTGTGGGCTCTGAAGGAGCCCAGAGGTGCCCTCCCATGCCCCCAGGGACACCGCCTGTCACCCATGCCCACCCCAGGAGGACACCCAAGGCTGGAGGGACCCATCCCAGGGACATTAAGGTAAGTTCAGGTAAGTGTTTAAAAAAAAAAAAATTGTGGCATGGGGGGCCTGATTTGTGCTCCCCTACATGCCCCTATGCCCAATGACCATGCCCAGGGGACAGAAGTCCCCTGGGCATGGCCATTGGGCAAGGGGGCATGACTCCTGTCTTTGCTAAGACAGGAGTAATTTCTATGGGGGTTGGGAGTGAAAAAAAATGGCGCAAATCGGGTTGAGGTGAAAAAATTGCCTCAACCTGACTTGCCCCATTTCTTGACGCCCAAGCCCCATATCCCCCTACGCCGGCGCTGCCTGGTGTATGTCGTTTTTTTTAATGCACACCAGACGGCGCCGGCGGCTAACGCCGGCTAACGTCATTCAATAAATACGGCGCCCGCATGGCGCTTCAGAATGGCGTTAGCCGGCGCTAATTTTTTTGACGCAAAACTGCGTTGGCGCAGTTTTGCGTCAAAAAGTATAAATATGGGCCATTATGTCAATCCAGCGCAAATGAATCATGTGTAGCAACAGTACACAAATATCTTACCATGTGTTTCCCTCGGCAATGAACACTGTACGTAACAGGGAACATTAAGGCAGATGAGAGGCAATTCATTTGAGCTGCATGAGAACATTCCCTCCTTGACTACAGCCTATTCCAAGCAGGAAGCTCCACCCCTAGAAAGAGTTCCATTGCAACAGAGGAAGGACAAGTCATATCCGGTGTGCCAAGCCCTAGAAATAGGACTTGCAACCAGAAATTAGACCACAGTGACTATGTTTGTTGTTTTGGTTAATTATTTCAGTCAAAACACAGTACACAATTAACATTAGTGTTATTTACAGGAAAATTATGGTTAGACAGTCATTATTATGCATGGGCATTATTATTAGCTGTGTACAGTGTAGGGAGTAGTAATAGAGAACATGGAAACACCCTTCTTCTAAGTTTTTGCAAAAGGCGGGCCATCCCGTAATGCCATGGGAAGATTAGAAGCAGACTTTTGAGACCCATTTAGAGGCAGTGGAGAGGGACATATTTAACTCAAAGCGAAAGCAAGCGATTTTGAAACATAATTTGCGTGTGGAAGGGAGAAAAGTACTGAAAACCCTACCCATCCCAGCGAGAAATGAGAACAATGAAGATGATGAACCTTCAGAACCAGAAGAAGTGCTAGAATATGAGTATGAAGAGGAAATGAAAGGCTTAGAGGACAACTTTGGAAAAAAACAAGCATGGTAGTTCAACTGCACAAGTATTGTTCAAGAGTGCAGCAGCCCAGTGAAAATGTGGAGCAGTACATTTCAGTGCTAAGAACATTAGCAAGCATATGTAAGTTTAAAGACTTACAACATGAAATTGTGAGAGATCAATTTATCAATTGAACAAACTGTACTAAAATTCAAGAAGCACTATTGAGATTAAAGAATCCATCACTCGACAAAACCATAATGATATCTAGACATATGGAGAACACATCTAGGTATGTTAGTTGCACGTAGGACAAGCAAAGCACAAGATTAAAACTGATGATATTCATTTGGTACTGAAAACAGTATAGTAATCTGGGTCACAGAGAGATAGTGGTAGCACCAAGGCGTCATATAGAGGTCAATCTGATAAACGCCAGTTTTATCGATGTGCAAGCATGAGACACATGGGCAAATTTAATTCTTGTCCTGCCATCAAGACCAAGGGGGTCATTCTGACCCTGGCGGTCATGGACCGCCAGGGCCAACGACCGCGGAAGCACCGCCAAGAGGCTGGCGGTGCTTCCATGGGCATTCTTTCGACCGCGGTACGGTCTTTCGACTGCAGTACGGTCTTCTGGCGGTTCCCACCAGGCCGGCGGCATCCGCCTCCGGCGGGGGTCAGAATGACCCCCCAAATGTTTTAAATGTAAAAAGAAAGGGCATTTTTGAAAATGTGCAAATAAGATACACAGAATGTCAACAAAAATGTAAATGCTGTACGAGAAATGGAATGTAGTTGTTGTTCAGGCTTGAGTGAGAATTTGTCTGATGATAGCAATGTTGAAATATTAGTTGTGAATGACTATAATCACTGGGGCTATCTTGTTGGTAATGTTAAAGGAGATTATCATGCTCCTGAGTGCTGGTAAATGGCAAGAAGATGCACATGTGGGTGAATTTGTGTTTCCCATACACTATCATTAACCAACCAATGTGAGAAGGAATATCCAATGCAGATTTCATTGCTCCTGATGGGCAACTGAAAGCTTACTGTTGTGTTAAAATACCTTTTTTGGTGCTTTTGAGGCCAAACTGGAGTATAAGAGACACATGACAAATGCCAGGGATTACGTGGTAGAAAAAGGAAAATCACTATTGGGGTGGAAGGAACAAAAAACATTAGGGATAGTCCTAGATCTTAACTATCCTGACCAATTACGTCTGGCTGGTAACTGATAAATTTATAATGGGCAGTTCTGGTTCAATTAATACCCCAAACTATATGCTACTTAGTTGGGTTGCTTAGAAAAATTTGAGCACAGAATTGTATTGAAGAACAACAGCCTTCCCAAGGTGCATAAGGTCAGAATCGTACCATTGTCATTGAGGAGTCAATTGAAGGAAGAACTAGATCCATTATGTGAAGTAGGAGTAATTGAACTTTTAGAATCTTTGGAATGGTTAAGTTCAGTGGGTTGAGCGACCAAGGCAAGAGGTGAAATCAGAATGTGTGTCGACCTCAGGGACCTAAATGAGTGCATTTATGTGGACCGACATCCACTTCCATGCATATTCAAGATGTTAATGAATATACTGGATGCTAAGTATTTTTCATCACCGGACTTTTCCAGTTCTTACCACCAGGTGAAATTGTATCCAGAGTCAAAACATCTTACAATCATTCATCATTCCAGAAGGTGCTTTTCAATTTGTGTGCATGCCATTTGAATTAGTTCCCAAGTCAGCAGAGTTTCAGCGTGTAATACAGAATATTTTAGAAGAGCTGATAAATGTGTTGTAATTACAAGATATCTTGGTGTGGGGACCTGACAAGTGAAGCACAATGAAGTGTTAAATAGTGTATTGCAAAAGCTTGAGAAAGTAGGATTAACCATAAGCAAAGAAAAATGTAAATTCTGTGTCCAGGAAGTAGAATACTTTGAGCATGCTCTGTCGAGTGACGGATTACAGCCAAAATTAAAATTAGTGTAAGCAATTGAGAAAGCAACTTTGCAGACAAAAAGGGATTAACTCAGCTCTTTTTTGGGTCTGGCTGAATATTATTCTAAATTTGTGGAACAATTTCCTAACAGAGTGTATGTGCTGCAAGTACTAATGAAGAAGGCAGTACAGTAGGAGTGGGTCAAGGAATGTCAGTCTGCTTTTGTGGACATAAAAAAAGCCATTGTTGAAGCAGTCGCCTCAAAACCTTTTAATCCTCAAGATAAGACTACTGTAGTAATGGATGTGAGCATGTATGGTTTGGGGGCTATATTGGTGCAACTTAAAGGAAATCAGGAGAGGGTGGTTGCTTTTGCAACGCGTACATTGAAGGGAGCAGAAGAGACATACTTCACCATTAAAAAAGAAGCGCTGGCTTACAACACTTTAGAACGTATGCGTGGGCACACAATTTGAGTTACCCATGGATCATAAACCCCTAGTAGATTTATTTTCCACAAAGGAGCAGCAAGAGCAACCAGCAGAATTTTGAAGTTGTTATTTTGGTTACACGAGTACAATTTTAAAATCAAATATGTCCCCGGCACAAAGAATGTAATTCCAGATTGCTTGTTTCGACTGCCTATTCAAAGTGAAGGGGAACCCGAAGTTGTTGAAGATTGGGTGTTGGCTATGTTTATAAAAGTGCAATTTCACAAGAATGGAAATAGGCAGTGTCTAGGAAAAAGTTTTACAATTAATTCTGTTGAACATATCTCATCCCACTATCAACAAGGAAGAGTGGCTTGTCTGCCATGAAGAAAAGAGCGAGAATGGATTTCTGGTGGCCTGGAGGTTTGTGAGATATCATTTTGTGTCTGCATTCAGCGACACATCTCGTGTTACGATTGACACACCTATTAGGGCTACTGAGTTTCCATCAAGAGCATGGTAATGGGTAGGAATTTATAACTGTGGTCCATTTCATGCTATAGGGATTGAAGGAAAGTATGCTGTGGTACTCGTAGACTACTATTTCAAGTTGTCAGAAGTGGCATTTACCAAGGAGAAAAGATCTTCTGAAATAATTACAATTTGTGATGAAGTGATCAGGAGAGAAGGGTACTCAAAGTAATTGGTATCAGACAATTGATCATAGTTTGCATCAGATGAGTTTTTAAAATTCCTCCAAAGTCATGGGATTAATCATCATAGGACAGCAGTGTATAATCCAGGGGAGAGTGGTCTAGTGAAGTAGAGTATTGAAGGAATGCATGCAATTGGCTATGGAATCAGGGTTAGACAGCAAGCGTGAGATTAGAAACATGCTATGGAGCTATCGCAACACAGCTCATACAACAACCAATGAGACACTGTCTAGTTCGTTAAGAGGTAGGGAAGCATGCACCAACGTTACACCTCCCTGGATGGAGAGAATGAGCAAGTTACAAGTGAATAGGGACAAACTAAAGAAGCAAGTAGGGGAATACCAGAATAAATATGTAGCAAGGCACAACGGAAGACTTAGGAAAAATCCTCCAAAAATTCAAGAAGGAGATTTGGTGAATACCAGGAATGAGGGTAAACTGACTAAGTGGTCGAATCCTCAAAAAGTTGGTGAGGTCAAAAGTAACACTGTCTGGTTGAAAGATGGAAAAAAATGGAATTCAAGAAAAGTTACTATGGGGGTCATTCTGACCTCGGAAGTAAAAGGCCTATACCGCCGGTCAGAACTCCGCCATACTACCGCCGCGGCCGCGGTAAACCGCCACGGTCATTCTGACCACCAACTGTGAAACCGCCAAAAACCCGACATCCAAGGAAGGCCGCCTCATCAGCGGGCCGCGGAAAACTGGAGATGACCAAACCTCCACCGCCACGCCAACACAAACACGCCCATGCCATTCTGACCCACGAATCCACGCGGCGGTCTTTCAACCGCGGTATTCCATTGGCGGTACACACCGCTGCGCTCAAAATACACACACCATTACAAAACACAGCCACATTGGACAATTTGAAATACACACACCTGACACACATACAAACAACACTCCCACACATCCAATCAACTATAAAACACACACCCACGTCACCCACAAACCCCTACGACCGAAGATCAGAGACGAAGGAGAGAGAGACACATCACAGAATAGAGAGCTACATCACACAGAGGCACACTACACCATCACACACACCACATAGAAGCACAAAGCACCACACACCAACACACTCATCACCATATACACCACCCCACACCTCATCCACACCACCCCATGGCACCCCAAAGGCACCCACAGTTTTCGGACCAAGAACTCCGGGTCATGGTGGAGGAAATCATAAGAGTTGAACCCCAGCTCTTCGGCTCACAGGTGCAGCACACCACTATAGCCAGGAAGGCGGAGCTATGGCAGCGGATCGTGGACAGGGTCAACGCGGTGGGACAGCATCCCAGAAATCGAGACGACATCCGCAAACGCTGGAACGACTTACAGGGAAAGGTGCGCTCGATGGTCTCGCGACACAACATCGCAGTGCAGAAGACTGGCGGGGGACCCCCAACCCCTCTCCCCAAATTCACAGCATGGGAGCAAGAGGTACTAAACATCCTGCATCCTGATGGCCTCGCTGGAGTACACGGAGGAATGGACTCTGGTAAGTACAATCTCAACTACTTCACCCCCCCAGCATGCTAACCCCCACCCCCACCCTCACCCCCAACCCCCCATCACACATCCTCCCTGAGAATGTCTCTCCAGCACAACCCACCCAACACCAACCCCTGCATGCCACCACAAACTATGGACACCCATCACCTAAGCATGACCACTGCACATACCCCCCCCCAAACACCCCCACAACACCTCCCCCAAGGGAATGACAGCACTGCGGGACAAGGGCACCCATAAATCGCACGCAATAGCACACACAGAAACAATAACCATACTCTCTTACCCCATGCAGGACCCGAACGCCAACACACCGGCCAGGAGGGTCCAGAAATGTCCATCCGCCCCCCCGGAAGAGGCCCCCAGTGATGACAGCAGCTCTGTCGACCTGGAACCTGATGACCAGCCCGGACCATCGGGGACCTCTGGACAGTCGGTTCCCCACACACAGACACAGGCCACAGCAGACCCAACCCCCTCTGGGAACAACAGCACAGCTCCCACCCAGCGGGCCCATGCCTCTGTCTCTAGGACAGGTCAATCAGCGGTGTGTCTGCCACTACAGGGCACCCAGGCTAACCCACCACCCCAACAACAACAGGGACCTGGGGGCAGTGGTAGTGGGCACACCGTCCAGGGGACAGAGGCCGGGGGAAACCGGGCAACTCGGAGGGCTGCTGTGCGACGGGGGGGGAGGAGAGGCCCAAGGAACCCACTCTCCAAGAGGCCCTCACCACCGTCATGGCAGCCTACAACCACTCCCAAGAGACGATGGCGACGGTACTGGCCAGGTTCCAGGAGATCCAGGCACAGCAGGAGGAACGCTACATGGGGTTCACCAATCAACTCACCAACATCTCTACCGCTATGGGGAGCATAGTCCAGGCCCTCAACCGGATAGAAGACACGTTGCGGGACCATGTGGCACCACACAGGGCCCCTGTCACTAGCCCGGACCAGGAACAGCCTACCACCTCCGCCGGCGCTAGTGGACAGGAGGCCCCACCATAACGACAGGCCACCAGAACCCCACCTCCTGCTGAAGAACAACCACCCCGCAAGAGGAGCCTGAGATATAAAAAATAGACAGAGTAGGATGTCAAGACCCCCGCCAGCATAAGATACCCCCTGAAGTCATCCCACTGTCCCACATTGCCACCCTGTCCAACCTTGAACTGCCCCTGCTCCATCCTTCCACAGGCATATGGACAATGCACCTGTGAGACTGAGAACTGGACTCTGCCATGGACATTACTCCACCCCCACCCATCACCGTGTTAATATCATGTACCATTATCTAGCACAAAAAATAAATCACTCAATGCACTGAAATCAATCAGGAGTCAGGCTGTATTATTTACAAATGTATAACACATTACAGATCAATTATGTTCTGTTAACTTTGTGCTGAACACATACCGAGATCAATAAGCATTAGTCCATGGGCTAACCAAGCAGAAGTCACGCAGTGGGTCATACAGCACTGAAAAGGGAAGGGAAAATCAAACATCAGTTTAAAAGAACTGGGGGGTCATAGACAAAGTTGAGAAGCAGGAGGCTTTCAGGAAAAGTAAAATGGCGTGGGTGATTCTTACCTGTGTGCTACTGAAAATACTGTTGGATAACTCTGTCCCTGTTGTCTGTGTCGTCCTCTGAGTCTTCCTCCTCTTCACTCTCCGCAGGCTCCTCAGCTGCTTCAACACCACCATCTGGACCATCCTCCTGCAGGAAAGGCACCTGACGTCGCAATGCCAGATTGTGAAGCATACAGAAGGCCACGATGATATGGCACACCGTCTTTGGTGAGTACATCAGGGATCCCCCTGTCGTATGCAGGCAGCTAAACCTGGCCTTCAGGAGGCCAAAGGTCCTCTCTATGATCCTCCTAGTTCGCCCATGGGCCTCATTGTACCGTTCCTCTGCCCTGGTCCGGGGATTCCTCACTGGGGTCAATAGCCAAGGCAGGTTGGGGTAACCAGAGTCACCTATTAGCCACACACGTTGTCTCTGTAGCTGTTCCATCATATGAGGGATGCTGCTATTACGCATCACATACGCGTCATGCACTGAACCAGGGAACTTGGCATTCACATGGGAGATGTACTGGTCAGCCAAACAGACCACCTGGACGTTCATAGAATGGTAATTTTTCCTGTTTCTGTACACCTGCTCATCGTCTTTTGGGGGGACTAAGGCCACATGGGTCCCATCAATGGCACCAATTATGTTGGGAATATGTCCAAGGGCATAAAAATCACCCTTCACAGTGGCCAAATCAACCTCCTCAGGGAATATAATGTAACTCCGCATGTGTTTCGTCAGGGCAGACAACACTCTAGACAAAACTTTTGAAAACATGGGCTGAGACATTCCAGATGACATGGCCACTGTTGTCTGGAATGAGCCACTTGCAAGAAAATGGAGGACTGACAGCACCTGCACCAGAGGGGGAATTCCTGTGGGTTGGCGGATGGGGGACATCAGGGCTGGCTCCAGCTGGGCACACAGTTCATGGATAGTGGCACGGTCAAGTCGGTATCGTAGTATGATGTGGCGTTCTTCCATTGTCGACAGGTCCACCAGCGGTCGGTACACGCGAGGATTCATCCTTCTCCTCGCAAGTCCCAGCGGACGGTGCCTAGGAATGACAACATGGAGCACAGAGTCAAGCTAATCACTGGTACGTTCACCACAGCTTGCATAGCACATGGTTATCTATGTATTGAAAGGCGTGTATGTGTGGCAATGCAAGGCCTAGGCCTGTGTGTCGCAGTAGAAATTATGCCATGTCGGCCCTTGAAATGGCGGCTGCCTGACCTGTGAAGTGGGACAATGGGATGTGAGGTCAATGCGCTGGCGGAGCACAACGTGGCGGTAGGCGGTCGAAGACCGCTATACGAAGCCGCATTGGTTAACATTGAAGCCTTTGGTTTTCAGGAGCCAATGACGATGTGCGCCGGCGGTCGCGGTACGCACCGCCGCGGTACGCACCGCCGCGGGCGTGACCGCCATTTTCTATCTGCTTAATCACTCGAGACCTGATCATCCACAGGAGAGGACCTATACTGCAAGTGCTGCTGTGACCTCGGTCTGGAAGTGACAATGGCTGCTGCGACTGGGGAAAGGGCCCCTGCCTTCACGTCGGAAGAGTTGGAGAAGCTCGTGGATGGGGTCCTCCCCCAGTATGCGTTACTCTACGGTCCTCCAGACCAACAGGTAAGTACACCGGGTGCACATGGAATGGGCGATGCCTGTGTGGAGTGGGGTGGATGTAAGTTGGTGGGTTGGGGGGCGAATGAGGAGTGCAACGCATGACAGATGAGAGCATGTGCCATATGGCAAGGTTGGGGAGGGGGGGCCAATCACATCTAACATGCAGTAAATTGATGAATGTTTCCTTCCCACCCTGTACATGTCACATAGGTCAGCGCCCATCAGAAAGTCGAGATTTGGCGTGCCATCGCCAAGGAAGTCCGGGCCCTGGGGGTCCACGTCAGACGGGGCACCCACTGCCGCAAGAGGTGGGAGGACATCCGCCGCGGGACCAGGAAGACCACCGAGTCACTGCTGGGGATGGCCTCCCAACCTAGGAGGGGTGCCAGTCGTACCCTGACCCCCCTGATGTCCCGGATCCTGGCGGTGGCCTACCCTGATTTGGATGGGCGCTTGAGAGCATCACAGCAGACACAAGGGGGTGAGTATCAGCACATTCTGCTATCTTTCTGCGCAGTGGAGGCGTCTGGGTGGGGGAGGAGGGTTGTGGGTGACATTAGGCCAGGGCGCTTTCTGTAGTGTAGTCCTCTCCCTTAGGCATGGCCCTGTGCTCCCGGCCCCCACCTCTGTAGGGTGACAAGTACAGCTATTGATGGTCCAGCCTCACACATGTGCGCGTTTGTCATCTCTTGACCTGTTGTCCTAGTCAGAAGTACTGAGTAGTGTACCCCGAATGCGCGGCTTAGTGCATGAGGCTCCTGTGTCTGTCCTCTCCGCCAACGGTGTTGACATTGCATGCACTCAACCTGGTCTTCTTTTTTCTCCCCCCACCCTTCTTCTTCATCTTCTTGTGCATGTGTGCATTAGCATCATCAGGTGGAGGAGATTTGGCATCGGAGCACGAGGGAGCTGCAAGTCACAAGGCCCCGGTGGGCGCAGGAACATACATCGAGGGCACCAGTGATCCGGAGGGCGAGGGGAGCACCACAACGGGGACCGGTGGTGAGACCAGCGACACAGACACGTCCTCGGATGGGTGCTCCCTAGCGGTGGCGGCAACATCCGTGCCCCCTGCCTCTACAGGTACAGCCGCCACCCAGCACACCAGCCCCGCCCTCCCTGCAGCCCCTCAGCCTACGCTCCATGCCCGCTCGCCCAGGAAGGCGGGCATCTCCTTCGCCCCAGGCACCTCAGCCCCTGCCCCTGTCACCCCTGCTGCCCTCAGTGCGGAGCTCATTGACCTTGTGAGGACGCTCATTGTTGGGCAGACTACCCTTTTGAATGCCATCCAGGGGGTAGAAAGGGAGGTGCATCGGAGCAATGCCTACCTGGAGGGCATTCATTCGGGTCAGGCTGCCCATCAACGATCGTTCACTGCTCTGGCCTCAACACTGACGGCAGCCATTGTCCCTGTTTCCAGCCTCCCTCTTCTGACTGCCTCCACCCTGTCTCTGTCTCCTGTTCCTCAGCCTATCCCATCCACACCATCTGACCAGCCTGCACACACCTCAACACCCAAGGGCAGCTCATCCAGACACAAGCACCACAGATCCCACAAACACTCACCCAAGCAACACCCAGATGCAGACATTCCAACAGTCAATACCACCCCTGTGTCCCCCTCCTCCTCGTCTCCCTCCTCCCTCCCTGTGACGTCTCCACTCACACCTGCATGCACACCAACATCAGCCAGTGCTTCCATCACCACCACACCCTCCTGTACAGTCCGCACGCGTGCAGTCACCACCCCCACTGCCATTTACACGTCCCCTGTGTCCTCTCCCACTGTGTCTGTCACCCCCTCTTCCAAGACACACAAACGCAGGCAGCCACCCACCCAACAGACATCCACCTCACGACAGCCTACAGCACCAGCACCTTCACCCAATGACAGCACACCTGACTCTCCTACAACCACATCCTCTTCCTCCACTCCCATCACCACTTCTCCTACCCTTTACCTTGGCCCTAAAAAACTTTTCCTGGCTAATCTTAACCTCTTTCCCTCCGATGACCTACCCCCTCCATCTGCAAAGAGTCCCAAGAGCACCTCAGCCACCACCAGCCCAGCTTCGAGTGTCACTGTTGTGCATGGGTTCTGGAGTCCACCCTTTGCCAGCAGTGACACCTCAATCAGCAGCAAGGACACATCCAGCCCCCCCCAGGCAAGAGGACCAGGAAACAAAAGGGCCGCCATGCGAGGACTGACACGGCTGCCCCCAAGGAGCAAAGTTCGCCCACTTCACCAGCCACAACATCTAGGGGAGGCAAGGGCCCGAGAGCCCCATCTAAGGAGCGAAAGGGCAGCAGGGCGGAGAAGTCAGCCAGCAGGTGGGCCCCACATGCCACATCCCAGCTGTAAAGGAGGACACCAAAGGGCCCAGGACTCCGTCACCGAAGGGTCCAGAAACATCACGGTCGGAGGGCGACTGAGCAGGGAGTCCAGCCCAGTTCTGGCTCCCTTGACCTACTGGATGTGCACCGCTGAAGAGGTCCCGCCGTGCAGAAGAGCACCGCTGAACAGGGCCCCGCCGTGAAGATAGGCACCGCTGAAGAGGGCCCGCCGTGCAGAAGAGCACCGCTGAACAGGGCCCCGCCGTGCAGAAGAGCACCGCTGAACAGGGCCCCGCCGTGCAGAAGAGCACCGCTGAAGAGGGCCCCGCCGTGCAGAAGAGCACCGCTGGACAGGGCCCCGCCGTGCAGAAGAGCACCGCTGAAGAGGGCCCCGCCGTGCAGAAGAGCACCGCTGAACAGGGCCCCGCCGTGAAGATAGGCACTGCTGAAGAGGGCCTGCCGTGCAGAAGGGCACCGCTGAACAGGGCCCCACCGTGAAGATAGGCACCGCTGAACAGGGCCCCGCCGTGAAGATAGGCACCGCTGAAGAGGGCCCGCCGTGCAGAAGAGCACCGCTGAAGAGGGCCCCGCCGTGCAGAAGAGCACCGCTGAACAGGGCCCCGCCGTGCAGAAGAGCACCGCTGAAGAGGGCCCCGCCGTGCAGAAGAGCACCGCTGAACAGGGCCCCGCCGTGAAAATAGGCACCGCTGAACAGGGCCCCGCCGTGCAGAAGAGTACCGCTGAACAGGGCACCGCCGTCTCACGCACCGCTCCGCTGGACCCTTCCTGTCAAGCACCGCTCCGCTGGGCCCTTCCTGTCAAGCACCGCTCCGCTGGGCCCTTCCTGTCAAGCACCGCTCCGCTGGGCACCGCCGTCTCAAGCACCGCTCCGCTGGGCCCTTCCTGTCAAGCACCGCTCCGCTGGGCCCTTCCTGTCAAGCACCGCTCCGCTGGGCACCGCCGTCTCAAGCACCGCTCCGCTGGGCCCTTCCTGTCAAGCACCGCTCCACTGGGCACCGCCGTCTCAAGCACCACTCCGCTGGGCCCTTCCTGTCAAGCACCGCTCCGCTGGGCCCTTCCTGTCAAGCACTGTTTATGGTTCACTGTGCCCACCATGCCTCCTCCTTGACCAGTGGAGATTGTCATCCACCTGATGGACTGTGGCTTTGCACTCCCCAGGATGGCACAGTGGGCAGCCCACCCACTGTAGAGACTTGAGAGACTGTGGCTTTGCACTCCCCAGGATGGCACAGTGGGCAATCCACCCACTGTAGAGACTTGAGAGACTGTGGCTTTGCACTCCCCATGATGGCACAGTGGGCAAACCACCCACTGTAGAGACTTGAGAGTCTGTGGCTTTGCACTCCCCAGGATGGCACAGTGGGCAACCCACCCACTGTAGAGACTTGAGAGACTGTGGCTTTGCACTCCCCAGGATACATCAATGGGCATGGTGGCCCCTTCGTGGATCTGGCGTCGTGGACTCATGTGGCTGTGGTGCCCCCCCCTTCCCTTCCCCCTGAGGTGCCTGTAGTTTTTTCATCAGATGCCCCTGCAGTGTTCTCTCCAAAGGACTCAGGTCTCCTGTGTGGGCTTTGCCCTTGTGTCGCTACACTGTGGCCCACGGACTGTTCTATTTAATTTTGATGTAGAGGACTAATTGCCTCGGTTCTCCATGGCAGTGTATATAGTATTATTTTGGTATGGATATTTTGCATAGTTGACCTATATTTATCAGAGCCTATTTTTTATATGAATTTTTCTTCACAATTTAATTATGTCTTTGCATTTTTCAGGGGGGTTTGGGTGGTGTCACTGTGCATTGTTGCTCTGCATTGGTGTGTACATTGTTTGGGGGGGTAGGGGTCGCATATGTGTGTGCCGTAAGCTTCCCTCCTCCCCCCTCCCGTGTGTCGTAGGTGCAGTACTCACCGTTGTCGTCTGCGCCGGCGTTCGTACTCGTGGTAGATGAGCAGGTAGACGAGAGCAGGTAGGATGTTTAATTCGGGTTCCATGCTGTCCTCCGTACTCGTGGAGTGTGTTTTGGTGAGCGTTTTCCCGTTCGTAGTCTGTTTCCGCCGTGTTTTTATCGTCAGGGCTCCCGCCCCGGAAAAGGTGGCGGATTGGTGAGTTATGATAGTGTGGGCGGTACATTGTCTGCCGCCTGCCTGTTGGCGTGACTGCCGCGCTGTTTGTCTGTACCGCCGTGGCGGTCGGAGTGTTAATGTGGCGGGCTGTGTTGGCGGTTCCCGCCAGGGTCAGAATTTAATTTTTTCGACCGCCGGCCTGTTGGCGGGTTGGCCGCCGCTTTATCACCGACCGCCAGGGTTAGAATGACCCCCTAAGTGTGGCAAGGTGGAACATGCACATTTGGAGGCAAAATTAGGGAATAATGGAAACAGAGAAGAAAATCTTCAGACACACATGAATGGTGCGGGTAAAAGAGAGAAAAAAAGCCAGTCAAGTTTGATGACTATGTACTTTGATTTCCAGTGACCATTTAACGAGTGTTCAACATATTTGGTACTTTAATTGGTACCTTTTGCTTAGCGGATATATTTACCTGCATGCATTATTATTAAAGTATTTTAGGCCATTCTATGTAATTCTTTTTGTATAGAAAGAGAAGCACAATTTTGGCACAATCTGAGGATAACTGTTAGAAACTGGGTATCTAGTTGGGAGAGATATGCCCCCTTTCCAAGTAGGGGTCACAATCCTAGTCAAGGTAAGTCACAACACAACCTAAATTATCGTGTACTCACCCTCCAGTATCTTGGCACAGAGAAGGCAGGCTTTACTTAGAAAGCAATGTGTAAAGTATTTGTGCAATAACTCACACGGTAACACGGTGAAAACACCACAAAAGTACTCCACACCAGTTTAGAAAAGTAGATAATATTTATCTAAATAAAATAGGACCAAAAAAAGCAAACCTCCAATATGAGCAAGTCAATATATCACTTTTTAAGGGTTTAGATGAATCTCAATCCTCACAAATCAGTGGATGTATCCTTTTAACTCACAGTACCTGGGATGTGTCAAAAATAAGAATGCAGAGGGCTGCATAGGAGGAGATGCATCGGAAAGTAAAGTGTTGCATCAGTTTTCAGACGCAACTAAGGTGATGCATTGTTTATTTCCAAGCAACAAGGTGAGGCGTTAGTTTCCGACAGTGCAGCCATGGTTCTTCACTACGATGCAGGAATATTTTGATGTCCAGGGATGAGGAGTTCAAAATCCAGAATACATTTTGAAGAGGCACAGCGTCAATCCAGCAGGTGTTGCATCAAATTTTGCAGATGTTGCGTTGATTTTCTGACACTTTGGGCCATATTTATACTTTTCGACGCACAACTGCGGCAACGCAGTTGTGCGTCAAAAACGTTATCGCCGGCTAACGCCATTCTGAAGAGCCATGCGGGCGCCGTATTTATTCAATGACGTTAGCCGGCGTTAGCCGGCGGAGCTGCCTGGTGTGCGTAAAAAAAAATGACTTACACCAGGCAGCGCCGGCGTAGGGGGAAATGGAGCTTGGGCGTCAAAGAATGGGGCAAGTCAGGCTGAGGCAAAATTTTCGCCTCAACCCAATTTGCGCCATTTTTTTAGACTCCCAACCCCCATTGAAATGACTCCTGTCTTAGCAAAGACAGGAGTCATGCCCCCTAGCCCAATGGCCATGCCCAGGGGACTTATGTCCCCTGGGCATGGTCATTGGGCATAGTGGCATGTAGGGGGGCACAAATCAGGCCCCCCTATGCCACAAAAAAAAAAAAAAAATACTTACCAGCACTTACCTTAATGTCCCAGGGGTGGGTCCCTCCATCCTTGGGCGTCCTCCTGGGGTGGGCAAGGGTGGCAGGGGGTGTCCCTGGGGGCATGGGAGGGCACCTCTGGGCTCCTTCCGAGCCCACAGGTCCCTTAACGCCTGCCCTGACCAGGCGCTAAAAAACGACGCTAAAGCGGCTGGACGTCATTTTTTTTGACCCGCCCACTCCCGGGCGTCATTTTTGCCCGGGAGTATAAATACACCTCGGAGTCATTTTTTAGACGGGAACGCCTACCTTGCATATCATTAACGCAAGGAAGGTGTCCACGCTAAAAAATGACGCAAACTCCATGAACTTTGGCGCTAGATGCGTCTAACACTTTTGCGTCGAATTTGCATTAAAAAAACGACGCAAATCCGGCGCAAACAGAGTATAAATATGGCCCTTTGTATTTTTTATTTCTTTGGTGAAGTCTTTGATGGTCCTGAGACTTCGGAACTGGAGGCAAGCTCAATCCAAGCTCTTGAGAGCACTTGTGGGGGAAGGCAGAGTCCTTCCAGCAGAGTCAGGGGCCAGCAGACAGCAGAGCAACAAGTAGACTAATAGTCCTTCCAGAAGAGGGGTGCAGATGAGTCCTTTGGGCAGCCAGGCAGTCCCTGTGACAGAGTCAAGTTGAAGGTCCAGAAGTGTCTGATTTGGTGGGGTCCCAATCCCAGTATATCTATCGAAAAGTGCCTTTCAAGTGGGGGAAACTTCAAAGTGGTTTTGAAGGGCCCAGCTTCCCCTTTCAGCCCAGTCCTGTCTGTCAGGAGCCCTGTGGGGGGTTATCAGTCCTTTGTGTGAAGGCAGGCCACTGGCCTTTGAAGTGTGAGTGAGAGCCTCTCCACCCTTCCTGTCCAGGAAGACCCATCAGTATGCAAATGAATGCAGATGCAGCTGTGTCCTGTATTTATGGCTGTCTGCTTGGCATTGGAATGCACAAGGGGAGCTGTCAATTAGCACAGATCAGATGTGGATTAAAGACAGGCTGTATGGCACAGAGAGCGGTAAGGGCAGAGAAATGCCTACTTTCTAAAAGTGGCATTTCTAAAATAGTAATGTAAAATACAACTTCAGCAGTAAGAAGGATTTCGCACTATCATTGCAGCCATAGCAAACATTTCAAGGCTATTCCTCTCAGATCAGAGATTTCCACTTTAAAGCATATAAGAGAATTTCTAATGCTGGCATATAAAAAGAGCAGGTTTCACAGTAGTGAAAAAAGACTTTGGAAGTTTTTCACTACTAGGACATGTAAAACATGTAAGTCCATGTCTTGCACTTTACTTACATAGCACCATGCCTTATGGGTAACCTATGGCCTACCTTTGGGTGACATATGTAAGAAAAAGGGGAGTTTAAGGCTTTGCAAGTACTTTTAAATGCCAAGCCAAAGGGCCACTGGAACTGCATACTCAGGTGTTGCAATGACAGACCTGAGACATGGTTAAGGGGCTACTTATGTGGGCGGCATAATCAGTGCTGCAGTCCCACTAGTAGCATTTAATATCTAGGCCCTGGGCACCTCTAGTGCACTTTAATATGGACTTATAGGTAAATTAAAGATGCTAATTAGAAATGAGCCAATTTTACCATATTTAGGGGAGAGAGCACAAGTATTTTAGCACTGGTCAGCAGTGGAAAGGTGTGCAAAGTCCTAAAACCAGCAAAACTGAGTTCAGAAAAATTGAGGGAAAAAGGCAAAAAGTTAAGGGAAGACCACCCTAAGGCAGCCAGGTCTAACAATAACTGATTATAGTAAATCTAGTATTGCATCAAATTCCATGCATTGATGCATAGAAATGCCCATGCCCCACCCAACGGAATTCTACCAGCGGAAGCTGCTAAATTGCATTGCATTTCTTTTCAAAGTCAAGCAAGGCAAAGCACATCACCCCTTGTGTGACTTAATAAATATCACTTGAGGCTTGCTTGCCTTGCTTCGACTTGCATGCTACAGAAACAATGCAAGTCTTTTACAAATCTGGGCCAGCCTATTTCCCAACGATCAAATGTCATCAAAAATGCCTCTAGCTACTGCCTTACCCTTAAAAATCAGTCCAAATATTCACAGAAGTACATTATATTCTGACAGCAGATTTGGGGACACAATAATCTGCTATTGATTTAAACTCAGCAGATTAGCCCAGCAGTGGTGACAATAAAAAGCAAAACACACTCATTTCAATCACGCCTTGTTGGAAAATGGGTTATTGGTAAGGGCAGGTAGGTACCTACACTTAGCAATAGGCCACTAACCTCCACTATGGTCCAGTTAAGTCTCAGTAAATTAAACCCAGCTCAACCCTTGGTAGCTTGGCAACGAGCGTCAAGGCTTTACATAGGAGACAGAGTGTAAAGCATTCAAATATCACAAAACAGTAATTAAATAAAACACAGGAAAGAGTTTAAAAATCCCAAACCAATTTATAAAAATTGATTATATTTTTATCTTTAAAATGACACAAAAACAAATAAAATCGGATAAGGGGAACCGGAGATATGAATTTTTAAAGAATTATTGTTTTTTGCGCCTAGAAACAAAAAGCGCAAATCGGGTCATCTGGTTGCACCTCGACTGGGGCAGAGTCAAAGTTTAAGGCCGACCGCGATGGAGCCCTGCTCGGCTACAGGCCACAGGAGGCCTCGGTTAAAAGTTTACCTTCACACTTAGTCTCTTTTTCGAAGATTTTCTTTAGCGGGACGAACCTGCCAGTCCAATCCGATCTCCTGGAGCCCTTCTCCGGATACGCGATGCAGGAATCCTCAGTGGAGATTTTTACCTTCGGACTTAGTCGTTTTTTCGAGGTGAAAATCCTTCGACCGGGGTAAACCTGGATCTTGATCCGACGTCCCTGGAGCCCTCCTCGGATGCGCTGGCTGGGAGGTCCCGGTCAACTTTTTACCTTCGGACTTAGTCTCTTTTTCGGAGATTTTGTTTACCGGGATGAACCAGCAAATCAGGCCGGGTCGCGGTTGAGACAAGCCGGCTAGAGTTGCCGCGGAGGGTCGGTCCCTCTATGGAGCTTTTTTACAAAAGTTCTCCAAACTTCTCCAAACTTCTGGGGCTTCTCCCAGATGTCCTTTTAAGGTTCTTTTGGGGTCCACAGCTCACCCCAAGGGTCCAGAAGTTCTGAGATGGTCCTTGGGGGGTGCGGACTACAACTCCCAGAATGCACCTGGCGCAAACTCCTTTTTGGCCACTGGACAGTGGTCAGATGGTCGCTTTCTTCAGGAGTTGGTGCAGGGGACTCTGGTTAGCAATTTTTCACCTGTAGCAAACAGGGAGTCCCTCCTTGAACCAGTTGAAGCCAGGCAAAGTCCTTCTTGTGGTGAAGCCCAGGTGTGCAGCTGGTGCAGTCCTTCTGAGTGCAGGTTCCAGGTGCAGGCCAGGGGTCCAGCAGGGCAGTCCTTCTTCTTCTGTAGTTCTTCTTTGTTGGATGTGGTAGGGAACTGAGGTATCGGTGCAGGTCTTCCAGTTTTATCCTTGCTCCAGGGTGAAAAGCAGGGGGGTCCTGGTTCTCCAATCAGGGGCAGGGTCCTTCCCCCTGTGATGACCACTCCTTGGGAAGTGTGACAAAAATAAATCCCAGGAGGCAACATTCTCCAAAAATCCATCATGGCTTAATCTGATTTTTGGAGGTTACATCTGGCTGAGCCCAACCACTGGCGTGGCTAAAAATCATAAACACACCCCTCTCCTGCCCTTACCTAATCTAATCAAGGGGGCACCTAGTTGTCTGTGGTTGCAGGATGTGGGGGTGTTGCTGGTTGCTCCAAATGTCCTTCTCTGACTTTGAAGACCAGTTTGGTAGCCCTCCCCCTTCCTGCCTCACCATCTGCTGAGGGGAGATTCCCTCCCACAGGCACATTCATTTGTGTGAAGTCAGGCCACTTCACACCTCTTCAAGGCAGCCTGGCCAGGATGCTAGAGGCTGGCCAATCAGAGCACAGCAGCAAAAACAATGCAGGGCTGAAATTGGCAACTTTTCAGGTAAAGTTTAAAACTCTTTACCTGAACAAGTTATATTAAATCCAACAACTGGAAGTTGTGGGATTTATTATAACAATTAATTTGATACCAAACTCTTGGTATCCATCATGTAAGGGGACCTCAAAAATTAAAATAAAGTCTCCCCATTCTAGCCTATGAAGGCCATTTACTACAATGAGGGAAAAACAAATTTGGCGGTTTTTACCTCACCAGGGCTTATAAAACTATTTTTATAAGGTCCCCACTTATAGTTACATGGCACCCAGCCCTAGGGGCACACATGGCACACCTTAGGGGTGACATATATGGAAAAATAAGGTAGTTTAAGACTTTGGAACTACTTTTAATTCCAAAGTTGAATTTGCATATAACTTTAATTTAAAAGCAGCCAGCAAGGCAGGCCTGCCTTTAAAATGACAATGGGCACCTCAGCAGGGCACCTATGGGTGCACTACCTATACTGTGGTCCCTAAACCTACATGCCCTACCATATACTAGGGACTTATAGGTAGGTTAACGTAGCCAATTATAATTAGCCTAATTAGCATATTGATTTTACACAGAGCACAGGCCATGGGACTGGTTAGCAGTACCCAGGGCACCATCAGAGTCAGGAAAACACCAGCAAAAAGTGAAAAATGGGGGCAAAAAGTTAGGGGGCCTCTGCAATCAGCCCTGTTTTCTCACACAAGCCCCCCCCAGCCCACACGCCCAGGAGACTCAGCCCAACCCTGGGAGAGTCTTCCTGGCTTGTTAGGCGAGGAAGACAGTGAAGAAAACTGGCTGTCCCTTTGCAGGGCCTACTCTGCCTTACATCCTCCTGCCATGGTCACTCCCTCTGGGTAGTGAAGCCATCCCAACAGTGAAAGGACCCATCTCAAACTGAAACTTCCCTCTAGGGGGTCTTCCTCCTCTCTCTCTGCCAACTTGGGTAGTGAGGTGCCCACCTCCCCTACATCTAACTTTGCTAGGGCAACACCTAGGTTACCAAAAAGAGGTCACCCAACACTTGAGCAACCCCACCATGACCAACAGGGTCAGGGGGCCTACTTTGCTTTTGGCCCTGGGGTCTGCCTCCTAGGCCAAGTGCAGTGCTGCCAGGAAGGCTACCACCCAGCAGAGGCTACTGCCAGCTGTCAGTACCCAGAACCACACCCTAAGCTCTCCACTGACAGGTGGCTGAGCTGCTTTAGGGGCAACTGTGGGGTCCTGGCACCCCTCTTGCTGTCTAGAGTAGGGGGCTACCACCTCCTGTGGCAGACACCCTCCTTCCACTCTCCCTTCTGTCAGTGCAGGGGCAACACCCTGCATCTGAACAGCTGCCTCACTACTCAGAACTTCCTTGGGGTCAGGTGAGGCCTCACCAGTGCCAACTCTGGGCTCCCCCCCTACTGGGGAAGAAGGCCTTTGGCTCCCTGGAACTCTCTTTAAGAGTGGCCTACCCTTCCTTTTCTTCTTTCCTTTTCTTGGGGACCCCTGTCTCCTAACTGTAGGGACTGACTCCCCAGGACTTTGGGTTGGGGGGGCGCCCTGGGCGACCGCCCCATCTGGGACCAGACTCAACTCTGGGAGGTCATTGCCCAGTATACAATCTAGGGGGAGGTCAGCACTGACTACCACCCTAAACCAGTCAAGGATACCCTCTCTCTTTAGGGGCACTATGGCTACAGATTTGGAGGTGACCTCCCCTGCGGCTATCCTGACTTTCCTGGTCTCTCCTGGGACATACATGTCTGGGGTCACTAACCAGTCACTCACCATAGTGTGACTGGCACAGGTGTCTCTCAGGCCAGTGGTAGGGATCCCATTCACCTGAATGGGGTGGAAGTGCCTACTCCCACCCTCAGGAATCACCAGCTAACCATCTGGTCCTGTCTCCCAGCTCAATGCTAGGAGGACTTCATCATCTGAGAAGTCCTCCTCCATGGCTACACTGGACAGCCCAGTGCTAACCACCTTCTTTGGACAGGCTGGATCTCCTCTGAAGTGACCTGTCTGCTGACAGTCAAAGCAAGCCTTACTGTCCAAGAGCTTTTTTAACCCTGGGTCTCCCTGTCTCTGCTTGTCAGAGTGGGAGTGGGATTTACTCTCCTCCTTCTCAGGGTTCTGGGGTACAGAGGGAGTCTCTGTGGTGGGCTTACCACCTTCCTCCTTAGGTTTTTGGGGACCTGACCCCCCCTTCTTGGAGTCTCCCCCCTAGGACTTGACAACTACCCTGGTTCTCAACCACTCATCAGCTGCCTCCCCTAGCTCTCTAGGGTTGGTCAGCTTAGAGTCCACTAGATGCTGGCGTAACCTTTCTTGGGTACAATTGGTCAAGATGTGCTCTCTTGGCAAAACGGGAAATGGCCGCAAGAAGTTCCGTCACGCTCTGCGGCTGAGCCACAGACCAGGAGAGAGCGCGTTAGGACGAGACGCGCTGTGGAGGGTCGGAGCAAGGAATGCGGAAACAGCCCCAGAGCCTGGTTGCCAGGGACGCCGAGTAAGGCGCTTCTCTCTGGGCTACAGGCAATTCTATGGGAATGCGGAAGCCCTCTGAGCGGCTTCTGAAAGGGGTTGATGGTTGCCGGGGACGCTGAGCTTCTCATTGGGCCTCTGAGGCTCAGGCAAGTTTTGGCAAGTTTTGGCAGAGGAACGCGGAAGCAGTCCCTAGCCGAGGTGGTTTCCAGGGACCCTTCTTTTCGAGGGCTGAGACGTGGCGATATACAGTGAGGCTCCAGGACACGGAAAAGACGCCAGCCAAGCCGTTCTCATCCTCAGGGCAGGAGCGCGACGATACAAGGATTTTTTTTCAGCGGGCTCTGTGGGGGCAAAGCATAACTGAATATTTGGATTCCTTGAAGAGGATTTGCTCTGCACATCAGGATTGTGAGCCCCATGTGAGGAAGGGGCCGGCGGTAAGACATTTTATTGATTGATTAAGATTCCTGCTGATCGCCCAGCCTTCACCCGGCACACAGGTTTTTTAAGAGACATTAAAGGGGTATTCATGGAGAAAGGACTTGGGAAAAGACTGTATTAAGGCAGGTGAAGGACTGCTTTACAAATTTTACGAGAGGCCCTCCCCCCCTTTTTTTTTTTTTTTAAGTAATTTCTTTTTTTTTTTTTTTTTTTTTAAGGAGGAGCAGGCGGGGAAGGGGACAAAGCTTCCCCCCCATTATCTTCTCCCCCCCTTTTTTTTTCTCTCCTCCCCCCCCTTGGGACCCTGCAAGCTTCGCTAAGGTACGGATTCAGAGGCTGAGTGGTTGGCAGGACCTGACAGACTCCCCCCTGGACACTCAGTTAAACACTTAAATATCTCATTGTATTTTAATTTAATCGCATTTCTGGGGGTAGGGGCCCCTTTTTTCCGTTTCTCTCTTTTTTTCTTTGGAAAAGATGCAGCGTTCTCCACACTATGCAGGCTGCTCTGCTGCCAGAGTTCCTAGAGTCAACACGCACTACCAAACAGAAGCGACCCGTGCCTTCAGATAATCACTTGCACAAAGCTCCGGCTTCCGTGTCCCCTCTACTTTCTGTTATGGATTCAACCTCCAACCCTATTTCACCTCTCTCTCTCAATTTACCGCCCTCAGGAACTAACTTGTCAAGCTCCCCTCTTAGCTTGGATTGCCCATCTGACGAATCAAGGCCTCCACCGTCCGATTCAGATCCTAGCCCAGGGTCATTTAAAGGCTCTCCATTGCTCACTCAGTCGATCCCCGACTGGAACTTTGAGACTGCTTGTGATTAAACAACAGACATTGGATCTTCATCTAGACCCCTCTATCCCTTGTTTGGGGGTGGGAAGAATCATAAGGAAGATCCCCCTGCACCAATTGTCAGCTGCACTCCCCCCCCTCAGGTAATTAACTCAGCTTCTCTATTAGCGCACGAGTTAATCAGCAAGGGTGGGGCAAGCGCAGCAGCTGAATATTCTGCCCACATCTCTACTTCTACTTCTACGGTGTCTTCCAGAACTAATGGGCAAAGTGGAGCTCCTTTTCAGGGTCCGAAAGTTATGGCAAGTGCTAGCACTCCTCCGGAGAACTTACTTTTGCAGATATTAAGCGAGTTAAAAACGTTGAAAGTTTCCCAGGACGACGCAAAACAGAGAACAGAATCACAATTGAACCTGATTTGTAGTAATATCCAGCAACCTAACTCACGAATCACAGTTATCGAACAACGAGTCTCCGATCTCGAGGATATTCGGGCAACGCTAGAACCATCTCTGGCAAAATGCCAAGCTGATCTGCTAGATCTACAGATTCGTCTAGACGACGCCGAAAATCGATCACGTAGATCTAATCTGCGATTTACGGGAGTCCCTGAGGTGCGTGAAAACGGCCGGACAGTCACAGAATTGGTAACTGATCTTATTAAAAGTCATGTTCTAACAGGGCTAGTGGATAAGCATCCAGATCTAACAATTATGCGGGCCCATCGGGTCCCTGCAGTCTAGCCGCTAAACTCTAAATATCCTCGATCTATTATAGTGAACTTTGGTGACTTTCGTATCAAGGAACATATTTTACAGAAAGCAATTAAAGCCAAAATCTTCCAGATTCCCGGGGACTATGCATTCAAGATTTTCTCAGACATGTCAGTGGTGGCAGCGCATCGGAGAAGAGAATTGAAAGAGATGATTCCAGCATTTCAAAAAGCGGGGGCACAGGCTGGCCTTGTGCAACAATCCAAACTTAAAGTGTTTTTTCAGGGTCATTCGAATTTTATTCATACAGTTGACGCTGCTAAATCCTTGTTGCATGCAATTCAGAACTCTGAGCAGTTGGGACGAGTAACGGTTGGTGGGGCAGGGGCAGAGGGGGAAAGACCCAATAAGGACTACAAGGTGATATATTGGACACTGAGAAATTAGTATAGTAATATTGTAGGAGAATAGGACCCTCCCCCCCCTTTTTTTTTTCTTGTGCCACAGCGCATGGTCAGGCTACTCTATTTTTTATCTCTCAAGTCTTTGGCCTAGGGTGCTATGACAAGGCACCACGTTAGGGAAGAATTGGGTCAGCGGGTGGGGGAGGGATGTGGCCCCGGCTGTTCGGGCGGGAGGGCTCCAGGTGTGGGCCACTGAAGGGGAGGAAGGGGGGGGGTTGGGGGGAGAGGGGGGAGAGGTATGGACATCAGCATCTCTTTTTGTCACTTCAAAGGATTGTTAGGATTGGATAGTGTATTTTACTCCAGATTAGGGGGGACCATAGGCAGACTAACTCAAGGTATAAATAAATGACAAAATCTCCATTAAGAATTCTATCCTGGAATGTTAATGGATTAAATAACCATAGGAAAAGGTCAGCTAATGAAGAGAGGGTATCGGCTCTTAGTCCCTCAGTTATATTCCTTCAGGAAACCCATATTCCACTTAATAACGTTTTGGGCTTTCGCATATTTAAAACAATTGCTGATTTTAAAGTGATTGCAGCAGCCTCAGCGGCTCATAGAGGAGTGGCAGTCTTTCTAGCTAAAGCCCTTAATGCACAACCATTGGATTTTCTTTCTGACCCTGAGGGGCGTTGGTGCTGGGTTCAGTGTTTAGTCGCTAAGGAGAAATTTATTTTTGTTAGTTTTTATGCTCCTCTGATAGACGATCCAGAACCTTATATAGGCTTGTTTCACTCCCTTTTGCAATTGACAGGAAAAATTATTATTGGAGGGGACTTCAATTTTCTCCAGGACCCAGTTTCAGACTCTACCGTAAAAGGTAAGAGACAGCACAAACCTAAAATAGCAAAGATCTTCCGTGATTATGTTAAGGTTTTGGCACTATGCGATCCCTGGAGGACGAACACCCCTGATGCGAGGGAATATACTTGAATCTCCTCGCGGTATAAAAGCTCCTCGCGCATAGATTTTTTATTTATTTCACAAACATTGTGCTATCAATCTCAATCGGTCCAGCATTCTGGCCTCTCAGACGATGCCTCTTTTCTGTTGGAAGTCTCTCTCCATTCTACAGTTTTTAAACCCCAGACTAGAAGATGGTTTTTTAATCTCCGCCTTTTGTCGGAGGAGGGGTGGATACAGACTTCACAGGCCGAAATAAGGGATTTGTTTCAACGCAATCAGGGGTCTTCAACCCCAGCGATAGTCTGGGATGCATTTAAGGCCTATTTTAGGGGGTGGGTAATTGTCAAAGAGGCAGCGGATAAACGGTTTCTGAAACAACAAACTGCGGGATTGCAAGATGCATTTCAAAGGTCTTTAGTTACCTATTTGTATTACCCTTCGGATACTAATAGGCAGGCCTTCGAAGCTGCCAAGAAAGCGTTGGCGGGATTTTTTTTTTAAGAAGGTTGATATAGAATATCAGTCCTATAAACAGAAGATTTACGAAGAAAGTAATTTTACAGGAACATTTTTGGCATGGCAAGCTCGAGATCGTATTGCTGGCAATGTTATACACGCTTTAAGATGCCCGGTCACCGGGGCTAGATGTACCGACCCCGGAGACCTCGATAAAATTATGTTGAACATTATAGACAAATCTATAGAGATGTCTCTGTCGTAGTTTGGACTCTTTCTCTGAGCAAGACTGCTGGTCTCAGGATGACAGTACTTTTGTTTGTAGGTGACTAAGGCCCTCATTCCAAGTCTGGCGGGCGGCAGTAGCCGCCCGCCAGGCGGGAACCGCCATTTGGCCGCTATGCGGCCAAAAGACCGCTGCCGCCATTCCAACCTTCCCGCTGGGCCGGCCGGCGCTAACCATGTTAGCGCCGGCCGGCCCAGCGGGAAGGAGGACTGCAACACAGAAGCCGGCTCCGAATGGAGTCGGCGGTGTTGCGGGCGTGCGACGGGTGCAGTTGCACCCGTCGTGCTTTTCACTGTCTGCTAGGCAGACAGTGAAAAGCTTCATGGGGCCCTGTTAGGGGGCCCCTGCACTGCCCATACCAGTGGCATGGGCAGTGCAGGGGCCCCCAGGGGCCCCAGGACACCCGTTACCGCCAGCCTCTTCCTGGCGGTGAAAACCGCCAGAAACAGGCTGGCGGTAAGGGGGTCAGAATCCGCATGGCAGCGCTGCTTGCAGCGCTGCCATGGCGGATTCGCACAGCCGGGGGAAAAACGGCGGGAAACCGCCGGCCCCGGGTTTTCTGACCGCGGCTTTACCGCTGCGGTCAGAATGGGCTTGGAAGCACCGCCAGCCTGTTGGCGGTGCTTCCGTCATTCGCGACCATGGCGGTCATAGACCGCCAGGGTCAGAATGACCGCGTAAGTCTCTTCCTACAACTAGTTGTAACTGTTGTCCAAACCTTACCGGCTCACTAGCAGTGCCTCACCAGAAACACAATAGTAAAAGGTGATTTGTAGCAGTCGCTTACGCATGGACTCAAAGTAAGATATCTCAGGGTTGTTGTGGTTAAACGGAAATTACCCTTTTCTCACAGATGTATTATGTCTCATACAAACAAAAGCAATAACACAGATGCAGTGAAGTTATAATAGTTTTTATTTAACACAACTGCCATTTGCGATAAGTTGCATGAACTGCAATGATTAGGATAATGAATATACCAAGCAACAGTATTGTGAAGAAGAGAGTCATGGTTATAAAGACCCCCACCATTTTTTCAATATATGAAAGAAATATATATATATATGTATGAGATGGAATATGCACTAATACCCTAATGAGAATAGGCCTAACCTCCTACCTAAAGGAGAGCTGGGTTTGCTAAACCTAATCTGCCAAAGCCATGTCCATGAGAGGAGCCCCCAACCCTCGTTATCTTGGAATGAGGTCTCTATCTCAGACTCCGTAGGGACACGAAGACTGGGTCAGCGTCAAGACGACTGCAGCATCGGTATCAGCGATGGTGGCGATGCCCTCTGGTCGGAATCCCTCTGATTATCTGCCTGAAGTGTGATGTATTTATACAGATCTACAAGGTCCCCTGATGTAGGTGTATTTCAAAACAATAGATAACAGGCATGCTTGGGAGGGCAATTAATATCAACAATCCCTCGAAAGTATAGAGAGGGAAAATCCCTAAGTGTGAACACACACTGTTTGTTTGTCTTTTGTGCTTGATCTTGATGCCTTGGCGCAGTGACACTGATAATAAAACTCATAACAAGTGGCCTAACTATAAACAAGGCAGCCATCTTAGAGGAAATAAATAATTAAATGAGCTAAGACAGAGCAAGCTAAGTAGGTTAAAAGTCACTAGGTGACGGGGGCACGAGTTTACAAGCCTACGGCTAAGCTAACTCCTGTTATCCCATTAAAAAAAACTAGGATTCACTACACCCTCCCCATTGCCGTAACAGGTATGATGAAGGTACAGGAACCTAAACGCTAAAAAAGCTGCTTCTGAACTAAAAAGCCAAAGGCAAAAAAACAGCTAATAAAAAGCTAATAATAAAAAATCGGTGTCGGTGAAAACACATTAAAACAAATCTGTCTAAAAACACATACAGAGATGTAAATATCAACCATGACAAGTACAGCAAACGTCTACTACAATTGCATAATTTGGAATCGGGAATGGTAAGCAAATTCATCAAATTATGTGTTATACGCAGGATCTTGAAGAATGTCATCGAAGTCACCAGTCAAGGACCTCAAAAATGAGTCAACATTGTCCGAAGTGAAGTCTAGTAGTCCGCCAATCAAAGCCAAAATAATTGGAAAGCCACCAAACACACTTGAAAAGAGAGAATGGATGGCTGATGGGATGACTCCAAAGACAATCTGGAAGATGGACACAAAACCAGACCCGACAGCCTTAAAGAAATGAACAATCCCAGTGGTGCTTGAAGCATTGAATATTCTGGATACCAACTCTCCAAAGTGTTTGGGGAAATCGGTATTTAAAAGGGATTGTATCTCGGCTGATGATCTCGCAATCTGGAGAGCATACGTCTCTTTTGCGGATGTCAAGGCGACCTGTTTCTGAAACAATAGCGCCTTTAGTCTACTCAACTTGTCATAGTTCATATTAATAGTATCTATGTGGGGCCACATTTCAGATACTTGTATCTCTCGTGTGGGGGGAAACAAAACATGTCCACAACACGTAACGACCTTCGTGACTGAGATTGTGTAGGCAATTCCAGGTCGCAAGCCGCAACAGCTTTCATAGTTCAGTAGAACATAACTTCCTTTGGAAAGTACATGAAACACTGGACGAATCAAGGGGACGGGAGTACCCTTCAGAAAACAGGCCAAGTTCACGACCCCCGCATTGCAAAGACCGTGAAGAGACACTTGTTTGCATATCATAGAATGACGAACAGCAGTCTCACATTCACTTCCGCTAAGAAAGACCTCCTGTTCACCGTTCAGACATTTATAGTCAAAGGGCAACTCCCACTCTCCCTTAATAAAGCTATCTCCTAGCTGCTCATATCGTCCCACCGCAAGATGTTTCAGGCAGCTCGAGAAACGAAAGGTTGAAATCGGTAAATTAATAATGCCGTGCAAGAGCCAGATAGTTGAAGGACTCTCTGCTACCGTGAAGGGCAACTTATCTCATTTCTTTACTTGAAGCAGGGTGAAACGAGCCTCCCTTTTAGCCATTGTCCTTGTTCCCTGGAAAAATTAAAAGCAGTGAATAGTTCACTCCCATTAATGTACTTCCATGGAATGTGGCCACTTTTCAGTGTCTGTAATGTCCATCCCAGCTGCATGATGGAACGTAGCTGCGTTTGCCCATGATATAACCGGTACAAGTCAGTCTGAGTGATATCAATAGCAGACGACACTATATTTGATAGTGAATAAATCCTGTTGGACAGCGTGTTCATGCCATTGTCGACAACAGCTAATGTTTTTTCCAAATTCTCCTTATCTAGTTGCCTTAAACGTGCAGCAGCCTCAATCTGGGAAAGTTTCCAAATTTCATTATAGAGAGCATATAAAAACCATTTTAAGTGTTGTTTCCTAGGACCTAACAGGAAATCCTGTAAGTCTATACTGTCAGAAAGAGTGTTCAGGTGTTGCTTAACCGCTGTTAACGTGTTTGTCTGCACCCATTGCTGGCACAGCTTACCCACACTGTATGTTGTAATTATAACTGTATGTTGACCTGATATAAAGCGAGGGTCAGGCCTGTGAATGGAAAAAAACCCTGAAGAGTTCAAGAAACGCTTTTGACACTCATCATTGTCGGAGGGCCAAACCAACCACCCGCCGGGACGGGAAAGTGAAGAATTATAGGTACCAGCCTTAACCATTGCATCTAGCCTGTCTTCTGAGACATTGAGAAAGTGTTGCCAATCTTTAAACTTTGTCGGAGTAGGGATACTGGCCATGTTCAGGTCTTTAATTTTCGCTAGCCCCAGACAGGACGTCTGCTCAATAGTGTCATTTAAAAATATCATTTGCACAGGAATCAGGCAAGCTCGAAACAAAGCCTCCCTACCCTGTATCTGCCAATCTTGTGTCCCCCATACACTTTTCAAATCAATAGTATCTTTCCAATATTCGTAACCCTCAATCGAGAGCCGGGAAACAAAAGTGATCTGAATAAATCAGTTTCGTATCTGTTAGCAAAAGTTTTCTAATTTGTGCCGGAGGTATTTTAAAATAATACGACTCTGCTTTTTTTGTATCATGCCCAGAAAAGTATGTAAATTTTTCGCTGTAATACTTTGGACTCCACATCTGTGGTGTCGAACAGTGTTCCCATTGTGTATAGTTCAAGAGAGGCCTATATCTAGTTGCACGGTGTAGGTAGTGATGTCCCCAATTGTTATAGCAGAACATTTCCCCATAATTCATTGTATAATCATATACATCATCACTTCCAAAAGCGGAATAGTCCTTCATTTCAGCTAGCATGGAATCAACTGTTTGGACATCTCAATCATCCGAGACAACATTAGGTGTAATAACATCAGACATTGAAATTTTGAACACGTATGGTATTTGAATTATCTCTGTAGGCCCGTATATATCGAATGGAACTTTGTCCCACACAGTCCCATCAGTAATTGATATGGCTGTAATATTGACAGGGGACAAATCACATCGGACCTTATGTGAGGAATGATGTGTTGTTAAAATTTCATCAACAGGCTACACAGAGGAGCGATCGGCAATATAGTGACCATTAATCAGTAAAAAGAAAACAGTCACAAAACCAATCCATCAAAATAATGCAATAAATGTCAAACAGAACCATAGATAGTTCCATGGGTAGATCAAATAGTTCTTTTTAAGCCATCGATACAGCTTACTACTTTTCGAAAGTTTGTCAGTCACAGTTGAGGATGAATCCAAAGAAAAATCGACAATGTCAATGAAATAGCCAGAGGAAGTCTCTGATCCACCGTTCGTGGAGGTTCTTAATAGACAACGTCATTAGTCATGGAAGTGTTCGTGTAAAATACAGCCAAATCCTGAAGCGGGGTGGTCACCGTAGTTGTTACTGGAACCAACAAGAGTTCATTTTCTGCTCTCCCCATGGTCGAGGAAGTGCCTGGAACAGCAGTTGACATAGTTGCATAGTCAGTAGTAGTGATGTTCATCCTACTATGTAGATGGATGTCCTGTTGGGTAGTGAGAGGGGATCGGGAACTACCCAAGGGACCTCCTAGTCTACTGTGTAGAATCGGCCACATGGTGTAATTTGATGTCATCAATGGAGATAAATCTATTCAATCTAGAAACAGACAATGGTGGAAGGATGACAGTCCTAGTTCCTTTTATTCCCAATACCGGTACAGGTGCTCTGTATGATGGACCAAACTCTTTTTTCACAGCGATCTTCTCACAAACCAGATCCCCAACGTTAGGAATCCAGCCAGTCGAAGTTTTCGCCAATTCCCTTATTCCTTAAGGTGGCAGCACTTGCAGATGATTTATCATCACGAAATTGTTGAAGCTCCTGTAAAACAATGAGACGTTCTTTTATGTCAAATGGTGTTTCTGCTGCCACCATACCAGGGGCATCAAGATCAGGGACATACATAGGTATCCCAAAGAGAACCTCATATGGAGACTTTCCCCCCAAGGACCGTCTTGGCAGATTATTCAGTGCTCTCTGGACCCCATATAGGTGATGTAACCAACTGCGGCCTGAACCTAATACTCGAGCTGTTAATGACTGCCTTAGAACACGATTCTGCCTCTCCACGACCGAATTTCACTCGGGATGGTATGGTGAGGAGTAATGGAGTTCATCATCTTTCGGAACAGTGTATTATATTATATGACTATATTCACTGGAGGGTATACACTGGACCAGTAAGCCTCCTTATCCTCCCCCTCTCTTTTGTATGTATTAAGTACAGCGGTTCAGCTGTGGGATTATAAATTACATATTTCATCTGAGATCTTAATTATGGAGAATTTCCAAGGTCTCAGTTTCGATGACGATATTGTGTCTGCAATTTTACAGACTCCTTCCATTCTGGTGAATGAGGGTGCAGGACCTTCCGGCCCCACCAAGGAAGAATGGGACAAACTGTCTTCACTGAAACGGGATCTGGTCAAAACAGTCTTACATAGGACAATCATGACCGAATACCTCAGCGCAAATATAGCCCCCAATGGACTACTTGTGTCCAATATGCCCAGGATCTTCCTACAGGATTTGGCCTTTAGGAAGGACTGGGCACAGATCGCCTGGAAATTTACACGTAATTGGCTCGTCCTTATCGTTAATACATCCAGACGATTAGCGGAATCAATGGCTGTACAGATCACCTTTATGGAAAATGCACTCAAAACCACAGTCACTATTGCGGCATTTAAGAGTCGAATAGCGGAGATTAACTCCGATCTGAATGAATTCTTACACAACAAAAGATTACTAAACTACAGAAGGATATCAGTAAGTTCAACAAAGATAAGGTCTATCCATATATTAAAGAAGACTACACCGTAGATACTCAATCCGTATCATCAGATGATTCCTCCACCTCAGGTAGAAGACAGCGTAAATACAGCCACAGTTCTTCTTCTGATGGTTGGAGCTCTGAGGACGAAAGACCACAACCCTCTTACAACTTTCCCCAGTACCATCCTGGCCAACCATTGACGTGGCAACAACCCTTCCCCTTCTACCAACCACGTCCTATGTTACCATACTTGCCTTTTTTAGGCCACGGCAGGGGCAGAGGAAGAGGCAGAAGGCGAGGAAGAGGCAGGAGAGTCCGCTGGTCCGAAGAAGAACCACAGATGGTCACGCGGAGTCAGGGCAAGATCCAACAAACAAAGATCTAGTGGTCAATTTGTCCTCTAGACCACTCTCCTTGGCTGAATAGAGGGCTTTGAATAGAGGTCTTTGCTTTATTCCAACCCCTAAAGTGGAAAATGTTTCGACTACAATGCGAACTCTCACAGTTTTTTAGGAAGATTAGATTACTATTCTTCTTTAAAGACAAACCTATTGATGATCCCCAGATTCTGGTTTGAAGAAACCTTCCAAATTCATGCCACCCACAGCTTCTGGTTTGAAGAAACCTTCCAAATTCATGCCACCCACAGCTTCTATGCCTTGTGAGGTATTAGCATTTGAGAAAGCAGTCAATACGGACATAACTAAAATACGACCTAAACACAAGATTGTCAATATACCCAAAATTGAGAGCAACGCCCTCAGAGATTTAGCAGCTGATACTAGCATTATCATAAAACCAGCAGATAAGGGTGGTGCTATTGTTGTAATGAATACAGAAGATTATAGACAGGAGTGCTTCCGTCTCCTAAATGACCCGACTTATTACGCTCAGATTGATCATGACCCTACAATCGGACTACAAACTGAGATTCAAGGGATGATTGAAGAAGCATGTGGTCATTCCTGGATAACACAAAAAGAAGCAGAGTTCCTTGATACTAATTATCCTCGTACTCCATATTTCTACTGTCTTCTAAAGATTCACAAAGGCAGGACACCACCTCCAGGTCGTCCCATAGTCTCTGGGATTGGATCTGTCCTTGAACCCTTATCTACATTTTGTGACTACTTTCTACGACCTCTTGTATAACAATCCTTGACGTACCTGAAGGATACAAAAGACGTACTTAATCTTATCGAATCTATTAACTCCTCAGTTTATGTACATGCTCTCATCACCCTTGATGTTGAGGCATTGTACATTAATATTCCACAGGAAGCTACATTGAAGGTAGTTGAGACATCCCTGTTGGCTGCTAGATTGGATTCAGCAACTCCAGTTCATTTTATTATGCATTGTGCGAGCCTAGCCATGACTAAAAACTTTTTTCAATTTGAAGACAAATTATTCCATCAAATTCGAGGTACCTCAATGGGGAGTACTTTTACCCCTAGTCTAGCCTGTATGTATATGTATGATTTTGCCAAATTCCAATCCTTTTTGTGATAACATTAAACTATGGCGTCGGTATATAGACGACATTTTGGTCATCTGGCACGGACCCATCTCAGAAGTAGATAATTTCACTACCTGGGTGAATAGTTTGGACCCCTTCTTGAACTTTACAATGACAGTTTCCACCACCAAGGTTCCATTCTTGGATTTGGTGATCAGCATTGAGGAAGGTAAACTACATACTTGTACTTATCAAAAAACTACGGACCGTAACAGCTTATTATTGTATGACAGTCACCACCCCAAGGCCCTTAGAGATAATTTACCGTATGGACAATTTATACGCCTACGACGTAATTGCATTAATTTACATTCATTTAACACCCAAGCTGCTGGCCTTCAGATTAAATTACATGACTGTCACTATCCCAACAGAGTGATAAACACGGCTTACAAACGAGCTAAATATAATGACAGAGACTCATTATTACAGTTGACCCCCAAATCCTCAGTAACTAAATTTACTTGCGTATCTACATTTACGCCATTATCAAATACTGTTAAGAAAATAATTAATAAGAGATGGGCTGTTCTTTGCAGTGGAGGTGAAAACATCTCTAAACCACTCTTTGCTTTCAAAAGGGCTACTAACATTAAAGATATGTTGGTCCACACACCACCTAGACCTCTCATTGCCTCAACTACACAAAGGCCTCTGTGGGATCTTCCCCCAGTTAAGGGGTACTTTCCATGTGGGAACTGTAATGTGTGTTCACTCACCAAACGGATAGAGATCCTTGATTTAGAACCTATACTGACATGGCGGCTGACGAAACATACTAATTGCAATACTCGGAATTGTATTTATTTGATTACCTGCCCGTGCAATTTACGGTATGTTGGGATGACTACTAGAGCAGTCAAAGTTAGGATAAATGAACATCGTAGCAACATTCGATGTGGACGTGCGACAACGAAAACTCAGCATCCATTTTATAGAGACTAAGCATACTCCAGATGACATGTGGTGGGTTGTGTTACAAACAAGTGTACACAAAGAGACCCGTTCACTTTTTGAACTGGAACAACGGTGGGTCTATAGACTTAACACCCATCTTCAAGGGTTAAACGATGATATTCCATGGTTTCACTTGTCTCTGTAGTCTCTCATATGACTTAATAGTTATTTCTTAACGCATGATCAAGAACTGGGTTATAAATTGGTATGTACACTTGAATTACCATAGGAGTCTGATCACAACACATGATCTGGTTGGTTCTCCATCCGTTATAATATCTTCTGATGCCTTTTACATCTTATCTACTAACCACGATGTTTCTCATTGCCCCTGCTCTCACGCATATTTATCTATCACCTTGTGACTCGGGAATCATCTTTGGCCTTAACATGCTACTAAGATGGCCGCCATACTCCTCGCAATAGCGAGGACTTTTGAGTTTCCTTTTTCTATTTTTACCAAGACGCGCTCAGGCTCTAACCTGCAGTGCGTTGGTTCAGTTGCCGGGCAACGGTAACAATCAATTAGTGTCTGCGCGTTTTTGTCCGCGCTATTTATATCCCCGTACAAACGTCTCCCAGTGTGTTCGGGAGCGCAGCGAGGGGTAGGTGAAACATGCCACACCAGTTTACCGATATGTAACTACAATCGGCTACTCGTTTGTTTATGGACTTTCTTGAGCATCTCAGAGTCTGGCACTTGTCCCGTAGCTCGGGATAAGTGGTTCTCGTTTGCTCATGAGTTAGTTTTTATGGGAATTACCCAGAACTCGGATCTTTTTCCAGGGCTTCTTTTTTCTTTATTATGAGATCACGTTTTCTTTTCTTTTCCGTGATCCTTGGATGCACTGAGACCTTGTGATATGATTTTAAGGGGGTTTGCAATATGTTTCTCAGTACATCCCCCCAGTGTTAGTACCTACTGAGTATAAGTAAGAGCGTATACCTTTGGATTATTTCCTTACACATTTGAACTATGACCAATGTATGACTGACTGGTTGCGTTTTGTACCAGCAATATTAAGGACTGTAATAGTGTGTGTCCTGGAGGTGAGGTGCCATCAACCATAAGGTGGTTTGACACACTCTCTGTTGCAATATAAGCAAAATCATTTTTTAATCACATGATAACTTCAGTACTAGCTTGCCTTTTATCTTTTTCATTGTATGAACAGACTTATGGTATACCTGGCTATGAGTCTGCGTGATCCCATGAAGCCCGCTCCCGAGTTGGGTTGGTAAGCTCTCCTTTAACTTACTTAGCATGGGTTGCTACCATCCACTTTACCACTTTTTGTGTTGCACGGTTTGCCACATTTGGTTTTTGCTGGATTGATTTGATTGAGCAATTACTGAGACAATGTAGTATTGATGAAGAAATTATACAGTCTGTATCTCTTTTCCTCGTATCTTTAGGGTGACTAATTAGGAACATCAAGTCCGGGTTAAAGTGAACTCGTGTAAGTGACTGTTGACGTTGTAACTGTGAATATCATAGTGCAGGAGTCTAACTGTTTTTTTCATTTAGAGAAGTGTAATAATGTACTAGGTCCTGAAGAAGCGTCATAGGATCCCTTGGGACCAATAGAGACGCGAAACATGTCGACCTCATTTTAAGGAATGTCGGATAATTACTGACGTCCTTTACACCTTATCATATTTTTTCGGTGAGCGTTGGAGCATTATCTCTACTTCCGTTTTTCTTTTTTAATCTTGGCCGTTACCCAACATCAATCAATAAATAAATACTCAGTGAGGGTTCTGAGCCAATTTTATCTTCTATCAATCTCTCCTTCTTCCTCCTGACCCACATCTGGGTTCTGTGGCATCATCGTGAAAAGATCTCTGGCAAAGAGCCCCCCTTTGGGGGGAGCCCGTCAGACATTGCAGCGCCGGTCTGATGAGGAGCCGTCCGATGATGAAGCATGACACCCAATAGGGTGTGTGAGGACTCTTGCTCCTATTAATTAGGACTCACTTTCTTTCTTCATCATCGTTCGGACAGTGTATTATATTATATGAGTAATGGAGTTCAACACCCATCGTTCTCATGGTGTCCCTGAAAGCTTTAGAGGCAAATGCAGGGCCCTGGTCCAAATGGAATGCTGCAACCGCATATGTACCGATAAAGATCAGCAAATCTTTTATAACAGTCCTGGCGTCACCCGACCGCTGTGGCCATACCCACAGGAATCTAGAACAGGAATCCACAGCCACTAAAATGTATTTGTATGCACCATCAGGCTGTAAGGGACCACAATGGTCCAGGTACACACATTGGAGTGGCTTGTCCGACACTAAGAGGGATGTCTGCAGAGGGTGTTTGATATTTGAGCCCTTAATCTGCTGACAAATGTCACAGCAAAGGACATACTGTTTAGTCCGTCTGCATAGACCAGGCCACCAGTATCGTTGTTGTAAAATCGTTATAGTGGCCTGTATACCAGCATGTGCAGAAGCGACACCCTCTTGTGCGGCTGTAATCAGCTCTAATCTCTGGTCTTCATTGGGGATTACTCGATCACCAACTCCAGGAATCATTGCATAAGCAACATTCTGTGCACTGATATGGTAAGTATAGTTCGTAGGGTATCCTTCGGAAGGGTCTTGCCTGCAGCCGAAGCTTTGACGGCAACCAGTATTTCATTATCCAACCTCGTCCGAGAACGAGTCACTGCAGCCACAGAAGCCGTAGCTACTGACGCTTTGGCTGCTTCATCAGCCAATGTATTGCCAGCAACGTGTATTCCTACACGTTGGTGTCCTAATGTATGAACTACATGGACACATGGAAGCTTATCCTTAAGATCAGCCACCCTTCCCCACAACATTTTGTGTCTAATGGTGTTCCCTTTAGAATCTCTAAACCCGTTCAGTTTCCAATGATTGAGATATTCATTGTATGACTGGACGCAGTAATATGAATCACAGACGATCAAAGTCTGTATTCCTGGCTCAGTGTGTTCGAGCGCTAGAAGAAGAGCCTTAAGCTCGGCCAACTGGGCTGTGCAGTCCCCTAAGGTCTGAGTGTAGGTATTGTGAGGATGGAAAACTCCATCTTCCATTATCCCGCACACGGCTGCGCAAGCTGCCGAGTATTGATGTTTAGTACCTACAGCCATTTGTGCCGATTCGTCAGTATAAATGATAGTATTATAACTGTCCAGTGGCAAGATATGTAGAGGAGCGGGGTACTCCTGTTCATACTGGAGAAATTCTTGTGTCTGAAGCCTGGGGTCAAACACATAATCAACATCAGTGGCGGTCAGTGACGTTGCCCATTGAATCCAGCGTGGATGTAATGCCTTAGAGTTTGGAACACTCGCTTTAGTGACAGCCTCTTAGGCCGGCACTGGGGAGACAACAATAATTCGTTTCCCCTGGGTAAGTGGCCTCTCCTTTATGACAGCCATCTGAACTGCTGTCAGAATCTTTTCCGTAGGTGCAAACCATTTTTCAGCATTTGAGTATAAATGTGATTTGTATGCTATCAGCACAGTGTCACCCTCATTAAAGGTGACATAAGTAAATCCAAGGGCACCAGCAATTATTCTGATGACCAAATTTGTTTTATTGTCCCGTGTGTATAAGTGTCTAGCTTCTAGCATGTCCCGTTGTATGTCCCTAAGGATGTGTGTGTGTTCAATCGTCCATCGTCTGCTAGAAAAGTTGGGCTGAATTAAGTCATACAGTGGTTTGATGCGTTCTGCATAATCTGGAATGTATGTTCTGCCAAAATTAAAGAAACCCAGTAATGACTGTAATTTCTTAAGTGTGTTTGGAGGCTGTAGTTGAGCACACTTTTCTAGGAAGTGCGGGGCCAGGCTCTTCCCCTCGTTTGATAGCTCATATCCCAGGAACAATACACTAAGAAAGGCTATCTTGCTTTTCTTAAAATTAAATTTATAACCGAGGTCTGCAAATCACAAAATGATCCGATCGACCCTCGCAAGATGAATGTCGAGGGCGTTGTCAGTGAGATAGATATCATCCACATAGGACAATGCATCGGAATCAAGCTCATGAAAAATTTATGTCATACGGGCTGAAAACAGTCCTGGGCTATATTTATAGCCTTGGGGTAAACGACAAAAGCATTCTGAGAGCCAAATGAAAATGCACTTAGGTCCCTACTTTCATGTGCTAAATTCTGGCAGAAAAACCCATTAGATATATCCAATGTAGTTTTATATTTTTTACGCACTATGGGGGTCATTCTAACTCTGGCGGGCGGCGGAGGCCGCCTGCCAGAGTTCCCCCGACAGAACACCGCTCCGCGGTCTGAAGACCGCCGCGGTGATTCTGTGTTTCCCGCTGGGCTGGCGGGCGACCGCCAGAAGGCCGCCAGCCAGCCCAGCGGGAAACCCCTTCCCACGAGGAAGCCGGCTCCGAATGGAGCCGGCGGAGTGGGAAGGTGCGACGGGTGCAGTTGCACCCGTCGCGAATTTCAGTGTCTACTAAGCAGACACTGAAATTCTTTGTGGGGCCCTCTTACGGGTATGGGCATGGGCACTGCAGGGGCCCCCAGGGGCCCCACGACACCCCATACCGCCATCCTGTTCCTGGCAGGCAAACCGCCAGGAACAGGATGGCGGTATGGGGTGTCGGAATCCCCATGGCGGCGCAGGAAGCTGCGCCGCCATGGAGGATTCCTGAGGGAAGCGGAAAACCGGCGGGGGACCGCCGGTTTTCCCTTTCTGACCGCGGCCAAACCGCTGCGGTCAGAATGCCCTTGAGAGCACCGCCAGCCTGTTGGCGGTGCTCTCGTGGTCATTGACCCTGGCGGTCAATGACCGCCAGGGTCAGAATGACCCCCTATATTGTTTATCAGTGCTGTGCTGTGTGAATTTTGTATAGCATATGTGCGTGTATGACTATTTAAGTGTCTATAATCAACCACTATTCTACATGAATGATCTGGTTTTGCAACGGGAAATAATGGATTATTCATCGCCGATGTATAGGGCTCAATCACGCCCTGGTACTCAAGTTGTGACAGTATCTCCGTCACCGGAGCTTTTGCTTCATGCTTAACAGGGTATTGTGGCTGCGGGTGGGGTGTAGACCTAACAGGAATAACATGACAAGGAGAGTCCTTGTCCCACCCTACATGATTACGGTATAGTGCAGGTGCCTGCGCTAAAGCCCATTCAGCAGTATAGGCTTTTTTGTCTGCCTCCGGAACAAGATCGGAAAAAGAAGGCAAAATGACATCTTCCCCATGTGGGAGCTTGCGGACATGTTCAGATGGCCAGTCTCTCTCAGCCAACAAGATATCACTAGTAAGTTCATCTCAAAATATCACACTAATAATGCGTTCCACGTCTCCCTCTAGCTGAATTGTTAAATCATAAACCCGATCGGGTGGGAGAACGCGGCCATCCGCTGTCTCAACCGCGATGTAATCACTAGTTTCTGTCGCATCCAGATGATCTTTCCGACTCTGACGACATATCGTGACCTCTGCCGCGCTGTCCAACAGAGTCACGGCCCACTTCTTGTTCCTCAACAGTGTTCTCAATACTACTGGCATTTTTAACTGTCAGTGCTACCACTTTCTTCTTTTTAAATTGTGGCTTTTGCTGAGGAGTCTTTTCTTCTTTTTTAATGGTAGACTGTGGCGAGTCTTTTTTTTTCTTCACGTATTCCGGGCGTCGATCTTGACTGCCCCCTCTCTCGCTACGTTTATCCGGTGCGTCCTGAAAGGAATGAGAAGGACGTGAATCAGTATATCTGTCTGGAGTTCTAATGTTATCCCTATTTCTGAGATTATACCTCCTTTCGGAGTACTCCGGATGTGGAGAATCAGCTCTTTTATTTCTCCTGTCTTTGAAATCTTTTTGTTTGTCCCAGCGCTTTTTAGAGCTCTCTTGTGCCTGCTTTGTACCTTCCTTATGGGTGGTACTTGGTAATTTCAATTTTTTAGGTTTGGCTCCCAAACTATCCCGTCCTATACTAGTATAGGTATCAGAAATTATTTTCGGCAGCTGTCTCTCTATTACTTAGTATTATCGAGGAGATGGCGTCAAAGTTACGCATCAATTTCATCCCCAGATCCAGGGCCGGTGCAGCCCCATGCTCATTTTGTATTTATTTTAACACTTCCGGTAAATTGGCAAGTGTAGGGGTACCATGTGTGGTAGTATAAACGGCAGCGAAGACTGTACCCCATGTGGCACATTCATCCACAGAGGGAACCATCCCAAACGGCAAGCACATAGTGAGCAGTCTGTTTTTCCTGTGGCCCCATATGGGGCAACACAGCTTCCAGCTGATTTGTTTTCTGGGCAATCCAGAACGGTATTTTTTCCCGTTCCGTGGGCACTTTACCCATAATAGTATGCACTGTTTGTGGATTAATCCCAGTAGCCAATTGATAACCACCAGCTACTGGCAGTGCTGGACGCGCTGTTGTTGTGTTCAATGTTCGCATTACGAACTGAACCAATCGTCTATATAATGCCACTAATTCATTATATAATACTCGTAAATTTGCGATCGGCATATTCTGTATGCCTGGGTGAGGTGTATATGTGGCAAACATAGGCCATGTAGGTCCCTCATTACTTAAAGGACCCAGCCTCACCCGTCTTAGTACATGTGGTAGGGTGCCTTCAAACCAGTTCTGATGCTCTTGATATGTGAGCGATATTTCATGATACTGGTATGCTTCGTATCTTACAGGTACGTTCGCAATTTCATATGTGTGAAATGTATGTGTTCTTTGGTCAGCATCAGGAAAGGTGACCCAACTGTAAAAAGTCTCTGTTTGGTATGCTTCAGTCGCTTCTATAATCAGAGTAACATCCCCGCCCTCTTCTGTAAGGCTATGCGCTAATAAATGTGTAAGTGCATGTCTAGCATTCGCAGGAATGTCTATGGTATCAGCCATAGTTGTTTAGAGAAACGGAACACCAAAATAGGGGAAGTTTTCTTTTTTCCTTTTTTATGAGTTCGAGCTTGAACAACCTACAGCTTAATTAGGTGTTACCCGTTCAGCTGAGGAAGATTCTCCCAAAGACCACGGACGTCTCCGTATAATGGTACTTAGGGTACCTGTTGTCTGTGAGACAGTGATAGTCAGGGTATCCGTAAATTAGTGCATAAACACCATCGTTGGTGGCGCCATGTCGTAGTTTGGACTCTTGCTCTGAGCAAGACTGCTGGTCTCAGGATGACAGTACTTTCGTTTGTAGGTGACTAAGTCTCTTCCTACAACTAGTTGTAACTGTTGTCCAAACCTTACCGGCTCACTAGCAGTACCTCACCAGAAACACAATAGTAAAAGGTGATTTGTAGCAGTCGCTTACGCATGGACTCAAATTAAGATACCTCAGGGTTGTTGTGGTTAAACGGAAATTACCCTTTTCTCACAGATGTATTATGTCTCATACAAACAAAGGCAATAACACAGATGCAGTGAAGTTATAATAGTTTTTATTTAACATACCTGCCATTTGCTATAAGTTGCATGAACTGCAATGATTAGGATAATGAATATACCAAGCAACAGTATTGTGAAGAAGAGAGTCATGGTTATAAAGACCCCCACCATTTTTGCAATATATGAAAGAAATATATATATATATATATATATATGTATGAGATGGAATATACCCTAATGAGAAAAGGCCTAACCTCCTACCTAAAGGAGAGCTGGGTTTGCTAAACCTAATCTGCCAAAGCCATGTCCATGAGAGGAGCCCCCAACCTTCGTTACCTTGGATTTAGGTCTCTATCTCAGACTCCGTAGGGACACGAAGACTGGGTCAGCGTCAAGACGACTGCAGCATCGGTATCAGCGATGGTGGCGATGCCCTCTGGTCGGAATCCCTCTGATTATCTGTCTGAAGTGTGATGTATTTATACAGATCTACAAGGTCCCCTGACGTAGGTGTATTTCAAAACAATAGATAACAGGCATGCTTGGGACGGCAATTAATATCAACAATCCCTCAAAAGTATAGAGAGGGAAAATCCCTAAGTGTGAACACATACTGTTTGTTTGTCTTTTTTGCTTGATCTTGACGCCTTGGCGCAGTGACACTGATAATAAAACTCATAACAAGTGTCCTAACTATAAACAAGGCAGCCATCTTAGAGGAAATAAATAATTAAATGAGCTAAGACAGAGCAGGCTGAGTAGGTTAAAAGTCACTAGGTGACGGGGGCACGAGTTTACAAGCCTACGGCTAAGCTAACTCCTGTTATCCCATTAAAACAAGCTAGGATTCACTACATCGATTGCTGGCTAGCGTATTGCTGGCAATGTTATACACGCTTTAAGATGCCCGGTCACCGGGGCTAGATTTACCGACCCCGGAGACCTCAATAAAATTATGTTGGAACATTATAGACAAATCTATAGTGATGTCTCAGCTATAAATCCCAGGACTATTGAGAAGTTGCTGATGGACCTTGATATCCCCTGCCTTTCAGATGAAGACTGTGTGGCACTGTCTCAACCATTTACAAAGTCATTAAGAACCTTCCCACAGGAAAAAACCTGTGGACCAGACGGCTTCCCAGCTGAGTTCTATAAGACCTTTATAAATGCATTCGCTGAGGAGTTCTTGGCCCTATTGAACGGCCTACTACTGGGCGAACAGATCCCCAAAACCTGGCATTCAGGAAACGTGGTTAGTTTCCCTAAGAAAAATAAGGACAGGGAGGATACAAATGCATACCGCCCAATTTCGTTGTTAAACTCAGACTATAAAATAATGACAAAACTTCTGGCTAATAGGCTTAATGGGGTAATCAATAAATTGGTGCATCCTGATCAAAACGGTTTTGTGGCTGGCCGACAACTGGCTACAAACACACACTATTTAGCTGAGGCTCTCGATTATTTCACTACTAATAAAGTCCCTGCCATTATTCTTCTGCTGGATGCGGAAAAAGCATTTGATTTGGTTGTTTGGGACATGCTTTTCTTAGTTTTGTCTAGCTATAAGGTACCCACTCAAGTTATTGCATTAATTCAAAGGTTGTACTCAAACTCTGAGGCCAATATTATTATAAACTCGAAGTGTGTCGGACAACTTCAAATACAACGTGGGACTAGACAAGGGTGCCCGTTATCCCCTATTTTATTTGCCCTTTTTATTGAACCACTCGCCATTAAAATTAGGCAACATAGTCAGATTCAACCCCCATTAAAATCAATGGGAATGATCAAACTTTACGCAGACGATATCATTTTGTTCTTAGACATAAAACGTTCTTCTCAGGAAGCGGCCTTCAATCTATTTAATGAATTTCAGCAAATCGGTGGCTATAAGATTAATAGGAGCAAGACTGACATTATTCTTTGTGGTACCTCTCCTAGTTTTCTTCTTCCTGAATTAGGGAGAATGTGTAAATCCCAATCCAAAAAGATATTTGGGGGTTTATTTCTCGTCCAATATAAGAGCTCTCTACTAGTTGATTTACGCTCCTGTACTTCAGAAAACTCAGGCTTTGCTGACTCGTTGGAAGCCTCTCCCCGTCTCTATATTAGGCCGCATTGCGTTAATTAAAATGTCAATTTTACCACTTTTCAATTTCTTGTTTGCGGCTATTCTGTGTGTTCTAACGCAACTTTAAAAAAAAAACTGGAATCCCTATTTCATTCATTTATTTGGCAGAACCGAAAGGCTCGAGTCACTTTAAGTATACTGTATGCCAACAAGCAGAAGGGGGGACTGGCCTTGCCAAATTTCAAAGATTATTATTATACATTTTTTGCACATTATTTTGCTAGCTTTAATTTGGATTACTCCGCGGGCTCCAAGTTTTTTATTGATTTTCGGGTATTAATATGTTGGGAGCATAATATCCGGAACCCAGCCCTCTTGACGAAATCGCCTAAAAAAGTTTGTTATAAAATTCTTAAATGGTTTTTCAAGAAAAGATTAGACTTTTTTAGAAAATATTCAATCCCCTCTGTGCATTTTGACACTCCACTTTCACAGATTTTTCTACATTCTGGGACTCAGCTTAATGAAGACTTGGTAAAGAGGTGGGAGCTCGCTGGATTTAGTAAGATTGTAGATTTTCGTGCTGAGGACAACTGGGAAGCCCCATTGAATATCCTGATTACTGTCAACAATGAATTTTTGCTGGTCGGATCTTATAATATTTTGTTACATGCTTTAATGGATTTAGATGTTAATTCCATCATTAATGCCCAACCATTGGTAACAGAATTAGTGGGACCTTCTCAGATAAGGAATGCAGGGTCATGGAGAAGGCTCCTGGCAGAAAGGGTCAAAGTGGATGTTGGGACAAGAGCACAGACGAAATGGGCTAATCAGGAGGGCATAGAGGTCTCAGGTGACTACTGGGAGGCTATTAATCGCCTGAATTTCTCCGTGCTTCGAGGGGCTAACTGGCATTGAATGATATTTTTTAGCAAATGGTTATTGTATCGAACCCCGCAAGCCCTATCTCGTGTGGGGACTGGCCATCCTAAAATGTGTTATCGCTGCAAGGAAGTAGGAGCGGCAGGTTTGATCCATATGATTGCGACATGTCGATGTATACAGGGATATTGGGAGGGTGTTTTTGCAATATTAACTACTATTGCGTTGGTATCCATATCTCCCAGCATTCGCTTAATGAGCTTGGGCTACGACCCCGAGGCAAAACTTTCTTCAAGATGGGAGAAGCTCGTATTTATAGCTGCTGCGGTTGCTAGGTCACTTCTCTTGAGAAATTGGCGTTCTGAATTGCCTCCTACTAGTCAAGAGTGGTATAGCAGAATGGTGCAAGTTAGACTTCAGGAGATGAGATAAGCCAGCAGAATAGGTAGTGTTAAAAAGTTCTCTCTGATTTGGGGGGATTATTTCTTAGATAAGTTTGGCTGATTTTTTTTTTCTTTTTGTTTCATTTTCTGAAAGTGGCAATGTTTCTTGTTGTGTATTGATGTTTCTTTTCCTGATAATAAAATCTAAAAAAAAAAAAAAAAGATGTGCTCTCTCATGATCAGATTGTATAACCCCTCAGAAGTATTTACTTTGTTAACAATAATCCAGCACTCTAGTGCCTTAAGTGAGGTGTCTACAAAGTCAACCCAAGACTGGGTACTGACCTTCTGGGTGTCCCTGAACTTCATTCTATACTGCTCTGGGGTCAGACCAAACTTCTTGGCTAAGCACCTCTTCATACTGGGGTATGAATCTGCCTCCTCCTCCCTTAAGGTCAGAAGCCTATCCCTCCCTGAGTTGGGGACCAACTCCCACAAAAGGGAACCCCAGTAACCTTTCTCATTTGGAGTGCCCTCTCAAAGGCCTCCAACTACTTGTCTATATCATCCCCCTCTACATAAGCAGGAACCACCCCCTTGGGTAATCTGGGGCAAACCCCCCCACCCATGGACACTTCAACTTTTCTGTCGCTGCCACCATCTCTTTTCTCCCTCTTTGCCCACTTTTTCTTTTCTAGGGCCAGCTTCTCTGCTTTCAAAGCTATGAATGATAGCTGGGCCTCCAGCTCTCTTTCTCTGAGGGACAGGTTCTCTCCTCCTGAAGGGACCCCCTTCCCCCAACTAGCTTTGGGTCTGCCCCTAGTGACTGTATGTAATGAGGACCGTTCTTCTTCATCCTCACTTAGGCTCAGATGCCCTCCCTGCCCTGAGTGGTTAGAGCTAGCATTCTGGCTAGCAAGAATGACATCCAAGTCACCAGTCAAGGACCTCAAAAATGAGTCAACATCGTCCGAAGTGAAGTCTAGTGCTGGGCGGACAAACCGATCCACAGAGCAGAAGTGAGCCATATTCATTGGTGCATCGATACTTGCTGCAGTGTCCTCATCCATGTTAGATATTATAACGGAAGGCTCATGGGTGGCCTCGCGGAGCAACCTCAGTCTCAAGGGGCATGACCGTGAATGTACCCTCATCGGGGACATCAGCAGTTCATGGTCCACAGGAGATGTCGGTGCAACAGCAAGACAGACCATAGGCAGATGCTCAAAGAGACACCATATGCAGCGGAAGACTGGTTGAACACACCAGAGAAGTGGCCGGAATGACAACGACCAGTCAACCTCCAGTTCCACCAGCAAAGGTGTACCGAATATCCGAACCATGCACTCACGGCATAGTGGAGTTGGCGGGAGCGGCTCCATTGCTCTGTGTTGCTGGAAAGAAACAACCACCGTGAATCAGAAGAAATAGCAGTAGTAGTCCGCCAATCAAAGCCAAAATAATTGGAAAGCCACCAAACACACTTGAAAAGAGAGAATGGATGGCTGATGGGATGACTCCAAAGACAGTCTGGAAGATGGACACAAAACCAGACCCGACAGCCTTAAAGAAATGAACAGCCCCATTGGTGCTTGAAGCATTGAATATTCTGGATCCCAACTCTCCAAAGTGTTTGGGGAAATCGGTATTTAAAAGGGATTGTATCTCGGCTGATGATCTCGCAATCTGGAGAGCATACGTCTCTTTTGCGGATGTCAAGGCGACCTGTTTTTGAAACAATAGCGCCTTTAGTCTACTCAACTTGTCATAGTTCATATTAATAGTATCTATTTGGGGCCACATTTCAGATACTTGTATCTCTCGTGTGGGGGGAAACAAAACATGTCCACAACACGTAACGACCTTCGTGACTGAGATTGTGTAGGCAATTCCAGGTCGCAAGCCGCAACAGCTTTCATCGTTCAGTAGAACATAACTTCCATTGGAAAGTACATGAAACACTGGACGAATCAAGGGGACGGGAGTACCCTTCAGAAAACAGGCCAAGTTCGCGACCCCCGCATTGCAAAGACCGTGAAGAGACACCTGTTTGCATATCATAGAATGACGAACAGCAGTCTCACATTCACTTCCGCTAAGAAAGACCTCCTGTTCACCGTTCAGACATTTATAGTCAAAGGGCAACTCCCACTCTCCCTTAATAAAGCTATCTCCTAGCTGCTCATATCGTCCCACCTCAAGATGTTTCAGGCAGCTCGAGAAACAAAAGGTTGAAATCGGTAAATTAATAATGCCGTGCAAGAGCCAGATAGGTGAAGGACTCTCTGCTACTGTGAAGGGCAACTTATCTAATTTCTTTACTTGAAGCAGGGTGAAACGAGCCTCCCTTTTAGCCATTGTCCTGGTTCCCTGGAAAAATTAAAAGCAGTGAATAGTTCACTCCCATTAATGTACTTCCATGGAATGTGGCCACTTTTCAGTGTCTGTAATGTCCAACCCATCTGCATGATGGAACGTAGCTGCTTTTGCCCAGGATATAACCAGGACAAGTCAGTCTGAGTGATATCAATAGCAGACAACACTATATTTGATAGTGAATAAATCCTGTTGGACAGCGTGTTCATGCCATTGTCGACAACAGCTAATGTTTTTTCCAAATCCTCCTTATCTAGTTGCCTTAAACGTGCAGCAGCCTCAATCTGGGAAAGTTTCCAAATTTCATTATACATAGCATATAAAAACCATTTTAAGCGTTGTTTCCTAGGACCTAACAGGAAATCCTGTAAGTCTATACTGTCAGAAAGAGTGTTCAGGTGTTGCTTAACCGCTGTTAACGTGTTTGTCTGCACCCATTGCTGGCACAGCTTACCCACACTGTATGTTGTAATTATACCTGTATGTTGACCTGATATAAAGCGAGGGTCAGGCCTGTGAATGGAAAAACCCCCTGAAGAGTTCAAGAAACGCTTTTGACACTCATCAGTGTTGGAGGGCCAAACCAACCACCCGCCGGGACGGGAAAGTGAAGAATTATAGGTACCAGCCTTAACCATTGCATCTAGCCTGTCTTCTGCGACATTGAGGAAGTGTTGACAATCTTTAAACTTTGTCGGAGTAGGGATACTGGGCATGTTCAGGTCTTTAATTTTCGCTAGCCCCAGACAGGACGTCTGCTCAATAGTGTCATTTAAGAAAATCATTTGCACAGGAATTAGGCAAGCTCGAAACAAAGCCTCCCTACCCTGTATCTGCCAATCTTGTGTCCCCCATACACTTTTCAAATCAATAGTATCTTTCCAATATTCGTAACCCTCAATCGAAAGCCGGGAAACAAAGGGATCTGAATAAATCAGTTTCGTATCTGTTAGCAAAAGTTTTCTAATTTGTGCCGGAGGTATTTTAAAATAATACGACTCTGCTTTTTTTGTATCATGCCCAGAAAAGTATGTACATTTTTTGCTGTAATACTTTGGACTCCCCACCTGTGGTGTCGAACAGTGTTCCCATTGTGTATAGTTCAAGAGAGGCCTATATCTAGTTGCACGGTGTAGGTAGTGATGTCCCCAATTGTTATAGCAGAACATTTCCCCATAATTCATTGTATAATCATATACATCATCACTTCCAAAAGCGGAATAGTCCTTCATTTCAGCTAGCATGGAATCAACTGTTTGGACATCTCAATCATCAGAGACAACATTAGGTGTAATAACATCAGACATTGAAATTTTGAACACGTATGGTATTTGAATTATCTCTGTAGGCCCGTATATATCGAATGGAACTTTGTCCCACACAATCCCATCAGTAATTGGTATGGCTATAATATTGACAGGGGACAAATCACGTCGGACCTTATGTGAGGAATGATGTGATGTTAAAATTTCATCAACAGGCTCCACAGAGGAGCGATCGGCAATATAGTGACCATTAATCAGTAAAAAGAAAACAGTCACAAAACCAATCCATCAAAATAATGCAATAAATGTCAAACAGAACCATAGATAGTTCCATGGGTAGATCAAATAGTTCTTTTTAAACCATTGATACAGCTTACTACTTTTCGAACGTTTGTCAGTCACAGTTGAGTCCGAAGAAAAATCGACAATGTCAATGAAATAGCCAGAGGAAGTCACTGCAAACACAGGACCCGCTGAATTCTGATCCACCGTGCGTGGAGGTTCTTAATAGACAACGTCATTAATCGTGGAAGTGTTCGTGTAAAATACAGACAAATCCTGAAGCGGGGTGGTCACCGTAGTTGTTACTGGAACCAACAAAAGTTCATTTTCTGCCCTCCCCATGGTCGAGGAAGTGTCTGGAACAGCAGTTGACATAGTTGCATAGTCAGTAGTAGTGATGTTCATCCTACTATGTAGATGGATGTCCTGTTGGGTAGTGAGAGGGGATCGGGAACTACCCAAGGGACCTCCTAGTCTACTGTGTAGACTCAGCCACATGGTGTAATTTGATGTCATCAATGGAGATAAATCTATTCAATCTAGAAACAGACAATGGTGGAAGGATGACAGTCCTAGTTCCTTTTATTCCCAAGACCGGTACAGGTGCTCTGTATGATGGACCGAACTCTTTTTTCACAGCGATCTTCTCACGAACCAGATCCCCAACGTTAGGAATCCAGCCAGTCAAAGTTTTCGCCAATTCCCTTATTCCTTAAGGTGGCAGCACTTGCAGATGATTTATCATCACAAAATTGTTGAAGCTCCTGTAAAAGAGTGAGACGTTCTTTCATGTCAAATGGTGTTTCTGCTGCCACCATACCAGGGGCATCAAGATCAGGGACATACATAGGTATCCCAAAGAGAACCTCATATGGAGACTTTCCCCCCAAGGACCGTCTTGGCAGATTATTCAGTGCTCTCTGGACCCCATACAGGTGATGTAACCAACTGCGGCCTGAACCTAATACTCGAGCTGTTAAGGACTGCTTTAGAACACGATTCTGCCTCTCCACGACCGGATTTCCCTCGGGATGGTATGGTGAGGAGTAATGGAGTTCAGCATCTTTCGGAACAGTGTATTATATTATATGACTATATTCACTGGAGGGTATACACTGGACCAGTAAGCCTCCTTATCCCCCCCTATCTTTTGTATGTATTAAGTACAGCGGTTCCGCTGTGGGATTATAAATTACGTATTTCATCTGAGATCTTTATTATGGAGAATTTCCAAGGTCTCAGTTTCGATGATGATATTGTGTCTGCAATTTTACAGACTCCTTCCATTCTGGTGAATGAGGGTGCAGGACCTTCCGGCCCCACCAAGGAAGAATGGGACAAACTGTCTTCACTGAAACGGGATCTGGTCAAAACAGTCTTACATGGGACAATCAACCTCAGAGCAAATATAGCCCCCAATGGACTACTTGTGTCCAATATGCCCAGGATCTTCCTACAGGATTTGGCCTTTAGGAAGGACTGGGCACAGATCGCCTGGAAATGTACACATGATTGGCTCGTCCTTATCATTAATACATCCAGACGATTAGCGGAATCGATGGCTATACAGATCACCTTTATGGAAAATACACTCAAAACCACAGTCACTATTGCAGCATTTAAGAGTCGACTAGCGGGGATTAACTCCGATCTGAATGAAACAAAGGAATTTCTTACACAACAAAAGATTACTAAACTACAGAAGGATATCAATAAGTTCAACAAAGAGAAGGTCTATCCATATATTAAAGAAGACTACACCGTAGATACTCAATCCGTATCATCAGATGATTCCTCCACCTCAGGTAGAAGACAGCGTAAATACAGCCATAGTTCTTCTTCTGATGGTTGGAGCTCTGAGGACGAAAGACCACAACCCTATTATAACTTTCCCCAGTACCATCCTGGCACAACCATTGACATGGCAACAGCCCTTCCCCTTCTACCAACCACGTCCTATGTTACCATACTTGCCTTTTTTAGGCCACGGCAGGGGCAGAGGAAGAGGCAGAAGGCGAGGAAGAAGCAGGAGAGTCCGCTGGTCCAAAGAAGAACCACAGATGGTCACGCGGAGTCAGGGCAAGATCCAACAAACAAAGATCTAGTGGTCAATTTGTCCCCTAGACCACTCTCCTTGGCTGAAAAGAGGGCTTTGAATAGAGGTCTTGGCTTTATTCCAACCCCTAAAGAGGATATGTTTCGACTACAATGCGAACTCTCACAGTTTTTTAGGAAGATTAGATTACTATTCTTCTTTAAAGACAAACCTATTGATGATCCCCAGATTCTGGTTTGAAGAAACCTTCCAAATTCATGCCACCCACAGCTTCTGATTTGAAGAAACCTTCCAAATTCATGCCACCCACAGCTTCTATGCCTTGTGAGGTATTAGCATTTGAGAAAGCAGTCACTACGGACATAACTAAAATACAACCTAAACACAAGTTTGTCAATATACCCAAAATTGAGAGCGACGCCCTCAGAGATTTAGCAGCTGATACTAGCATTATCATAAAACCAGCAGATAAGGGTGGGGCTATTGTTGTAATGAATACAGAAGATTATAGACAGGAGTGCTTCCATCTCCTAAATGACCCGACTTATTACGCTCAGATTGATCATGGCCCTACAATCGGACTACAAACCGAGATTCGAGGGATGATTGAAGAAGCATGTGGTCATTCCTGGTTAACACAAAAAGAAGCAGAGTTCCTTGATACTAATTATCCTCGTACTCCATATTTCTACTGTCTTCCAAAGATTCACAAAGGCAGGACACCACCTCCAGGTCGTCCCATAGTCTCTGGGATTGGATCTGTCCTTGAACCCTTATCTACATTTTGTGACTACTTTCTACAACCTCTTGTACAACAATCCTTGACGTACCTGAAGGATACAAAAGACGTACTTAATCTTATCGAATCTATTAACTCCTCAGTTTATGTACATGCTCTCATCACCCTTGATGTTGAGGCATTGTACACTAATATTCCACAGGAAGCTACATTGAAGGTAGTTGAGACATCCCTGTTGGCTGCTAGATTGGATTCAGCAACTCCAGTTCATTTTATTATGCATTGTGCGAGCCTAGCCATGACTAAAAACTTTTTTCAATTTGAAGACAAATTATTCCATCAAATTCGAGGTACCTCAATGGGGAGTACTTTTACCCCTAGTCTAGCCTGTATGTATATGTATGATTTTGCCAAATTCCAATCCTTTTTGTGATAACATTAAACTATGGCGTCGGTATATAGACGACATTTTGGTCATCTGGCACGGACCCATCTCAGAAGTAGATAATTTCACTACCTGGGTGAATAGTTTGGACCCCTTCTTGAACTTTACAATGACAGTTTCCACCACCAAGGTTCCATTCTTGGATTTGGTGATCAGCATTGAGGAAGGTAAACTACATACTTGTACTTATCAAAAAACTACGGACCGTAACAGCTTATTATTGTATGACAGTCACCACCCCAAGGCCCTTAGAGATAATTTACCGTATGGACAATTTATACGCCTACGACGTAATTGCATTAATTTACATTCATTTAACACCCAAGCTGCTGGCCTTCAGATTAAATTACATGACTGTCACTATCCCAACAGAGTGATAAACACGGCTTACAAACGAGCTAAATATAATGACAGAGACTCATTATTACAGTTGACCCCCAAATCCTCAGTAACTACACTTACTTGCGTATCTACATTTACGCCATTATCAAATACTGTTAAGAAAATAATTAATAAGAGATGGGCTGTTCTTTGCAGTGGAGGTGAAAACATCTCTAAACCACTCTTTGCTTTCAAAAGGACTACTAACATTAAAGATATGTTGGTCCACACACGACCTAGACCTCTCATTGCCTCAACTAGACAAAGGCCTCTGTGGGATCTTCCCCCAGTTAAGGGGTACTTTCCATGTGGGAACTGTAATGTGTGTTCACTCACCAAATGGATAGAGATCCTTGATTTAGAACCTATACTGACATGGCGGCTGACGAAACATACTAATTGCAATACTCGGAATTGTATTTATTTGATTACCTGCCCGTGCAATTTACGGTATGTTGGGATGACTACTAGAGCAGTCAAAGTTAGGATAAATGAACATCGTAGCAACATTCGATGTGGACGTGCGACAACCAAACTCAGCATCCATTTTATAGAGACTAAGCATACTCCAGATGACATGTGGTGGGTTGTGTTACAAACAAGTGTACACAAAGAGACCCGTTCACTTTTTGAACTGGAACAACGGTGGGTCTATAGACTTAACACCCATCTTCAAGGGTTAAACGATGATATTCCATGGTTTCACTTGTCTCTGTAGTCTCTCATATGACTTAATAGTTATTTCTTAACGCATGATCAAGAACTGGGTTATAAATTGGTATGTACACTTGAATTACCATAGGAGTCTGATCACAACACATGATCTGGTTGGTTCTCCATCCGTTATAATATCTTCTGATGCCTTTTACATCTTATCTACTAACCACGATGTTTCTCATTGCCCCTGCTCTCACGCATATTTATCTATCACCTTGTGACTCGGGAATCATCTTTGGCCTTAACATGCTACTAAGATGGCCGCCATACTCCTCGCAATAGCGAGGACTTTTGAGTTTCCTTTTTCTATTTTTACCAAGACGCGCTCAGGCTCTAACCTGCCATGCGTTGGTTCAGTTGCCGGGCAACGGTAACAATCAATTAGTGTCTGCGCGTTTTTGTCCGCGCTATATATATATCCCCGTGTGAACGTCTCCCAGTGTGTTCGGGAGCGAGGGGTAGGTGAGACATGCCACACCAGTTTACCGATATGTAAGTACAATCGGCTACTCATTTGTTTATGGACTTTCTTGAGCATCTCAGAGTCTGGCACTTGTCCCGTAGCTCGGGATAAGTGGTTCTCGTTTGCTCATGAGTTAGTTTTTATGGGAATTACCCAGAACTCAGATCTTTTTCCGGGGCTTCTTTTTTCTTTTTTCTTTATTATGAGATCACGTTTTCTTTTCTTTTCCGTGATCCTTGGATGCACTAAGACCTTGTGATATGATTTTAAGGGGGTTTGCAATATGTTTCTCAGTACATCCCCCCAGTGTTAGTACCTACTGAGTATAAGTAAGAGCATATACCTTTGGATTATTTCCTTACACATTTGAACTATGACCGATGTATGACTGACTGGTTGCGTTTTGTACCAGCAATATTAAGGACTGTAATAGTGTGTGTCCTGGAGGTGAGGTGCCATCAACCATAAGGTGGTTTGATACACTCTCTGTTCCAATATAAGCAAAATCATTTTTTAATCACATGATAACTTCAGTACTAGCTTGCCTTTTATCTTTTTCATTGTAAGAACAGACTTATGGTATACCTGGCTATGAGTCTGCATGATCCCATGAAGCCCGCTCCCGAGTTGGGTTGGTAAGCTCTCCTTTAACTTACTTAGCATGGGTTGCTACCATCCACTTTTCCACTTTTTGTGTTGCACTGTTTGCCACATTTGGTTTTTGCTGGATTGATTTGATTGAGCAATTACTGTGACAATGTAGTATTGATGAAGAAATTATACAGTCTGTATCTTTTTTCCTCGTATCTTTAGGGTGACTAATTAGGAACATCAAGTCCGGGTTAAAGTGAACTCGTGTAAGTGACTGTTGACGTTGTAACTGTGAATATCATAGTGCAGGAGTCTAACTGTTTTTTTCATTTGGAGAAGTGTAATAATGTACTAGGTCCTGAAGAAGCGTCATAGGATCCCTTGGGACCAATAGAGACGCGAAACATGTCGACCTCATTTTAAGGAATGTCGGATAATTACTGACGTCCTTTACACCTTATCATATTTTTTCAGTGAGTGTTGGAGAATTATCTCTACTTCACTCCCGTTTTTCTTTTTTAATCTTGGCCGTTACCCAACATCAATCAATAAATAAATACTCAGTGAGAATTCTGAGCCAATTTTATCTTCTATCAATCTCTCCTTCTTCCTCCGGACCCTCATCTGGGTTCTGTGGCATCATCGTGAAAAGATCTCCGGCAAAGAGCCCCCCTTCGGGGGGAGCCCGTCAGACATTGCAGCGCCGGTCTGACGAGGAGCTGTCCGATGATGAAGCATGACACCCAATAGGGTGTGTGAGGACTCTTGCTCCTATTAATTAGGACTCCCTTTCTTTCTTCATCATTGTTCGGACAGTGTATTATATTATATGAGTAATGGAGTTCAACACCCATCGTTCTCATGGTGTCCCTGAATGCTTTAGAGGCAAATGCAGGGCCCTGGTCCAAATGGAATGCTGCAACCGCATATGTACCGATAAAGATCAGCAAATCTTTTATAACAGTCCGGGCGTCACCCGACCGCTGTGGCCATACCAACAGGAATCTAGAACAGGAATCCACAGCCACTAAAATGTATTTGTATGCACCATCAGGCTGTAAGGGACCACAATGGTCCAGGTACACACATTGGAGTGGCTTGTCCGACACTAAGAGGGATGTCTGCAGAGGGTGTTTGCTATTTGAGCCCTTAATCTGCTGACAAATGTCACAGCAAAGGACATACTGTTTAGTCCGTCTGCATAGACCAGGCCACCAGTATCATTGCTGTAAAATCGTTATAGTGGCCTGTATACCAGGATGTGCAGAAGCAACACCCTCTTGTGCGGCTGTAATCAGCTCTAATCTCTGGTCTTCATTGGGGATTACTCGATCACCAACTCCAGGAATCATTGCATAAGCAACATTCTGTGCACTGATATGGTAAGTATAGTTCATAGGGTATCCTTCGGAAGGGTCTTGCCTGCAGCCGAAGCTTTGACGGCAACCAGTATTTCATTATCCAACCTCGTCCGAGAACGAGTCACTGCAGCCACAGAAGCCGTAGCTACTGACGCTTTGGCTGCTTCATCAGCCAATGTATTGCCGGCAACGTGTATTCCTACACGTTGGTGTCCTAATGTATGAACTACATGGACACATGGTAGCTTATCCTTAAGATCAGCCACCCTTCCCCACAACATTTTGTGTTTAATGGTGTTCCCTTTAGAATCTCTAAACCCGTTCAGTTTCCAATGATTGAGATATTCATTGTATGACTGGACGCAGTAATATGAATCTCAGACGATCAAAGTCTGTGTTCCTGGCTCAGTGTGTTCGAGCGCTAGAAGAAGAGCCTTAAGCTCGGCCAACTAGGCTGTGCAGTCCCCTAAGGTCAGAGTGTAGGTATTGTGAGGATGGAAAACTTCTTCTTCCATTATCCCGCACACGGCTGCGCAAGCTGCCGAGTATTGATGTTTAGTACCTACAGCCGGTTGTGCCGATCCGTCAGTATAAATGATAGTATTATAACTGTCCAGTTGCAAGATATGTAGAGGAGTGGGGCACTCCTGTTCATACTGCAGAAATTCTTGTTTCTGAAGCCTGGGGTCAAACACATAATCAACATCAGTGGCGGTCAGAGACGTTGCCCATTGAATCCAGCGTGGATGTAATGCCTTAGCGTTTGGAACACTCGTTTTAGTGACAGCCTCTAAGGCCGGCACCGGGGAGACAACAATAATGCATTTCCCCTGGGTAAGTGGCCTCTCCTTTATGATGGCCATCTGAACTGCTGTCAGAATCTTTTCCGTAGGTGCAAAACGTTTTTCAGCATTTGAGTATAAATGTGATTTGTATGCTATCGGCACAATGTCACCCTCATTAAAGGTGACATAAGTAAATCCAAGGGCACCAGCAATTATTCTGATGTCCAAATTTGTTTTATTGTCACGTGTGTATAAGTGTCTAGCTTCTAGCATGTCCTGTTGTATGTCCCTAAGGATGTGTGTATGTTCAATCGTCCATCGTCTGCTAGAAAAGTTGGGCTGAATTAAGTCATAAAGTGGTTTGATGAGTTCTGCATAATCTCGAATGTATGTTCTGCCAAAATTAAATAAACCCAGTAATGACTGTAATTTCCTAAGTGTGTTCGGAGGCTGTAGTTGAGCACACTTTTCTGGAAGTGCGGGGCCAGGCTCTTCCCCTCGTTTGATAGCTCATATCCCAGGAACAATACACTAAGAAAGGCTATCTTGCTTTTCTTAAAATTAAATTTATAACCGAGGTCTGCAAATCCCAAAATGATCCGACCGACCCTCGCAAGATGAATGTCGAGGGCGTTGTCAGTGAGATAGATATCATCCACATAGGACAATGCATCGGAATCAAGCTCGTGCAAAATTGATGTCACACGGGCTGAAAACAGTCCTGGGCTATTTTTATAGCCTCGGGGTAAACGACAAAAGCGTTCTGAGAGCCAAATGAAAATGCACTTAGGTCCCTACTTTCATGTGCTAAATTCTGGCAGAAAAACCCATTAGATATATCCAATGTAGTTTTATATTTTTTACGCACTATATTGTTTATCAGTGCTGTGCTGTGTGAATTTTGTATAGCATATGTGCGTGTATGACTATTTAAGTGTCTATAATCAACCACTATTCTACATGAATAATCTGGTTTTGCAACGGGAAATAATGGATTATTCATCGCCGATGTACAGGGCTCAATCACTCCCTGGTACTCAAGTTGTGACAGTATCTCCGTCACCGGAGCTTTTGCTTCATGCTTAACAGGGTATTGTGGCTGCGGGTGGGGTGTAGACCTAACAGGAATAACATGACAAGGAGAGTCCTTGTCCCACCCTACATGATTACGGTATAGTGCAGGTGCCTACGCTAAAGCCCATTCAGCAGCATAGGCTTTTTTGTCGGCCTCAGGAACAAGATCGGAAAAAGAAGGCAAAATGACATCTTCCCCATGTGGGAGCTTGCGGACATGTTCAGATGGCCAGTCTCTCTCAGCCAACAAGATATCACTAGTAAGTTCATCCCAAAATATCACACTAATAATGCGTTCCACGTCTCCCTCTATCTGAATTGTTAAATCATAAACCCGATTGGGTGGGAGAACGCGGCCATCCGCTGTCTCAACCGCGATGTAATCGCTAGTTTCTGTCGCATCCAGATGTTCTTTCCGACTCTGACGACATATCGTGACCTCTGCTGTGCTGTCCAACAGAGTCACGGCCCACTTCTTGTTCCTCAACAGTGTTCTCAATACTACTGGCATTTTTAACTGTCAGTGCTGCCACTTTCTTCTTTTTAAATTGTGGCTTTTGCTGAGGAGTCTTTTCTTCTTTTTTAATGGTAGACTGTGGCGAGTCTTTTTTTTCTTTCACGTATTCCGGACGTCGATCTTGACGGCCCCCTCTCTCGCTACGTTTATCCGGTGCGTCCTGAAAGGAATGAGAAGGACATGAATCAGTATATCTGTCTGGAGTTCTAATGTTATCCCTATTTCTGAGATTATACCTCCTTTCGGAGTACTCCGGATGTGGAGAATCAGCTCTTTTATTTCTCCTGTCTTTGAAATCTTTTTGTTTGTCCCAGCGCTTTTTAGAGCCCTCTTGTGCCTGCTTTGTACCTTCCTTATGGGTGGTACTTGGTAATTCAAATTTTTTAGGTTTGGCTCCCAAACTATCCCGTCCTATACTAGTATAGGTATCGGAAATTATTTTCGGCAGCTGTCTCTCTTGTTCCATATTTGGAGTTTCCCGGAGACGCTGGCATATTGCCAGTGCCACCGCTTCCCCTTTAATATTACTTAGTATTATCGAGGAGACGGCGTCAAAGTTACGCATCAATTTCATCCCCAGATCCAGGGCCGGTGCAGCCCCATGCTCATTTTGTATTTGTTTTAACACTTCCGGTAAATTGGCAAGTGTAGGGGTACCATGTGTGGTAGTATAAACGGCAGCGAAGACTGTACCCCATGTGGCACATTCATCCACCGAGGGAACCATCCCAAACGGCAAGCACATAGTGAGCAGTCTATGTTTTTCCTGTGGCCCCGTATGGGGGAACACAGCTTCCAGCTGATTTGTTTTCTGGGCAATCCAGAACGGTATTTTTTCCCGTTCCTTGGGCACTTTACCCATAATAGTATGCACTGTTTGTGGATTAATCCAAGTAGCCAATTGATAACCACCAGCTACTGGCGGTGCTGGACGCACTGTTGTTGTGTTCAATGTTCGCATTACGAACTGAACCAATCGTCTATATAATGCCACTAATTCATTATATAATACTCGTAAATCTGCGATCGGCATATTCTGTATGCCTGGGTGAGGTGTATATGTGGCAAACATAGGCCATGTAGGTCCCTCATTACTTAAAGGACCCAGCCTCACCCGTCTTAGTACATGTGGTAGGGCGCCTTCAAACCAGTTCTGATGCTCTTGATATGTGAGCAATATTTCATGATACTGGTATGCTTCGTATCTTACAGGTACGTTCGCAATTTCATATGTGTGAAATGTATGTGTTCTTTGGTCAGCATCAGGAAAGGTGACCCAACTGTAAAAAGCCTCAGTTTGGTATGCTTCAGTCGCTTCTATAATCAGAGTAACATCCCCGCCCTCTTCTGTAAGACCATGCGCTAATAAATGTGTAAGTGCATGTCTAGCATTCGCAGGAATGTCTATGGTATCAGCCATAGTTGTTTAGAGAAACGGAACACCAAAATAGGGGAAGTTTTCTTTTTTCCTTTTTTATGAGTTCGAGCTTGAACAACCTACAGCTGGGCGCCATGTCGTAGTTTGGACTCTTGCTCTGAGCAAGACTGCTGGTCTCAGGATGACAGTACTTTCGTTTGTAGGTGACTAAGGGGGTCATTCCGACCCTGGCGGTACATGACCGCCAGGGCCGGGGACCGCGGAAGCACCGCCAACAGGCTTGCGGTGCTTCCTGGGACATTCTGACCGCGGCGGTAAAGCCGCGGTCAGAAAAGGGGAACCAGCGGTTTCCCGCCGGTTTTCCCCTGGCCCAGGGAATCCTCCAAGGAGGCGCTGCTTGCAGCGCCGCCATGGGGATTCCGACCCCCTTCCCACCATCCCGTTCCTGGCGTTTTTTACCGCCAGGAACAGGATGGCGGGAACGGGTGTCGTGGGGCCCCTGGGGGCCCCTGCACTGCCCATGCCACTGGCATGGGCAGTGCAGGGGCCCCCTCACAGGGCCCCATAATGATTTTCAGTGTCTGCTTTGCAGACACTGAAAATCGCGACGGGTGCCACTGCACCCGTCGCACCCCAGCAACTCCGCCGGCTCCATTCGGAGCCGGCTTCATCGTTGCTGGGTCTTTCCCGCTGGCCCGGCGGGCGGCCTTTTGGCGGTCGCCTGCCGGCCCAGCGGGAAAGCCAGAATGACCGCCGCGGTGCGGTCATTCGGCAGTTCCCGCCAGGCGGGCGGCTACCGCTGCCCGCCGCGGTTGGAATGACCGCCTAAGTCTCTTCCTACAACTAGTTGTAACTGTTGTCCAAACCTTACCGGCTCACTAGCAGTACCTCACCAAAAACACAATAGTAAAAGGTGATTTGTAGCAGTCGCTTACGCATGGACTCAAAGTAAGATATCTCAGGGTTGTCGTGGTTAAACGGAAATTACCCTTTTCTCACAGATGTATTATGTCTCATACAAACAAAGGCAATAACACAGATGCAGTGAAGTTATAATAGTTGTTATTTAACATAACTGCCATTTGCGATAAGTTGCATGAACTGCAATGATTAGGATAATGAATATACCAAGCAACAGTATTGTGAAGAAGAGAGTCATGGTTATAAAGACCCCCACCATTTTTGCAATATATGAAAGAAATATATATATATATATATATGTATGAGATGGAATATGCCCTAATACCCTAATGAGAATAGGCCTAACCTCCTACCTAAAGGAGAGCTGGGTTTGCTAAACCTAATCTGCCAAAGCCATGTCCATGAGAGGAGCCCCCAACCCTCGTTACCTTGGATTGAGGTCTCTATCTCAGACTCCGTAGGGACACGAAGACTGGGTCAGCGTCAAGACGACTGCAGCATCGGTATCAGCGATGGTGGCGATGCCCTCTGGTCGGAATCCCTCTGATTATCTGTCTGAAGTGTGATGTATTTATACAGATCTACAAGTTCCCCTGACGTAGGTGTATTTCAAAACAATAGATAAAAGGCATGCTTGGGACGGCAATTAATATCAACAATCCCTCGAAAGTATAGAGAGGGAAAATCCCTAAGTGTGAACACATACTGTTTGTTTGTCTTTTGTGCTTGATCTTGACGCCTTGGCGCAGTGACACTGTTAATAAAACTCATAACAAGTGGCCTAACTATAAACAAGGCAGCCATCTTAGAGGAAATAAATAATTAAATGAGCTAAGACAGAGCAGGCTAAGTAGGTTAAAAGTCACTAGGTGACGGAGGCACGAGTTTACAAGCCTACGGCTAAGCTAACTCCTGTTATCCCATTAAAACAAACTAGGATTCACTACATCAATTGCTGGCTGGCGTATTGCTGGCAATGTTATACACGCTTTAAGATGCCCGGTCACCGGGGCTAGATTTACCGACCCCGGAGACCTCGATAAAATTATGTTGGAACATTATAGACAAATCTATAGTGATGTCTCAGCTGTAGATCCCAGGACTATTGAGAAGTTGCTGATGGACCTTGATATCCCCTGCCTTTCAGATGAAGACTGTGTGGCACTGTCTCAACCATTTACAAAGTCATTAAGAACCTTCCCACAGGAAAAAACCTGTGGACCAGACGGCTTCCCGGCTGAGTTCTATAAGACCTTTATAAATGCATTCGCTGAGGAGTTCTTGGCCCTATTAAACGGCCTACTACGGGGCGAACAGATCCCCAAAACCTGGCATTCAGGAAACGTGGTTAGTTTCCCTAAGAAAAATAAGGACAGGGAGGATCCAAATGCATACCGCCCAATTTCGTTGTTAAACTCAGACTATAAAATAGTGACAAAACTTCTGGCTAATAGGCTTAATGGGGTAATCAATAAATTGGTGCATCCCGATCAAAACGGTTTTGTGGCTGGCCGACAACTGGCTACAAACACACACTATTTAGCTGAGGCTCTCGATTATTTCACTACTAATAAAGTCCCTGCCATTATTCTTCTGCTGGATGCGGAAAAAGCATTTGATTTGGTTGTTTGGGACACGCTTTTCTTAGTTTTGTCTAGCTATAAGGTACCCACTCAAGTTATTGCATTAATTCAAAGGTTGTACTCAAACTCTGAGGCCAATATTATTATAAACTCGAAGTGTGTCGGACAACTTCAAATACAACGTGGGACTAGACAAGGGTGCCCGTTATCCCCTATTTTATTTGCCCTTTTTATTGAACTACTCACCATTAAAATTAGGCAACATAGTCAGATTCAACCCCCATTAAAATCAATGGGAAAGATCAAACTTTACGCAGACGATATCATTATGTTCTTAGACATAAAACGTTCTTCTCAGGAAGCGGCCTTCAATCTATTTATTGAAATTTCAGAAAATCGGTGGCTATAAGATTAATAGGAGCAAGACTGACATTATTCTTTGTGGTACCTCTCCTAGTTTTCTTCTTCCTGAATTAAGAGAATGTGTAAATCCCAATCCAAAAAGATATTTGGAGGTTTATTTCTCATCCAATATAAGAGATCTCTACGAGTTGATTTACGCTCCTTTACTTCAGAAAACTCAGGCTTTGCTGACTCGTTGGAAGCCTCTCCCCATCTCTATATTAGGCTGCATTGCGTTAATTAAAATGTCAATTTTACCACTTTTCAATTTCTTGTTTGCGGCTATTCCGTGTGTTCTAACGCAACTTTAAAAAAAAAACTGGAATCCCTATTTCATTCATTTATTTGGCAGAACCGAAAGGCTTGAGTCGCATTAAGTATACTGTATGCCGACAAGCAGAAGGGGGGACTGGCCTTGCCAAATTTCAAAGATTATTATTATGCATTTTTTGCACATTATTTTGCTAGCTTTAATTTGGATTACTCCGCGGGCTCCAAGTTTTTTATTGATTTTCGGGTATTAATATGTTGGGAGCATAATATCCGGAACCCAGCCCTCTTGACGAAATCGCCTAAAAAAGTTTGTTATAAAATTCTTAAATGGTTTTTCAAGAAAAGATTAGACTTTTTTAGAAAATATTCAATCCCCTCTGTGCATTTTGACACTCCACTTTCACAGATTTTTCTACATTCTGGGACTCAGCTTAATGAAGACTTGGTAAAGAGGTGGGAGCTCGCTGGATTTAGTAAGATTGTAGATTTTCGTGCTGAGGACAACTGGGAAGCCCCATTGAATATCCTGATTACTGTCAACAATGAATTTTTGCTGGTCGGATCTTATAATATTTTATTACATGCTTTAAGGGATTTAGACGTTAATTCCATCATTAATGCCCAACCATTGGTAACAGAATTAGTGGGACCTTCTCAGAAAAGGAATGCAGGGTCATGGAGAAGGCTCCTGGCAGAAAGGGTCAAAGTGGATGTTGGGACAAGAGCGCAGACGAAATGGGCTAATCAGGAGGGCATAGAGGTCTCAGGTGACTACTGGGAGGCTATTAATCGCCTGAATTTCTCCGTGCTTCGAGGGGCTAACTGGCATTGAATGATATTTTTTAGCAAATGGTTATTGTATCGAACCCCGCAAGCCCTATCTCGTGTGGGGACTGGCCATCCTAATATGTGTTATCGCTGCAAGGAAGTAGGAGCGGCAGGTTTGATCCATATGATTGCGACATGTCGATGTATACAGGGATATTGGGAGGGTGTTTTTGCAATATTAACTACTATTGCGTTGTGTTAGAAATGGGGTATTTGGTTGACAGTCAGGTTACCCCCTGTTCAAGCAAGGACCCTCACTCTAGTCTTGGTAGCTTGGCAGAGCAGTAGGCTTAACTTCAGAGCGCTAGGTGTAAAGTATTTGTACCAACACACACAGTAACTTCATTTAAACACTACAAAATGACACAACACCGGTTTAGAAATATAGGAAATATTTATCTAAACAAAACAACACCAAAACGACAAAAATCCGACATACACAAGTCAAGTTATGAATTTTTAAATATTAAACTCAAAAATAGCGCTTAGAAACAAAAATGCTTCGATGAGATGTTAACACGGCGTCGTGACGGAGTCGTTCCCAACAAGCCGACACCAGCGACGCCGGACACCGAGTCAAGTAGACCCCCAAGTACAGTACCTTTGGTGAAGAGTGAAAACAAGCTGATGCGCGAAGTCGGGAATCGCGGCGTCTGCGCGAAACGTTGAATCCGTGCACTTCGAGCGGCGTCGGTCACGACGTGGTGTGGCGACTTTCACGGAGTCGTGGACTTCAGCGGGGCTGCTGCGGCGTCGGGCCTGCGAAGAGCGTCGCGTTCCAGAGAAGGTCACGGCGTCAGGTGCAGGCGGCGTTACCGGATTCAGCAGCGGCATCAGTCCGAAGTCGTCCGAAGTCGATTTCCTTGGATTCCACCAGCTTTCCTTTCAAGGGCCCAGGGACTGGATAGGGCACCACTTGTGGGGGCAGGAGTCTCTCCAGAGACTCCAGGTGCTGGCAGAGAGAAGTCTTTGCTGTCCCTGAGACTTCAAACAACAGGAGGCAAGCTCTAACTCAAGCCCTTGGAGATTTCTTCACAAGATGGAAGGCACACAAAGTCCAGTCTTTGCTCTCTTACTCTGGCAGAAGCAGCACTGCAGGAAAGCTCCACAAAGCACAGTCACAGGCAGGGCAGCACTTCTTCCTCAGCTATCAGCTCTTCTCCAGGCAGAGGTTCCTCTTGGTTCCAGAAGTGTTTCTAAAGTCTGTAGATTTGGGTGCCCTTCTTATTTTAGTCTTGAAGTCACCTTTCTTCAAAGGGTACTCACACCTACTTGTGAAATCCTGCCTTGCCCAGGCAAGGCATCAGACAAACAGCAGGGGGTTGGAGCCGGCATTGTCAGAGGCAGGCACAGTCCTTTCAGGTGAGAGTGACCACTCTACCCCTCCCTCCTAGCAGAGATGGCTAATCAGGAAATGCAGGTTACACCCCAGCCCCCTTTGTGTCACTGTCTAGTGCGAGGTGAAAAACAACCCAACTGTCAAACTGACCCAGACAGGGAATCCACAAACAAGGCAGAGTCACAGGATGGTTTAAGCAAGAAAATGCTCACTTTCTAAAAGGGGCATTTTCAAATGCACAATCTTAAAATCAACTTTACTAAAAGATGTATTTTTAACTTGTGAGTTCAGGGACCCCAAACTCCACATGTCCATCTACTCTCTAGGGGAATCTACACTTTAATCATATTTAAAGGTTGCCCCCATGTTATCCTATGAGAGAGACAGGCCTTGCAACAGTGAAAAACGAAATTGGCAGTATTTCACTGTCAGGACATATAAACCACATTACTATATGTCCCACCTTATCCATACACTGCACCCTGCCCTTGGGGCTACCTAGGGCCTACCTTAGGGGTGTCTTACATGTAAGAAAAGGGAAGGTTTAGGCCTGGCAATTGGGTGCACTTGCCAAGTCGAATTTACAGTGTAAAAATACACTTACAGAAACTGCAGTGGCAGGTCTGAGACATGATTACAGGGTTACTTGTGTGGGTGGCACAACCAGTGCTGCAGGCCCACTAGTAACATTTGATTTTCAGGCCCTGGGCACCCCTAGTGCACTTTACTAGGGACTTAACAGTAAAACAAATATGCCAATCATGGAGAACCAATTACGTACACATTTTACACAGAGAGAGCATAGGCACTTTAGCACTGGTTAGCAGTGGTAAAGTGCTCAGAGTTGAAAAGCCAACAGCAACAGGTCAAAAAAAAATAGGAGGCAGGAGGCAAAAAGACTGGGGATGACCCTGCATAAGCAAAAGTCCAACACGTTGGTATCCATATCTCCCAGCATTCGCTTAATGAGCTTGGGCTACGACCCCGAGGCAAAACTTTCTTCAAGATGGGAGAAGCTCGTATTTATAGCCGCTGCGGTTGCTAGGTCACTTCTCCTGAGAAACTGGCGTTCTGAATGGCCTCCTACTAGTCAAGAGTGGTATAGTAGAATGGTGCAAGTTAGACTTCAGGAGATGAAATAAGCAAGCAGAATAGGTAGTGTTAAAAAGTTCTCCCTGATTTGGGGGGATTATTTCTTAGATAAGTTTGGCTGATTTTTTTAATTTTTTTATTTCATTTTCTGTAAGTGGCAATGTTTCTTGTTGTGTATTGATGTTTCTTTTCCTGATAATAAAATAAAAAAAATAAAAAAAAGATGTGCTCTCTCATGATCAGATTGTATAACCCCTCAGAAGTATTTACTTTGTTACAAATAATCCAGCCCTCTAGTGCCTTAAGTGAGGTGTCTACAAAGTCAACCCAAGACGGGGTACTGACCTTCTGGGTGTCCCTGAACTTCATTCTATACTGCTCTGGGGTCAGACCAAACTTCTTGGCTAAGCACCTCTTCATACTGGGGTATAAATCTGCCTCCTCCTCCCTTAAGGTCAGAAGCCTATCCCTCCCAACTCCCACAAAAGGGAACCCCAGTAGCCCTTCTCATTTGGAGTGCCCTCTCAAAGGCCTCCAACTACTTGTCTATATCATCCCCCTCTACATAAGCAGGAACCACCCCCTTGGGTAATCTGGGGCAAACCCCCCCACCCATGGACACTTCAACTTTTCTGTCGCTGCCACCATCTCTTTTCTCCCTCTTTGCCCACTTTTTCTTTTCTAGGGCCAGCTTCTCTGCTTTCAAAGCTATGAATGCTAGCTGGGCCTCCAGCTCTCTTTCTCTGAGGGACAGGTTATCTCCTCCTGAAGGGACCCCCTTCCCCCAACTAGCTTTGGGTCTGCCCCTAGTGACTGTATGTAATGAGGTCCGGTTTTCTTCATCCTCACTTAGGCTCAGATGCCCTCCCTGCCCTGAGTGGTTAGAGCTAGCATCCTCCCCTACTTCTCCCTCCTCTGGAGCTTCCTCTGGGTCTACCTCTTGGGCCTCAGCCCACGCTGTCAGGGATTTGATCAGGACATGCTTCCTGAGGTCAGTGGTTGCAGGCAACCATCTTTCAGTACACAACCCCCTAAGCTGGACTACTGTCAGTGTGGGTAGGCTAGCCAGATCAAGCTTCACGGTTCCCTAGTTTTGTGTCAACAAAAACTTTTTGCAAAAATTGGAAACAAGAATTTAGAAAAATCAAAAAAATTCAATAATTGAAATTAATCCAAATTAAAAATTAAAAACAATTTGTGCACTAGGACAATTTAAAGGATTTTAAATTTGTTTTACTTAAAACTGTAACGTGATACTGAGCACAAGTACAGGATCCCACCACTGCTCACCAAAAATGTTGGAAAATGGGTTATTGGTAAGGGCAGGAAGGTACCTACACTTAGCAATAGGCTACTAACCTCCACTAAGGTCCAGTTAGGTCTCAGTAAATCAAACCCATCTCAACCCTTGGTAGCTTGGCAACGAGCGTCAAGGCTTAACTTAGGAGACAGAGTGTAAAGCATTCAAATATCACAAAACAGTAATTAAATAAAACACAAGGAACAGTTTAAAAAACCAAAACCAATTCATAAAAATAGATTATATTTTTATTTTTAAAATGACACAAAAACAAATAAAATCGGATAAGGGGAACCGGAGATATGAATTTTTAAAGAATTATTGTTTTTTTAGCGCCTAGAAACAAAAAGTGCCAATCGGGTCATCTGGTTGCACCTCGGCCGGGGCAAAGTCAAAGTTTAAAGCTGACCGCGATGGAGCCCTGCTCGGCTACAGGCCGCGGGAGGCCTTGGTTAAAAGTTTACCTTCACACTTAGGCCTTCATTACAACCCTGGCGGACGTGTTAAAGTGGCGGTAAGACCGCCAACAGGCCGGCGGAATTTTTTTTGCAATTACGACCGTGGCGGAAACCGCCAACAAACACTTCGACTGCCACGGCGGTACAAACAAACAGCGCCGCGGTCACCGCCAACAGACAGGCGGAGGACAATGTACCGCCCACACTATTATGACAGGCCAATCCGCCACCTTTTCCGGGGTGGATTCACCACGGATAAAAACACGGCGGAAACAGGAATTTTGAAGGGAAAGCGCTCACCTCTACACACTCCACGAGGAACGAGGACACCATGGACCCGGAACTCCAAATTCTACCTGCGATAGTCTTCCTGCTCCTCTACCAGGAGCACGAACGCCGGTGGCGAAGACCACGGTGAGTACTGCACCTACGACACAGGGGAGGGGGAGGCAAAATAGAGGGACACACACACGCAACACCCCCACCCCCACCCTCATCCACTACAACACACACACTAATACATATCTATACATTATAGTTACACCCCACCAACCCACTGGAAGAATGCAAAGACAAAAGGAAATGAGTGCAACCATTGTAATATATTAAAATGCAGTACGCAAAAATATACATATATACAATATTAACAAAATATACACCAAGAATATTAGTCCAGGTATTGCACCATTTATAGTCCGTGGACCACTGGGCCCACACTGCATGGGCGAGGCCCACACTCGATACCAGATCAAAACAGAGAGAACACCGCAGGGGCATCAGATAGAAATACAACAGGCACCTCAGGGGGAAGGGAAGGGGGGGCAGCTCAGCCGGATGAGTGCACATCGCCAGATCCACGAGGGGGCTCAATGCCCACTGTTCAATCCTGGGGAATGCAAAGCCACAGTCTCTCAAGTCTCTACAGTGGGTGGCTTGTACACTGTTACATCCTGGGGAGTGCAAAGCCACAGTCTCTCAAGTCTCTACAGTGGGTGGTTTGCCCACTGTTCAATCCTGGGGAGTGCAAAGCCCCAGTCTCTCAAGTCTCTACAGTGGGTGGCTTGCCCAGTGTTACATCCTGGGGAGTGCAAAGCCACAGTCTCTCAAGTCTCTACAGTGGGTGGCTTGCCCACTGCTACATCTTGGGGAGTGCAAAGCCACAGTCTCTCAAGTGGATAACAGTCTCCACTGGTTCTGGAGGGGGACTGGTGCCCAGAGTGCTTCATCCTGTTAAGGACAGAGGTAGTGGATGCATGTCTACACTGGTTCTGGAGGGGGACTGGTGCCCAGAGTGCTGCATCCTGTGAAGGACAGAGGTAGTGGATGCATGTCTCCACTAGTTCTGGAGGGGGACTGGTGCCCAGAGTGCATCACTCACCCCGTGACGGTCCCAGTTGCGTCAGTGCCCCTGCCGCTCATGGACTAGCGGTGCTTGATTTGGCGGTGCCATGTTCAGCGGTGCTTGAGTTGGTGGTGCCCTGTTCAGCGGTGCTTGAGTTGGAGGTGCCCTGTTCAGCGGTGCTTGAGTTGGCGGTGCCCTGTTCAGCGGTGGTTGACTTGGCGGTGCCCTGTTCAGCGGTGCTTGAGTTGGCGGTGCCCTGTTCAGCGGTGCCTGATTTGGCGGTGCCCTGTTCAGCGGTGCTTGAGTTGGCGGTGCCCTGTTCAGCGGTGCCTGATTTGGCGGTGCCCTGTTCAGCGGTGCTTGAGTTGGCGGTGCCCTGTTCAGCGGTGCCTGATTTGGCGGTGCCCTGTTCAGCGGTGCTTGAGTTGGCGGTGCCCTGTTCAGCGGTGCCTGATTTGGTGGTGCTCTGTTCAGCGGTGCTTGAGTTGGCAGTGCCCTGTTCAGCGGTGCCTGATTTGGCGGTGCCCTGTTCAGCGGGTCTTGTGCTGGTGGTCCTTCATGGCCCAGCTGGTCTTGTGCTGGCGGTCCTTCATGGCCCAGCGGACACACTGGGACGGGTAGCTGGAGGGGGTTTGGGAGTGGAGGAAGAGGTGGTGGTAGAAGGAGGTGTAAGTTTGGTGACTTTGGGTGCAGGTGCATGCGCTGGAGGCTGTCGTGAGGTGGATGGCTGTTGGGTGGGTGTGTGCCTGTGTTTGTGTATCTTGGGAGGGGGTGTCACAGACACACTGGGAGAGGACACAGGGGACGTGTAAATGGTAGTGGGGGTGGTGACTGCACGTGAGCAGGGTGTGCTGCTGGGTGTGAGGGTGAGGGACGTAGTGGCTGTAGAGGTAGTGCATGCAGGTGTGTGACGAGACTGGGAGGGAGGAGGGAGAAGACGAGGAGGGGGACACAGTGTAGGCAGTGGATGTTGGTGTGTCTGCATGTGTCTGATGCTTGCGTGAGTGCCTGTGGGATGTGTGGTGCTTATGTTTGCCTGAGCTTCCCTTGTGTGGTGAGGTGTGTGCAGGCTGGTCTGATGGTGTGCTTGGGATAGGCAGAGGTACAGGGGATTGGGTCTGGGTGGAGGAAGTTGGAGGGGGGAGGCTAGACACAGGGACAATGGCTGCCATCAGTGCTGAGGCCAGAGTTTGAAAGGCTCGGTGAAGTGCCGCCTGACCAGAATGAATGCCCTCCAGGGATGCATTAGTTTGTTGCAACTGCCTTCCTACACCCTGGATGGCATTCAAAATGGTAGACTGCCCAACAGTGAGGGACCTGAGGAGGTCAATGGCCTCCTCATTGAGGGCAGCAGGGGTGACTGGGGCAGGGCCTGAGGTGTCTGGGGTGAAGGTGATGCCCACCGTCCTGGGTGAGCGGGCACGGGTCGAAGGCTGAGGGGCTGCTGGGAGGGCGGTGCTGGTAGGGGGGTGGCGGCTGTACCTGTAGATGTGGGCGGCACAGATGTTGCCACCACCACAAGGGAGCTCCCATCAGAGGACGAGTCCGTGTCGCTGGTCTCAGCTCCTGTCCCCACCGTGGAGCTCCCCTCGCCCTCCGTCCCACTGGTGAATTCAGAGTCCGTAGTGTGGCCCTCCATGGCCATGTGGAATGCAGCTCCCTCGTGCTCCGGTGCCACTGCTCCTCCGCCTGATGATGCTAATGCACACAAGAACAGGGAAAGCACAAAAGGGGGGGGGGCAGAATAAAGACATGTTGAGTGCATGGATTACTGCTACCGTTGGCAGACAAGACAGACACAGAAGCCCCCTGCACTACTCCGCGCTCTTGGGTTCTACAGTGCAATACCTGGGAAATGGCCTACAAGGCTATGGACGACATCTGCACACATAGATGACACAGGGGCATCAATAGCTGTACTTGGCACTCTACAGAGGTGGGGTGGAGGGCCACAGGGCCATGCCTTACGGAGGGGCCTAGCCTATGGAACTCGCCCTGGCTTAGGGAAACCCACAGCCCTCCTCCCCCACCCAGACAACTCCACTGCGTGCAACGTCAGCTGAATGAGAGTGTACTCACCCCCTTGTGTCTGCTGTGATGCCCTCAAGCTCCATCCAACTCTGGGTAGGCCACCACCAGGATCCTGCACATCAGGGGGGTCATGGTTCGACGGGCACCACTCTCACGTTGGGAGGCCATCCCCAGCTGAGCCTCCGCCGTCTTCTTGCTCCAGCGGCGAATGTCCTCCCATCTTTTCTGGCAGTGGGTGCTCCGTCTGTGGTAGACCCCCAGGGTCCGGACGTCCTTGGTGATGGCACGCCAAATATCTTTCTTCTGGTGGGTGCTGACCTACATGAAATTTACAGGGGAAGAAGAGAAGTCATTACCAACTGCACCATCAAAGTGATAGGCCCCCATCCCTACCCTTGCCATGTGGCACATGCACCCTCCGTCTTTCATGCACACAGAACTCTGCCCCCTTCCTTCTTACATCCAGCCCTCTCCACACAGGCATAGCCCATACGACATGCTCCCTGTGTACTTACCTGTTTGTCTGGAGGACCGTAGAGTAGCGTGTACTGGGGGAGAACCCCATCAACGAGCTTCTTCAACTCCTCCGATGTGAAGGCAGGGGCCCTTTCCCCAGACGCACAAGCCATTGTCTCTTCCAGACCGAGGTCACAGCAGCACTTGCAGTGTAGGTCCTCTCCTGTCGAAGATCAGGTATTGAGTGATTGACCAGATAGAAAATGGCGGTCACGGCCATGGCGGTGCGTGTCGTCAACGCCGGCGTACATCGTCATTGGCTCCTGGGACCCATAGGGTCCAATGTTAAACAATGCAGCATTGCACCGCGGTCTCTGACCGCATACCGCAACGGTGTACAACGCCAGCGCAGTTACCTCACATCCCATTGTCCCACATTAGAGGTCAGACAGCCGCCATTTCAGGGGCCCACATGGCCTAATTTCCAACTGCGTCACACATACCTAGGCATAGTCTCAACACACATACAGGCCACCTATTGTGTATGATTGGTGTTCTGGGTAAACTGTGGGTACGTACCTCTGAGTTGTTTGACTCTGTGGTCGCTGTTGTCCTTCATAGGCACCGTCCGCTGGGACATGTGAGGAGATGGCGGAATCCTCCGGTGTACCGACCGCTGGTGGACCTGTCGACAATGGAGGAAAGACATTTGATAATCACGTACAGGTATGACCGTGCCACAATCTAGGAACTGTGTACCCAGTTGGAGCCAGACCTGATGTCAGCAATCCGCCATCCCACAGGAATCCCCCCTCAAGTGCAGGTGCTATCAGTGCTCCATTTCCTTGCAAGTGGGTCATTTCAAACAACTGTGGCCATGGCATCAGGGATGTCCCAGCCCATGTTTTCCAACGTATTGTCCAGAGTGTTGTCTGCCCTGCTGAAACACATGCGGAGCTACATCGTTTTCCCTCAGGTGGAGGATTTGCCTACAGTGAAAGGTGACTTCTATGCCCTTGGACATATCCCCAACATCATAGGTGCCATTGATGGGACCCATGTGGCTTTGGTCCCCCCCCACAGGAGTGAATAGGTGTACAGAAACCGGAAGAGTTTTCATTCCATGAATGTACAGATGGTATGTTTGGCAGACCAGTACATCTCCCATGTGAATGCCATGTTCCCTGGCTCAGTGCATGACGCCTACATCCTGCAGAATAGCAGCACCCATTATGTGATGGGTCAACTCCAGAGGCACCGTGTGTGGCTATTAGGTGAGCACCTAGAAGCAAGTCAGTGGGAATGGGCGTCTGGGGTTATCCTTCCAGGTTAGTGTGTGCCTAACAGTTGTCCCTCGCCATTTGCAGGTGACTCTGGGTACCCCAACCTGTCATGGCTACTGACCCCAGTGAGGAATCCCAGGACCAGGGCAGAGGAACGCTACAATGAGGCCCATAGGCGACCTAGGAGGGTGATCGAGTGGACCTTCGGCCTCCTGAAGGCCAGGTTCAGGTGCCTGCATATGACAGGTGGATCCCTATTCTACTCACCAAAGAAGGTGTTCCAGATCATCGTGGCCTGCTGTATGCTTCACAACTTGGCTTTGCGACAACAGGTGCCTTTTCTGCAGGAGGATGGTCCAAATGGCGGTGTTGTGGCAGCTGTGGAGCCTGTGGACAGTGATGAGGATGAAGCAGAGGAAGAAGACATGCAGAACAGGGTCTCAGTGATCCAGCAATATTTCCAGTGAAACACAGGTGAGAATACATTCCTGCCTACTACATGTACTTTTCAACTACTACCTCTCTACTGTCTGTCATTTTCACCCAGTGTATGGTCACTGAGTTGTCACTTTCCCTTACGGTTTCCCAGATGTGGGTCCCACTGTGTGTCATCTGCTTAAATTCCTCATGGACTACAGCTGTGTGACATAGGTATGTTGACATTTCTATTTCAAGAACATTTTGTCACTGTAATTGCAAATACACTATTTCGAAATCACAGACAGACACCAGATCATTTTGTGCTTTAGGTGTGTTTATTTAAATGCAAAATATTGGAGGGGGAAGTTAAATGGCGAGGGGTGATGGCGGAGGAGTGTCCATGGCAGAGTCCAGTCTAGTAGTCTCACAGGTGCATTGCCCATATGGGCATGGGAAGTGGAGCTGGGGCAGTTTCATTATGGATAGGGTGACAAAGTGGGACAGTGGGATGACAGTCAGGGTGGTCTCATTTCTTGGCGGGGGTCTTGGCATCGTGCTCTGTCTTGTTCCTGGATCTCAGGGACCGTTTGCAGGGTGGCTCTCCCTCTGCAGGGGGTGGGGTGCTGGTGTGGTGGTCATGTGGCGGGGCGTCGTGTCCACTAGCGCTGGCGGGGGTGGTGGGCAGTTCATCGTCCATGCTAGTGTCAGGGGCCCCTTGTAGTGCCACAGTGTCCCTCCTGGTGTTAAGTAGTTCCTTCAGCACCCCTACGATGGTGCCCAGGGTGGAGCTGATGGTTCTGAGTTCATCCCTGAAGCCCATATACTGTTCCTCCTGCATGCACTGGGTCTCCTGAAACTTGGCCAGTACCGTTGCCATCTGGGAGTGGTGGTATGCTGGTATGATGGAGGAGAGGACCTCGTGGAGAGTGGGTTCCCTTGGTCTGTCCGCCCCCTGTCGCACGGCAGCCCTCCCAGTTCCCCTGTGTTCCTGTGCCTCCGTCCCCTAGACCGTGTGCCACTACCACTGCCCCCAGGTCCCTGTTGTTGTTGGGGTGGTGGGTTATCCTGGGTTCCCTGTAGTGGTGGACACACAGCTGATTGACGTGTCCTGGGGACGGAGGTATGGGCCCGCTGGGTGGATGCTGTGCTGGTGTTTCCAGAGGGGGGAAGGTCTGTGGTGGCCTGTGCCTGTGTGAGGGGAACCGACTGTCCAGAGGTCTCCAATGGTCCGGGCTGGCCATCTAGATCCAGTTGGACAGAGCTGCTGTCATCACTGTGGGCCTCTTCTGTGGGTGGAGTGGACATGTCTGGACCCTCCTGTCTGGTGACGTTGGGTAGTGGTCCTGCAGGGGTGGAAAGGCATGATTATTGCATCTGTGTGTGTCATGGTGTGCAATGGGTGGGTGACCGTGTACCCCAGTGCTTGCATTCCTGCGTGGGACCTTGTGTGATGATGGTTTAGGGGGTTGTATGGGTATGTGCAGTGGGCATGCTTTAGTGATGGGTGTCCATGCTTTGTTGTTGCATGCAGGTCTTGGTGTTGGGATGTGTGGTTTGTGATATTGGTACATTTGTGAGGAGTTGGAGTGATAGGGGCGAGGCTGGGGGTATGTGATAGCATGCAGGTAGGGTGGGGGATGTAATAGTTAAGATTTGACTTACCAGAGTCCATTCCTCCACCAACTCCAGGATGCAGAATCGCCAAGACCTGCTCCTCCCATGTTGCTAGTTGTGGGCGAGGAGGTGGGGGTCCGCCACCAGTCCGCTGAACCGCCAGGTGGTGTCTTGAGACCACGGAACGCACCTTCCCCCGTAGGTTGTTCCACCTTTTCTTGATGTCCTCCCAATTTCTTGGGTGTTGTCCCACTGCGTTGACCCTGTCCACTATTCTTCGCCATAGCTCCATCTTCCTTGCAATTGAGGTGTGCTGAACCTGTGATCCAAATAGCTGTGGCTCTACCCGGACGATTTCCTCCACCATGACCCTGAGCTCCTCCTCCTAGAACCTGGGGTGTCTTTGCCGTGCCATGGGGTGGTGTAGGTGATGTTTGGGGTAGTGTGTGTGGTGATAAGTGTGGTGATATGTAGTGGTGTGTTGTGTGAGGTGCGTGGAAGTTGTGTGGGTGATGGTGTTGTGTGCCTGTGGATGCTGTTGTTCTTGTTGGTGCTCTCTCTCTGGCCTTCTCTCGGTAATTGTGGTCGTAGGGGTTTGTGGGTGATGTGGGTGTGTGTTTTATATTGTAATGGGTGTGTGGGAGTGGTGTGTGTATGTGTATCAGGTGTGTGTATTTCGAATTGTCCAATGTGGCTGTGTTTTGTAGGAGTGTGTGTATTTTGAGCGCGGCGGTGTATACCGCCAATGGAATACCGCGGATGGAAGACCGCTGCATGGATTAGTGTGTCGTGATAGTGTGGGCGTATTTCTGTTGGCGTGATGGTGGAAGTTTTATTTTCGCCAGCTTATCACTGACCTTTGGTGTGGCGGACTTGTGTGGGTGTCTGAATTTTGGCGGGTTCCGAGATGTAGGTCATAATAGCTGTGGCGGAATTCCGCAGCCGCGGCGATGTGTTGGCGGTCTTCTGTACGGCGGTAAGCGGCTTTTACCGCCAATGTTGTAATGACCGCCTTAGTCTCTTTTTCGAAGATTTTCTTCAGCGGGACGAACCTGCCAGTCCAATCCGACCTCCTGGATCCCTTCTCCGGATACGTGATGCGAGAATCCTCGGTGGAGATTTTTACCTTCGGACTTAGTCCTTTTTTCGAGGTGAAAATCCTTCGACCGGGGTAAACCTGGATCTTGATCCAACGTCCCTGGAGCCCTCCTCGGATATGCTGGCTGGGAGTTCCCGGTCAACTTTTTACCTTCGGACTTAGTCTCTTTTTCGGAGATTTTCTTTACTGGGACGAACCAGCAAATCAGGCCGGGTCGCGGTTGAGGCAAGCCGGCTAGAGTTGCCGCGGCGGGTCGTCCCTCTATGGAGCTTTTTTACAAAAGTTCTCCAAACTTCTCCAAACTTCTGGGGCTTCTCCCAGATGTCCTTTTAAGGTTCTTTTGGGGTCCACAGCTCACCCCGAGGGTCCAGAAGTTCTGTGATGGTCCTTGGGGGGTGCGGACTACAACTCACAGAATGCACCTGGCGCAAACTCCTTTTTGGCTACTGGACAGTGGTCAGCTGGTCGCTTTCTTCAGGAGTTGGTGCAGGGGACTCTGGTTAGCAATTTTTCACCTGTAGCAAACAGGGAGTCCCTCCTTGAACCAGTTGAAGCCAGGCAAAGTCCTTCTTGTGGTGAAGCCCAGGTGTGCAGCTGGTGCAGTCCTTCTGAGTGCAGGTTCTAGGTGCAGGCCAGGGGTCCAGCAGGGCAGTCCGTCTTCTTCTGTAGTTCTTCCTTGTTGGATGTGGTAGGGAACTGAGGTGTGGGTGCAGGTCTGCCAGTTTTATCCTTGCTCCTGGGTAAAAAGCAGGGGGGTCCTGGTTCTCCAATCACGTGCTGGGTCCTTCCCCCTGTGATTACCACTTCCTGGGAAGTGTGGCAAAAATCCATCTCAGGAGGCAACATTCTCCAAAAATCCATCATGGCTGAATCTGATTTTTGGAGGTTACATCTGGCTGAGCCCACCCACTGGCACGGCTAAAAATCATAAACACACTTCTCTCCTGCCCTCTCCTAATCTAATCAAGGGGGCACCTAGTTGTCTGGGGTTGCAGGATGTGGGGGTGTTGCTGGTTGCTCCAAATGTCCTTCTCTGCCTTTGAAGACCAGTTTGGCAGCCCTCCCCCTTCCTGCCTCACCATCTGCTGAGGGGAGATTCCCTCCCACAGGCACATTTCTTTGTGTGAGGTCAGGCCACTTCACACCTCATCAAGGCAGCCTGGCCAGGCTGCTAGAGGCTGGCCAATCAGAGCACAGCAGCAAAAACAATGCAGGGCTGAAATTAGCAACTTTTCACGTAAAGTTAAAACTCTTTACCTGAACAAGTTATATTAAATCCAACAACTGGAAGTTGTGGGATTTATTATAACAATTAATTTGATACCAAACTCTTGGTATCCATCATGTAAGGGTACCTTAAACATTAAAATAAAGTCTCCACATTCTAGCCTATGTAGGCCATTTACTACAATGAGTGAAAAACGAATTTGGCTGTTTTTACCTCACCAGGGCTTATAAAACTATTTTTATAAGGTCCCCGCTTATAGTTACATGGCACCCAGCCCTAGGGGTACATAGGGCACACCTTAGGGGTGACTTATATGTAAAAATAAGGTAGTTTAAGACTTTGGAACTACTTTTAATTCCAAAGTCGAATTTGCATATAACTTTAATTTAAAAGCAGCCAGCAAGGCAGGCCTGCCTTTAAAATGACACTGGGCACCTCAGCAGGGCACCTATGGGTGCACTACCTATACTGTGGTCCCTAAACCTACATGCCCTACCATATACTAGGGACTTATAGGTAGGTTAACTTAGCCAATTATAATTAGCCTAATTTGCATATTGATTTTACGCAGAGCACAGGCCCTGGGACTGGTTAGCAGTACCCAGGGCACCATCAGAGTCAGGAAAACACCAGCAAAAAGAGTAAAATGTGGGCAAAAAGTTAGGGGCCTCTGCAATCAGCCCTGTTTTCTCACATGCCCCTCAAAAAAAAAATAGGAAAAACTGAAGAAAATCAATAAACAGCAGTAATATGCTGTTTGTTATTACCAATCTCAATTGCACACATGAAGGATCATGCATTTCATATTTTTCAATGCTCAAGAACTCGGAGAACTTGAGATATCAGCCCCTAGGAGTGGGAAGAAGCATCTACATTGTCAAGTGTAAAAAGAAAAGGGGTAAATCAGTTAAACTCCATCTGTACCGCAAATACTAGCTGTAAAGAAGGACATAAGCAGAAAGATCATCATTAGGATGATATATGAAAAGAGGCATATCAGCAAACTGCTTCCTCTTATGCACAGTTAGCCTCAAGTAACAAACAACAATTGGTAATTATAAAGTTGAATTACATGACTGTGCAAAGATCTTACTATTGGTTAGCATAGAGAAATTAATGGAACAGGCAGGATAACTGGAAACACAGGGGCATATTTATACTTGTTTTGCCCCAAACTTGCATCATTTTTTTAATGCAAATTTGGTGCAAAACTATCTCCATATTTATACTTTGGCACTAGACCAGTCTAGTGCCAAATTTATGGAGTTAAAGTCATTTTATGGACGTGAAAACCTACTTTGCATCAATGAGATGCAAAGTAGGCATTCGCATGCAAAAAATGACTCTAAGGCCCTAGCACCTTATTAGGAACGAGGGGTCAAATAAATGGTGCAAAGCTTGCTTTTGCCCCATTTTTTTAATGCCTGGGTCAGGGCAGGCCTTAAGGGACCTATGGGCCTATTTCCATGGTGGACCATGAGCCATCTGAATACTAATAAAATTTTACGGCATGGGAATCTGCCCCTCAACAGCTACGAAATATCATGAAAGACAAAAAAGTAATTTGTCCCAAAGCAGATGATGCTGTCCTGGTCTGCAACTGAAAATACATTTTTAGTGTGGCACACTTTTAAAATGACCAATGATAGAATGATGCAAAGCAGATTGGCACCTAATGTTATGTATTGTGCTAATGAAGAGGAGAAACAATCATGTAATAGTAATTTACGGTCAGAGGCAGGCTCAGCAACTGTGGCCTGGTTACAAAATGAATCCTTATTCCTAATTGGTGCAATAGGTGAGAAGAGCCAGTGAAAGATTACGAATAGGCAATCTACTGGACTGGTTGTCATCAGCCCTGGGTTAAAATAAGCATACACCAGGCTCTCTCCCAATACGTCTCCAGAATGTTTTACCTAAACCACAATCAACTCCTCCTGGTTCTCCACAGCCAAAGCTAATTTTGAAAATGTAAACATATGCTCGTGGAATGTAAGAAGATGGCGAAACGTATTGAACATGAAGATGCTTCTAGCTTAGTTTCCTCACACAATAGTGCATTTGCTCAAGAGGTGTATGACCCCTTGAAACGCCGCAAGCTGTGAGATCTTTTATATTGTTCTCAAAAACACAAGCAAGGACGTACTTGCAGGTGCCCTCGAATTATTATCTGCTAATTTGGGTTTGGCAGTAACTCAGTTACATTCACGCCGCCCCTGGGTTATGTCAATGAGGATTCGTTTGCTGAATCAATGACATAATAAGCTTAAACTGCGAATAATTACTGTGTAAATTCATCCAGGTGTAAAGGAGAAAAAGATCAAAGTAATTTATAGCATATTTAACTCAAATGAAAAGAAATCATGAGGTTTATGATCTCATTGTTACAGAAGATATAAATTTAAACCTTACTCAAGGTTCATTAAAGGATGCATGATACATACTTTAGAACCTTACTCAATATCTGCCCGAAGCTTGTAAACCTCACTAACAAGGAGATGCCTTAGGGAAATACATGATGTATAACTTAGAGATGTGCACAATAAAAGGTCATCATCATAATTACACACTAATAAGATATACATATTATAGTAAATGTAAGCCTGCATTCTCTGAATAAAAGCCTGTATCTAGTTTTTATAGTAAAGTCGAGTTGTAACCCGTCTAACCACTTGTAATGACATGTGGTAGCTGCTCAATGTTACATACTATTACAGCTGAGTTGTGATACTGTGACGTCTCCTGAGAGAGTCAGTAGCCAAGGTGAAAGACAGGTTACAGATCATGATTACAGATGCAGTTGACAAAGAAAACTGGCTTTTGAATTATCTGATCTGTTTTTGTAACATGAACCAGCATCTGCAGTAAGGATATTTATGTTAACATATTTATTTTTTGTACGCTATAGGTTATTACAGGTGAGAGTCTTCTACACATTGTAAGTTACATCATATTAATCTGATTTACATTAACCGGTTTCTAATATCTTTTTGCAACATGCTACTATGTTTTGGTTTAACGTGTTTGCACTATAATTTCTGCTCTAATTATTCATGGTTGTATTCATACTATGTTTAAAAAAAAAAAAAAATTACAAATAATTTAAGTGATTTGTGGAAATGGCGATCGTGTGACCATGCATATTAAAGCATAAAATACTCTCTTCCATGCATTAGAAGGACATTGCAAGTCACCTCGGAGTTCCATGACCTTGCCTCATTCCTCTATATACTCACAGAACTCTTCAGTGACTTGCAATAAATATCCGTATAATGTACTGCAGGGGAAACCTTATCCAACATATTCATCACATCATAACACAGTGCTTGTTTACTTTGTTTTTTACTTGACTCATTGCTCCTTGCAGAACTTTAGGATAATGCACAAATTGAACATGATCACATGCTGCAAGCTTTAAAGCTAGCTGGAAGAGAGATATTAATCATTAAGTCAAAGGCAATTCAATAGGTAGTCAAGAATGTAAAAGTTTAAAATGCAGTTCAAACAGAGGAAATTAAGTTCCAACTTGGAAGCTGACTGGTGAAATCTTCCTCCCTGCTGTATTAATTCCAAGATTCTTGCATTGTGATTCACAAAGGCTCCAAACATTGGTAAGCAATAGTGATTTAACTGACAAATTCCCCCTATCCCATATTTATCAAGGGTTTGCATCAGCCTTCCATCACCCAGTGTGGGTCAATAGTTAATCAAGCTGTAAGTCAAATTTATCAAGCAACCCAAGAGCACAACTGCATCTTTTTTAGGCAATGTGTGGTACAAGTGCTGGCTGAATCTGCCTGTGTCATGCAGCAAATAATATGCACAGTGTTCGTGCTATGCAGGCATTCCCATGTTCACACATACGTAATTCAGTGGGATTTATCATTATTCCACTACCTCACACATTGACCCGCAGTATAGAGCAACTATAAAAATGTCTCAAAATGCTACACATCGCCAATGCAGGTGTTAGTGCCTTTAGTATACAATCCTCACTATCATAGTACACTTTGACAAGCTCAACTACACCATGAAAGTTGTCATATTACAATTGAAGTAGGCAGGAAACAATCGCGCAGGTAGTGAAGGAAGAAGCGTGTATTCCATCAACGTGTATCCCTCATTGACCTCAGGGAGGAGGAGGTCATCCAAACGGCAGATGGAGAATATCATGGAATTGTTCAAGAGGATATCTGCAAGTCTTCAGCCCGAAACTGCAAGAACCAATGCCATCCCAGCACACGCCAAATTGATGTAAGTTTTCTACATGTGGGGTTCTGGATCTTTTCAAAGTACATCAGCAAGATTGGCTGGCATTTCACATGGAGCATTTTTAGTATTCCTCCCATCTGTGTTGGATGCCTGTTAGAAATAGGGTTTCTGGTTGGCTTGGGTTTGCAAGAAAGCCAGGAAGAACCCACCACTCTAGTCAGGGCAAGTAAGTTACACACCAAAGATAACCTGTGCTCACCCTCTGGGAGCTTGGCATAGAGATGTCAGGCTTATCCTCAGAGACCATGAGTAAAGTGTTTGCGTAACATACTCACACTAGAAACACAATAAATACACCACAAAAGCAACTCCATACAAGATTATATAAAAATAGGTTTATATATATATATATATTTATATATATATATATATGTGTATATATATATATATATGTGTATATATATGTATATATATATATATATATATATATATATATATACACATTCTGTGACTGCTTGCTTGTGTATCTCCTGTCTGGGTCAGACTGACAGTTTGGCTGTTGTGAATTCCCTCTAGACAGTGACACAAAGGAAGCTGGTGTGTAGCCTACATATCTTGATGAGTCTCCTGGGCTACAGTGGGGAGGGAAGAGCTGACACTTACACCTGAATGGGCTGTGCCTGTCCTCACACAGTGCAGTCTCTAACCCCCTGGTGTGAGTCTGGAGCCTGGCCTGGACAAGTCAGGATCTTGTGAACAACAGAGACTTTCCTTTGAAGTAGGCCTACTTCAAAGGCAGAAAGAGATATAAGTAATGGACCCAAAGCCACAGACTGTTAGAACACTCCTGGAACACTTCTGGATCAAGAGAAACCTCTGTCAAGGAGAAGCGTGCTTTGCTAGGTTGGCCTGAAGTTGCTGCTTCTGCCTTAGAGAGGATAAGCACTTGAGTTTGCAGTGTATCCTGCTTGTGAAGTTTCTCCAAGGCATTGAATTGAGCTTTCCTCTTTTCTGAGGACTCTGGGCCATCAAAGAGTTCCTCTGCCAGCACCTGGACTCTCTGCTGAGACTCATGCCCTTCCAAGTGATGCCTAATCCAGTCCCTGGGCCCTTGAAAGGAGAAGCTGGTGAGAAATCAAGAAGAACCAAGTGCACTGACTTTGGATTACTCCGGACTGACCTTGCATCACCACCTGCACCTGAAGTGGGTTCACCCCGCAGGCCTGCCGCCGCAGCCTCGCTGAAGTCCACAACTCCGTGAGTCCCGAAGTGCTGCATCACCAATGTTTGTGACGCCTGACTTCACCGCACCACACCTTGACTGCCGGATATTGACCATGCCAGAAGTGCGCAGACCCAACGCTCCACATCGACACTGCCTCACCTCCACAGCTCCGCAGCAAGGACCTGACACCTAGCACTGACACCTCTGCTCCTTCGGTCCGCAGCAGGGGAACCGACGCCGCACCTAATCCAGCGACGCCTCGATGGCAGACACCGTGATCCAACGTGTTACCTTATTTTCTTGAGGTACTGTACCTGGGGTCTGTGTGACTCCATGACCAGTGCTATTAGCGTTGGACTGTTGGAAACAACTCCATCATGATGCCGTGATATCAACAATTTGAAATATTTGTGTTTCTACGTGCTATACTGAAGTTCAATCTTTAAGAATTCATAACTTTGCTTGTGTATGTTGGATTATTGTCATTTTGGTCTTGTTTCACTCTATTAGCTATTTTTCTAACTTGGTGTTGAGTACGTTTTTTGTGGTGTTTTCACTGTGTTACTGTGTGTGATTGTACAAATACTTTACACATTGCCTTTGACATAAGCCTGACTGCTTGTGCCAAAGCTAGCAAGGGGATGGACAGAGGTTATCCTAGGTGTGTGTCTCCCTTACTCTGACTAGAGTGAAGCTCCCTTTTTGGACAGAGTGCAAACTGACTGCCAATCAGAGACCCCATTTATAACACCCTAAAATGCTACAAAATCATTTTCTTAAAGGACAAATCATATTGCCTTCGTACTGTAGTCCTTATTCACAGGACAGTACATAAACACAGAGGTTACTGTTACAAGTAATGATTTTACCTATCTTCACTGTCCATCCCACTGGTAACCTTTAAGACTTGCAATTCTCGCAATTCTTGCAATTCTTGCAATTCTTGCAATTCTTGCATTTGCCCCATTTAAAGAAACCTTGTTTTTCATGCATCCAGCCTTCTCTTTTTTGTGTGCCCAATTAACTGTACACCAGAATATCCTTACTAGACCTGGACTTCCATGTTATCAATGGATGTGTGCATACCACCTTGCCTATTGAAGGGCCCGACTTGACTAAGGGACAGTGTTTACTCAATATTTGTCTCACTTGATTGGATTCAGTATTGTGAATAGTTATCAGCCCGACCTGGTTCCCAGCCTCTCAATGCTGCTGAATCAGTAAGTTCCCCCTAGAAAGCTTGTTGATCTTTCCACAAGCAGTTTGCAATATCTGTTTGGGGTAGCCTATATGCCTAAATCTAGTAACCATTTTATTGTCTTCCTTCTCGTACAAGGAAAGAGTGCTTTAATTATGGTTGTCTGTGATTAATTCCCCAAGAGGGATGCTCCACTTGAGCTTCTGGGGATGCCTACTGTGAGCATGTAAAATGTTAATTCCAGCACTGCTTTTTTTAAACAAACTGGTCTCCATTTTGTCCTTTACTACTTCAACATGTACATCCAAAAAGTCTATTTGCATAGGATGTATTCTGTAAGTGAATCTCAAATTTAAATCATTCCTATTGATATACACCAGGAATTCTTTTAACTGCTGTGTCGGCCGGTTCCACATTATGAACAAATCATCAATGAGTCTAAAATGGTGTGTGTTTGGTCCAGACCTCATTCTCCTCGGTCCACACCTTAGGGCAATGGAAATAAATCCAAAAACATTGATGCGTGCTCCAAAGAACTATTGTTGGCTGACATTATTATCCTACAAGGGGAGTTACGATTAACTTACATCCTGGGAAGCACATAAAAACACAAAACAGTTAGTTTAGAGACATGCAAAAATTTACATTCTTCATTATTCAAATGTCCTCTGTCCCTCCAGTCTTGTATCAATGTGTGATACTCCACCATGACCTGCTTATATTTGTCGCGTCTAATCAACTCATAACTGTCAGTGGTATGTAATTGTATGTGGGCCTCCTGTGTATGCTTATTTATGCCCCACAGTTTTATTACTAAAGTTGGATCTTTCTTCAAAGTATCTAGGGCCTGTTTCTGACTCAGCATACGATTGCTGGCAAAGCTATTATGGGTTTCCTGCCAGATGGACATAAGATCATGGATGACTACTTTTTGAGAAGTTTCAATATTATCATGTGGTGTTAGAGGATTACATCTAGATTTTGGTATAACAAGTTCTCACTTGGACTATCAGTCTCCAAACCCAAAGAGCATAAGAGGTCCCTTTCAGAAGCCCAATCCCCAAGGCCATCCTCCAGTTTGCTTAAGGTGCCCAGTCCCTCTATTCCCCCAAGGCACAAGTTATCAAAGGTGTGATCAGTAATAGTTGGTACATTGGTAACCATAGAATCACTCAGTTGCCTCTCTTGTTTTTGCATATGAGCCTTCATCAGTTTCAATTTACCTTTGAACAAGAATAAATCAATGCATGTTTGAGTATTATCAAAGTTAAAAATGGGACAAAATGGCAAGCCTAACTTTAAAAGTGACTCTTCCCGTGTAGTCAGTTCATGGGAAGATACATTTCTAATGTTCAGTTCCTCGCCCTTCATTTCCTTTTGGTTTGCCGAGTTGATCTCCCCTGCAGCATTGTGTCATTTCATTTCCCCCCTTTCTCTTTGGGTTTTCAGCTCTGTCTGCTTCTTCCTCCCTTTCCTCCTGGAGGTTTTATTCATGGGCTTTGATTGTTTTGTAAAAAATGCTACTCCTCTAAAGATATGAGAGGTATGTCCTTATTGGCTGAACCAGATGCTTCCTCCATAGCAGAGTACATTTCAGAACCTGATTCTGATGTGGCAATCTTCTGTTGTCTCAAAGCCCCTACTTCTCTAAACTGTCTGATGGCACCATCATATTTCCACCTAAAAGTCAAAGTATGGCCATTGGCATTGTACTGTTTGTCCCTTAGACATTTTCATCTTTTCTTCATCTTTACCTCATCCCCATATTTGCTAATCCTTACTTCTATCTGTGCAAAAAAAACAAAAAAAACTGCATCTCTTCCTGTGCTGGACATTCATCAAGGAGTTCTTTGAGCTTTTGAATTTCCACACCAATCTGTTCCAGCTCTATTTGAGAATATTTAGCTTGAAGTGACAAAAATGCCTAAGGGATAAACAGGACTATGCCAATAACCATATTTTGGCATTTGGATGAAAATACGATAGTGCCATCAGAGAGTTTGGACAAGTAGGGGATTTCAGACAACAGGAGATTGTCACCACAGAATCAGGCTTTTAAACAATCATAATTGTTAGAACTGTATAGATTCACTAATTACAGAGGGATCCAGGGTGCAGGTCAAGGTGTTAACAGGCACTTTGACCCCCTTACTGTGGGACCAGGATCCATTCCCCATACCCTGATCCTCCTACACCTTTTTTTAACTCTTATTACCCAATCTCATTTCCCATCTAGTGTTCCCTCCTGGTACCCCAACTTTGGTAGTTCACCAACCAATTTTCAAGCCATTGAGTGACTACAAACAAACACCCCTCCTAGTTTACCTTCATTTACATTATCTCAGTAAACCAGGTGCTTTTGTCACTGTTCAGTCTCAACTGGCCCGATGGATGCACATTGCTAGAGTATCCACTATCCAGGCACATTCCACTCCGTACAACCCCTCTCAGCACACTCAGACTGCACTTGTATTCACTACTCCATAACTATTTTTCAAACCTAGATGGACGAAAATGTATATATATATATATAATAAAATGGGTCTCCGAGGCTTTTGCAATGCATTTACCTAAACTGTGTCATACTCATTCCTTCATTTCCTCCCGCAACAGATTAATAATGATGTGCTGCTCATTACCCTGAATATTGTTGTTATGTAGCAGTTTGTCTTTGTCACACCTTTCCCCAAATCCCCTTTCCCATCCAATCATCAAATTCCTAACCCTATTCCCCCGGGCTGTGTGATTTATTGAGATGTGACTTAATTTATAACATAAATGGATCACACACTTAGTAGGGAAGATGTGGTGAAAGGAACACCAACTCACTGAGGGATCTTCTTACCTGAACAATACAGTAGCTCACACCAGCCCCATTTACCCACCCAGGCAAAAAAGGGATAGAAAATGTGCAGCAGAATAGTCAGAACAATGACTAACTGTTCCACCCACTAACTCTTTGTTTACTCTTCTTTCAGTATAGTTACCTATGATGAATAATCTTTCTGATGAAGCTCACCTCATTGCAATAGGTGGAAGTGGGACCTCACTTAGATATCTTCCCTGGTAGCGCAAGAAGAGAAGATAACACTAATACCACCACCATTAATAGAAAGGCCCTTTATGAAAAACCTGCAATGAGGTTTGGGAAGATTTTCGAGCGGTACCATCACCTAATCAATTCAGGTAAGAAAGAACTAGTTAACTTAATATTTATGTTGTTATTTGGAAGGCGTGATAAATTACATTTTGTACCAAGGGCAATTAGTTACTACTGTAGCTACTACTATACTATACAGTAAAACTGATTGATGGCTGGGTGCTAGAAATCATCATCGGGTAAAATAAATTAAAATGAGCCAGTTTTCTGTTGCAAGACAATTCTACTCTGGTGGCAGGGTATATAACTTAAATTCACCAAGAGGTAAGTATCCTACTGAAGAATAATACTTGGCAGGGGACTTCAGGTAGGGAATGTTTAGGGGGAACAGCAGTACACCCAAGGATGCTTTCATAAATTATACTACATCATCTAGCAATAGAAAGCAGATCATAAATGATGACAAAGTAATATCAATTTATTATTTTCTACAAGAACACATGTATGTTGCCCAATTAATACTTCCCTGTGCAACATACAGAGCCATGCTGGCAAGTGTGGTTACTCTCCACTCCAGTATGTTTTTGGGACAGCCCAGCTGCAGCATGTTATGTGAGCTTAATAATTCCAATGACCCAGCTCTTCTCAAACTCCCTCCTCCATTCTACTGCCCTTAGTTCAAATGTAGGTAAAAGGCTTAGGCTGGTAGTATGGCAGATGGGACACAATTGGCAGAAAACAGATATCGCTTCTGACGTATTACGGTAGACAATGCATAGAAAGATATTATGAACTATATTGCAGCACATGTGATGTTTTATTTGCCACAAAGTGTTGTATTGTTGTGGGTACACTAGCACATCCAAGAGCTCCATTTCAGTAAGATGCTGCTGTTTGCAATATTCAGACTTATTTGGGTATATTCATTACATCCTTGAATATCAGGTTTGCAATAATCAATGTGTTAGACCTGGAATACTTGCCGTGGTCTCCCCTCTCTTTTTTGCCTCTGCTTCGCATGTTTTGGTTGTGTGCTGGACTCTGTTTTTGCTGACTTTGGTACTCTGGGCAAGTGTGAGTGCTCCTGTGTAAATTGTATTTGTAATTGACTTATTCCTGATTGGCATATTTGATTTACTAGTAAGTCCCTAGTAAAGTGCACTAGAGGTGCCCAGGGCCTGTAAATCACATGCTACTAGTTGGCCTGCAGCACTGGTTGTGTCACCCACTTGGGTAGCCTTGTAAACATGGCTCAGACCTATAAGTATTGGACCCAAAAGCCCACACTTTCAGATTTCTTCATGGATTCAAGAGGAACCTCTGCCAAGGAGAAGAGTTGAAGAGCTGAGAAGAAGTTCTGCCGCTACCTGTGAGTGTGCTTTGTTGGGCTATCCTGCAATTGCTGCTTCTGCATGTGAAAGGGGACAAAGACTGGACTTTGTTGTGCATTTCTGCTTGAGAAGAATCTCCAAGGGCTTGATTTGAGCATGTTTCCTGTTGTTGAAGTCTCAGGGCCATCAAAGACTTCCTCTGCCAGCATCTGGACTCACTTGTGAGACTCCTGCCCTGCCAAGTGGTGCCCCATCCAGTCCCTGGGCCCTTGAAAGGTGAAGCTAGTGGAAAAGAGCTGAAATCCAAGCAAAGATCGCTGTGCAGGGACATTTTTTATGCACCATCTGCAACGCAGCTGATAAATGATGCGCCGCCAGCTTAGTGGGTGAAATCAACGTTCTGTCTGCATCGCGGCTGAAAGATCGAAGTATCGCGGCTGGAGAAATGATGTGCAACACCCGCTTGTGGTGGCTGATAATGGCTCAAACCCCATACAGCGCGATTTTCTAAAACTGTGCGACCAGGTTTCGCATGCATCATCCCTGGGCGTCAATGTCATCGTGAACGGACGTGGATCCGAGGTGCCCCGTCCGGAAATCCATGCATCGCTCTCTTGCGAGGGAGGAAAACGAAGCATCTCTGACTCGACCGGAGAAGAAACGACACACAGCCTCACTTGGGAGTAAGGAATTGACACATCACAGACTTTTCCGACACATGCTGGCCAGTGTGGCTTTATTTTTGACGCAAACCAGGTACATTGTGTAAATTCAATGTTTCCATTGTTTTCTAGGGAGTAAAACTCTTATTCTTTTGAAAATTCGTATTTTGATTTGTGTTTGTTGGATGTTTGTGGTTTTAGTCTTGTTTGATTTCCATAAATATTACCTATTTTCCTAAACTGGTGTGATGTCCATTTTGTAGTGCTTTGACTGTATTACTGTTGGAACAAATACTTTACAAATTTCTTCTGGGTTAAGCCTTCCTGCTCGTGCGAAGCTACCAAGGGGGTGAGTGAGGGTTAAACAGATGTGTTTCTCCTTGCTTGGACAGGGGGTAACCTAACTGCCAACCAAAGACCCTATTTCTAACAGATATTATCTGCTTCGCTTGAACAGTGCAGTACATTGTCAATAAGTAGATATGGTGACCACTTGTTCCAGCTACCACTGGGAAATCTCCTCAATCCTCACCTCCATCAATGTCCTGGCTTATATGGCACTGCTGGTTGTCTCTCTGCCTGGTGAAAAACATAATGCACCGATTTTGGATATCAGATAGCATTAGCCATCTACGTATTTATTTTGCACAATACCTCACTATGTTTAGTTAGCTATCTATCATTTTCTTCTTTGTCTCTTCGAAAGCAATCAATTTGGGAGGTGTGTCTTACTTATTGCTTGAAAACATTTACAAAACCAGGTAGCCATTGCAGCAATTTCCTGATGGAAGGATAGGAATTAGGAGGAGGATTCAGGGAGAAGGGAAGGGCATAAGCTAAGGTTCAAATGGATAAGGAGTGGAATGGAATACAAAAGGCATACAGTATTGATTGTGAATGTGGTATCTTATTCCTGCCATTCTGAACTGCTATAGAAGCTACTAGAATAAGAGGGCACATTGGGAGTCCATGACCATGATGACCACTCTGTCTCTGCCCCTGTTCTTTTTGACTGTTTGATGATAATCATCAAAAAAATAACCACCATGTTCTACTTGGTCCTGGCTGTGCAATTCTCTGTACAATATCAAAAATCTTTTCCCCTTTTAATACTAATACACACCAACAAGACATGTAACTGAAAAATCAGAGAGGGAAGGTGAGCTTTGAAAAATAAGAGCAGAAGAAAGGTACAGACAGAACAAAGTCAGCTGCAGAAACAGTTCATATATTTATAAAAACACAGGGAAACGCAGGGATAACAAAACATCCAACATGGGAATAAATCGTAAGTATACAGAAGGCCATAATTATAGTAGCAGGGGATAGAATGACTTACAGGGGCAGCCATACCTTTGTCCATGGCCATGGCACTGGTGGTAGGGGTGGTGGTGGTGTCACTGGTCACCCAGCCACGGCGCTGGTACCCCCTACAGTGGATACCCTCTTCCCCTTGAGTGCTTAAGAAAGACAATTAAAAAAAAATATATGAGTGCTGGTACTCTGTACAAACACATTTTTTACAGTCACAGCATTGTACTATTTCAATCAGGTAGCCTATCCCTTGTTTCGGAACACTAAACCTCAAACCATAACATTTTGAACTATTCATGCTTTCCAAACAATGATCTTTGCTTCTCCGCCCTATTTTGATGAGTGAAATCAGTCACCCTTTGCATACTGCCCATCCAGGATATTGGGACTATGAGCTACATAAAAAGATAAAGCCACATAAAAGAATGCAAGTTAGTTATGCGACAGGTCTGCGACAGGTCTGATATACTTTACTAACAATATAAGAGTGAGTGACATGATGTTGACAATGATGCCTTAAACCAGCCCCAGGGAGCAACTGCCTAGCTCAAATGCATGGGTTTGCAAGTGTATATAAGGGTTTGTGAAGAATGGCAAGTTAGAAACCAGCTGCATGCTCATTGTTTCCACCTGAGTCACACCAAATCCAGCATCCCATATGGGGAAATGCTGAGATTAGATAGAAATTGCAGCACTACTCAGGGTTGGGATGAATGTAGTGACAATACATTGGCTATATTTTAGCAACAAGGCTACTGAAAAGACTTGTCAGGCTACCCAGCACCATGCACCACTACTATACTCTATCAAAGGTTTGTGTAGCCCTTGCCTCTAAGGATAGTTTTTGTGAGGGGTGGTGTCCCTTCCTGCTCAAAACAATAGGTGCCATGCCATGTATGTGTATATATAGGTATATATAAGTGTTTGTGCAGAATGGCAAGTTAGAAATCAGATTATTCAGAAAACAACTGCTGGAAATTCCATCCTGCATATTCATAGCTTTTACTGGAGTCACACAAAATCCAACATTCCATATGGGGAAGTGCTGATATTGGAAAGAAATTGCAGCACTACTTAGGGTTGGATGAACATAGAAACCATGCACTGGCTGGGTTTTTGTAATAGAGCTATTCAAAAGAATTGCTCAAAAAGTCAGTAGCTACACTGGAACGAAGGAGCAGGTAGTATTTACACTTCCCTAAAAAGCAGAAAAAAACGTAATCAGAAAGTGATTTAGTCATTAGAATGATGGGACATATAGTAAACAAGATAAAGAACTAAGGGCCAGATGTAGCAAGGGTTTTGCGACTCGCAAACGGCAAAAAACGCCGTTTGCGAGGCGCAAAAGCCTCTCCGCGATGCAGAAATGCATTTTGCGAGTCGGACCCGACTCGCAAAATGCGTTTCCGACTCACAAATAAGAAGGGGTGTTCCCTTCCTATTTGCGACTAGCAACGCTATGCAAGTTCATTTGTGACCGAACTCGCAGTTACCATCCACTTGAAGTGGATGGTAACCCATTCGCAAACGGGAAGGGGTCCCCATGGGACCCCTTCCCCTTTGTGAATGATCAAAAAAACAATTTTTCAGAGCAGGCAGTGGTCCTCGCACAGACTCGCAAATTGCAGGTCGCAATTTTCAACCTACCTACATCTGGCCCTAAGAGCCATCCTTAGACAACATTGGCACCTGGTCGAGGGAGCCAGTCTTCGATCCGACCATTCCCACTTCCCCTTTGGTTACATATCGGAGAGCATATTCTATGAGGGACAAGAGTAGTACAGAACTTATTCAAGGTAACAATTGGCCACAGCAAGCCAAAGATCTCCAAAAATATAAAAAATGCAGGGCTTATGGCATTGGATTAAATATAGTACACAAAATCCTTCACAGTGAAACCAAGCAAAACCGCAGGCTCATATAATTGCAGGACTGGGTTTTCAGTTTCTGTGCAATTGTGTGAGTGCAGAATGAAATACTTTGGAAGTACAATCCTGCAGGTCTATAAGAGGATTCAACAACACTTGAGGGCCATCAAGGAAAAAAATGTTCGTACCTGGTGGCCAGACATTTTTATGAGGGCCATAATAATGATGTCAGGTGTCTAAAACATTATGTGATTGATGCAATTCCAAAACACACCACGGTGGCAAACATGAGTTGTTATTGAGGCAAGCTGAGAGCAGATACATAATCAATTTAGACTCCTGGTCACCTAATGGCATAAACGTAGAAGAGAATTTATACACTTTTTTGTGATTTATTTGATGCTGGAATCCCTTAAGTTCAAATTGAATGCAGTGCTCGAGTATGAAATGGAAATCGTCTTTGGAAAGCTAGGACTTACACAATAAGTCATATGTGACTCTAAGGTTTAGATTATCTAAGGGGTATGATTCCAGCAATATTGATTGCCCACTAGGGCTTTATTATGAGTGTAGACATTTTTATGCTTGTAACATTTATGTTAGAAATTTTTGTGCAATATGGTGCTCAGTTTACATGTTGAATTACATTGGTCAAGGAATTAATTAAAATCAGTGCCCGTCAAAGATGGACCAAGTCCATCAAGACGGATTGCCTACCGGGGATAGATTGACAATGAATATTGTGTTATGTTGGAGATATTAGTGCTGGAAATTTATGAGCAAAATAATGTTCAATTTATTTTGTTGAATTGCAACAGGAATGAATAAAGGTCAATACACACTGGGGCTCAATCTCTGTGAATTAAGGATAATTTATGAGGCTCAGAGCAATCCAAAATGGTGTTGAACAGGCAAAGTAATGAACGCAAAAAGTGATTGCCATATAATTAGTTCCATCTATGTGTTTTTATATTTTGTGCATTTTAACTGCCCGAGCCTTGAAATATTGTGACTAGATGTATGGTAAAAGCACCAGAAAGCATTCACATGTAAATAAAGTAGTTGAAACTATCAGCAGCATTTTGGAAAAATACTAATCATGTAAGTCTTCTTCGATGGTGATTGTCACATGGGTGCTTTAATAAATAGATTACTGATGGCGCTGCAGATACGTCAACAAGGCCAAGTGTTTGGCCGAAATACATCATGGCGGAAGCATAGTGGAAAATAACATTAATGCAGAAGAAGTTGGTCTGCGCCTGATCTTGTCACGGTTTGCATGCTTCTTACCGCTGTAGTCTGCCAGTCTCGGGGCACCACCTGGTTTCTTGCTTTTTCTGGATTGACTAAGGTAAGGGCGACCCGTTCCATTAGCCATGGTGCTTCTGACAATACAATGCCAGCAAGCCATAACTTCCAGAAGGAGTCCCAGAAGAAAAACCCAAAATTCAGAAAAAACTCAGATTACAGGAACTCCTGAAAAGAGGCAAAAGAAAAGCTGACAAGAATAAAGAATCAGGAACAACAAAACTGCAGGCAAAAAAACAGGATAGGTCCAAAAACACAGGAATTACAGGTACCACAAGAGAACGCAGTGTGACCCAGAGCCCAAGATAGGACTCCCGAGCCATGCCGCGGTTGAGAAAACAAATCATGGCCCAAAAAGTGGCCCACGGCAGTACCGGCCACCCGAAACGTGGACCGCCTATCCAGAGGGGGATGCCGCGGGTCCTCGCGGTGTCACAGTAGGTCCTTCTCGAAGCTCCAGGTTTGTCCAGAAAATATGGAAAATAATTGCGGACCAAGCAGGGAGCATGGCCAGAGGAAGCATCCTTCTAAGAACAGTCACCAATGGGATATCTTTTACAGTGAACCAAAAACTGGAGACGATTCTGAAAAATGCAGGAATCACAAATCTCCTCTACCTCATACTCTGGATGGCCATCAACCAAAGGAAAAGGAGGACAATGTGCATCTCTGTGATATGGATCAGGAATAAAAGGCTTGAGTTGAGAGACATGAAAAACTAGATGAACTTTCCAGGTCCATGGTAAACAAAGTCGAACAGAGACTGGATTCAACACATGCAGTATTCTAAAGGGTCCATAGTAACGGGGCTTGAACTTATTATGTGACAAACGAAAGGGCAGAAACTTAGAAGAAGGCCACACTTTATTCCCAGGCTGGTAAGATGGTGCAGGACTATGCTTTGTAGCTAACAGATTGGAACGCATCAAGTCCTGTACATGGTGAAGACTTTGAACAAATGAGGTAACTTCTGAAACAGTGGAGTGTTCAATGTTCACGAGTGGCATTAGGAAAAGCTGTAGGATGAAAACCATAGTGTTGACAGTCAGGTTACCCCCTGTTCAAGCAAGGACCCTCACTCTAGTCAGGGTAAAAGAGAATCACCCTCAGCTAACCCCTGCTTACCCCCTTGGTAGCTTGGCAGAGCAGTAGGCTGAACTTCAGAGTGCTAGGAGTAAGGTATTTGTACCAACACACACAGTAACTTAATGAAAACACTACAAAATGACCCAACACAAGCTTAGAAAATAAGGAAACATTTATCTAAACAAATCAAGACCAAAACAACAAAAATCCGACATACACAGGTCAAGTTATGAATTTTTAAAGATGAAACTCAAAAATAGCGCTTAGAAACGCAAAATGCTTCGATGAGGTGTTAACACAGCGTGTGACGGGGTCGTTCCCAACAAGCCGACACCAGCGGCGCCGGACACGGAGTCGCGTAGACCCCCAAGTACAGTACCTTTGGTGAAGAGTGAAAACAAGTCGATGCGCGAAGTCGGAGATCGCGTTGTCTGTGTGAAATGTTGAATCCACGCACTTCGAGCGGCGTCGGTCACGGCGTGGTACGGCGACTTCCACGGAGTCGCGGACTTCAGTGGGGCTGCAGCGGCATCGGGCCTGCGAAGGTTGTTGTGTACCAGCAAAGATCACGGAGTCGGTTGCAGGTGGCGTCACCGGATTCGGCAGCGGCGTCGGTCCGAAGTCGTCCGAAGTCGATTTCCTTTGATTTCCACCAGCTTTCCTTCCAAGGGCCCAGGGACTGGATAGGGCACCACTTGTCAGAGCAGGAGTATCTCCAGAGACTCCAGATGCTGGCAGAGAGAGGTCTTTGCTGTCCCTGAGACTTCAAACAACAGGAGGCAAGCTCTAAATCAAGCCCTTGGAGATTTCTTCACAAGATGGAAGGCACACAAAGTCCAGTCTTTGCCCTCTTACTCTGGCAGACACAGCAACTGCAGGATAGCTCCACAAAGCACAGTCACAGGCAGGGCAGCACTTCTCCTCAGCTCTTCAGCTCTTCTCCAGGCAGAGGTTCCTCTTGTTTATAGAAGTGTTCTAAAGTCTGTGGTTTTGGGTGCCCTTCTTATACCCAATTTCTCCTTTGAAGTAGGCCTACTTCAAAGTAAAGCCTCTTTTGAATGTGAAATCCTGCCTTGCCCAGGCCAGGACCCAGACACTCACCAGGGTGTCAGAGACTGCATTGTGTGAGGACAGGCACAGCCCTTTCAGGTGTAAGTGACCAGTCCTCCCCTCCCTCCTAGCACAGATGGCTCCTCAGGAAATGCAGAGTACACCCCAGTTCCCTTTGTGTTACTGTCTAGTGTGAGGTGCAACCAGCCCAACTGTCAAACTGACCCAGACAGGGAATCCACAAACAGGCAGAGTCACAGAAACGGTTAAAGCAAGAAAATGCTCACTTTCTAAAAGTGGCATTTTCAAACACACAATCTTAAAGTCAACTTTACTAAAAGATGTATTTTTAAATTGTAAGCTCAGAGGCCCCAAACCCCAGATGTCCATCCACTGCCAAGGGGAATCTACACTTGAATCAGATTTAAAGGTATCACTCATGTTAACCTATGAGAGGGACAGGCCTTGCAACAGTGAAAAACTAATTTAGCAATATTTCACTGTTAGGACATATAAAACACAGTACAATATGTCCCACCTTAACCACACACTGCACCCTGCCCTTGGGGCTACCTAGGGCCTACCTTAGGGGTGCCTTACATATAAGAAAAGGGAAGGTTTAGGCCTGGCAAGTGGGTACACTTGCCAAGTCGAATTTACAGTTAAAACCGCACACACAGACACTGCAATGACACGTCTGAGACATGATTACAGAGCTACTTATGTGGGTGGCACAACCAGTGCTGCAGGCCTACTAGTAGAATTTGATTTGCAGGCCCTGGCACCTCTAGTGCACTTTACTAGGGACTTACTAGTAAATCAAATATGCCAATCATGGATAAACCAATCACAGACAATTTACACAGAGAGCATATGCACTTTAGCACTGGTTAGCAGTGGTAAAGTGCTCAGAGTTCAAAAGCCAAAGGCAACAGGTCAGAAAAAAATAGGAGGAAGGAGGCAAAAAGATTGGGGATGACCCTGCAGAAACAAAAAAGTCCAACACATAGGTACAGAAAAAGGAGTGGAATCTGTTGCACTGTGGATCTTATTATTATAGGAAAAACTCAGCCAATAGAAGATATGAGGACCAATTGCTTTGATTGGAATTACAAAAACAGTGTAAATATTGTTGTAGCCCCTAATTTAGGTGTTCTGTTTGACCATGGGTCTGAGGATGGAAACCAGACGAGAGAGCAACATCTATCTGTAAAAACCTACAAAAACCTCTCCAAAAACGGGACACATATTGGGGTTCCTCGATCAGAAATTGTAGTGTGGTTAGTTTTACGTATCCTTTGCGCGTTAGCTTCAGGCTTTAGGCCTTTGTACACTTTGCCCTGGATGTATTTTATTCATTTGCTGGCAGCTTAGAGCCTCTGTGCACTTTGCTCTAAATGCTTTTTATTAGGCTTCGAACTGTTATTTTTCAAATAGCCAGTTCTACGGTTTTGTTTTTTATTCATATCACACTGTTTAGCCTACTTCAGCACTGGAGTTCTCCATAACACATACACTCTGTGCTTCAGTCAAGGATACAGTCTGGTACATTGCCGATAGACGTGGTAGGAGTTTAGACTTGGCATTCCTGCGTAGGGACATTTTGTGATCACGCTGACATGTTAGTTATAAAATCACTTCCTTGTCCCAATACACGCGAGAGGGAGATTCCAACCAGGGAACCACAACTAGACGCTGACTGCCTCGTTGCAGATGCTGAACCAAGATCACAGGCCTTTGCTCAGGTATGAGGGCTGATGTCTCCCCGGTGATACAGAAAGGCAAGTTAGAAGCTTAACATGCTGTGCTCGAAATAGACCAAGCAGAGGGAGAGTAGAAACTAATAGACACAATGATAGCTTTGTTCTTATGTTTTACTTTCCTGGTGACTATTTCAATCCTACTGTGTTGTATGGTTCTGGTTATTGTGGCTCACGCCTTATTATCTAAAATACAGTTGTTTTATTAAAACATTATATAAAACCTATACTGTCTTTGTCATTTGTATATGAGATCATATTGTAAATGAGAGAGTTGGTTTGGATCTGAGTGACCACGACTTCCCTGAGAAGTTCCAAAGATGTCATGCGCTCGGCTGCCCAATCATCTCTTCCCCGTGGGAGAAATGAGGCATTGCTAGTTAGCCGGAGCAAAATCCGGATTTAGGGTGACAGAGTTCATTACACGTGAGTCCGACTCAGTCCCCCACACCGTGATCGATCCTGCTGCCTAGAAATCCAGTAGTCTCATTTAGGATAATGAGAGCCCACGCAACATGGCGCCGCCAACGATTGGTCTGGCTCTAATATTTAGGTCCGACTGACTCTCTCGGTCTCCTATATATTTTGACTCCTCGGTTCCGTAAGCGGAGACTTCCGTGGGGCTGAGGGTTTCCGCCACCACGGGATAGGTACATCCTATTACTTAGTGGTTGGTTGTTCATGCTTAAACTTTGTAAGGAAAAACCCCGTTATTGGTGTTCCTTCTCTACCAAGGTGCTGTTTTTCTCTAGATGGCGAATCCGGTAATGGTGCAAGTGGCGCTTAATATGCGACACCCGCTCACAGGACATCTGATAGCACATGGACTGACGGTCCAGGGGGGTCCGGTCACTTTTGTGGTGGACGCCCATGCAGCCTATAGAACAGAACTTTTTTATTCTTGGGTGGTATTTCCAGCAGTTGATGGGGGTACAAACACTTTTCACGAATACATTGTTGCGAATGTCCCTGGACAATACAGGGCTTATGCATACTTAGAGATACCTTTATCTTATCAAGAACACCATAATTGGCTTGATGGCGCCCTCCCACACACAGTAGCACAAGTTAGGGTAGGTCCACTGAGTAATGATGGTCCTACCTGGCCTTTATTGGCTACATATACACCTCCGGGGAGAGCACGCCGAGGGTAGGTTTCACGAATCGAGGACGCCTATTTAAAATAATAGGCTGGACCGTGCTACTTCCCAAGGGGCCCCCCACACGAAGAGGGCGGGGCGACCCGTTTTTTGTTTGAGACTTTTGACGGGACAGTTTACTCAAAATGTAAGTGACTGATACCTAATTTTTCTCACATACATAATAGGTTAGTGAGTTCATCTATATATAGCCAGGAGAAGTCTAATTTGATATAGGTCCTGATGAAGCGTTAGAGGATCTTTAATGACCACATTTACGCGAAACATGTTGACCAGACCCTAGGGGTCAGGTGATAATTTCCCAGTACTCCAGGCTTTTTTAAGTGGTTGAGCATTATTCTCATTGTCCACTTAACTATGTTTTTAATCTTGATCGTGACCCCTTTATATTGCCAGTAAACAGACCAGTTGAGGGGTCCCTAATCAATCTTAATATTTTCTCTACTCTCCTGCCATATTGAGTGCCTGACCTTCTTGATTCAACGGCAGCCACCATACATAAAAAGATCTCCGGCAAAGAGCCCCCGAAAGGGGAGCCCGTCAGACATTGCACCTGCCGGTCTGACGAGGAGCTTCCCGATGATGAAGCATGACACCCTTTGGGTGTGTGAGGGCTCTAGCTTCTAAACTTTAATTGTTCACCCTAGAGTTAGGAACAGTGTACTTTTTGCATTGATTATACATATACACCTCATCCTGCGGCTGCTCAATTGACAGTGGTTGAAGTTCGTCGTTTATATACAGACTTAACGGCTACATATAGACGATTAATTCAGTTTGTCATGCAGACACTAAATACAAACGCAGCGCGTGCTGCTCCGGCACACCCACAGGCGGTGGTTCCGGGTATCAATCCGGCCACTGTACACTCAGTTATGGGTAAGGTACCGGCTAAACGAGAGGAAACTCCATTTTGGCTGGCGCAAAAAATTAATACGCTGGAAGCAGTGTTTCCCCATACGGGACCTCAGGATAAACATAGAATATTGACGATGTGTTTGCCGTATCGGATGGTTCCTCCGGTGGACCTTTGTAATACCTGGGGCACGGTGTTTGCCACGCTCTACACTACGGCACACGGTTCACTGACATTAGATAATTTACCGGAAGTGCTTAAACAAATTCAAGATGAATATGGGGCTGCCCCTGCCTTAGATTTGGGCATGCAGTTAATGGGCAATTTTGCCGCAGTTTCTTCTATTATTTTGAGTAATCTCAAGGGAGAGGCAGTAGCACTAGCAGTGCGAATGCGTCTTCGGGACGTTCCGCAGATTAATCAGGAGCGGGAACTTCCGAGAATAATAGCAGAGACATATTCTAGTATTGGTCGCGATAGCCTAGGGGCTAGACCGCAAAAACCCCAATTACAGGGTAAAAATAATAAAGACAATGCTAAACAACAGCAACCTGAGGGTACTAAAAAGCGCTGGGAAAAGAAACAGCAAACACCTAAGAAAGATGGGGGACAGTCTCTGCAACCGGAGACCCTGCAGAATAGGTATAATCTCAGGAATAGGGATAATTTGAAGACGCCTGATAGATATCAATATACTGATACACGCCAATCTCGTTCCTTTCAGGACTCCTCAGAGAAGAGAAGTGAGAGAGGTGGGCGGTCAGTGCGGAGAACGGAGTACGTGAAACCAAGACAGGATTCACAACGTTCAACTGAGGTTTCTATTAAATAAGAAGAGAAACCGCTGCAACAAAAACAGCAATTTAAAAAGAAGAAAGTGGCAGCAGTCTCAGTTAGACATGCCGCTCAAGAAGAGAGTTCTCTTGACGAACAAGACATGGGCGTTGGCACTGTTAGACAGCGCGGCAGAGGTCACAATAGTTCGCCGGAGTCTTCTAGAGCATCTGGAGGTGAAAGCAACTGATGACTTCATACAAGTCGAAACGGCGGATATGCGAGTCTCTGCTCCTGATAGAGTATATAAAGTGACTATGCGATTAGAAGGGAACATTGACCGCATTGTACATGCCATCTTTTGGGACCATGTGGTAAAATCATATGATGTTCTGCTGGCCGAACAGGATTGGCCACCTGACTTTGTTCACGACTGTCCGGTTGGGGAGGAAGTTATTACACTTTCCTTCTCACCACTTGTTCCGAGAGAACTAGCGGAGTCCTATAGTAAAACATGGGCTCTAGCACAGGCTCCCGCCCTACATAGAAATAACGTGGGGTGGGATAGACAATCACCTTATCATGAAATTCCAATAAAGGGCGAACCTCAGCCACAGCCGCAGTATCCTATCAAATTTGAGGCAAGGGCATCGGTTAGGAAAATTCTTATACAATTGGAGTACCAGGGTGTAATTGAGCCCTGTGTCTCGCCGATGAATAATCCCTTATTTCCGGTTGCTAAACCGGACCATTCATATAGGATAGTGGTGGATTACAGACATTTAAATGGTCATACATGCACATATGCAATACAGAATTCACATAGCGCAGCGCTTATGAATAATATAGTGCGTAAGAAATACAAAACAACGTTAGATATCTCGAATGGATTTTTCTGCCAAAATATAGTGCCCGAAAGTCAGGACTATGCCAGTTTCTGTGCGTTTGGCTCTCAGAAAAAGTTTTGTCGTTTGCCTCAGGGGTATAAGAATAGCCCAGGACTGTTTTCGGCTCGTGTGACTGAAATGCTGAACGAGTTGGACCCTGAAGCGTTATCATATGTTGATGACATATATCTGACAGACGATGAGATTCTGCAACATCTAAGGCGTGTATCGAGCATTGTTGTAGGGTTTGCTGATATTGGCTATAAATTTAATTAAAAAAAATCGAAGATTGCCTTCCTCAGCGTCATTTTCCTGGGATATGAGTTGTCGAGTGAGGGCAAGAGCTTAGCGCCACATTTTCTGGAGAAATGGGCTTTATTGCAGCCTCCTAATACGGTTTGGAAGCTCCAGTCATTGTTGGGGTTTCTGAATTTTGGCAGAACTTACATTCCTGAATATGCTACGCGTATAAAACCCTTATACGAGTTGATTCGTCTGAATTTTTCGAGTAGATTTTGGACGATTGAGCATACACATATCCTACGAGATTTACAGACTGATCTCTTAGCTGTTATACACTTACACACACGGGACAATAAGACACATTTAGTCATCAGGGTGATACCTGGGGCTGTTGGGTTTACATATGTCACCTTTAATGAGGGTGAGACAGTCCTGATTGCATACAAGTCCCACTTGTATTCTGCTGCAGAACAACGATTTGCACAGACTGAGAAAATACTCACTGCAGTACAGATGGCTGTGATTAAAGAAAGACCGCTTGCCCAGGGCCAGCGCATTATTGTCGTTTCCCCGATTCCAGCCTTAGAGGCTGTTACAAAAGCGAGTGTTCCTAATTCGAAAGCTTTACACCCGTGATGGATACAATGGGCTACGTCTTTGACAGACACTGATGTAGATTACATATTCGACCCTAAACTACAGACTCAAGAATTTCTTCAATATGAAATGGAATACCCAGTCCCTGCTGGCACATTGCCTATTGACCAATATCAGGTGATCACGTATACCGATGGCTCTGCGCAACCAGCGGTTGGGACTAAACAACAGTATTCTGCTGCATGTGCGGTGGTGAGCGGCACTATGGAGGGGGAAGTGTTCTGCCCCCGACATACTTATACTAAAACCTTGGGAGATTGCACGGCACAGCTGGCTGAGCTAAAAGCTCTATTGTTAGCGTTAGAGCACGCAGATCCGGCGATATTAACTTTGCTGGTCTGTGACTCCTACTACTGTGTTCAGTCTTTCAATGAATATCTACACTATTGGAAGTTGAATGGGTTCAGAGATTCTAAGGGCAACACCATTAAACACAAATTGTTGTAGGGTAAGGTTGCGGATCTGAAAGAGACGCTTCCTAAGGTCCATGTTGTACATACACTTGGACACCAGCGCGTTGGAATACACGTTGCTGGGAATACTTTGGCTTATGAAGCCGCGAAATCGGCAGTGGCTGTCGCCACTGTGGCCGCAGTGACTCGTTCGAGTTCCAAACCAGACACAGAGATTTTGGCTGCCATAAAAGCTACAGCTGATGGCATGCCCTTTCCTAAAGGATTTCCTTCTAAATATGGTTACTGCTTGAGTAGTGCTCTAAATGCTGTTGTTAATATTCCAGGCATTGGTGTACGTGAACTACCCAATAAAATTGAGAGACCTTGATTAATTTCTGCAGCACATGAGGGGGTAGCGTCTGCACATGCTGGTGTGGCTGCCACGATTTCACTTTTACAGGCTCGTTACTGGTGGCCTGGTCTCTATAAAGAGACAAAGCAATATGTCCTTTGTTGTGATGTTTGTCAACAAATTAAAGCTTCGTCGACTAGACGCCCGCAGCAGACGCCCCTTCTGATTTCAAATAAACCTTTACAGTGTGTGTACTTGGATCATTGTGGTCCGCTGACACCAGATAGTGCATACAAATATATTTTGGTTGCTGTGGATTCGTGCTCCAGATTTGTGTGGGTCTGGCCACAACGCTCGGCTGACGCTAGGACTGTTATTAAAGATTTGCGCATCTTTGTCGATACATTTGCAGTTGCGGCTTTTCATTCGGACCAGGGCCCTGAATTTGCCTCTAAGGCATTCAGGGACACCATGGCTTCGTTGGGGGTCCAACTCCAATTCTCGTCTCCATTTCATCCCAAGGGAAATTCTGTCGTGGAGCGTTTAAATCGTGATTTAAAGCAATCCTTAACGGCCAGAGTTATAGGTACGGGTCGTAGTTGGCTAGCCCACCTGTATGGAGTACAGAGAGCACTTAATAACTTGCCTAGAAGGTCACTGGGGGGTCGTACTTCATATGAGTGCCTGTTTGGAACACGAATGTATGTTCCTGATCTAGATGGTCCTGGTGTGGAGGCGGCGGATACGCCCTTTGACATAAATGATCGTGTCACTGTTTTGCAGGATTTACAACAATTCTGTGAAGATAACTCTTCTGCAAGTGCTGCCTCCTCAGGAATTAAGGATGAGCCAGTGACTCCTACTGGTTGGATACCCAGGATTGGGGATCTAGTGCGTGAAAAGGTCGCAGTAAAGAAAGAATTTGGTCCTTCTTATCGAGCACCTGTCCCTGTGTTAGGGGTTAGCGGCACGAGAACTGTGATTTTACCGCCGTTGCAAGGGGCCAAAAGAAATCGCTTTGTTTCCATTGATAATGTCAAGTTACAACATGTGGCCGACTCTGCACAGCAGACCAAGAGGGACACCCAGTAGTTCCAGAATCCCTCTCACTACTGGGGAAGAAGTCCAGCTGCAGGTGATTTACACCGACGCTGTTTCCTCTCCGAGCTTGGGGAGGGTGGAAGATGATCTTGCGATTGTTCCACAGACAACAATTAATTTGGAATCTTTTGATCAAGTAGCTGTACGTTCTACTGATGTTTCTGAACATGTGGTTTATAGTGTGCCAAGGCGAGAGCCTCCATCTGCTTCTTTGTTTACAGTTGCACCTTTTGCAAGAACTGCTTCTGGCTGCTTCAACGAAACTGATGATGCAGTGTCCAGCTCCTCGTCCTCGATGTCTTCAGTCCGAGGTCCACGTAAGCTGCTGTGTTGGCTTAAACACACATATTTTGTTTTTCCTTGGAACTATTTGTGGCTTTTTATGGCTGTAATGACTCTTTTTTTGTGGTTGGGATTTGTGGTTACTTTTTTTCTAGTAATACATGGTCATTTTCTTCCTGAACGATCTGACATTGAGCACGTGGAGACTGTGTTAAAACCACATTTTTCGTCTCATGTGGTTCGAAGAGACTTGTCCAATGTAAACATTTCTGCAATACCGATTCCGGATGGGATTGTGTGGGATAAAGTAATGTTTGATATATATGGTCCCACTGAATTGATTCAAATACCGTATGTCCTCAAGTTATCAATGAATGATATTGTTATACCAGGCATTGTTTCTGATGATTGGGATGTGAAGACAGTAGATTCTATGCTGACAGATTTGCAATATTATACTGTCTATGACGATGAAGATGCTTACCAATTTAGAGATAATCATGGTGACATGTTTTGCTACAACTATTATGGACACCACTTTATTCATAAAGCTAGTAGCCCTAAGTCCATATTTAATTATGTGCAATGGGAACATTGCTCGACTCCTCCATAAGGGAGTTCGAAAACGTATTATGATAAATTTGCATATTTTTCTGGGCATAATCAACGAAATGCTAGGTCTTACTATTTTAAAGTTACTCTGTATTCTAATAAGCAAATGTTATTGACTGATACTAAATTACTGTATTCAAATTTGTTTGTATCTAAACTTTCGGTCGAGGGGTATGAATACTGGTTTAAGACTGTTGACTTGAAAAGTGTTTGGGGTACGAAAAATTGGCAGATGCAAGGCAGGGACACATTATTTAGAGCATGTATTATCCCTGTGCAGATGATTTTCCTCAATGACACAGTACAACAGACTAGCTGTTTGGGCTTGGCAACAATTAGAGAGCAATATTTGCCTAGTATACCTGTCCCTTCCAAATTAAACAACTGGCAGCACTATGAGAATGCTACTTTTAGTGAATTTACACATTGGGTCCAGAATGGTACGCTTAACACTTCATCGATACATCCGGGCGGGTGGTTATTATGGCCTGTAGACACTAATAAGTGTCATCAACGTTTTGTCACCTCTTCAGGGGGGTTCAGGACTAGTAGGGCAGCCCCTAATTACATTTCACCAGAACATGCTGATATTATAACTATATACAGCGTGGGGAAGCTTTGTCAGCAATGGCTGAAGTCATCCACGCTGGATGCAGTTAAGTCACATCTCACGTTACTGTCTAATGATACTGATTTACAAGATTTTTTGTCAGGTCCCAAGGTACGACGGAAGAAAAGATTTGTATACGAAGTTTATAATGAGATTTGGAAGCTTTCACAACAGGAGGCTGCAGCCCGGTTGAGGCAGATTGATCAGGAAAACCTGATGCAGACTTTGGGCCTCATTCTGGAGGCCGGCTGAAGCACCGCCAACAGGCTGGCGGTGCTTCATTTCTTATTAGCCGTGGTCGCCCAGCCGGGTCCGGTGGTTTTCCGCCGGATTTGCCCCGGCTGGGGGAATTCTCCATGGCGGCGCTGCTTGCAGCGCCGCCATGGGGATTCCGACCCCCTTCCCGCCAGCCTGTTTCTGGTGGTTTTCTCCTGCAGAAACAGGATGGCGGGAACGGGTGTCATGGGGCCCCTGGGGCCCCTGCACTGCCCATGCCACTGGCATGGGCAGTGCAGGGGCCCCCTAACAGGGCCCCACAAGGATTTTCACTGTCTGCATTGCAGACAGTGAAAATCGCGACGGGAGCAACTGCACCCGTCGCACCCCTGCAACTCCGCCGGCTCCATTCGGAGACGGCTTCATTGTTGCAGGGCCTTTCTCGCTGGGCCGGCGGGTGATCTTTTGGCGGTCGCCCGCCGGCCCAGCGGGAAAGTCGAAATGACCCCCGTGGTCTTTTGACCGCGAAGCGGTATTTCGACGGGGTAACTTTGCCGCCCGCCAAAGTCAGAATGACCCCCTTTGTCTGTTGTTGATAATGGCATGCATACCCTTTCTGACTGTTTTTACACAATTGACAGCATTGTTTCCTCTGCTATTGACATTATTAAATCTGACATGTCTTCTTTATATCATGGGCAGAGTCAAACGCTGTCCATCATGCAGCTGGGTTGGACTCTTCAGACCTTGAAGGCAGGTCGCGTTCCATGGCAGCACATTCGTGCCAGAGAGATCTTTGTCTCCTTTAATTTGACTCGTCAACAACAGCTGATGGCTAAAAAGGAAGCGACGTATGTCATGTTGAATATTGAAAAATTGGAGAAACTGCCTTTCACGGTTGCTGAGATTCCGTCAGCTGAGTGGTTGATACATGGGGTTATTAATCTGCCTATCTCCACTCTGCAATTTACTTCTTGTTTGAAGCATATTCCGGTGGGAAGATATGAACTATTGGGAGACAGTTACATACACGAGGTGTGGGAGCTTCCCTTTCAATACAGATGTGTTAACGGTTTGAGGAAGGTTTTTCTTAGCGGTAGTGAATGCGAAACTTTCTATCAGCCATTCTATGGTTTGTAAACAGCTGTCCTTGCACGGAGCGCGTAACGATTCGATTGCTAACTTAGCTTGTTATCTGAAGGGAGTTCCGGTCCCGGTTATTAAAAACACTTTGCAGGTGCTTTCTAACGGCATTTACATTGTTCTTAACAGCGAACGCTGCTGTGGCATGCGTGCCGGAATAGTTTACGTTGTCGTTGTCAACAAGGCCGTTACATGCTGCGGGAATGTGTTGTTTCCCCCCACTCATATTAGGGAGGTAGCGGACATCTGGCCTCATATTGCTACTTCCAAGGTTAATTTCGACAAGTTGAGTCGACTAAAAGCTTTATTGTTTCAAAAGCATGTGGCCCTTACATCTGCTAGCGAGACCTACGCACTTCAGGTGGCAAGGTCATCGGCGGAAATACAGTCCCTTTTGAATACTAACTTTCCAAGTCACTTCGGTGAACTTGTGGACGTATATTTAATGCATCCAGCACTGCTGGTATTGCACATTTTTTCAAAGCCGTTGGTGTTGGTTTTGCTCACACCTTCTCTTCCATATTCGGTTTGATACCTTCGGATATACACTCTATTTTCAGAAGCATTTTTGGGGGTTTCCCGATTACTTTGGCTTTATTGGCTGGGGTCTTGCTGTTGTTGCTTTTTTTTCGCAATGGCTGTCCCGCCACAATGAGATCCTGTATTTCTGCTCTCGTCGGCGCAGCTGTGTCGTGAACGCATGATGCAGCATTTTGGAGCAACACTCCTGGGCCATTTGGAGTGTGACTGGTCTCTGTCATTCCGACCGGTTTTGGATTGTGTGCAACCCATGTTTCGGTGCCTTTGGTGCTCGTTTGACCATGCACTGGCTCTCTGTCTCTCACTGCAGCGCCCTCCAGTGGTCGATCCTGATCTGTTGATGTTCCCGATTAGGGCTCATTCCCAGACTTGTGCGCTATGGTTGCGTTTGCTTCGTGAGGCAGTTTATGAGATTCCCTTCCTGGAGGAAGATGGTTTTGTCTCATTCATAGGCCCTGCATGGGGTGCCGCCCTGAAAGGTTTTGGGGCTTTGGAACACACCTGCTCCATGGTACTTTGTGGCGTGGATCTTCCGATATTGACATATATCGAAGTGGAGGAGCTCCTACTTTCTATTGCTTCTGTTTAACAATTGGATTTTTTTCCTTTCCTGCTAAATTGACATTATATTGAATTTGGCTTTATTGTCACATGTTTCCTAAATTTATGACTTTGTTGTCTTCTGACCTTGTCGAAATATGTATCTAATTTTAGGTATTGTTTATATCTGGCGCATATTTTTATATTATTGGAACCACTTGCTACCGACAAGGGGAGGGTGTAGTGTGGTTAGTTTTACGTATCCTTTGCGCGTTAGCTTCAGGCTTTAGGCCTTTGTGCCCTTTGCCCTGGATGTATTTTATTAATTTGCTGGCAGCTTAGAGCCTCTGTGCACTTTGCTCTAAATGCTTTTTATTAGGCTTCGTACTGTTATTTTTCAAATAGCCAGTTCTACGGTTTTGTTTTTTATTCATATCACACTGTTTAGCCTACTTAAGCACTGGAGTTCTCCATAACACATGCACTCTGTGCTTCAGTCAAGGATACAGTCTGGTACATTGCCGATAGACGTGGTAGGAGTTTAGACTTGGCATTCCTGCGTAGGGACATTTTGTGATCACGCTGACATGTTAGTTATAAAATCAATTCCTTGTCCCAATACACGCGAGAGGGAGATTACAACCAGGGAACCACAACTAGACGCTGACTGCCTCGTTGCAGATGCTGAACCAAGATCACAGGCCTTTGCTCAGGTATGAGGGCTGATGTCTCCCCGGTGATTCAGAAAGGCAAGTTAGAAGCTTAACATGCTGTGCTCGAAATAGACCAAGCAGAGGGAGAGTAGAAACTAATAGACACGATGATAGCTTTGTTCTTATGTTTTACTCTCCTGGTGACTATTTCAATCCTACTGTGTTGTATGGTTCTGGTTATTGCGGCTCACGCCTTATTATCTAAAATACAGTTGTTTTATTAAAACATTATATAAAACCTATACTGTCTTTGTCGTTTGTATATGAGATCATATTGTAAATGAGAGAGTTGGTTTGGATCTGAGTGACCACGACTTCCCTGAGAAGTTCCAAAGATGTCATGCGCTCGGCTGCCCAATCATCTCTTCCCCGTGGGAGAAATGAGGCACTGCTAGTTAGCCGGAGCAAAAACCGGATTCAGGGTGACAGAGGCCCTCATTCTGACCCTGGCGGTTTGTAACCGCCAGGGCAGAGGGCAGAGGAAGCACCGCCAACAGACTGGCGGTGCTTCCGGGGCAATTGTGACCGCAGCGGTAAAGCCACGGTCAGAAAAGGGGAACCGGCAGTTTCCCGCCGGTTTTCCCCTGCCCCAGGGAATCCTCCATGGCGGCGCTGCATGGGGATTCCGACCCTCTTCCCGCCAGCCTGTTCCTGGCGGTGTAAAGGCTGGCGGGAACGGGTGTTGTGGGGCCCCTGGGGGCCCCTGCAGTGCCCATGCCACTGGCATGGGCACTGCAGGGGCCCCCTAACAGGGCCCCATTAAGATTTTCAGTGTCTGCAAAGCAGACACTGAAAATCGCGACGGGTGCAACTGCACCCGTCGCACCTCAGCAAATCCGCCGGCTCCATTCATAGCCGGCTTCATCTTTGCTGGGGCTTTCCCGCTGGGCCGGCGGGCGATCTTTTGAAGATCGCCCGCCGGCTCAGCGGGAAAGTTAGAATGCTCCCCGCGGTCGGAATGACCCCCAGAGTTCCTTACACGTGGGTCCGACTCAGTCCCCCACACCGTGATCGATCCTGCTGCCTAGAAATCCAGTAGTCTCATTTAGGATAATGAGAGCCCACGCGACAAAATGATTGCTTGTGGATTCCCACATGGGTGAAATATATCCTGTATGAAGATTTGACTCATTTCCTTAGCAGTGGGTAATTTCTTCAAGGCTATAAAATGAGCCATTTTGATAAATGATTCAACGGTTTCCATTATGACATGGTATCCTGCATAAGATAGCATAGAACATATAAAATATGTGGACAGCGTATGCCACGGAACGGATAGAACAGGCAAGGGCTTCGATAAACCTGTTGGCTTAGTTCGGGATATCTTGGTTTGAGCACATATTGTGCAAGGATTTACAAATGTTTCATTGTCAGTCTTTAACGTTGGCCACCAAAAGGAACGAAGGAGCAGTTCCTGCGTGTTCTTGATTCCATTGTGTCCAGCAGCAGGAGAGTTGTGACACATTTGCAAGGTTTCTGTTTAAACTTTCCTAGTAGGCGAAAACAAGGTGTTTTGATGATAATAGTATTCCTGGTTCTTTTGTAAGTGAGGACTTAGAGCGTTCCACTCTTCAAGAGGTAGACTCTGATATTCTGATTTCACGCGGTCAAGAAATTATTGTACAACTCCAATGATTCGACATGGTTCTATGATATGTGGGGAAAAAGTAATTGTGCTTTCAGAATAACGGTGGGATGAAGCATCTGCCATAATGTTTTGGGACCCAGGTATGTATGTGACTGACTGAAAAAGAAACCCCATCTAGCTTGACGACTATTTCGACATTGAAAACTACAGAGGCATTGACGATTACAATGATCAGTTCAGACTTCGAATGACTCCTTACTACCCATCAGGAAATGCCTCCATTCTTTGCAGGTCGCTTCTGAAGTGAGCAAATTCCTTTCTAACACAGAATAGTTGCATTCAGCATCTGTCAATATGCAAGATATATAAAAGACAGGATGTTCTAAGCCATCGTCGTCTTGTCTTTGTAGTAACACATCTCAAATGGCTCTGACTAATGCATCAGTGACCACCATGAATTTTATATTTGTGTCAGGATGACGTAATATTGGGGCTTGAGTAAAGGCCCATTTAAGAGTCTGAAAGGCCCTTTCTGCATCTTCAGTCCAAATTAAACCCTTCTTTAGGTTTTCTTTTTTGATGGTCTGGGTTAAAAGGCCTTGTTGTTGGGCAAAGTCCTTTATGAATTGTCATTAAAAGTTGGATAGCCCAAGAAAACACCGAGGCCCTCATTACAACCCTGGCGGTTGGTGATAAAGTAGCGGTAATACTGCCAACAGGCCGGCAGTTACCAAAATGGAATTATGACCATGACGGAAACCGCTCAGACAGAAAGCCACTTTAACACACCGACCGCCACCGAGGAATTAACAAGCAGCACAGCGGTAACCGCCAACAGCCAGGCGGAAGACAATGTACCGCCCACACTATTACAACTGGCCTATCCGCCACCTTTTCCGAGGTGGTACCAACAACATCAAAAGCATGGTGCAAACACTGCACAGAAGTCAAAGGACTCAAGTGTGGAGACTCAGGAAACAACCACGACTCCATGGAGCCCGAGCTGCACACATTTCCAATGCTCGTCTACCTTCTGCTGCATTATGAACATCAACGCCAGCGAAGATGACCACGGTGAGTACTGCCGCCTAGCACACAAGGGAGGGGGGAGGAAAAAGAGAGTGACACACACACGCAACATGCATTACCCCCACCCCCAACACCACACACACAACCAGATGCAGAAACATTACATATTCCCCCCTGTACACGTCAGGAATAATGCAAGGACAAAATGATATGAAGAAAGTGTAATACGATAAAATAACATGAATAAGTGCATCAAAATCCAAACGTATATACATATTTACAAATGTAGGGACACTGCCCAGTCCTCAATGTCTGTGGGCCACAGGGCCACAACACATAGGCCAAGGCCCCACCTGACTCCTGCAACAACACAGAGAGAACACTGCAGGGGCATCAGGTAGAAAATAGACAGGCACCTCAGGGGGATGGTGAATTGGGGGGCACCTCATCCGGAAGATGGTACAACACCACTGGTCCTGGAGGGGGCAACATGCCCTGTGCACTATCCTGGGGAATGCAAGATCACAGTCTCTCAAGTGGGTGGTTTGCCCACTGCTTGGTCCTGGGGAGTGCAAGCCACAGTCTCTCAAGTGGGTGTCTTCTCCACTGGTTCTGGAGGGGGCATTGTGCCCAGTGTGCTTCATCCTGGGAAGGATGGGGTGAGTGTGAGTAGATGGATTCTTCCACTGGTTCAGGAGGGGGCATTGTGCCCATTGTGCTTCATTCTAGGAAGGATGGGGTGAGTGGATGGCTTCTTCCACTTCTTCTGGAGGGGGCATTGCGCCCAGTGTGTTTCATCCTGGGAAGGATGGGGTGAGTGGATGGGTTCTCCACTGGTTCTGGAGGGGGCATTGTGCCTTGTGATGCAGATCTTGGGGAGTGCAAGGTCACAGTCTCTCACCTGGGTGTCAGACCCACAGGATTTGCAGGGGCCAGGACGCACAACAGCCCATGGAGGCAGGACTACACACTGTTGGTGGTGATGGCTGCTCAGTGGTGGCAGTGGTGGTGCTGGTGTTGGGTATGGCAGTTGTGAGGGGAGGCTCCAACCCATCCCCTGCAGCCTCAGACGGCTGCCCACTGGGGCTGCTGCTGCTGGTAGTGGTGCTGGTGGCAGTGCTGGCAGTGGTGGGGGGTGGCTCCAGACCATCCCTTGAAGCCTCAGACAGCTGCCCATTGGGGCTGCTGCTGCTGGCAGTCGTGCTGCTGTCAGTGCTGGCATTGGTGGGGGGAGGCTCCAGCCCATCCCCTGCAGCCTCGAACGGCTGCCCACTGGGGCTGCTGCTGCTGGCAGTGGTGCTGGTGGCGGTGCTAGAAGTGGTGGGGGGAGGCTCAAGCCCATCCACTGCAGCCTCAGACAGCTGCCCACTAGGCTTCTAGGCTGCTGGCAGTGGTCCTGGTGGCAGTGCTGGCAGTGGTGCTGGTGGCTGTGCTGGCGGCGGTGCTGGTGCTGGCAGTGGTGGGGGAGGCTCAGCCCTTTCCTTGCAGCCTCGGATTGCTGAACCACCATGGTTGGTGGTGGGGGCTCCGAATGAGTCTTCGCACCAGGCTTGCTGCCTTCCTGCTCCCTGGTGCATGGCCCTTGCCCTTCCTGTCAGCAGCCGGGGATTGCTCTTTGTCCTTCCCTGTCGCAGCTGGTGGTGCCTCCTTGCCCTTCCTAGACGCTGCTGGTGGTGCATCCTTGCCATTCACTTTCGCAGCTGGTGGTGCCTCCTTGCCCTTCCTAGACACTGCTGGTGGTGCCTCCTTGCCCTTTCTTGACACAGCTGGTGGTGCCTACTTGCCCTTCCCTGTCGCAGCTGGTGGTGCCTCCCTGCCCTTTCCTGTCGCAGCTGGTGGTGCCTCCTTGCCCTTCCTTGAAGCACTTTGTGCAGGCACCCTTTCAGCGTTGCTGCCTGGTGCCGGGGATCCTCTCCCACCTGCAATAGCTGTTGACAATACTGTGGCCGTGGACTGGGAGGCTGAGGTGCTCACCTGGGTTCTGACCACCCTGGCCCAACATGAAGGACAGAGGGGAGTGGTAGGGAAGAGGTCAGCAGTGGAGAGGCAAAGCTTCTTAGAGACAATGGGATGGGAAGAGGGTGAAGGTTTGGGAGTGGAGGAAGAGGAAGTGGTTATAGGAGGTTTCTGTCTGCCGTGCTTGGTTGCAAGTGCATGGGCTGTATGCTGTTGTGAGGTGGATGGCTGTTGGGTGTCTCAGTGCTTGCGTTTGTGTACTTTGGGAGGAGGGGGCACAGACACAGTGGGAGAGGACACAGGGGACGTGTGCATGGATGTAGGGGTGGGGACTGCCAGTGAGGGGCGTGTAGTGATAGGTGTGATGCTGATGGTGGGATTGGATGAGGATGTAGTGCATGCAGGTGTGAGTGTAGACACAACTGGGAGGGAGGTGGAAGATGAGGAGGAGAGGGACACAGTGGAGGCAGTGGATGTTGGTATTTCTGCATCTGAATGGTGTTTGTGTGAGTGCCTGCGGGATGATGTGTGGTGCTTGTGTTTGCCTGGACCAATCCTGTGTGTTGTCTTGTGAGCATGCTGGTCTGCCTGTGTACTTGTGATAGGTTGGGGTTAAGGGGAATGGGATTGGGTAGAGGAAGTTGGAGGGGGGAGGCTAGAAATAGGGACAATAACTGCCATCAGGGAAGAGGCAAGAGCCTAGATTGATCTCTGCTGGGTCGCCATGCCAGAGTGAATGCCCTCAAGGAATGCATTTATTTGTTGCAAATGGGCTGCCAGCCCCTGGATAGCATTCACAATGGTTGACTGCCCATCAGAGATGGATCGCAGAAGGTCAATAGCCTCCTCACTCAGGGAGCAAGGCTAACTGGGACAGAGCCTGAGGTACCTAGGGCGAAGGAGATGCCCACCCTCCTAGGTGAGCGGGCACGGGACCATGCTGAGGGGCTGCTGGGAGGGTGGTACTAGTACGGGGTGGCAGCTGTACCTGTATTTGGGTTGGGCACAGAGTTGTCCGCCACCACCAGGGAGTTTCTATCTGAGGAGGTATCACTGTCAGAACTGTCCCCTCCAGTCTCCGCCTTGGTGCTCCCCTTGCCCTCTGTCTCACTGGTGCCATCACTGTTGGTGGATTCGGCCTCCTGGGCCCTGTGGTATGCAGCTTTCCCCGTCACAGGTGACTCTGCTCCTCCACCTGATGATGCTAATGCACATAAGGACAGGGTGACAAACAAAAAGGAGGGGAGAGACAAAGGATACCCTTGGTCAATGGCAGCAACAACACCACCGTTGGCGTGCACGACACGCACACACATAGAACAGCCCTATGCACTAGGCAATGCACTAACAGTCACAATGCTAGTCACCAGCCCATGGACAGGAACACCTAATGCCAATTTCAGCATACCGGAGACCCACAGACTCCTGCCCAGTAGTGGATGCCTACTACCTTGGTTGGAGGAGGTTTACATCAGACCCTGCCCAACATGGGACCTATCCTGCAATGTCTGACCTGGCCTAGGGGCACCCACAGGCCCACATCCCCCACCCAGATGCCACCCCAACATGTGCAAGTAGTATATTGGGCCACTGTACTAACCCCCTTGTGGCAGCTGTGATGCCCCCAAGCGCCCATCCAGCTCCGGATAGGCGACCGCCAGTATGCGGGCCATCGGGGGGTCAGGGTTCGACTGGCACCCCTTCCTCATTGGGAGGCCATCCCCAGCTGGGCCTCCACCATCTTCCATGCCCAGCGTCTCAGGTCCTTCTGCTGCAGACCCCCAGTGTCTGCACGTCGTTGGCGATGGCACGCCATGAACCCTTTTTTTGATGGCCGCTGACCTGCAGAGAAATACTCATAGGAAAAGGTATCTGTCAGGCCGTCCTGCCTGTTATACTCATGGCACACCATAGCCGTCACATCCCCTTACGCACAGACATTGCCCACCATAGATGCAGCACGCTGCCCATGGCCCTTCCACCAACCCCCCTACACGAGGCCCTCACACACAGCACTCCATGCATTCATGCCCCATGCATCGTGCTCACAGTGTACTCACCTGTTGGTCTGGAGGCCTATACAGCATTTGGTACTGGGGTAGGACCCCATCCACCAGTCTCTCCAACTCCATAGTGGTGAAGGCTGGGGCCCTTTCCCCAGTGACACGAGCCATGGTCGGTTCCAGACACAGGTCACAGCAGCACTTGCAGTGTAGGTCCTCTCCTGTTGAAGGTCAGGTAGCAAGTGAATGAACAGATAGTAAATGTCAAGGATGTCCGCAGCTTTGTGTACTATCACCGCCTGTGCACATCCCCATTGGCTACTGTAACCCATAGAGCCCAATGGAATCCAATGTGGAGTTGCACAGAGGTTCTCGACCGTTTCCTGTAACAGCGCCCAACGTCAGCGGAATTACCTCATTTCCACATGTCCCTCCATACAGGACAGGCAGATGCCATTTCAGGGAGGGGCAGGCCATGGCACCTAACTGCATCACAGTACGCAAAGACACCATTTGGGCCTATCCAACAATACACTGTTACAGTCACAACATGCAATGCAGTGTATTGTTTGTAAATATGGAATACTGTCCAGCTGCTCACCATTTTGCTTCCTAGATTGCAACCGCTGCGGATGAATAGGAGATTGCGACATCCTCCGTGTACAGGCCCCTGGTGGACTTGGCAGCAATGGAGGACAGGCACATTATCCTCACCTATAGACTGGACAGGGCCACAATCACAGAGCTGTGTGGACAATTGAAGCCTGACCTCGTATCTGCTATCCAGCAGCCCACTGGGATCCCTCCTCTTGTGCAAGTCCTATCTGTGCTCCATGTCCTGGCAACTGGCTCCTTCCAAGTGACAGTGGGCTTGGCAGCAGGAATGTCTCAGCCAATGTTCTCAATAGTGCTGATCAGAGTGTTGTCTGCCCTGATTAAACACATGTGCAGCATGGTTTTCCCCCAGTTTGTGAATTTGGCCACAATGAAAGCTGATTTCTATGCAATGGGACATATCCCCAACATTATTGGGGCTATTGATGGTACACATCTTGCATTTGATCCGCCCTTCCCCCCCGGAGAAATAAACAGGTGTTCAAAAATCAAAAGACATTTCACTCCATGAAGGTGCAGATAGTGTGCCTGGTGGACCATTACATCTCCATGTCAATGCAAAGTATCCAGGGTCCGTCCATGATGCCTTTATCCTGAGGAATAGCAGCATACCATATGTGATGGCTCAACTCCAGAGGCACTGGGTGTGGCTAATAGGTGAGCCCTGGTTCCCACCCAGTAGGTGTTGGTGTATGGGTAAGGTGTGGGCCCTAACGGTTAGTGTGTGTCTAACAGTTGTCCCTCGATATTTGCAGGTGACTCTGGTTACCCAAACCTCTCATGGCTACTAACCCCTGTGAGGAATGCCAGGACAAGGGCAGAGGAATGTTACAATGAGGCACATGGGTGAACAACAAGAATCATAGAGAGGACATTCGGCCGCCTGAAGGCCAGGTTTTGTTGCCTCCATCTAACAGGTGGATCCCTGTACTACTTATCCCAGAAGGTCTTCCAGATCATCGTGGCATGCTGCACAACCTTGCCTCACGTAGCCAGATGCCTTTTCTGCAGGAGGACAAGGCTGGAGATGGCCGTGTAGCAGCAGTGAACCCTGTGGACAGTGAAGATGAGGAGGCACAGGATGAGGATGAGGACAACAGAAGTGCAATAATACATCAGTACTTCCAATGCCACACAGGTAAGACACTGTAACTTCCCTTTTCATTGACAATTTTGTGTTTGACATTGTCACTGGCAGGCTGATTTTCCCACTTCTATGGCCACTTACTGTACCCTTTGGCATATCTATTTTCAGATATTTGTGCCCCACTATCATTCCTGTTGTGTTGACTGCAGCCAAATACAGGTCATTGCTATGTTTACGTTACTGTACAGTTGTATTGCAGTGTTTAAAGCTTGTTTAACGAATACATAGCTCAATCATTTGACAGACTCCATACTTGTATTTATTCAAATGGTGTTTATATAAGTGCCAATAAGTAGAGGGGGATGTGTAATGGGCTGGGGTGATGGTGGAGGAGTGTCCAGGATAGAGTCCAGTCTATGTGGATCACAGGTGCATTGTCCCAGGTGGCATAGGAAGTGGAGCAATGGCAGTTCATGGTGGACAGGGTGACAGGGTGGGACAGAAGGGTGACAATCAGAAGAGTCTTATTTCCTGGCGGGGGTCTTGGCAATAGTTTCTGGCTTCTGCCTGGATCGCAGGGATCGTTTGTGGGGTGGTTCTTCTTCTGCAGGGGGAGGGGTGCTGTGGCCTGTTGGTCCTGTGGCGGGGCCTCCTGTTCACTAGGGGCAGCGGAGGTGGAAGGCTGTTCATTGGTTTGGCTAGTGTCAGGGGCCCGCTGGTGTGCCACTGCCTCCGTCATGGTGTTAACCATGTCTGCCAGCACCCCTGCAATGGTGACCAGAGTGGTGTTGATGTCCTTCAAGTCCTCCATGATTCCTAGCTACTGTCCCTCCTGCAGCCGCTGGGTCTCCTGCAACTTGTCCAGTGTCTGTCCCATTGTCTCCTGGGAATGGTGGTATGCTTCCAGGATCTTGGTGAGTGCCTCCTGGACAGTCGGTTCCCTGGGCCTGTCCTCCCCCTGTCGAAGAGCAGTCCTCCCATCTTCCCTGCTGTCCTGTGCCTCTATCCCCTGAACCGTGTCCCCACTGCCACTGACCCCAGGCCCCTGATCGTCCTGTGTTTGTGGGGTGGCCTGGGGTCCCTATAGTGGTGAACACACTGCTGATTGACGTGTCCTGGGGACAGAGGTATTGGCCTGCTGGATGGGTACTGTACTGATGTTTCCTAAGGGTGAAAGCTCTCTGGTGGTATGGGACTGTGCCTCAGTAACCGACTGTCCGGAGGTCCCTGATGGGCCAGCTTTGATCATCCAGATCCAGGCATTCAGAGCTGCTGTCATCACTGTGGGCCTCTTCTGGTGGGGGGGGGACTGGATGCTGCTGGCTCCTCCTCTCTGGGAGAATATACCATTAAGGAATCTAGGAATTACTTTAACTTGTTCGGATCTCCAGAATAACTTGGTGTTGAGGCAGAGAGAGTAGGTATATCAATGGACCGAGAAACCAAGGCTTGTCTCAGTGCTATTTTTTCAGCACCTAGTTGTTGTAAATCTTGGGCTTGTTGTTGTACCGTATGAAGCATGGATTGTGCAGTTTCCACAACATTTTCGGGAGATTCTTCCATAGTTCTAGAGCAATGATGAATCTCTGGGCGTGGAAATCTGTCATGGTTTGCGCACTTCTTACTGCTGTAGTCTGCCAGTCTAGGGGCACCACCTGGTTTCTTGCTTGTTCTGGATTGACCAACGTAAGGGTGACCCTTTCCAGTAGCCTCGGTGCTGCTGACAATACAGCGTCTAGTAGGCCATAACCTCCATAAGGAGTCCCAGAGAAAAAACCCAAAATTGTGAAAAAACCTCAGAATACAAGAACTCCTGAAAAGAGGCAAAAAGAAAAGCTGACAAGAATAAAGAATCAGGAACAACAAAACAGCAGGCAAAAAAACAGAATAGGTCCAAAAACACAGGAAGCATGAGTGTGGAGCACCACCAGGACGGAAGTGTTTGCAACACGCGAAAAGAACACCTTCTGTGCTTATATACTGACAAATAGGAAGGTACATGCAGGAAGGACTAAAGGTACCATCTTGGATTGGGAAAGCCAGATATAGGTGAATGGAAAAATTACCATTGTAGAAAAGGTAGTGCAATGCATGCAGGGAAGGAAACACAGACACCTGGGAAGAAGAAAATATGGCCACAAGAAGAAAAAGAAAAAATAAGAAAAGAAAAAGGGAAAAAAGAAGTCCAGCAAGCAGGTAAGAAAAATTACAGGTACCGCAAGGGAACACTGTGCGACCCAGAGCTCAAGAGAGGACTACCGAGCCACGCCACGGTCGAGAAAACAAGTTGCGGCCCAAAAAGCGGCCCAAGGCAGGACCGGCTGCCTGAAACGTGGCCCGCCGATCTGACCGCGGCCTGCGAGGGGGAAGCCGGGGGTCCATGCGGCATCACAGAACTTTTGGGGAGCATATATATATTCAAAGAAAAAACAAGTTTACAGGGACATTATAGATAGGCACTGTGCATCCCAGCTGGCTCCATACCTCCTGTAGGAGCAGGCTTTGCTGAAACAGCTCCCGATCTGTGAGAGCATTTTCCTCTGTTTCCCTGCCTGCATTTCACAGGCAGGGAAACAGAGGAATCCTTCGTTCGTAGTGAGGGGGAGCTGTTTGTGCGAGTTTAGTGTTTACTGTGACTTGGTGGGAGCTGTCAAAGTTCCTGCCAAGTCACAGCAAACAGCTAAGTCCCAGGGGTGGGCACCTCAGGACATAGCAGGAGCTGGCCCCGGGGAGTGGTGGTCACCAGGGCTATCAGTGACTCCTTGAGGGGGGCTGTGTGGCTTCACATCCAACAAATAGCCCCGTTGAGGTGGTGATCCTCAGGGCTAGGGGTCTCAATGGACCATCTTTATTATTTAAATTGAGCCACGGGGTGGTGGTCCCTGGGGCTGCGGTGTGGTTGAGCGGCCTCCTCATTCTCTTTAGTTGTAGCCCCAGGGAGCTGGTGGTATCCGGGGCTGTGGAGGCCTGGTGACCCCCTGCATTATCTTTAGTTGTAGTTCCACAGAGATGGCAGTTTCCTGGGCTGTGTGGTGGGCCCCCGCATTCAGTTTAGTTGTAACCTGAGGGAGGTGGTCGTCCCTGAGGTTCCAGGGGGGCTGAGTGCCCACCCCAACATTATATTTACTAGGGGGGCTGAGTGCCCGCCCCAACATTATATTTACTTGAAGCACCAGGGAGGTCGTGGTCTCTGGGGCTGTGGGGGGGTTTGGGCAACCCACCCTCATTCTCTTCAGTTGTGCCCAGAGGAGGTAGCAGTCCCCAGAGTTGCAGGAAGCTGAGTGGCCTACATTATCTTTAGTTGTAGGCCCGGGTAGTTGGTGGTCCCGGAGGATCATCACAAAACATTCCAAACATCAGCTGATTTTACTGTCAAATCTGCTGCTCATTGTATCTGACAAAGGTTATATATGAGAAGGACAATCACCCAATGAGTAATGTAGATGTTATTTTAGGTATCCGTACATATACATGTTGAAGGATACATTGTTATGGAGACCACTGTAATGTATGTGTTCATTGTATAGTACAATGCTTACACTATTGGATGAGCACTCATTATCTTTACAGACAAAAAAAGTGCCACTACAGCTGCAACACAGCAATACAACTCTCTTCAGTGATGTTGTAATAAATAACATTTGTGTGTAAAAAGTTAACATAATTCAATTTGTGCATACAAACAAAATCATAATCTATGTCAATTGTGTACTGAAAGTCATTATGAAATTAAAATGGCTTGTCTCAAGCACTGCTTTGAGATATTATCTGAGTGATAAGGTTTGGAATCTCATATACTAATCCCACATCAACCACTCATTTGCTCTCCCAACATGTAAATATTGTGGCAGTTGCAAATGCCAACACACAAGTATATCATTACCAGAACAACTTCAAATCACAATGAAAGGTCAATATTGATGTGTGAGAGAAAAGGGGTTAGATGACTAATGGATGAAGGTATCTAAATCATTCATAACATTATTCACACATTCAAAAGATATATGTCTCATGAAATTTCGCATGAGTCTTTATTGTGTCATGGCAAATGCATGGGTTTACAAATCCATAGAGACATATTAATGTCATACATTTTCATGTGTGCATTTATATGCTACATTAGTACACGAAAGCCTAGTGACCTATCTGCGAGTTCTTAATAAATTAAGCCTATTTGTTGTGAATGTTCTGAGGTCCCCTTGTGCCTCACAAGGTGATGGAGGGTGATGCCAACATTACAGTGAGAAAATCGTGTAAACCAAAGACAACTATGTGTGAGTGTACAAGGGTAGTGAAAAGTGAACTTGCACAATGGCCAATACCTTTTGTGCCTGTGTTACAAAACCCTAGAAAAGTGTTATCTGCATGGAGTGTACAAAACAACACATAGCCACACATAGTTAGAACAGCATATTTTAACATCAGCCACACTTATAAATCAGGTAACGGTCAACTACATGCATATTTGTGCAAGATAGACACTCATGTGCACAAAGTTGTGCAACACTTTGGAACACATGTCAAGGTTTGACATCACATTTGTGCCACATAAGAGGATGCAAGGGCAAGATAAAACCTAAAAGAGAATTATCAAGCCACGCAAGGCCTCCATGCATGGCCCTGAGTATCTTGATAAAAGTAGAGTAACACAAGGGTGCACAGATTGCTGCCTTGTGTAATTTGTTAACAGGGAGCTGAGCCATGAGTGTAGAGTGGCTGTTCTCAAGCATCCACCCATGGATTCTCACATATCCCCAGATTTACCAACATTGGTAAACCTGGAAAAATGCCTCAAAGAATTGTGATACACAGGCAAACTTGCAACATGATGCAAGGGTGCCTGCATTGGTACTAGGCAGGCAAAAGTGCACCAGCGTTAGCAAAGGAAATAATTGCACCCTATAATGCTGAATAAGGTGCATTCCTGCCCTTTCATGCAGAGCAAGGCAGCAATTACGTTGGCTGTGTTGTGTACATCTGCAATATGTAGCTCTTTAGAAATCTGTAGTATGTTGTTATTGTTTTACCATATTGGTGAAAGCCAACATCATGTATTTTTTACTTTATACATGTGTAGGTTACTAGGACACCATAAACATATAAATTGCATGGCTCTTTTTCTTGCTGTAAATATAGGGCACTGCTTAGGATGATTCAAGCTGCATAGCCATTAGCGTTTCTCTTTATAGGACACTGTGTGGCCTTTGCGCTGCTCTACTTAGGACACTGCATGGCCCTCTATGATACTCTCCATAGGACACTGTGCGTCCTTTTGCGTTGCTGTACATAAGAACCTGCATAGCAAAAATGATTTTTGTTGCTTTTTGAGTTGCTCTACATAGAAAACTGTATAGGCAACAAATGAATGGTGCTGCCCTTTGAGTTGCATTACATAGGACACTGCATAGGAAACTTATCAATTGTGTGGCCTTTTGCATTGCTCTATATAAGACACTGCATGGCCATTTGCATTGCTATACACAGGACACTGTATTACCCTTTGTGTTGCTCTATATAGGGAACTACGCAGGAAACATATGAACTGTGTGGCTCTTTGTGTTGTTTTACATAGGACAGTGTGTGGGCCTTTGCATTCCTCTACATAGAAAACTGCGTAGGAAGAATATGACTTGTGTGGCCATCTGCATTGCTATCAAAAGGACACTGCATGGCCTTTTGCATTGCTCTACATAGAAAACTGTGTAGAAAACATATTAATTGAATGGCACTTTACATTGTGATACATAGGCCACTGCATATGAACATAGGTATAGAGTACGCCCAAGCATTGTTAGAGAGAGAGTAGTGTGTCACTCAATGTCCTTTAGCGTAGAAATGTGTCAGAAAAATCGTCATGAAAGAACAACGATCTACCTGTCACACCCAGGAAATAATGCAATGGGTGTGGCTGCATACCAGAAAATGTACATTTTTCTTTCACTTTCTGTTTGTGTCTGGTGGTAGGTACATGTGCTAAATGGACACGAGAAAATATTAGAGTAATTTTGCTGTGTATCTTGTGGAGTCTGTGTCCTAGTGTGCTTTTATAATAGTCTTTGTCTAGTTTTTGAGTATTATTTTTATATTTTTAAAATCTTTTTGTCTGAGTATTGTTTGGTGGATGTCTAATTTAGGATATATAGGTTTTACTTATGGTTAGGGGTTAAGAGGTATTACAGTAGGTATGCTATTTAGGATAGGCTTTGTTCCATATAGGGCCATATCTGGGAAGGGGAGAGGCCACAATTTTAATGAGGGGGTGGTGGGTGCCCTTATCTGGTTGATTGTGCACTACCTCCCACGTATGCTTGCTGGTGGAAGAATGGTCAGCAAAGGGTACCCTGCCAAGGATAGAAACAATAGGTGGAAGTGTGTGTGCAGGTATACGTCCAAGGTGTCAGAGGAGGACTGCAATGTCCACCATCTAAAACATTGTTGGGCAGATGTTGTTTCCCTCCCATGAGGCTAATGTGCTTGACCTACTAAGGCTGGAGGTTGCAGACTCTGTAGGTACGTATCCTTTTACTATCAGCTTGTAGACATGTTTAAGTTACATATTTTTCATTAACTAATTTGATCAATATAACAGTGATGTGTGGCTGGCTTGTGACAAATGTGAGAATGTCCTTACATATGATTACTCTTACTGCACAAGGTATGTATGTGCAAGGGTTAGCCTCACCCTTGCACTGTGCAAGGGGATGTAAGGGTGACCTAAACACTAAGGCCCTCATTACAACCCTGGCGGACGGTGTTAAAGTGGCGGTAATACCGGCAACAGGCCAGCGGAAAAAAAATGGAATCACGACCATGGCGGAAACCGCCCACAGAGACAGCCACGGCGGTAGAAACAAACACCACGGCAGTAACCGCCAACAGACACGCAGAGGACAAAGTACTGCCCACACTATTACAAGAGGCCTATCTGCCACCTTTTCAGGGGCGGAACCAACGCTATCAAAAGCACGGCAGAAATAGTACACAGAAGGGAAAACACTCAACTCTCAACACCCACCGAGGAACCAGGACGCCATGGAGCCCAAACTACAGGTGTTACCAATGCTGCTCTTCCTCCTGCTCAATCAGGAGCAGGACAGATGTCCTCGACCACCACAGTGAGTACGGCACTTACAAGACAGGGGAGAGGGGAGGGAAAAAAGAGTGACACACACACGCAACACGCAATACCCCCACTCTCACCCACACCCACAACAACATACACACAAATACATACAGCAACATTACATATACACCCCATCACCCCCTGGAAGAACGCAAGGACAAAAGGAAATTATTGTAACCAGTGTAATCATGAAAAATCTGATAGTCAAAAAACAAAATTCACTATATACAAATATGTACACCAGCTACACAAGTCCGGATAGTGTACCAATCATTGTCCGTGGACCACTGGCCCCAAAATGCATGGGTGAAGCCCACATGAGATACCTGACTGGAAACGGAGAGAACACTGCTGGGGCATCAGATCGAAAATATACAGGCATCTCAGGGGGATGGAGGCACCTCAGCCAGATTAATGCACAACGCCACTGCTGCATGAGGGGGCTCCATGCCCATTGCTGTATCCTGGGGAGTGCAAAGCCACACTCTCTCAAGTCTCTCCAGTGGGTGGTTCGCCCACTGCTTTATCCTGGGGAGTGCAAAGCCACAGTCTCTCAAGTCTCTCCAGTGGGTGGTTTGCCCACTGCTTTATCCTGGGGAGTGCAAAGCCACAGTCTCTCAAGTCTCTCCAGTGGGTGGTTTGCCTACTGCTGTATCCTGGGGAGTGCAAAGCCACAGACTCTCAAGTGGATGTATCTCTCTACTGGTTCTGGAGAGGGCCTGGTGCCCAAAGTGCTTCATCCTGCCAAGGACTGAGGTAGTGGATGTATCTTTCCATTGGTTCTGGAGGGGGCCTGGTGCCCAGAGTGCTTCATCCTGCCAAGGACTGAGGTAGTGGATGTATCTCTCCACTGGTTCTGGAGGGGGCATGGTGCTCAGAGTGCTTCATCCTGCCAAGGACTGAGGTAGTGGATGTATATCTCCACTGGTTCTGGAGGGGGCATGGTGCCCAGAGTGCTCCACCTGCAGTGTGGCCGGTACAATTCCCTCACCTGGGTGTGTGTGACACGAGATTGCTGAGGTACAGGTAGCAGGATACGCCATGGAGGCAGCGACATACCCCAGACTGCTGAAGCTTCGCCTTCCACCTGCAGGTGCAAACAGTGATCGAAGTCATGCCTTATGGAAGCTGACCAGGATCCAGGAAGTCTCCTACAGCCTCGGATGACTGACCACTGGGGATGGTAGCCATGTCAGCGGTGGTGCCACTGTCCAAGCACGTCACAGGGCTGGTAGCGGTGCTTGTGGCGGTGTCTGTGGCGGCGGTGCTGGTGCATGGGTCAGCACCTGCTGTGAGACACAGCAGGACATCTCCTGCAGCCTTGGATGGCTGCCCACTGGGGAAGAGGCTGGGGACTGTCGCTGAGGCTGTAGAAGTGCCAGTGGTTGTGCAGGTGACTGTGCAGGTGGCGGGGGAGGTGGCAGTTGTGGTAGCGGGGCAGCTTGCGGTGTTCTCCGCCATACAGGTTGGTGTGGTCGTGGACAGAAGGTGTGACACTGGTCCCTCAGTCGGTGCCACTGTGCCCTGTCCTGACCTGCTCTTCTGCTTTTGCCCCTTCCCCACCTTTGATGGAGCTGCAGTTGTCTTGCCACTATCCCCTTTTGTTTTTGCTGATCCCTTGGTGGCTGGTAGGTACGGCTTCTCCCTCTGGGATGTGGGCACCTTTTTCACCTTGGCAGGTGGCAGAATGTCTTTGCCCTCGCTACGTAACACACTGGCAGCCCTGTGGGAGGCTGGACACAGGGACAATGGCTGCCATCAGTGCTGAGGCCAGAGCCTGAAATGCTCTCTGTTGGGCCGCCTGCCCAGAATGAATGCCCTCCAGGTATGCATTTGTTTTTTGCAAATGCCTCTCAACACCCTGGATGGCATTCAAAATGGTAGATTGCCCAACAGTGAGGGATCTCAGGAGGTCAATAGCCTCCTCACTGAGGGCAGCAGGGCTGGCTGGGGCAGGGCCTGAGGTGCCTGGGGAGTAGGAGATGCCCACCCTCCTGGGTGAGCGGGCACAGGACACAGGCTGAGGGGCTGCTGGGAGGGGGTGCTGGTGGGGGGGTGGTGGCTGTACCTGTTGATGCGTTGGGCACAGAGGTGCCCACCACCGCAAGGGAGCTCCCATCAGAGGACGAGTCGTTGTCACTGGTGTCTGCTCCTGTCCCCGCCGTGGAGCTCCCCACTGGTGGCTTCAGACTCCGTTGCTTCACACTCCAGGGTCAAGTGGGTTGCAGCTCCCTCCTGCTCCGGTGCCACTGCTCCTCCGCATGATGATGCTGTTACACACAAGAACAGGGATACCACAAAAGGGGGGGAAAGACAGAAGAAAAACATGTTCAGTGCATGCAACCCCACTACCGTTGGCGGATACGACACACAGGGACTAGCCCTCAGTACTACGCCATGCACTAACAGTTCCTAGAAAATTCACCTGACCATGGGGTACGAGGCCTAAGCCCAATTGCTGCATGCCTGGAAGTCACAGGAGCCAGACTAGATGTAGATGGCTCTTACCACTGGTGGGGTTGGGGTGCTACATAGCCTGCTTCACAAGGGACCTTTCCTACCAAGTTCGCCCTGGCCTAGGGGAACCCACTGCCCACCTCCCCCACCCAGACACCTCGTAATGCGTGCAGAGTCAGCTGAATGAGAGTGTACTCACCCCCTTGTGGCTGCTGTGATGCTCTCAAGTGCCCATGCAACTCCAGATAGACCATTGCCAGGATCCAGGACATCAAGTGGGTCATGGTGCGACGGGCACCCCTTCCACGTTGGGAGACCATACCCAGCTGGGCCTCCGCTGCCTTCTTTCTCCAGCGGCACAGGTCCTCCCATCTTTTAGGGCAGTGGGTGCTCCGTCTGTGGTAGACCCCGAGTGTCCGGACGTCCTTGGCAATGGCATGCCAAATACCCTTCTTCCAGTGGGCGCTAACCTAGAGGAATCGTAAGGGGGAAAGGAAATTACTCACTCATCCGGACGGTCATACTCATTGCCCACCAGTTCCCACCTATGATCTGATGCACATACATTCACCATCCGCACATGCAGGCCTCAGCCCCCCATGTATCTTCCATCCACACCACTCAAAGCAGGCATTGCCCATGCAGCATGATCACAGTGTACTCACCTGTTTGTCTGGAGGACCGTACAGTTGCGTGTACTGGGGGAGGACCCCATCCACTAGTTTCTCCAACTCCTCCGAAGTGAAGGCAGGGGCCCTTTCCCCAGACACTGTAGCCATTGTTGCTTCCAGACACAGGTCACAGCAGCATTTGCAGTGTAGGTCCTCTCCTGTTGAAGGTCAGGTATCAAGTGAGTGAACAGACTGAAAATGGCGGTCATGTCCGCGGCGGTGAGTACCGTCACCGCCGATGTACATCGTCATTGGCTCCTGGGACCCATAGGACACAATGTTAACCAATGCAGAATTGCGCTGCGGGTTTTCGACCGCTCCTGCGACGGTGTACAATGCCAGCGCAGTTACCTCGTATCCCCTTGTCCCACCTTACAGGTCAGGCAGCCACCATTTCAGGGGGCCACATGGCATCAATTTTTAATGCGTCACATATATATAGGCCTTGCATATACACAGAGACAGGCACATAGTGTATTGACAAATTTGTGCAATAAAATTATTGTTTTACTACCTCAGTGTTGGCTGAGTCTTTGCTCGCTGTTCTCATCCATAGGGCACGTCCGCTCGGACAGGTGAAGAGAGGGTCTGGGGTTGTCCCTAAGGGTTAGTGTGTGTCTAACAGTTGTCCCTCGACAGTTGCAGGTGACTCTGGGTACCCCAACCTGTAATGGCTACTGACCCCAGTGAGAAATCCCAGGACAGGGCAGAGGAACGCGGCAATGAGGCACACAGGCGAACTAGGAGGATTATAGAAAGAACCTTCGGCCTCCTGAAGGCCAGGTTCCAGTGCCTCCATATGACGGGTGGTTCTCTGTACGACTCACCAAAGAAGGTGTGCCAGATCATCGTGGCCTGCTGTATGCTGCACAACTTGGCTTTGCGACGACAGGTGCCTTTTCTACAGGAGGATGATCCAGAAGGAGGTCTTGTGGCAGCTGTGGAGCCTGTGGACAGTGAAGAAGAGGAGGCAGAAGAAGAGGACATTGACAACAGAAACAACATGATCCAGCAATACTACCAGTGAGACACAGGTAAGAAGACATCACTGCCTCCTACATATGATAAGATTGTTAGACCTATCATCTGTCTGTCACTTTCACCCAGTGAATGGACCCTGACCTGTCACTTTGCCTTTCCATTTCACAGATGTGGCTCCCACTGTGTGACTTCTGCTATGTTACCTCATGGACTAGAGCTGTGTGACATAGGTATGTTGACAATAGAATGGACATTGATATTTTCCTCAGTTATTGCAAATACACATTTGTGAAAGCACAGACAGTTTTGTGATTCAAGGGTGGTTATTTAAGTGGTAAATAGTCAAGGGGGTTGTAAAATGGTCAGGGGTGATGGTGGAGGAATGTCCATGGCAGAGTCCAGTCTATTAGTTTCACAGGTGCATTGTCCAAGGGGGCATAGGAAGTGGAGCTAGAGCAGTTTAAGGATGGACAGGGTGACAAAGTGGGACAGAAGGATGACAATCAGGGCGGTCTCATTTCTTGGCAGGGGTCTTGGCATTGTTCTCTGTCTTTGTCCTGGATCTCAGGGACCGCTTGCGGGGTGGTTCCCCATCTGCAGGGGGTGGGGTGCTGGTGTCGTGGTCCTGTGGTGCTGCCTCCTGTCCACTAGCACCGGCGGAGGTGGTGGGCAGTTCATCGTCCAGGCTAGTGTCAGGAGCCCCTTGTTGTGCCACAGTGTCCCTTCTGGTGTTCACAAGGTCCTTCAGCACCCCTACAATGGTGCCCAGGGTGGTATTGATGGACTTGAGTTCCTCCCTGAACCCCAAATAGTGTTCCTCCTGCAGCTGCTGGGTCTCCTGAAACTTGGCCAGTACCGTTGCCATCGTTTCCTGGGAATGATGGTACGCTCCAATGATGTTGGTGAGGGCCTCGTGGAGAGTGAGTTCCCTGGGCCTGTCCTCCCCCTGTCACACAGCAGACCTCCCAGTTCCCCGGTTTTTCTGGGCCTCTGTCCCCTGAACCGTGTGCCCACTGCCACTGCCCCCAGGTCCTTGCTGTTCTTGGGTTTGTGGGTTTGCCTGGGTTCCCTGTAGTGGTGGACACACTGCTGCTTGACGTGTCCTGGGGACAGAGGTATGGGCCCGCTGGGTGGGTGCTGTGCTGGTATTTCCTGAGGGGGGAGGCTCTGTGGTGGCTGTGTCAGGGGAACCGACTGTCTCGAGGTCCCAGATGGGCCGGGCTAGTCATCTAGATCCAGTTGGACAGAGCTGCTGTCATCACTGTGGGCCTCATCTGCGGGGGGGTGGACATTTCTGGAACCTCCGGTCCGATGATGTTGGGTAGGGGTCCTGCAGGGGAGTGAAGGCATCATTTTTGCATCTGTGTGTGCCATGGTGTGAAATGGGTGGGTGACCCTGTACCCCAGTGCTTACATTCTTGTGTAGGACCTTGTGTGATAATTGTTTTGGGGTCTGTGTTGGTGTGTGTAGTGGACATTGCATGATGGGTGTCCATGCTTTGTTGTTGCATGCAGGGCTTGGTGTTGGGATGTGTAGTTTGTGATAATAGGACATATGTGAGGAGTTGGAGTGATAGGGGTGAGGGCAAGTGTAGGGGTATGTGTTGGCATGCAGGTAGGGTGGGGGATATGGTAGTTAAAGATTTGACTTACCAGAGTCCATTCCTCCAGCTACTCCGGCAAGGCCCTCAGGATGCTGTATTGCCAAGACTTGCTCCTCCCATGTTGTTAGTTGTGGGGGTCCACCGCCAGTCCTCTGAGCTGCAATGTGGTGTCTTTGAGACCACGGAACACACCTTCCCCCGTAGGTCCTTCCACCTCTTCTTGATGTCATCCCGTGTTCTTGGATGCTGTCCCACTGCGTTGACCCTGTTCACGATTCTGCGTCATAGCTCCATCTTCCTAGCAATGGACGTGTGCTGCACCTGTGATCCGAATAGCTGTGGCTCTACCCGGATGATTTTCTCCACCATGACCCTGAGCTCCTCCTCAGAAAACCTGGGGTGTCTTTGCGGTGCCATGGGGTGGTGTGGGTGATGTGTGAGGTGGTGTCTGTTGTGATGTGTGGGGTGATGTTTTGGGGTGTGTTGTGTTTTGTGCGTGGATGTGTATGAGTGATGGTGTTGTGTGCCTCTGTATGTTGGTGTGGTCTTTGCTTTTCTGTCTCTCTGTTTCTTCCAAATTTTTCATTGTAAGGGTTTTTGGGTTTTATATTGTATTAGGTGTGTGGGAGTGGTGTGTGTATGTGTATCAGGTGTGTGTATTTCGAATTGTCCAATGTGGGTGTGTTTTGTAAATGTGTGTGTATTTTGAGTCATACCGACTCGCAATTTACAACTCGCAAAATTGTATGCAGAAAGGTGTCTCAGACACCTTCTGCGACTCGCTATGGGGTCGCAAAGACCCACCTCATGAATATTAATGAGGTGGGTCGCATTTTGCGACCCCATAGCGAGTCCATGCACTCACAGGGATGGTGGTCTGCTGGAGACAGCAGACCACCATGCCTGTGACTGCTTTTTGAATAAAGCAGTTTTTTTTTTCTTTTTGCAGCCTGTTTTCCTTAAAGGAAAACAAGCTGCAAAAAAAAACAACTTCCGAAACCATTTGGTTTCGTTTTTTTCAGAGTAGGCAGTGGTCCATAGGACCACTGCCTGCTCTGAAAATATATTATTTTCGGCATTCACAAAGGGGAAGGGGTCCCATGGGGGCCCCTTCCCTTTTGCTAATGTGTTACCACCAGTGCGACACTGGTGGTAACTGCGAGTTGGTTTGCGACCGCATTCGCGGTCACAAAGCAACTCAGCATGGCAATGCGGTCGCAAATAGGAAGGGAACACCCCTTCCTATTTGCGAGTCGCATCCTCAAATTGCGTGTCAGTACCGACTCCCAATTTGAGGATGTGCATCGCGTTAGGCCTTTTGCATGCCGCAAACTGCGTTTTTCGCCGTTTGCGGCATGCAAAAGTCTTCCTACATCTGGCCCTAAGTGTGAAGGTAAACTTTTAACCGAGGCCTCCCGTGGCCTGTAGCTGAGCAGGGCTCCATCGCGGTCGGCCTTAAACTTTGACTTTGCCCCGGTGCAACCAGATGACCAGACTGGAGCTTTTTGTTTCTAGCCGCAAAAAGAAAAATAAATTCTTTACAAATTCATATCTCCGGTTCCCCTTATCCGATTCTATTCATTTTTGTGTAATTTTAAAGATAAAAATATAATCTATTTTTATAAATTGGTTTGTGATGTGTTTTATTTAATTACTGTTTTGTGATATTTGAATGCTTTACACTCTGTCTCCTAAGTTAGGCCTTGACGCTCATTGCCAAGCTACCAAGGGTTGATCTGGGTTTAATTTACTGAGACCTAACTGGACCTTAGTGGAGGTTAGTGGCCTATTGCTAAGTGTAGGTACCTACCTGTCCTTACCAATAACCCATTTTCCAACAGAAATCCACAGCATGTAATAGCCTCCCTCATACTACCAGTGCCCACCCAGTTTCGGTAATTAGCAATATTCCTTTTGGCGAAATGGTATGGGTTAGACGCAACTGTAGCACCTATGAACAATTTTTTTTAAATATTCACCTTACCAGACAAAGATTTATCAACAGGGGCTACAGAGATAAAATCCTGTCACGTGCAGTTCATCGTATTATGAATACTCCTAGGAAAGATACTCTGTCTGTAAAATCACATAAAGACAAAATGACTTCTAATAAATCCTTATCTTTCGTGACTCGCTATACTGCACACAGTCAGGACATTTTTAAAATACTAAAACGGCACTGGACCCTCTTGACTGAGATCCCGGGTCTCAAAGGACATATATCTAACAAACCAAGGATCACTTACCGCAGAGCGCTGACCTTAAGAGACCATCCATGCCCTAACTACATTTCTGTCCCTAGCCCCACCACTTGGCTTCCAACTAAACCAATAGGTTTTTACACTTGTCATGATTGTAATATCTGCATTTTTGGTCTTGACAAAAACAAATAATTTTTTTACAATAGTATGAGGACATTCACCATCAAACACTTTATTAATTGCAACACTAAATATGTTGTTTATGTCCTGGGATGTATGTGCAATTTAATCTATGTCGGAAGTACGAAACGCTCCCTCAAACTTAGGATACAGGAACACCTACATGCTATCAAAAACGTTGACTCTGATTATCCACTATCAACACATGCATCATCTGTTCACCCAAACAATCGACGGATTTGGTTTCATGGAATTGATCATGTTCCTATTCATCCTAGGGGTGGCAATAGGGAATTGATAATACGCCAAAGGGAGGCAGCCTGGATCTACTGCCTACGAGAGCTTGAATTGGGCCACAACTCTGACCAAGAATTTCATTACTTCATATAGTGCAACAACAGTTTTTTGGAACACTATGTAGCTCACACTAAGACTATGTATGTATCATTAGATTTGGGACATTACTTTTGGATCCAACTGCTACTATATTTTGTATTGTTGTATGTTATGTTATATCTTGCTCTACATCTTGGGACTGTTGAAATACTCAACTTTAGTATGTAAACTTAGACCAGTTCTACTTTGTGTAATTATGTTTTTCTGTATGGACAGATCGCATAACTCTATGATCATCATTGATATTCTGATTGGTCTATTTCCTTTTCCGTATATTGCATCTAAACTTCTTTGTTTCAATATTGTGGCCTTTTATGGTCTTGACTGGATAATAATGGGACCATTTCAGTGATTTGGATTGGTTATGAGCTTTACTCTTGTACTGTTTATATCTGTATATATCTGTTTGCTATTTATTGTGGACTCCTATGTACACCATTTCTCTGACTTATTTATCCTTCCACTTTTTATTTGTAATCACCCTTTTTGCTTTCTGTTTGACGTTTTAGTTTCTGCACAAACATGGAGTCCAGTCAGTCCTGTTTTTTATCATTTCTCCTTTGGCACTGGACATTACTGCATTGTTCCCTCCTTTTTTCTCTTTTTTCTCTTTTTCCTCTTACAGGCGCTTTTTCGTTTGCCCTGGAGCTCCGTGCCACCTTTGTTCTCGTCTTTTCGAGGACAATGCTAGAGCACCAAGATGGCTGCTAACATTGTCCGTCTTTTATTTTTAGTTTATGTTCACACTGCCCGGACTTCCGAGTTCTGAGCAGCCTCTTTAAAATCACCCTCCACGGAAGGTTTCCGTTTGATATTTCTGGTCTCCGGGACTGGCATGACAATTCTGCAGGCCCCATTTCCACTTTAACGGTCGATCGGACCGGGTTATTTTTGGATCACGGATGCGGTTCCCGGATTGCCTATTTAATTGCTAAGATAGATTTTCCCCCCTATTTTCCTCGTTATCCTATATTTTTTACTTGAACCCGGACATGGCATTCCTTTAGTTTTAAACGCCCTCATTACATAATATTCTGTTTTCTGGTCGGTTCTTACGGCCCGTTTTGTTCATTATCGTATGCTTTTGGTGTTTTCATTTTCTCTTTGCATAAATGATACCACCTATGGGACACCAAATAAGTTTATGTCTAGTCGCTTTTCTGTTTTGTTCTTTATCATATGCTTTTGGTGTTTTCATTTTCTCTTTGTATAAATGATACCACCTATGGGACACCAAATAAGTTTATGTCTAGTCACTTTTCTGTCATTTTCCCCCTTTCTCTGGTTATGGTAACCGATAAGCCGTTTCTGGCTGTACGCCCCCCCCCCCCCCCTTTTTATTATATTGTAATATAACTTTTTCATTTCCTTTTTGATGTATGGCTCGCTCTTATCACACATTTGGACTTGACTCACGTCATCTCCTTCATTTCTTTTCGCCAGGCTTCAAACTAGTTATTAAATTTTTGACTATTGGAACTGATTGCACTCCAGTTTGGTACGCACTTTTATACATGTCTTTTTGTCTTTACACTATCTGCTTCTTACGTTTTTCATCTTTAATCTATACAAACGTTGCATTCTTGCCTATATGGTTTCTTGCACTGGTGGTTCTGTTCGTTCTCTTGTGCCATTGATTTACTTTTTGCTATATTCTTTTTTGCTACAAGTTTATTCGTTTCTGCTTTGGTTTGGTGGTGGTTTTGCGCATCCACTTTCAGATTTTGCATGATACGGGCTATCTTGACATCATATTACTTCCAATGCTTGTGAATTTTTATGTCTTTTTAAGTTTGTCTTAAACAGTGCTGGTTCTTTTCATTGTGTTGGTACGCATATTTATATAACTGCAGTTTACTTCTAACGTAGCTTTTTTTGGCTACCCTTCTGTTTGATTACAACTTCCATACGTTTGTTTTTCATGTCTTGTTACTATGCAGCCCTGAAGAAGCCCTTCGATTGGGCGAAACGCATTGGCTGTTTTTTCATTGCATCGTTAGCTATTTATTCTTTGTACCGTTGGCTGTATTCACGGAACTGTGAGATTACTAAGCATTGGACTTTCAATGAATTAAATAAGAAGGATTTCACCTCTTGACGACTGGAGTACTGGACTTTTTTCACTGTCTGCAAATGGTTTTTGCGTATGTGGTGGTGCACCGCCTATTGGGATTTTAACCACAACAAATGGTCCAGGAGTGGATGGAGACCTCTTGGGGGTTTAAGACTCACTTTGGTTGGGTCCAGGTGCCAGTTTGACATGGCAGGATCCTGGCATGTCCCTGTGGCTCTGAATAGGAGGCCAGATAAACAAACCCTTGGAGTCACTTTTGAAGTCCTGGGTGCAGGTGAAGATACAGGGCTCCATAGCATGGCTGGCCTCTGAAGGTTTAAGGCTGGTACCAGGCAGCAAAGCAGTCCTTCTAGGTACAGCAGCAGTATGGTAGAATGCACAGCAGGTCACAGCATCAGGCAGTCCTCTGGCGAGTCCTTCCGCAGATCCAGTAGTAAACTGAAGAGGTGGTCTGAGAGCCCTATTTTTATACCCTGGTGTCCTGCTCCTAGAAGTTGGGAGAAGTTTATAGAAGGGTCCTTTGAAGTTCCAGATGTTTCCTGCCTCCCCTGCTGTGGCTTCTAGCTAGCTGCACTGACAATGAAGGGTTGCTAAGTCAATTGTGTGGTGGCAGAGTCCAACCTATTCAAGTGCAAGTAGGGCTGTGCTTAGGTCCACCTCCCATCAAATAATTGTATGGCACATTCAGGCTCTGCTATTCCCACTATTGTGTGGCTGTCTAGGTAAATTCACAAAGTCTCAACTGTCAGTTACACCCAGTCATATGATCTAAGACAGGCTGAAGGCACAGAGACCTGAAATTCCAACTTTCTAAAAGTGAGAAATCCGACTTTACCATTAGAGAGGGTTTATCATTAGAAGTTCATGGACACCAAACATGACATGTAAACCACCACTGGTTTAGTAATTAAAGTTTATTAAATATAATAAGGAATACCCAGTGTTATCATATGGGAGAGGCAGGCCTAACAGTAGTGAAAAACAAATTTGGGAGGCATGTGTGGGTAAAAAAAATGGCACTGTGACTCGTAATCAGCCACATCAAATTCCAATGGCCCCTGGGGACCAGCAATATTTGCACAGAGCACTGTTTATAATTTGTTATTTTCCTTTTTCCTTCCTGCTATAGCTACTACTGGTGGACATCCAACTTGAGTGGCAGACGCTCAAGGGCATCCACAATGAATATTGGTGGCTGGTGGCTCTTCAGGAGGAGAAAGACAAGGCTCAGGCAGCAGCAAACATGCCTACTGGTCCTAGCTCCTCAAACTAACCTCCAGGACCCCCAGCTTACCAGTGCCACCATCAACGCGGCCATCAGCTGGCATCAGCCTGTCCTCGTCCCACCACACCACTGCTGCTCACTTTACACTCTGACCGTGACTTCCAGCTCTGCATCCAGCAACACTTTGCGCGCATGGATACACTCTTCTGACTCTTTAAAAAAAAATTGTTTTGGTGGGGGGGACACTTGTGGGTAGAGAGGGTGGGAAAGGAAGTTGGGACTTTGTTTTTTGTACTTTGGGCTTTTTCTTTGGACTTCATTTGTGGACTTTTCTTTCTTTAGTTGTGGAATTTCATTGGACTTCGGGGACAGGGAAATTTAAATGGGGAGGGGTGGGCCTGTTGTGGGTGGAAAGGGTGGGTTTTTTCTATTTAAAAAAATAAAAGAGGATCATTTATTTTACGTATGTTATTCCTCAAATCTTTATTTTGGTGCTTTAGCTTGCACTCCTGTCTTTTAGTGTGAGTTGTTTTTTAAATCTGCTAAAATAGTGTATGTCAGTACACAAAAGAAACAAAAGCAATATTTATTGGAGCACTGAACAGCACACCATGGTCAATCTATTGTGAGTCGAAATGATCAGTTAAATGCATTGCAAACAGCCCTTCAGCCACAGAGAGATCCCAGATAGTATGGCCTTACGAGTTTGACGTTTACGAGTAGACCACCAGACTCGTAATGAGGGTCTATATCTCGAAATGTTCCATCTTCTAGGTTTGAAAAATGCATAATATGAGTGATTGAAGTGAACCCACCCAGTTCTAAAAATGATGATTGTTAAAAAGAAAATTATACTGTTGCCACATTGGGTGGTGTATCTCATTCTTCTTGGAAGGTTCGTCACTCTTGGGTGCCTGGCTGGATCTGTCTACTAGGTAAGCTGGAGTGTTGAGTTTGTACCGTGTTTTGTTCGTGTTGAAGAGAACCAGGAGAAGGCCTGCATATTAAAAAACAGTAACTGTATTATAGGGTTAAGGAGAAGGATACAAGTAAGCACGGTAAGCCTCATGAAGTGACAGGAGTGTAACAAGAAGACTCAGAGGCAGAGCATGAACATAGGAGGAGTTTGACATTTGAGTCAGCAATGCAGCAAACATGCATTTAGCAGCATTTCCCAAATCAATGTACCTCTCTCCAGTCCACAGAGCTGAGTAATAGGCCATCATCATGGTTTCTCTTTGAAGTTAATAGCTTTTGCCTTCTACTTATTGAGATACTCCTGCCCTGACTCCTTCCATCCTCCTCCTCCTGATTCTAAGTAATTCCTTCCCAGTCCCAAACCAAGCGAGGTAGACGTGTGCCTACACTACTGTTGAAGAACAAATAGTGAAACAGAATTGGAGTATTTTGTGTAGATTTGTGCTTGGTAACTAAAGTGGCTGGTCTGGTCTCTGAGGAATTAGAAAAAGGAGTGTACCCCGCAGGTATATTTTTCTAAGTTTGAAAGGCCAAGCACTTTCAGGTAAAGATTATCACCCATCAGCCTCCAAACATTGCAAGTCATCAAACGCAAGTTTACAAATTTGTTGAACTCATTCCCTCACTGCCAGTCACCACATACATCAATCATGACTAGCAACCACTCAATATATCACCACTCATTGGTGCAATACTTAGTAGCTACCTCTTTCAATCCAAGCACAGTGGTAGATACAACATATTGGCCTTCATTACAACCCTGCCGGTAAATCCCGCTTACTGCCGTGCATAAGACCTCCAACATACCGCTGCGGCCGCAGAATTCCGCGACAGGTATTACGACCCACATCCCGGAATCTGCCACAATACAGACACCCACACAAGTCCGCCACACCAAAGGTCAGTGATAAACTGGCGATAACAAAACCAACACCGCCAAGCCAACAAGAATACGCCCACACTATCAACCCATGAATCAACGCAGCGCTCTTTCAACAGCGGTAATCCATTGGCAGTACACACCGCCGCGCTCAAAATACACACACACTTACAAAACACAACAACATTGGACAATTTGAAATACACACACCTGATACATATACACACACCACACCCACACACCCAATCCAATATAAAGCACACACCCACATTAAGCACAAACCCTTACTACCAGAAATTTGAAAGCAGGCCAGAGAGAGACACTACCTAAAACAACACCAGCATCCACAGACACACAACACCATCACTTACACAACATCCACGTACCTCAAACAATGCACACCAACACACCCCCTCACACATCACAACAGACACCACCTCACACATCACCCGCACCACATCATGGCACCTCAACGACACCCCAGGTTCTCTGAGGAGGAGCTCAGGGTCATGGTGGAGGAAATCGTCCGGGTAGAGCCACAGCTATTCGGATCACAGGTGCAGCAGACATCCATTGCTAGGAAGATGGAGCTATGGCGCAGAATTGTCGACAGGGTCAACACAGTGGGACAGCATCCAAGATCACAGGATTACATCAGAAAGAGGTGGAAAGTCCTACGGGGGAAGGTGTGTTCCATGGTCTCCAGAAACCAGATTGCTCTACAGAGGACTGGCGGTGGACCCCCACCTCCTCCCTCACAACTAACAACATGGGAGGAACAAGTCTTGGCAATACAGCATCCTGAGGGCCTCGCAGAAGTAGCAGGAGTACTGGACTCTGGTAAGGCAAACCTTTACTACCTTATCCACCCACCCCACCTGCATGCCATCACATACTCCCACCCTTACCCTCACACCCATCACTGCAACAACCCACAGATACCCCACCAACACAACCCACACACAGTCCACTACAGAGACTCACTCATGCCCCAAAATCACCAATCACACAAGGACCAAGCCAATAATGCAAGCACTGGAGCAGAGGGTCAACCACCCATTGCACAAGATGGCACACACAGATACAATAAATATGCATTTGCACCCCAGCAGGACCCCTACCCAACGTCACAGGACAGGAGGTGCCAGACATATCCAGTCCCCCCACAGAAGAGGCCCACAGTGATGACAGCAGCTCTGCACAACTGGATCAAGATGACCAGCCCGGCCCATCAGGGACCTCAGGACAGTCGGTTCCCCTGACACTGTCACAAGCCACCACAGAGCCTCCCCCCTCAGGAAACACCAGCACAGCACCCACCCTGCGGGCCCATCCCTCTGTCCCCAGGACACGTCAATCAGCAGTGTTTCCACCACTACAGGGAACCCAGGCAAACCCACCAACCCAAGAAAATCAGGGACCTAGGGGCAGTGGCAGTGGGCACACAGTTCAGGGGACAGAGGCACAGGATAACAGCGAAACTGGGAGGACTGCTGTGCAACAGGGGGAGGACAGGCCCAGGGAACCCACACTCCACGAGACACACTCCCAACATCATGGGAGCTTACCATCATTCCCAGGAGACGATGGTAACAGTACTGGCCAAGTTTCAGGAGACCCAGTGGCTGCAGGAGGAACACTACCGTGGGATCAGGGAGGACTTGAAGTCCACTAACACCACCCTGGTCACCATTGCAAGGGTGCTGGCAGACCTTGTCAACACCAGGAGGGACACAGTGGTACAACAAGGGGCCCCTGACACTAGCCTGGATGATGAACAGCCCTCCTCCTCCGCCGGCGCTAGTGGACAGGAGGCACCACCACAGGAACAACAGGACACCAGCACCCCACCCCCTGCAGATGGAAAACCACCCTGCAAACGGTCCCTGAGATCCAGGAACAAGACAGAGAACATTGCCAAGACCCCCACCAGGAAATGAGACCCCGCTGAATGTCACCCTTCTGTCCCACTATGTCACCCTGTCCATCCTTAGACTGCCATTGCTCCACTTCCTATTCCCCTCTGCACAATGCACCAGTGAAACAAATAGACTGGACTCTACCATGGACATTCCTCCACCATCCCCACAGCCCATTTTACAACCCCATCCACTTATTAGCACAGGAATAAACACACTTCAATCACAAAACAATCTGGAGTCAGTCTGTGCTTTCACAAATGTGTGATTGCAATAACTATGGAATATAGCAATGTCAATTTACTTGTTCACATACCAATGTAACACAGCTGTAGGCCAACAGTAAACATAGCAGAGGGCACAAAGTGGGACCCAGATCTGTGAAATGGAAAGTCAAAGTGACAAGTCAGGGTCCATGCACTAAATGCAAATGACAGACTTAAGCTAGTGCCAACAATAGAATGAGATGTGGGAAGCAGTGGCATATTCTTACCTGTGTCTCACTGGAAGTATTGCATGATGATGTTGTTTCGGTTGTTGATATCCTCTTCTTCTGCCTCCTCTTCTTCACTGTCCACAGGCTCCACAGCTGCCATAACACCACCATCTGGCCCATCCTCCTGCAGAAAAGGCACCTGGTATCGCAAAGCCAGGTTGTGCAGCATACAGCAGGCCACGATTATCTGGCACACCTTCTTCGGTGAGTAGTATAGAGAGCCACCTGTCAGATGGAGGCACCGGAATCTGGCCATCAGGAGGCCGAAGGGTCGTTCGATCACCTTCCTAGTTCGCCCATGTACCTCATTGTAGTGTTCCTCTGCCCTTGTTCTGGGATTCCTGACTGGGGTCAGTAGCCATGACAGGTTGGGGTAACCAGAGTCACCTGCAAATGTCGAGGGACAACTGTTAGACACGCACTAACCCATAGGGACAGCCCCATACCCAGACAGCAAATGAAACTGTGTGGGCCCTTTAGGCTCACCTATTAGCCACACACAGTGCCTCTGGAGTTGCCCCATCATATAAGGGATGCTGCTATTTCTCAAAATGTAAGTGTCATGAACTGAGCCAGGGTACTTGGCATTGACATGGGAGATGTACTGGTCTGCCAAACACACCATCTGCACATTCATAGAATGGTACCTCTTCCGGTTTCTGTACACCTGTTCATTCCTGCGGGGGTGACAAATGTCACATGTGTACCATCAATGACACCAATGATGTTGGGGATATGTCCCAGGGCATAAAAGTCACCTTTCACTGTGGGCAAATCCTCCACCTGAGGGAACACGAAGTATCTGCGCATGTGTTTCAGCAGGGCAGACAACACTCTGGACAACACGTTAGAGAACGTTGGCTGGGACATCCCTGATGCCATGGCCATTGTTGTTTAAAAAGAGCCACTGGCCAGGAAATGGAGTACAGACAGGACCTGCACTAGAGGGGGGATTCCTGTGGGATGGTGGATAGCTGACATCAGGTCCGGCTCCAACTGGGCACACAGTTCCTGGGTTGTTGCACGATCAAGTCTCTAGGTGACTAGGATGTGTCTCTCTTCCATTGCCGACCGGTCCACCAGGGGTCTGTACACCGGAGGATGCCGCCATCTCATCACCTGCCCCAGCGGACGTGCCCTGTGGAGGAGAACAGCGAGCAGAGAGTCATCCAACTCTGAGATATCACAACGTGTTATTTGCAGAAACGTTATTAACCCGCAATGTGCCGGTATCTGTCTATATTCCCGGCCTAGATAGGTGTGACCCAGTTAACATCCATCCCATGTGGCCTCCTGAAATGGCAGCTGCCTGACCTGTAAGGTGGGACAAGGGGATATGAGGTAACTGTGCTGGTGTTCTACACCGTTGCTGTGGGCGGTCGAAGACCGCGGCGCAATTCTGCATTGGTTAACATTGGGCCCTATGGTATGGGTCCCAGGAGAAAATGCTGGTGTACGCCGGCGTTGACGGTACGCACCGCCGCGGATGTGACCGCCATTTTCTGTCTGTTCACTCACTTGATACCTGACCCACAACAGGAGAGGACCTACACTGCAGGTGCTGCTGTGACCTGTGTCTGGAAGCGACAATGGCTCATGTGTCTGGGGAAAGGGCCCCTGACTTCACTTCGGAGGAGTTGGAGAAACTAGTGAATGGGGTCCTCCCCCAGTACACGCAACTGTACGGTCCTCCAGACAAACAGGTGAGTACACAGTGAGCATGCTGCATGGGCAATACCTGTTTGGAGTGGTGTGGATGGAAGATACATGGGGGGGCTGAGGCCTGCATGTGTGGATGGGGAGTGTATGTGCGTCAGGGCAAGGGTGGGAACTGGGGGGCAATGAATATGATGGTCCAGACAGGTAAGTAATTTCCTTTCCCCCTGTACCATTCCCCTAGGTCACCGTCCACCAGAAGAAGGGTATTTGGCGTGCCATCGCCAGGGACGTTCGGACCCTGGGGTCTAACACAGATGGAGCACCCACTGCCGGAAAAGATGGGAGGACCTGCGCCGCTGGAGCAAGAAGACGGCGGAGGGCCAGCTGGGGATGGCCTCCCAATGTGGGAGGGGTGCCCGTCGCACCATGACCCCCCTGATGTTCCGGATCTTGGCGGTGGCGTATCCGGAGTTGGATAGGTGCTTGAGGGCATCACAGCAGCCACAAGGGGGTGAGTACACTCTCATTCAGCTGACTCTGCGTGCATTACGAGGTGTCTGGGTGGGGGAGGTGGGCAGTGGGTTCCCCTAGGCCAGGGCAAACTTGGTAGGCAAGGTCCCTTGTGAGGCAGGCCATGTGGCACCCGAAACCCACCAGTGGTAATAGCCATCAACACCTAGTCAGGCTCCTGTGACTTCCAGGTGTTCAGCAATTGGTCTTAGGCCTCGTACCCCATGGTCAGCTGAAATTTCTAGGAACTGTTAGTGCATGGCTTAGTGCAGAGGACTGCTACCTGTGTGTTGTGTCCACCAATGGTAGTGATGTTGCATGCACTGAACATGTCTTTCTTCTGTCTTTGCCCACCTTTTTGTGGTCTCCCTGTTCTTGTGTGCGACAGCATCATCAGGTGGAGAAGCATTGGGACCGGAGCAGGAGGTGAGCTACAACCCACTTGACCCTGGAGGGTGAAACAATGGAGTTTGAAGCCACCATTGGGACAGAGGGCGAGGGGAGCTCCACGACGGGGACAGGAGCAGACAGCAGTGACAGCGACTCCTCCTCTGATGGGAGCTCCCTTGTGGTGGTGGGCACCTCTGTGCCCACCGCATCAACAGGTACAGTTGCCACCCCCCATACCAGCACCGCCCTCCCAGCAGCCCCTCAGCGTGTGTCCCATGCCCGCTCACCCAGGAGGGTGGGCATCTCCTTCGCCCCAGGCACCTCAGGCCCTGCCCCAGTCAGCCCTGCTGCCCTCAGTGAGGAGGCTATTGACCTCCTGAGATCCCTCACTGTTGGGCAATCTACCATTGTGAATGCCATCCAGGGTGTTGAGAGGCATTTACAACAAACAAATGCATACCTGGAGGGCATTCATTTTGGGCAGGCAGCCCAACAGAGAGCATTTTAGGCTCTGGCCTCAGCACTGATGGCAGCCATTGTCCCTGTGTCCAGCCTCCCTCCTCCAACGTCCTCCACCCAGACCCAATCCCCTGTACCTCAGCCTATCCCAAGCACACCATCAGACCAGCATGCAGACTCATCAACACACAAGAGTGGCTCAGACAGACATAAGCACCACACATCCCACAGGAACTCACACAAGCACCATCCACATGCAGACACAGCAACATCCACTGCCTCCACTGTGTCCCCCTCCTCCACATCCTCCTCCTCCCTCCCTGTCTCCACTCACACCTGCATGCACTACATCCTCAGCCACTGCCTCCATCACCAGCACGCCCATCACCACATACCGCTCACGTGCACTCCCCACCCCCACTACCATTCACTGAGCCCTCCTCCCAAAGTACACAAACGCAGGCACATACCCACCCAACAGCCATCCACCTCTCAACAGCCTCAGGTCCATGCACCTTCACCCAAATTCAGCAGACATACACCTCCTACAACCACTACCTCTACCTCCACTCCCAAACCCCCTCCATCTTCCCTTCCCAGTGTGTCTAAAAAATGTTTCCTGGCAAACCTTGACCTCTTCCCTTCACCTCCCCCCGTCCTTCCCCTAGGGCCAGGCTTTCCATGTCCCAGCCCAGCACCTCAGCCACCAAATCCCCAGGCACAGTGGTGCCAGCAACTGAGGGGTCATCGAGTGGGCCACCCATCAGGACTGCCAGTGTGCCACGCAGTGAGGGCAAGGACACTCTGCCACCTGCCAAGGTGAAAAAGGTGCCCACATCCTAGAGGGAGAAGCCAAAAGTACCAGCCACCAAGGGCTCAGCAAAAATCAAAGGGGAAAGTGGCAAGACAACTGTGGCACCATCAAAGCTGGGGAAGGGCCAAAAATGCTGAAGAGCAGGGCAGGAGAGGGCATGATGGCACCTACTGAGGGACCAGTGTCACACTTTCTGTCCACGACCATGCCAACCTGTACGGTAGCGAACACCGCTAGCTTCCCCTCCACCACAACGGCCACCTGCACCGTCACCTGTACCGCCACCTGCACCGCCACCTGCACCGCCACATGTACCGCCGCTGGCACGTCTACAGCCTCAACGACAGTCCCTATCCTCTTCCCCAGTGGGCAGCCATCCGAGGCTGCAGGAGACATCCTGCTGTGTCCCTCAGCAGGTGCTGAGCCATGCACCGCCGCCAGCAGCGCCGCAAGCACCGCCGCAACAGACACCACCGCAAGCACCATCACCTGCACCGCCCCCAGCACATCTACATCCTCAGCGACAGTCCCCAGCCTCTTCCCCAGTGGGCAGCCACCTGAGGCTGCAGGAGACGTCCTGCTGTGTCCCTCAGCAGGTGCTGAGCCATGCACCGCCGCCTGCACCGCCGCAACAGACACTGCCGAAAGCACCACCACCAGCCCCGCGGCGTCCCCGGACACAGGCACCACCGCTGACATGGCTACCATCCCCAGCGGTCAGTCGTCTGAGGCTGGAGGAGAGTTCCTGGGCCCTGGGCAGCTTCCTTGAGGCATTTCTTCCATCACTGTTTGCACCTGTAGGTGGAAGGCGCAGCCACAGCAGTGTGGGGCATGTTGCTGCTTCCATGGCGTATCATGCTACCTGAACCTCGTAAATCTTGTGGCACTCACACCCATGTGAGGTAATTGTACCAGGCCACACTGCACATGGAGCACTCAGGGCACAAAGCCCCCTCCAGAACCAGTGGAGTATCACATTCACTACCTCAGTCTTTAGCAGGATGAAGCACTCTGGGCACAAAGCCCCCTCCAGAACCAGTGGACTATCACATCCACTACCTCAGTCCTTGGCAGGATGAAGCACTCTGGGCACCAAGCCCCCTCCAGAACCAGTGGAGTATCACATCCACTACCTCAGTCCTTGGCAGGATGAAGCACTCTGGGCACCAAGCCCCCTCCAGAACCAGTGGAGTATCACTTCCAATACCTCAGTCCTTGGCAGGATGAAGCACTCTGGGCACCAAGCCCCCTCCAGAACCAGTGGAGAAAGGCATCCACTTGAGAGACTGTGGCTTTGCACTCCCCAGGATACAGCAGTGGGCAAACCACCCACTGGAGAGACATGAGAGACTGTGGCTTTGCACTCCCAAGGATAAAGCAGTGGACGAACCACCCACTGGAGAGACTTCAGAGACTGTGGCTTTGCACTCCCCAGGATAAAGCAGTGGGCAAACCACCCACTGGAGAGACTTGAGAGACTGTGGTTTTGCACTCCCCAGGATAAAGCAGTGGGCAAACCACCCACTGGAGAGACTTGAGAGACTGTGGCTTTGCACTCCCCAGGATAAAGCAGTGGGCAAACCACCCACTGGAGAGACTTGAGAGACTGTGGCTTTGCACTCCCCAGGATAAAGCAGTGGGAAACCCACCCACTAGAGAGACTTGAAAGACTGTGGCTTTGCACTCCCCAGGATACATCAATGGGCATGGAGACCTCTCGTGCAGCAGTGGCGTTGTGCATTCATCAGGCTGATGTGTCCCCCTCCCCGTCCCCCTGAGGTGCCTGTTTATTTTCGATCTGATGCCCCAGCAGTGATCTCCCCGTTTCCAGTCACGTAACATGTGTGGGCCTTGCCCATGCATTTCGAGCCCAGTGGTCCACGGACAATGATTAGTACACTATCCAGACTTGTGTAGTTGGTGTACATATTTGTATATACTGAATTTGGACTTTTGACTAATGGATTTTTCTTGATTACAATTGTTACAATCATTTCCTTTTGTCCTTGCGTTCTTCCAGGAGGTGAGGGGGTGCATATGTAATGTTGCTGCATGTATTTGTGTGTATGTTGTTGTGTGTGAGGGTGAGGGTGGGGGTGTTGCGTGTTGCATGTGTGTGTCACTCTCTTTCCTCCCTCGTTGGGTGTCGAGAGGTGAGTGTTTTCCCTTCTGTGTACTATTTCCGCTGTGCTTTTGATGTTGTCGGTTCCGCCCCGGAAAAGGTGGCGGGTAGGCCTCTTGTAATACAGTGGGCGGTACTTTGTCTCCCACCTGTCTGTTGGCGGGGTCCGCTGCACTGTTTGTTTCCACCACTGTGGCGGTCGGAGTGTTAAAGTGTGTGTCTATACTGGCGGTCGTAATCCTATTTTTTTTCCTGCCGGCCTGTTGGCGGTATTACCACCGCTTTAACACCAACCACCAGGGTTGTAATGAGGGCCATTATCTCCTCTTTGATGGTAGCAAGCAATTGGAATTTGGCACAGGTACTGGCAGTCTTTTAATCAATGATCTTCTGGGGTAGCCCTTTTGTAAAAAAAAGATAGGCAATGGCATACGAAGGAGGCAGGCATTGTCTTCAATGTCCTGAAGGGAATGTGAGGGTCTCTTCACTGCCCATGAGTCTAAATCCGATCCAGCCATAAATGTGATGGTGGGGCAGCATAAATCCAACACAAACATAATGTTCCACTAGCTATTTCATTTTTGCAAAGAAAGATGTTTAGCAAAAAATATTTTAAAAAGCTTTATGGTGGCACTTGCATAGTCAGTCTGGGAAGTAGAGTTTGTCCTCAAACTCAAGTGGTTCACCCAGAGGTTTGTCAGCTAACACACTTGATTTTGACCAATCATCCTCTTCCTCCTTCTAAGTTGATTCAGGAACAGTGGAATCAGGTGGTATAAAATGTTGGTTAATTTTGATAATGTTTAATTTCTCAATGTTTTGAGGTGAGAAATTGGTCCTTCTCACTGTAACAACTGTGCCAGCCTGCACTGAACACAGGTTCAGCAGATACTCTGGCTACAGGACAAGCCAGATACTTTGTTGCTAGCCTGCTGAGCTCTGGTGATTGGTGCACCTACTCATTCCAATGCACTAATGGGTTTTGATCCACATACACCTCTTTTGAGTCATCTAGATATTCCTTGAACGTCTTCTGAATGGTCATTAGTGCTGTCACTTGCTCAACCTCTTTTGCCTTTGCCTCTAGACTGGACTTAAGACCTGCTATTTGAAACTAAGCCAACACAGAGGTTAGGTCAAATTCTTCTGTTGCTGCTGGTGTTCTTGTTGCTGGTATTGGTTCCTGTGAGACAAGACTGCCCTCTCTAGAAGTTGAAGGAAGCCCCCCAGAACTGCAGAGTGGGATTCTAAGTTCAAGCCATTTTTCTTCCAGATCTCTGACTTGCTCAGCAATCCATCTATTGTATTTAGAAAAATTCTCTTCAGAAAAAGGGATGAAAGTGAGAAGAATTGTTTGGTAGATGAAGTAGGGTGGTACAGATTTACTCTTTGGACATGATTCTGGGTTTTCGCTTACACCTCCAACTGCAAATCTATCAGATACCTTCTGTAGCCGGTGCTGTAGCAGATGCAACAACAGGAAAGCTTGGCCCATCGTACTGTCCTCCTTGCCAACTTCCCACATGAAAAACTCAAAATGGAGCAACATGTGTGTCAGGCATTTCACTACACCCCATTTGTAGGATCTATAGTCACAGCTTTCACTATCGCATCCCCTTCTCTTTGAAGGACAGAGTCATTGATCTGTCTGTTCTGCTCTAACAGATGTTGCAACATATAAAAGGTTGAGTTCCAAAGTGTTGGCAACTTCTGTATCAGGGCTTTAACTGCTACTCTATTAGTACACTGATTAATCTGTAACTGTTTCTGGGCTTTAAAAGAATGCTTGAAATTAATGCACATTCATCTGCAGGTAGTCACTGTGTTGCTGACTATATCTACTTTCTTGAGAACAACTTGACCAACCTGGTGGATGCAGTACGTCAAACACAGGACCCTGAAATAACCACTGTCTGACATGGCCTTGACTGTGTTAATGCCGTTGTCTGTGGCAACAAACCCAATTCAGAGATTTCTGGTTTGCAGCCATGCAGACACCTTGCTATTAAATTCATCCAAGATGTTTGCTGTTGAATGTAGTTTCTCCATGACAATGATGGTTAATGTTGCATGCCACTGAACGCTCTTGAAAATTTCTTCAGGACCAAGACCTGTGGATAGCTTTTGATGTACCGCCCCAAAATATACCCAGTGTGCAGTGATGCACAAGCAATCAGCCACCTGACAAATGATCCATCTGTCTGTCATCAGGCAGATAGTGTGGACAACACTTTACTGCAAAGCTTGTTCAACCAATTGCAGGACATCGCTATGCAGCAATGGAACAGCAACTCTGGCAAAATAGGCCCAACTTTGGACCTTCCCTTTCGAGCTAATGGCTGCCACAAATTCTAAGAATCTCTCTCCTTCTATAAAAGAAAAACAGAGGAGGTACAGCACTAACAGTTTTGCGAGCTTCCCATTGTACAAACATGCCGTTGGGTGGGTGCGGTCATAGTGCCCCTCCTGTCTAAACATGCCTGTGACAGGATCCTGGATTTTCTTCTTCTGGTGCCCTTAAGCAGGTGACTATAAAGAAGTAGGTGGCAGTAGACACATTGGTGGTCATTCCGACCTAGGCGGGCGGCGGTTGCCGCCCGCCCGTCGGAATCCACCTGAATACCGCCCCGCGGTCAATTGACCGTGAGGGGTATTCTGACTTTCCCGCTGGGCCGGCAGGCGATCTGATTCAGATCGCCCGCCGGCCCAGCGGGAAAGCGCCTTCCACAAGGAAGCCGGCTCGGAATCGAGCCGGCGGAGTGGAAGGCGTGCGACGGGTGCAGCAGCACCCGTCGCGCTTTTCAGTGTCTGCATCGCAGACACTGAAAAGCCTAGTTGGGCCCTGTTAGGGGCCCCTGCCGTGCCCATGCCATGGGCATGGGCACGGCAGGGGCCCCCAGGGGCCCCGCGACCCCCCCTACCGCCATCCTGTTCATGGCGGCTTTCCCGCCATGAACAGGATGGCGGTAGGGGGGGTCAGAATCCCCTCGGCGGCGCAGCGAGCTGCGCCGCCTTGGAGGATTCTAAGGGTCAGTGGAAAACCGGCGGGAGACCGCCGGTTTTCCCGTTCTGACCGCGGCCAAAGCGCCGCGGTCAGAATGACCAAGGGAGCACCGCCGGCCTGTCGGCGGTGCTCCCGCCCCCGTTGGCCCTGGCGGTAGGGAACCGCCAGGGTCAGAATGAGGGCCATTGTGCGTTGTGGGTCAGCTACTGTATGCTGTTATGTCTCCATCTGATTCTGAGTCTTTCTGTGCCACTGTGAGGTCACTGAGGCAGGTGATTCTGGTGCACTGCTGGAGATAGGGCTGATTTGTGTGAGGATGTCACCCTCTTCTTTCTTACCTCCCACTGTGATTTGGGTTCATTGTGGCTGATGTCTCCTGGCTTTCCTCACCTTCATCACTACGACCATGTTCAGCAATTGTTAAGGTGCTCCTCCCACCAGATTGCATGATGGTTTTTTTTATGGGCCGTTTGGCCTCAAGTACCATAATGTGTACCAGATTTACCCTGATGAACACTTTAATGGCAAATTAAGCATATTGCAATGAACTCCTCAGTGTAAAAATGTCCAAAACTGGGGAGGAGTACTTTCTTAGTGAGCCCCTGCCAATGCCTGAAGAAGAACTGAAGGTAGGTGGGTGTGCCGTTGATTGCCTCTCAGCAGTGTATACTTCTACTGAGTTAGGGGTTGGTCCAGGTCTCAGCTGGTGTTTACAAATATGGGAGCTGGCAGTGCTGCCTGTGTCACATCCCTCGGTAAAGCTTGGTTAGTAATGTCGGACTCCTCTGCCAGCTTCCACAATCTCATCGCTGTCAACCTCCTCACCATCCATGTTCCAAAATTCTAAGGCTTTCAGGAACTGTTCTTTTACTTTACCTCTTATGGTGTCTTCAGGACTCTGCTGGGGTCCACTCTACGTCCTTATCATCATCATCAGAAGTGGTGCTTGGAGAAGATGGTGGAGCAGCGCCCTTCCTTTTTCTTGCTGGAGATGTGGGAACCATTTATTCCAAAAGAGGAGGTTCTTGCTTGGCAGAAAGCTTGACCTCCTGTTCTGTTCCAACTTCAGGAAGATCTATTTTGCTGACAGCAACTGCTATCCACTTTGCTCTCATTATTACTGAAATAATTAAGTACTACTTGGTAAAAGGGACAAATCAAATTCAATGTCACTGCTTATCGGCATTGCCATGATTGTAGTGACTGCCTCACTGACAGACATGGTCTTGTACTTAGTTAGGGTGGTGTTGTTGTTGATGCAGGAATGCTGCCCCCAGGTTCCTCCATAGAGCTTGGATCTTCTGAAAAAGGTTGAGGTGGCGCACCACTGTTGGAAAGCTGCTCCTTCTCACTGATCACTCTCTTAGGAGCAACTTTCTTTAGGGCCATCTTAAATCTCTCAGGTGGCAGTGTGCAGAATTTAATAGATAATCAGAAGAATAAAAAAATTAAACATTAAAAACTAAAAGAAATGTAATAAAAATTTAAAATGAAAATATAAAGTAAAAAATAAACTAAAAAAATAAAAACTTCAATTAATAAATGTATCAATAATTGCCAATGTTTCTTATGGGAGGGCAAGGAGAAGGAAACCTGTTGTTAGGAAGTGAGGAGCAAAATAAAAAATGCAAATAAGGAAGAAAATAATATTAGCAATATTAATCGGAATCATATTCTTTTAGTACACATGTACTACATTGATCCCCAAGCATATATTAAACTGATGTCACATCCATTTGTGCAAAACTATTGCAAAGGTACACTGGCTGGATGCACCAAATGGTCCCCAGCCACATGGTCAAAAACAGCAAGGAGGCATGGAGAACAAAAAAGACATGCAAGCCTATGTTAAAACCACACTGACTGGATGCACAAAATGGCCACCAGCCACATGGTCAAGCAATGACAGCGAGCAAGGAGGCATGGAGAACAAAGAACACATGCAAGCTGATGGCGAAAACACACTGCCTGGATGCACAAAATGGTTGCCAGGCACATGGTCAAAGAACAATACTGAGCAAGGATGCATGGGGAAGAAAAAACACATGCAAGCCTATTGGCATAGACTACACACAATGGCCCCTGGCCACATCGCATGTAGAACAATGACCAATGGTGGATGGTGACACACAAAGGCCAGAAAAAGGAGACATGGTGGTAACAATAAAAAACAGCACTAACATTAATTAAGCAATGTAAAACACAAAAATTAACTGAGCTATTTAAATTTCATAGCAACACACCTCCTCCAATGACATCAAATATTAGCCCACAACATATACACATTTTCTGAGAAAAAAATGAAATTCAGTTGTAAACAATATCCAACATTTTCAATTTAATACAATGCTACGCAGGCCATAAAGGAAGTTTTAGAACCTTATACCACAGAAATATTTATTTCATGCACTGATAACTACTAGTCTGGGTCTCCTGGCTAGATGGCTCATTGGAAGTCCTGGAGAAAAGGTATTGATGTGTGCAAAAAATACTGGTGCATGCCCAAGCAAAGAAACAACACCCTGATACAATAGTTTTTTAACTTTCTTGTGTGATACCACAAAAACAAAGTCCTTAAATCCAAAGACATATATCCAGGAGACAAAGAGAGTGATCCTTCCACCTCAAAATCCAAAGAAAAGGAGACCAGGAGATGGACAAAGCACTGACAGGAGCGTGCTGGACAGGAACAGGAAGTTAGAGTCCCTGGGTCACTTCCTTACTGTTTGCGAAAAAAGGCTTCTCACACTAAAAAACAACTTGAAGGGTTAATTGGAGGAGAAAATCCACTCAAAATCCTCCTATTCAATAGATTTAGAAATTTTAGGTGCATCTCCAGTAGAAAATCTGTTGTAGGGGTGGTTGCGTTCACGAGTAGCACTGTTTTTGCTCCTGCCACAGCTTAAGCCACCTGAGTGGGTGCAAAACCTTGCACACGCTTGCTAGAATCTTGAGAGCATTGTGGTGCTCACAAAAGAGCACCCACACTAAATCTTGTATTCATGAACAAACTCCGCTCTGCACCCAGACAGTGCAACTTGGGAAATCTGCACTACTCTGTGTAGCGTGAAGTGGCTGAATTCCAAAATCTCCACCGGCGGAGCAGAGTTCTGCACCCAGGCCTATATATAACAAATATATCAATAAATGTATGTATTTTTTCTTCTATGAAGAAAATACATGGATGTTTATGAGTGGTGTCCACCAGTGAAGCATTGTTGATTGGTTTCTGAGACATATCTTTTTACATATGTGTTCAACTTTATTCTCAATGATGAACATTCACATACAAACAGTGTTTTTATTACTATCAGACATCTGCATGTGTCGGTGGGACCTTTTGAATAACAAGATCTATGTCAACCCACACAACTTTAGCTTGTAAGATTGACATATTTTAATAGGAATTACATTTTTATGAAAGTATACTGTATATGTATTTATACAAAGGTTAGGTGTATATATGTACTGAGACTTTTTGTTTAGTAATGTAAATAGAGATGTCCATACAAAGCTTTGACTAATATGATGTTCATTTTCCTCTCTAGCTCACATGAAGTGGCCAACACTTCGGCTGACAGGAGGGCAAGACATTCTCAAAGAAATAAATTGCCCACGGATTGTGTAAAATTAGGGAGGATCCATGAACATGAAAATGCAGTAGGGATATCTGAGGTCTGTATAGTGTTCCAGCCAGAGCCCACTACACTGGCAACAACAACCCATCTTATTAGTACTTATGGTGAGACCTGCACACATGCAACTGCAGGACCAACAACTGGAAATTGAAATAGGCATCAAAATTTCAAATAATTAACATGCAGTGTTCCGCCTCATCCAGAAACAAGTCAACTTTATGGTAAGAAAGGACAAGCGACTCTCCAAAATCTCAAAAGTAATATAAAGCACACAAAGATTTTGATTCAATGCCAGAAGGCCTTGATAACAGTTCCCAACAAATCCAAACCTAAACTCTCTCTCAACCATCCCCATCCCGGTATCTTTTACTTGTATTTTAGGTGTGTTAATAGTAAGTTAGGGTATAGTTTAGTTTTATGGATAGTGGCTTTTAGAAATAGAGTTGTAAGATAACTTTAGGTATTTTTAGTGCAATTAGTTTAGAATAGTTAAGGAATTTAAAGGGTGGAAGTGAATGTTTTGTGTGTAAGAGGCATAAACAAAAAATTTAAAAAATATAAAAAATATATACATTTGTACATGTTTATATGTGTATGTAATATATGTTTAGTATAGATTGTATTTTTGTATTGAATTGAATTATGTGCATTAAGAGGTTTGTGTTTGATGCTTATCTTGTCATGTGTTAATTATTGCTGTCATGGGTTAAATGCTAGATAGTTTAAGATGGAATAGTTTTAGTAATAGGTAGTGTAGATTAGGTATTATTAGGTAGTGTTTTTATTTTAGATGTGTTTTATTTAAATAAATGTTAAAGAGTTCACAAAGTGATTTTGTTTATCTTTAGTTTCCTAATATTGAGTTAGGAGAGTGCACACTGTTAAAATAGTCAGAAGGATATTGTATTGTAATGTTCAGGCATCAGACTCTACTTTACAACTGTAAGCCATCCTTTCATTGGAGTTATGAATGCACAAATATTCATGCTTCAAACACTGTTAATGGGGCATATTTCTCTAATTTACATACAGCGCAACACAGTAAGTCACCTTGCTGTGGTGTGCTACATGAATTGGAGAGGGCAGGAATGAGCTATATTTTACATGACAGTGCATTCCTGCTGTATGCTAGTGCTGGCTCACAAACTGCTGCCTAGGGGAACCTTCCTGCACCAAATATCCTGAGAGGCATGTTCCCCTTTCTTTGTGTGCTGCATGATGCAGCATACTTTGAAAGAGGACACAACAAGGATAAAGAGGCCTATATCTGCTTGTTAGCCCCTTCCTAGGGAGGCATAGCATTTTGACATATTTGTTGGTCTACCACTAATGCTAACTCTGGGAGAGCACCATAATTAATGTATGGATATGTGGGTACACCATGCTCAACCCATGTAATGCCTCAGTGGGGCAGAGTAACGCAAGGCAGCAATTTTGCCATACCTTGCATTTCTCCACATTTACAAAGGCACACACCGCCACAAAACATAGACCTGCATGGCTTGATAATCATCATTCAAGGTATTGTGTTGACCTTGTGTGCTCTTGTTTGGTGTAAGAAGATGAAAACCCATGATACATATGGACCTGATTATTTTGAGTTCTACCATTCTGAGTCATATCTTTATGACAAACCTTTGTGGGAGCAGTGTGGTAAGTACTTATCATCATAGTTATGGATCAGTGAAGCAGTATGCTGTCTTCACATACCTCACACATCCTTTGTAGAGGTAGTAAGTCATTGTGTACTTTTGATTCATCTCTCCCTGTTTCCATCAAGATAAGGTTGCTTCTTGGTTTACTCTGACGTTGTATAGAGGTACTACACACTGCTCAAACTTCCATTGCAATAGATGTTATTGTAGTAGCTGCCCAATAAGGGACTGCATGTAATATTTATTGTAATCACCTCCTATTGTGGTTTATAATTATGGGATCCTATTTTAGTAAGGTTTGTATGAAGTCTTTGGAGATTAGACCATACAAATCTGGTTATGGGATTTAAAGAGTTTGTATTATAAACCTGGTGCAGATTAACATGTTTTTTCATGTGACAAGTCTACTTACGTCATTTCCGCACATTATGGCAAATACCAATGTGTAGTGATTCATAATACATGTACCTTGAACATGTACTTCTCATTAACTTGTGTTATATATGAAAAGTGCAGAGAAACAAATTATCAGTATCAAATATGAATGCTATATTATTAGAACAGTAGGACAAGCTCAAGTACTTCATGAAAATAGATTACAGTAGTGGTTTGAGAAGAAAGTGGCATGATGTTCTACACAGGACAGATGGTAAAACTGGTTAGGAGACTTCTACAATTGCTTATAAAAATGCTTTGAGATCATTTCTGCTTTGGAAACTAGGGAACTGTACATCTTCCTCCCCTGATGAGTGTTCCCCTTGCAAGGCATGTTGTGGTATTGGAATAGAAGGCTGAGGGGTGATGGTATAGGCTGAGAAACACAAACATCAGATGTTATCTCTAATTTCCCAGGCACATTTTTGAATGCTATTAAGGCAGCATGGTAGCCCACGGCAAGGGATTGCTGGTCATATATCACAGCTATGAAGTTGATATTAAGGTCACTTGACTGAATGGAGGAATTGATGGCCCCCAGCTGGCTACCAACATCACTGATGGAAGATTTTGAAGGCTGGTGTTGTTGGTCCTTTTGCATCATAATACCAATTATATCAGCTAAGGAGACAGCAATCCTAGGGTGTCAAGAGTAGGTGTCCAAAATATCTTTTGACAGCCCACTATTGGGGCTGAGAAACATACAGACTCTTATATACCATCTGGGTTGGTTTATGTGGAGATCCAATAATGTAATTTTCCTCTGCCAAAACCGGAGAAGATGTTTCTTCGGTGTCCAGGAATTGTTGGAATGTGTCTTCATTCATGAGGGGGCAGGAGGGTGTCTACAATAGGTTGATCATCACAAACAAGCTGATCTGCAGGAGCTATTGTTTGCCCCTCTGGAAAGAAATAGGGATAGGTTATGATTATATATGACATAAGGGATGTCTGTTACATTGTGACATACATTTCCTTCACTTTCAAGTACACAGGGATATGAAGAGCATATGTTTCTGCAAGTGAATATGCCTATGTTGTACTGTTGTCACATGTCAATCCATGTGTATTGCTCTTATACCCTCATTGTTTGCTGGAACTATTTAGAGATGTACCTTGCACAACATCCCATGTTGGCACACAGATTTTATTTTCTAAACAGTATTTCATTGCATAAGTCAACATTGTATTTTGAAAGTTGACTTCATAAAACATTTGTCGAGCTAATTACAGTACATGATGCTTCTGATTTACATATTTTTATCACTGAATTCAATTTTTGAACACACGTTTGTAAGTTACTAACAGTTTCCAGTCTCTACTATGAGCCCATATTTATCATGGCTTTGCATCAACCTTGCACCATGAAAGTGGCACAAGAGCAATGGAAGACCTAAATGAGAATTCCAAGCCATGCAAAACCACTTTGCATGGACCTGTGTGGCTTGATGCATTTAGCGTAACACAAGGTACGACTATTCGCTGCCTTCCATTACTCTCTGGCAGTGAGGTGTGTCATGAGTATTCCCATGCATCCACACATACATTTTGACACATTCCATTCCCAGATTTACCAAAATTGGTAGTCCTGGGAATGCATAGGAAGTGTACACTTCCCCACCAAGGGCACAGCAAAGAACAATATCTTTATGTCTCCTTGTTGTTTCCTCTTTCAAAGTGTGCTGCTTTGTGCAGCACACGTAGTAAAGGAAAATGCCTCAGAAGATTATTTTTGTGTACAAAAGCCTCCATTTCACAAACAAAGAAACCCTGCATACAACATTAACACCCTTGCAACGTAGTGCAAGGGTGCCTGAATTCACGCTAGTCATCCATTTGTGTGCCAGCCCAAGCAGAGAGCAGTAATTCACTATATTTTGTTAAAGACCCAACATTTTTGCCGCCTACCTTTCACACACTGCAACACGCCAAGCTGCCTTGCTACACAGCCTTACGTGCCTTTTGAAATATTTGCACTGTAGTGCCCATATTTATCAAACATGCAATCAACACTATGCAGCAAGACACCTTGCTACACTGTGTGAAAGCGAAATGACATGGATGAACCTTATTTTCCATTATTTTGGGTATTCCTGTCCTTTCCTAGTGCTGGCACACTGTTAGCTGTCTAGCGGCAATGCAGGTACACTTGCATCATGTTGCAAGGGTGCCTACACTGCAGACAAAATTGGCTGTGTGCAGGAAGGGACACCTTCCTGCACAAAAACAATCCTCAGAGGTATTTCCCTCTTTCTAATTGTGCTGCTGACTGCAGTTCAATTCAAAAGAGGATACAAGAAAAAGAAATATATATAACATATTTCTCATTGTACCACCTCTTGTGGTGAGGTGTACAATTTTGACTCATTCACAATTTTGACTCATTCTCAGGTCTACTAATGTTGGAAAATCTGAGACTGTGTCAGAATCCATGGGTGGGTGGTAACACACATGCTCCACCCATCGCACACCTCCCTGTCGCACAGTATAGCAAGGAAGCAGTTAATGCTGCCTCAAGTTATTTTAGATTTATTAGACCACTCAGGGCCAGGCAAGGTGGCCCTGCAAGGCTTGATGAAAGTGATTTATATCTTGTGTCACTCATGCATCCGCTTGCATGGAACAAGGGCAACGGTAAATCTTGGGAAATGTGTCCCTAGGTTGTTGTCCCAGCAATCAGATGAAACTTCTATTTACCTGTCTCTATTTGACAATTAATAATACTGTCCTTGTTCACTTATCTATGACATTTCATGCCTTGTTTTCTCTCACCCAGTACTGCTTGCTGGTCTTCTATGTTAGCACTGTCCTGACCTTCCACTCTGGCTACCATCTTTGTTGAAATGAAGGATGTTACCTGTTCCTTCAATGGGTCCAAATTTTCCTTTGTCCTACGTTTGTAGTTGTAGCATCTCTTCTTACACTCCACTACAGTTCTTCTTGTTTGTGTAATGCAGTTGGTCTTGCTTACTATAGATTATGATACAGCATCCTTCTTTACTAATGACAATTTGAAGTTGACAAACATTTTTTTTAAATTCCTTGTCAATTCATTGATCAATATTTGTTTTTCCTTCTCTGAGAAATTTGGGGAATTGGTAGTGAGAACGGCATTGCACATTTGACTGTTTTCAAGCATTTCCACAACACAATGCACTCTTGCATGACGCAATGCCTGATTTGGGGCACTTAAAGTTATTTTACAACATGCAATTTCTACAACACAATTTGATTTGTGTTATATTGGTAGTAGTTGGGTTACACCACTTTGCGGCAAGATTAATAACTTTGCGTCACATTGTGTGACTCATCTCTGAGCTGTGTGATGTGGTGTACTGTATGATGAATACACTGCATTCACAGCTCAGGAATCTGCTGCAATGGTGCAGTTCTTTCTGACACAACACTTAGCAACACATTATTGCATCATAACTAATAAATATGCCCCTCTATCTGTAGAAGAAGGAAAGGATAACAATATTTGTAATCAACATCAGGGTAGTTTATGGTTTACACTTGAACTGAGGGCCCAGAAAAAAAGCCTTTGAGTAGGACCCACCATAAAGCAGCTACAGTGACAGATAGGGCTAAGAGTGTATACACATGCAAAAAAGTACATATCAAATATGAGAAGGCAGTTTGGGATGCACATTGACTGAATCAGAAAGCAATGGGTAACATTAGAAATCATTTGTGGACAGAAGAACTCTGGGAAGTTCTAGTAATGTGTAAATTGCAAATAGCTTACAAAGAGCCAGGCCAGTGTGGGCTTGCAGTCAGTTGCCACTGTAATGTGGGAAAAGTATGTTAAGGGTCTTATGCACACCCTTTATTTCTAGTGCCTTTTTAACAGCAGGTTGCAAGCAACAGACAGTGTGAGGTATTTCTATATAATTACTGATAAGTAGAAATTTTATGGATAGAATTGGAAAAGGTAATCATTAAAATTATGCTCTTATTGCTCTTCTAGATTTGAAGGAAAGCTATTCTGCCTCCATCCTGCTAAACGAATTGCTGTCAGGTGTTCAGGAACATAACTGAACTCACTGTTAATATAGTTTGCATATCAATAGTTGTCTATTGTTGCATGTGCACCAATATCAAACAATTATACAGACATTTCACAGATTTTAAACAGCTTTTTTTTTTTAGCATTGATAGTAAACAACTGGGCCAATAAGGTCTGTCTCCGAGTTTTACAAAAAGTTATACAGTCAGTATCTTGTGAAACATTGGTTGAGGTTGAAAAGGTGACATTTTCGACTCTGGCAGAAAATAATTTACACAATTGGATATTGCAACGAGTGACATCCCTGCCATCCCCTGGTGTTCAGTCTTCATGTGGCCTATACAGGCCCTGCTTGGAATCGGAAAGAACCTCTCCTCCTAAAATTAAGCAGGCACACCACTGATCATTATGTAATATCGAGATGACACGGTTCGTTTGGTAACACAAAATCAGTTTAACACATACACTTATAGCCTTAGTAATTATTGTAAGAATAGTCTGGTAATCAATCAGAACCCAGAATCTTGAGTATTACATGGCTCTGTAATCAGATGAACTACCATGTATAATTTTAAGCATACAATTAAATAGAATTGTTGCAAATTCATATTTGAGATATCTGTCAGACACTTCAAGGAAATCGCTGCTTGATGTTATACTTGCAACATTTTTACCGATCTCAAAATATGGGCTAGAGCCATTGATAGGAGATTATTAAGGATTGTTGAGATGTCTCCCAATGTAGGTTAAGGAGAATATTGTTTCATGTGTTGAACTAATCCACTCAGGACAACGCTTAACTTCAGTTAACAAAACACGCTATTGCATTAGATGATCTCTTCTTAAGATATTTGGCTTGAGCAAGAGAGGGAAACCAAGGCACCATGCTGGCAAAACCATGGACAGAGCTAAACTCCACACTCTTTTATTAGCAGCCCGTAAAGAGCATAATTTGCACCGGTGTTTGGCGGTGCTCTACACTGGCATTTATTTAGAAAGCCAGCTCTTCTTTATGAGAATTCACAACAAGGTGGCGCTATGTGTGTATTTTTTTAGCTTCATTCATTAGTTCATTAGTTGACCATGTAACGATTAAAATGTTGGAACTCGATACAACTAGGATTTAAATCTATCTTTACAAATTACGCGCTGGTGGATTACTTCTTTGTGAACAGTCTTGGGCAATCTGGGCGTACTGAAGCTGTGGGTTGGCAGGACTTCCTACCCATCTTTTGAAGAAATATGTTACTCAGTAAGTGAAAGCAAAATCACATGAAGAGTATATGGAAGCTTTCGAATATCAGAGGTACAGTAGATTCGTTCAAGCCTCTTTTAACAGTGGCCAAGTAGATCGATTTCTGCCATCTACGAAATGATTAAGTTCGATTACACACGTATGCATTTTGGGTTTTTCGGTATTGGAGAGTTCAGCAAGCTATCCTTTGCCTGGCCTTCGACGACTTGACACACACCTGTGAACATCTGTTTTAAAAGTATAGGCAGTCCTTTGCTGAGTGTATTGTAAGTTTTACGAAGGCAGGCACATGAAAACTGCACAGCAATAGCAAATTGTGGAAAATTAAGCATTAAATATTCTGATTATTGAGGCATTAAATGGTGTACTATACTAGTTCATTTGACTATTTTTTCTCGTAAGAATTAAAATTTAAACAATAATTACACATTGATTACACATTTACTACTGTTAAATTGTTGCTTAGCGGTATTACATTTAGGCCCATTTTTAGCTGGTGGTAAGAATAGGCTAGCCTCAGAAGGAAAGACACTAGCTGAGGGGGTGGGGTGGCAGTAGGGGGAAATGGCATTAGGGTGCCAGAAATTATGCTAGGCTGGTAACGCCTATATATATGGCATTAACCCGCCTAGCGTCATTTCTTCATAGCACCCAAAAATGACTCCTGTTTTAGTAAAGACAGGAGTCATGCCCACCACCCCAATGGCCATGCCCAGAGGACCAGTGTCCCCTAGGCATGGCCATTGGAGCCAGTGCCATACGGGAGGGCCCAGGAAAGGTGCCCCTAATGGCACAGAGAAAAATAATTTTAGAGTTACCTATACCTGCCCATACCTACCCAGGATGGGGTCCCCCATCCTCTGGTGTTCCTCTGTTGTCGGTGGGGGTGTTGCTGGGGCATGGGGTGGGCATCTGGGGGCCAATCCATGGTGTTTAGCCATGGAAATGGGTCTACAGCTACCCTAACCCCTGGTCAGAACAAGGCGTTAAATAATGGCTCTAAGCAGGTTTATCGCCATCATTTAGGTACGCCTTCCACCCATGCGCCATTTTTGCACTGGGGATAAATATGGAGCTATGGGCTTAGAGTCATTCTTTGGACGTGGACGTCTACTTTGCATCTCATTGGCACAAGGTGGGTTCATGCATCCAAAAATAGCACTAACTCCAATATGGACAGCGTCAAAATATAAATATGGAGTAAAGTTTGCGCCATTTTAGCATTAAAAAATGACACTAAAAAGGCACAAACAGAGTATAAATATGCCGCTTAGGGGGTCATTCTGACCGCGGAAGCACCGCCAACAGGCTGGCGGTGCTTCCTGGCCAATTCTGACCGCGGCGGTAAAGCCGCGGTCAGAAAAGGGAAACCGGCGGTTTCCGGCCGGTTTTCCCCTGGCCATAGGAATCCTCCATGGCAGCGCTGCAAGCAGCGCCGCCATGGGGATTCCGACCCCCTTCCCGCCATCCTGTTCCTGGCGGTTCTTAACGCCAGGAACAGGATGGCGGGAACGGGTGTCGTGGGGCCCCCTCACAGGGTCCCATAATGATTTTCAGTGTCTGCTTAGCAGACACTGAAAATCGCGACGGGTACCACTGCACCCGTCGTACCCCAGCAACTCCGCCGGCTCCATTCGGAGCCAGCTTCATCGTTGCTGGGTCTTTCCCGCTGGGCGGGCGGGCGGCCTTTTGGCGGTCGCCCGCCCGCCCAGCGGGAAAGTCAGAATGACTGCCGCGGTCATTTGACCGCGGTGCGGTCTTCTGGCGGGGGAACTTTGGCGGGCCGAAGTTGGAATGACCCCCTAAGTGTCTTTGGGAGGAAACGGCAGTGACAGCCACAGGTGTTTTTATGCATTTTTTTATTCCGAGAAAGTTCACGTTTGTTGTACCATATGTTAAAGACGAATTTCACAGATTTTGTTGTATTAAAATGGTTTAACATACTTTGATTAAAGGATATTCCCCGCACCTTGGTGAAACAAGAGGTCTTGCAAGAAAGTCAGGATGACTGCATCAGCAGTGTGTTAAAATCTTTTTTCATTTAAAGATGTTAGGCCCCCGACCCCATAAAGCACATAATTTTATTGGTGTAAGCTCGTCATTTGATTGATTCTCTATTGTTACACCTGACAGCCTTAGGGTGGTCATCCCTAACTTTTCGCCTGCCTCCCTCCACATTTTGGACACTGTTTTTGCTGGTTTTAGGACTCTGCACACTTTACCACTGCTAACCAGTGCTAAAGTCCATATGCTTTCTCCCTTAAAACATGGTGACATTGGCTCATACCCAATTGACTTATTTAATTTACTTATAAGACCCTAGTAAAGTGCACTACATTTACCTAGGGCCTGCAAATTAAATGCTATGTAGGGAAAAGGCAGGGCATGTGTCTGTGTAGTTTATATGTCCTGGTAGTGTAAAACTCCTAAATACGTTTTACACTGCTGCGAGGCCTGCTCCTTTCATAGGCGAACATTAGGCCTACCCTCATAGTTTGTTTGAGTGGTCGATTCTGATCTTAAAGGAGTAACAAGGTCATATTTAGTATGGCCAGAATGGTAATACAAAATCCTGCTGACTGGTGAAGTTGGATTTAATATTACTATTTTAGAAATGCCACTTAAATCCTTGTGTGCGTTACAATCCACGTCTGGCTAGGTTAGTTGACAGCTCCCTTGTGCATTTCACTCAAACAACCTCAAACACAGGATGCTCAGTCACACCTGCACACATCTGCATACTGAATGGGTCTTCCTGGACTGGGAGGACATGACACTTACCTGTCAAAGGACAGTGGCCTGCCCAACCCCGTACTGGGACCCTGGCAGACAGGATGGAACTCAAAGGGGACCTTGTGCACTTCTAAGGGACAAAAAGACTTCATTTCTGCAAAGTACTCCTTGTGCCGCAAAATTTCGATGCACAGCCTGCCACAAACTACGCACAGCCTGCATTGCAGTGAGAAAATAACCACATGCTAAACCTGAAGGATGCAGCCTGGCTCCCCAAATGGAGATCAAAGCAGCACCAGCGTTGTGACTGGAACTTCAAAGCATGGCCCACTGGATTGATGCATAGCCAAGCCGGAATGACGCAGCCTATCTCCCTGTGAGAAGAATCGACACAGCGCCTGCCGTGTGACAGAAATTTCCCTGCATCACCCACCAGATCAACTCAGCTCCTGTGAGTCTCTCCCGCATGCCCAGAATTTCTCTGCATCGTCCACGGGGCATCAAAATACCCCACAACCCGAAAAGGATCCAAGCCCGTGCACCGGAAATTGATGCAAGGACCTGGCTGCGTGAAAAATATCAATGCATTGTCTGTGTGCGCCCAGAGAAACTGACGCACACCTCCCCGTGTTCCATGCTTCTCCTCTGCAGACCCATGCGGATAATTTCGAAACAAACAAAATACTTTGTGCTTGCAAGATACACATTGCTTTTTAGAACTTAAGAATCTTTTTTATCATTCTCTAAAGTGATATTTCACCATGTATTTATCAAATCTTGATTGTTTTGACCTTATCTAATCAAGCTAAATATTCTATATTTTTCTAAGCCTGTGTGGTGTTAAAACTGTGTTATTGCATGATTTTTTGTACAAATACTTTACACATTGCCTTCCAAGTTAAGCCTGACTGCTCAGTGCCAAGCTATCAGAGGGTGGGCACAGGATAATTTGAATTGTGTGTGACTTACCCTGACTAGAGAGAGGGTCCTTGCTTGGACAGTGGGTTACCTGACTGCCAACCAAAGACCCCATTTCTAACATCTATGCTTCTAGATATAACAGCCACAAAGCCCGGTTTCCTCATTAAAATAGCAGTTGTGTGCCAGTAACTTTAGAACTTATTCTATACTTAATAAGGAGACCCAGTAATCCCTGTGAAAAGTGAGTTGCAATCAATATGTATCACTAAATTGAAAATGTGTTATGGATTAACAGACTTGACACATACATTTTTCAACAGTAAAAGAAGTAGAAGAATGTGGCTCTCTATTCCATGACTGGTTCCTAGAAGCAGTGGACCATTCTCCTGGGAATGATTTGCTCAATTGAATCTACCTGTCTATAAAATCAGGGAAGCAGTGATTGGTGGCTGTTGTGCACCAGCTCCTCTGTTTGAGATCTCGTGCAGATTTGAGCCGAAGCGTTTCCTCACCCCAGGATTTTTCACCATTAATATTTGCAGAGCCAAGCCAAGCACACTCAGACTTCACCTGAGAACACTTGTGATACATCCCTGCTTCAACTGACAGGGGCTTACATCATTTTCTAAGCGCAAAGATAACTTTTGTGGTCCCTCCTTCCACTGCATTTTAGATAAATCTGCCTTGTTATGCTTGTCCTTCGAGCTTACTCTCATGCCCATGGCATCAACAATTTTTCTACAATCATAGATTCTAATGAACGCTTCAAACATGCTTTCTATATCCTAGGCCCTTAAATATATTGCAGGGTATTTTCCTTTATGATTAATTCTAATTTAAATATTTTTGTGGCATTTATTTAATGCATACCTTTACCTTCTTCGCAAAGGCAAACTTACACTTTCGTGTAAGTTTACAATTGTTTGCTATTCACAAATGTATTCTACTAGTAGTATCTTTACTACTGCATAATCTCCGCATGTAAAAAGGTTGAACAGTCCTATCTTTTTATGTGCAGAGGCTCTGACTTCATAACAATACTGCTCAAAAATACCTTTGTGAACAGCAAATAATCGTAAACTTGCTCAAAAGTATAAGTTTATCTTTATGAATCAGGCCATTATTTACATAGGAATCTTTGATGGGACTCATATTCCTTACTGCTTTGCAACATTGTATTTTGCTTATTTTTGCACTGTCTAAACCAATTCCAGATTTAAGGCTTGTCTTCAGCCTGCTTTATTGAAAATAGTGCCAAGAGTTCCACGTACACAATTTAGCTTGCATTTGTATGCAAAATACGAAATTTGACATAGTCATTGAGACCACTAGCCTCTACCTAACTGTTGTATGATCAGTGATTTACTCTTTTCAAAACTTATACTTTGCTAAATTCAGCTTCTGTCTTGGAAATTTCAGTGTGATCTGTCAAGCTGGGGCTAAGGAAAAGGGGGTGTTCCAAAATGCATTTTCCCCATTCATTTTTCCATAGGACCTTTAGACATGCCTACAGCCCGAACCACTCAATGGAATTACACCAAATTTGGCATGAAGCTAGATTCTGTTTTGCAGGTCACGCTTTTTGTCATTTGGTGCAAATCCATTCAGTACCTTTGGAGAAAGTTAAGGCCAAACAATATAGCTAGATAGGCATGCAGATCATCTGCAATCAGCGTATCTACGGACCACAGGCAGATTGGTGGATTTCGGGAAACATTAAAAAAAAAGAGACTAAATTCTAATAGAGACACTCTCATATTGAGTATTACACACAGAGAACATTTTGCAAGGTGAATGGATGCACACATCTAGTAGAGAACCATTTTTAATGAAGAGAGCTACTTCTAGGAGAATGTATTAGTATGTGCAGTTGGTACAAGTGAAAGATGGAAATCCTATAGAAAAAGAATGGATAGTTGCTAGGAATGTGGAAGAAATGATAGCTGAAAAACAAAAACAAAAACATAACCAGACTCCTGTGTAAAAACATCTTGTCACACACTGATGCATTCATTTAGACATATAGGTGCACTGTCATGCATAGAATGATACACACAGATACACAATGATCTGTAGAGTAAAACACTCAGATGCACTCTCATGCACTTACTGATGCACCCAGGCCAATGGTTATGCATATACTAATAGATCTAGGTAGACTGTCATTTGTACACTGACACTCCCAGGTACATACTGATGTATACACTAACACACCCACATAGACTCCCCAGCACACACTAACACACCCAGGGAACATTTATACATACACTAATACACAAAGGCACACAATAATTCATAAACAAATACAGCTGGGTACACTCTCATACAGATAGAGAGGTACCCAGGGAGACACTGATACATAACCTAACACACCCAGCGAGACATTTATGTATACAGTGATACACCAACATACACTCCATAGCATACAGTAACACTCCCTGGGAGGGGAACTCTTACAACACATACTAATACACAAAGGTACACAATAATCTATAAACTGACAAACCCGGTACATTCTCATTCACATAATGACACACTCAGACACACACTTATGCATATACTCACACTCCCAGGTACACTTTCATTCATATAGTGAGACACCCCAGTGCACACTACTGCATACACTGACAAACCCACATGGACACTGATATATACATTGATACATTTGATACATACTAATACATACACTGACTGGCAGAAACTGATGCATACTGTTAGACCTGGCATCCTTGACGTGGTGTCCCCTGTCTTTTTTACCTCTGCTTCCCATGTTTTGACTGTGTGCTGGACTCTGTTTTTGCTGTTTTTGGTACTCTGGGAACTTTACCACTGCTGACCAGTGCTAAAGTGCAGGTGATCCTGTGTAAATTATATGTGCAATTGGCTTTCCATGATTGGCATATTTGATTTACTAATAAGTCCCTAGTAAAGTGCACTAGAGGTGCGCAGGGCCTGTAAATCAAATGCTACTAGTGGACCTGCAGCACTGGTTGTGCCACCCACCTAAGTAGCCCTGTAAACATGGCTCAGACCTGCCACTGCAGTGTCTGTGTGTGCAGTTTTAAACTGCCAATTTGACCTGACAAGTGCACCCACTTGCCAGGCCCAAACCTTCCTTTTTATACGTGTAAGGCACCCCTAAGGTAGGCCTTAGGTAGCCCCATGGGCAGGGTGCAGTGTATGTTAAAGGTAGGACATGTACTGAAGTGTTTTACATGCCCTAACAGTGAAATACTGCCAAAACTGTTTTTCACTGTCGCAAGGCCTCTCTCCCTCATAGGTCAACATGGGGGCTGCCTTTAAATAACTTTTAAGTGTAGTTTCCCTTTGGGAGCAGATTAAAATGTGGAGTTTGGTGTCTCTGAACTCACAATTTAAAAATACATCTTTTAGTAAAGTTGTTTTTCAAATTGTCAGTTTGAAAATGCCACTGTGACTCTGCCTGTTTGTGGATTCCCTGTCTGGGTCAGGCTGACAGTTGGGCTGTTTTGTGAATCCCCTCTAGACAGTGAGACAAAGTTAGCTGGGGTGTAGCCTGCATATCCTGATGGGCCATCTGAGTTAGAGTGGAGGGAGGAGTGGTCACTTACACCTGAATGGGCTATGCCTGCCCTCACACAATGCAGCCTCTAACCTTCTGGTGTGTGTCTGGTGCCAGGCTTGGGCAAGGCAGAATCCTGTGAACAACATATACTTTCCTTTGAAGTTTGCCTACTTCAAAGGCAGAAAGGGGTATAAGTTGTGGACCCTAAACCCCAGATTTTTAGATTACTTCTGGAATCAAGAGGAATCTCTGCCAAGGAGAAGAACTGGAGGAGGAGTACTGCCCCTTTGCCCTTGACTGTGCTTTGCTGGGTGAGCCTGCAGTTGCTGCTTCTGCCTGAAAGAGATGACAAAGACTGGACTTTGCGGCATATTCCAGCTTGTGAAGAATCTTGAAGGGCTTGAACTGAGCTTGTGTCCTGTTTTGAAGTCTCAGGGCCATCAAAGACCTCCTCTGCCAGCACCTGGACTGTGCTGAGACTCCTGCCCTGCCAAGTGGTGCCCTGTCCAGTCTCTGGGCTCTTCAGAGGTGAAGTTGTTAGAACAAGGACTGAAATCAATGCATTGTGCGGGGAAGTTTTCGACACACCTTTTGCAACGTGGGTGACAAACGACGTGACACCCACTTCGCAGCAAAACCAGGTACTTTGAGTAAACTCAGCGTTTCCATTGTTTTCTCTGGAGTAAGACTCTTAGGGGGTCATTCTGACCCTGGCGGTCTTTGACCGCCAGGGCGGAGGACCGCGGGAGCACCGCCGACAGGCCGGCGGTGCTCCAATGGGGATTCCGACCGCGGCGGTAAAGCCGCGGTCGGACCGGCACCACTGGCGGGCTCCCGCCAGTGTACCGCCGCCCCATTGAATCCTCCACGGCGGCGCAGCTTGCTGCACCGCCGCGGGGATTCCGACCCCCCCTACCGCCATCCAGATCCCGGCGGTCGGACCGCCGGGATCCGGATGGCGGTAGGGGGGGTCGCGGGGCCCCTGGGGGCCCCTGCAGTGCCCATGCCACTGGCATGGGCATTGCAGGGGCCCCCGTAAGAGGGCCCCTACATGTATTTCACTGTCTGCTGCACAGACAGTGAAATACGCGACGGGTGCAACTGCACCCGTCGCACAGCTTCCACTCCGCCGGCTCGATTCCGAGCCGGCTTCATCGTGGAAGCCTCTTTCCCGCTGGGCTGGCGGGCGGTCTGAAGGCGACCGCCCGCCAGCCCAGCGGGAAAGTCAGAATGACCGCCGCGGTCTTTCGACCGCGGAACGGTAATCTGACGGCGGGACTTTGGCGGGCGGCCTCCGCCGCCCGCCAAGGTCAGAATGAGGGCCTTAATCTTTTGAAAATTCATATCTTGACTTGTGTATGTTGGGTTTTTCTCATTATGGTCTTGTTTGATTTAGATTAATAGTCCCTATTTTTCTAAACCTGTGTTTGTGTGTAGAGCGCCGCACACAAATTATCTGTTGATACTATGCAGCGTTCATGATCTCAGGTGCCTAACATGGAAGAGAGTGGAAATCGAGCCCATCATTTTCTTCATATCCAACTTTGTATGTCAGCACTACCCTTTATAAGGTTTACACCTGATGCTCTTCTGTGAGTCCCTGACTACGATGCTCTTGGGTCGTTTTGTAGCAATCTGCCCTAACAATCATAAAACCATCAAGGAAGTGGCTGCTTGGTTCTCCAACTCACTATGGTTGAAAAAAATAAAACTATATAGGGTTGTTAGAAAGCTTCTGCAACAGAACCCACTGGCCAGTCCTGATTCTAGGCAACAAATAGTAGCCCTAAGGCAATAAAATAAGAACAACTGGTCTGCTAAACAGTCATATCAGACCCAAGTATGGTTTAAGCTCTTACATGCAAGCAAAATGAAAAATAATCATCTTTTCTGGGCTGAAATTAACTTTGCAGTAAATGGGAGAACCAGTTACTACAACACAGGTATCTCGGAAGCAGAATGATCAGCTTTTATCATGGCAATGTTTTCAGGGGATCAGAAAGCAAGGAACATGCCACCTGCACTGCCTAATGTGAACAGTACTTCTTTAAGTCTCTAATTGCAAACTTCTGCGGAAACCCAATGGTTATCTGATACACAACTGCGGTTAACCCTCAAGAAACTGAGATAAGACAAGGCTCCTGGCCCAAACGGTCTCCCTAACCATTTATTTACTCAAGACCAACCTCTCTGGGCCTCAATCCTTACTCTGTTGTTTAATTAGGCCTTCACCACCAAAATCATACTGCCATCATGGAGAGGCAGGATTATGCATCCCATCTACAAAGCTTGTTCAAGAACAGATCTAATGAATTACCGTTTAACTGTTTTGATGGATGTGGAAGCTAAAATCTTTGTCTCAAATTTATTGTTGGACCTGGAAGCATGGAATTCCGCAAACAACATCATTCCAAAAACACAGACGGGTTTCAGGGCAGGAATAAATACTATGATCAATCTTCTTGCGGTCTCACTTCTTGCTCAAAAAGCCAACAGAAAGCATATGACACTCTATGCCTGTTTTGTCGATTTAAAAGCTGCCTTTTACAAGTTGATGTGTCAGAAATTATGGGCAAAAATGGCTAGCCGGTTAGTGCCCCCAAAATTGTTAGATTTGGTGATTAACTTACACACAGACACTTCGGGCCAAGTAAAAAACGGAAATGGCAAAAGAATCACCTGTATTATCCCTACTCACACTAGACTAAAATAGGAGTATGTGCTTCCCCAGACTTTATTTAACATCTACATGGCAGACCTTGACTCTCAACTAGTGGAAGTGGTATGTGACCCCACAAAACTGGTGAATGAACCTGTGTGGGTTTTACAATACGCAGATAACATTGTGCTTTTCAGCCAATTGCAGCTGGGCCTCCAACACCTAATTTCCAAACTGGTAGAATATACAGCCACGTGGGGTCTCAAGCTAAATCACAATAAAACCAAAGTGCTTTGTTTTTCGGGCAAGCCAAACACCTTCCGCTTCAAGTTCAAGTGGGAGGCAGCCGGCAAATTGACAGCACTGGCAAAGCACTGTAAGTATATAGGAGTCACGCTGAATGCTGGTCTATCACACAAAGAGCATTTACTGCAAACACAAGGGGTAGCTCACAAACAGTGCTTTGCCTTCTTACAGCTACAAAAAGGTTAGGCAGCACATTGCAGAGTCATCTTTTGCAGGTCATTGGAGCAAAATGCCTTTGATTGCTTACCTATGGCTCAGAGTGCCCCCCTGCTCAAACGGCTCCAGTCAGTTCTGTTTTCAGACCATTTTCCACCTCCTGAAGTATACATCGCTAGCTCTGGTGAGATTGGAATTTGGCTTGTTTCATCAAGCCCCGATTTGTTGGGGGACAATAATAAAAGTGTGCTGGAAATTAAGAGCTGCCACTCCTGACACGCTGGCTTTACGTTGGATGTAAATGGGGCTGCAACCAGATAACAGAACCTGTTAGCTATCTGTACCAAGGCAAGCTCTGACTAACCTGAATTTACATGAAGTATTGGACACCAATATTGCCTTTTCTTTGTTAAAAAATCACCAACAATGCCTGTAAACTTTATTCTTGGACATTAGACAAAGTAGACATCGTAATACAATGCCACAGTTGGTCCGTCCTTCATTCATACACCTCCTGGCACCCCCAGCCATATCCAACGACCCATCTTGCGGGCACTATTCAGCACTCCTTTCTTCAAATCCGTATGGGACTTTAACCGTCCAAGGATCTGGTCCCATCAAACTTGACCAGATCCTTTCTGCTGCCTTTGTGGTTTGCGGACCAATACTGTCTTACATTGTTTGTGTATTTTCCTGGTGGTCACGCTTATGAGAAAGAAATTGTTATATCCTCAATTGTAAGCTTTACGAATTTGATCTTGTTGCATAGCTGTGATGGCGCTCTTAAATGGGCATAACATACAATTAGTGGCTAAAGTCACAATTTTTTTTTTTTACACATTAAAGAATTACTCACTCGATCAGTAGAGAATTTAGAGGGTTCTTACATTTTATATCCTTTTATGTCTTCCATCGAAGAGGGGTAAATCTAGTATGCATTATGGAGTTCCTCATTAATGAGCTAACATCAGGTATTCTGCAAACTGCACTCCTCTTGGATCTCTTACGCATAGACTGAGAGCCTTCTGACTTTGCACTAGATAGCTCTGGCTGATTTTGCTTCCCTCTGCACTTTAGTGACCGTCTAGTTCCGGTTGTGGCTATTTTCACTGTACAGGAAATGATATATGGATAACCACAAATGAACTAATAAATTAACGATGTTAAAAGAAGACGTGGTTCATGAGACACTTTATATATATGGTGCTGCAGAAGGATGTGGGGATACATAAGGAGATTTTAGGCTGCTAGCCTTTTAGTCTAAACATGCACGGGCACCTTGGGGGTCATTTCAACCCTGGCGGATGGTGTTAAAGCGGCGGTAAGACCGCAAACAGGCCGGCGGTAAAAAAATGGGAATTATGACCGTGGCGGAAACCGCCAACAAAGACAGACACTTTAACACTCCGACCGCCACGGCGGTACAAACAAACAGCGCGGCGGTCACCGCCAACAGACAGGCGGAAGACAATGTACCGCCCACAGTATCACAACATACCAATCCGCCACCTTTTCGGGGGCGGATTCACCGCAGATAAAAACACGGCGGAAACAGCCATTTCAAAGGGAAAACGCTCACCTCTACCCACTCCATGAGGAAGGAGGACACCATGGAGCCGGAACTCCATATACTTCCTGCACCAGTCTTCCTGCTCCTGTACGACGATCATCAACGCCAGCGGCGAAGACACCGGTGAGTACTGCACCTATGACATAGGGGAGGGGGAGGCAAAAGACAGGGACACACACACGCAACACCCCCACCCCCACCCTCACCCACTACAACATACACACCAATGCATATCCAAATATTACAGTAACAACCCCCCGGAAGAATGCAAAGACCAAAGGAAATGAGTGGAACCATTGTAATATATCAAAATACAGTAACCAATATATACATATATATATATATATATATATATATATATATATATATATATATACACATTAAACAAAATATACACCACGATTAGTAGTGCAGGTAATGCACAAGTCATTATCCGTGGACCACTGGGCCCAAAATGCATGGGCGAGGCCCACACAAGATACCTGACCAGAAACGGAGAGAACACTGGTGGGGCATCAGATACAAACACAACAGGCACCTCGGGGGGAAGAGAAGGTGGGGCATCTCAGCCGGATGAGTGCACCACGTCAGATCCACGAGGGGGCTCCATGCCCATTGATGTATCCTGGGGAGTGCAAAGCCACAGTCTCTCAAGTCTCTACAGTGTGTGGTTTGCCCACTGTTCAATCCTGGGGAGTGCAAAGCCACAGTCTCTCAGTCTCTCAAGTCTCTACAGTGGGTGGTTTGCCCACTGTTCAATCCTGGGGAGTGCAAAGCCACAGTCTCTCAAGTCTCTACAGTGGGTGGGTTGCCCACTGTTCAATCCTGGGGAGTGCAAAGCCACAGTCTCACAAGTCTCTACAGTGGCTGGTTTGCCCACTGTTCAATCCTGGGCTGGTTTGCCCACTGTTCAATCCTGGGGAGTGCAAATCCACAGTCTCTCAAGTGGAGAACAGTCTCCACTGGTTCTGGTGCCCAGAGTGCTTCATCCTGTGCAGGACTGAGGTAGTAAATGGATCGATCTCTCCACTGGTTCTGGAGGGGGACTGGTGCCCAGAGTGCTTCATCCTGTGAAGGACAGGCTGAGTTGATGGATCTCTTTACTGGTTCTGGAGGGGGACTGGTGCCCAGAGTGCTTCATCCTGTGCAGGACAGAGGTAGTGGATGGATCTCTCCACTGGTTCTGGAGGGGGACTGGTGCCCAGAGTGCTTCATCCTGTGCAGGACAGACTGAGTGGATGCCTTTCTCCACTGGTTCTGGAGGGGGACTGGTGCCCGGAGTGCTTCATCCTGTGCAGGACAGACTGAGTTGATGGATCTCTCCACTGGTTCTGGAGGGGGACTGGTGCCCAGAGTGCTTCATCCTGTGCAGGACAGAGGTAGTGGATGGATCTCTCCACTGGTTCTGGAGGGGAACTGGTGCCCAGAGTGCATCATCCTGTGCAGGACAGACTGAGTGGATGCCTTTCTCCACTGGTTCTGGAGGGGGACTGGTGCCCAGAGTGCTTCATCCTGTGCAGGACAGACTGAGTGGATGCCTTTCTCCACTGGTTCTGGAGGGGGACTGGTGCCCGGAGTGCTTCATCCTGTGCAGGACAGACTGAGTTGATGGATCTCTCCACTGATTCTGGAGGGGGACTGGTGCCCAGAGTGCTTCATCTTGTGCAGGACAGAGGTAGTGGATGGATCTCTCCACTGGTTCTGGAGGGGGACTGGTGCCCAGAGTGCTTCATCCTGTGCAGGACAGACTGAGTGGATGCCTTTCTCCACTGGTTCTGGAGGGGGACTGGTGCCCAGAGTGCTTCATCCTGTGCAGGACAGACTGAGTGGATGCCTTTCTCCACTGGTTCTGGAGGGGGACTGGTGCCTAGAGTGCTTCATCCTGCCAAGGACAGACTGAGTGGATGCCTTTCTCCACTGGTTCTGGAGGGGGACTGGTGCCCAGAGTGCTTCATCCTGTGCAGGACAGACTGAGTGGATGCCTTTCTCCACTGGTTCTGGAGGGGGACTGGTACCTAGAGTGCTTCATCCTGCCAAGGACAGACTGAGTGGATACATGTCTCCACTGGTTCTGGAGGGGGACTGGTGCCCAGAGTGACGGTCCCAGTTGTGTCACTGCCCCTGCCGCTCATGGGCTAGCGGTGCTTGAGTTGGCGGTCCTTGCCCTGTTCAGCGGTTTTTGCCCTGTTCAGCGGTGCTTGCCCTGTTCAGCGGTGCTTGCCATGGCAGCATTTGCCCTGTTCAGCGGTGCTTGAGTTTGAAGTTTCTGACCTGTTCATCGGTGCTTGCCATGGCAGTCTTTGCCCTGTTCAGCGGTGCTTGCACTGTTCAGCAGTGCTTGCCATGGCGGTCTTTGCCCTGTTCAGCGGTCTTTGCCCTGTTCAGCATTGCTTGCCCTGTCCAGAGGTGCTTGCCATGGCGGTCTTTGCCCTGTTCAGCGGTGCTTGCCCTGTTCAGCGGTGCTTGACTTGGCGGTCTTAGCCCTGTTCACCTGTTCAGCGGTGCTTGCCCTGTTCAGCGGTGCTTGACTTGGCGGTCTTTGCCCTGTTCAGCGGTGCTTGCCCTGTTCAGCGGTACTTGCCATGGCGGTCCTTCATTGCCCAGCTGGGCTGGGGCTGGCGGTCCTTCATTGGGCAGCTGGGCTGTGGCTGCCGGGGCCCTCCTGGGCAGCTGGGCTGTGGCTGGCGGTGGCCTCCTGGCCACTGATGATTGGGCTGCCCTCCTGGGCACTGACTCTGGCGGTGGCCTCCTGGCCACTGACGATTGGGCTGCCCTCCTGGCCACTGACTCTGGCAGTGGCCTCCTGGCCAGTGACGATTGGGCTGCCCTCCTGGGCACTGACTCTGGCGGTGGCCTCCTGGGCAGCGGGGATGATGGCGGTCTTCTCTGCCGTGCTGCTCCTCCCAGACTTTGGCGATTTCTTCTGCCCCTTCCCCACCTTGGGAGGAGTCACAGCTGAGTGGACACTCCCCCCGGGACCCTTGTGAGCGGCTTTGCTGGCTGGAGTCTTCCTCCACTCCAGCCGGGCACTGTCCAACTTCTGGTGCTTCACAGGGGGGGGACTGGCTGTGCTGTGGCTCCGTGTCATACTGGCTGCCCTGGTGCCCGGTGCACTCCACATACCTATAACAACAGGCACCACTGGTCCCGGAGATTTTTTAGCTGAGGTGCTAGTACGGGACCTATGAATTGGAGGGTGGGGTGGGAAAGAGGTCAAGCTTGGTCAAGAAAAGTTTCTTAGGAACACTGGGACAGGTAGCTGGAGGGGGTCTGGGAGTGGAGGAAGAGGAGGTGGTTGTAGGAGCTGTAACTTTTGTGGCTTTGGGTGCAGGTGCATGCGCTGGAGGCTGTCGTGAGGTGGATGTATGTTGGGTGGGTGTGTGCCTGCGTTTGCGTACTTTGGGAGGGGGCATCACAGACACACTGGAGGAGGACACAGGGGACGTGTAAATGGTAGTGGGGGTGGTGAGTGTACATGAGCGGGGTGTGGTGGTGGGTGTGCTGGTGCGGGACCTATTGGCTGTAGTGGTAGTGCATGCAGGTGAGACTGTAGACGTGACTGGGAGGGAGGAGGGAGACGACGAGGAGGGGGACACAGTGGAGGCAGTGGATGTTGGTGTGTCTGTATGTGTGTGATGCTTGCAAGAGTGCCTGTGGGATGTGTGGGGCTCATGTTTGCCTGAGCTTCCCTTGTGTGGTGAGGTGTGTGCGTGCTGGTCTGATGGTGTGCTTGGGATAGGCAGGGGTACAGGGGATTGGGTCTGGGTGGAGGAAGTTGCAAGGGGGAGGCTAGACACAGAGACAATGGCTGCCATCAGTGCTGAGGCCAGAGTTTGCAGGGTTCGATGAAGGGCAGCCTGACCAGAATGAATGCCCTCCAGAAATGAATTAGTGTGTTGCAATTCCCTTTCTACACCCTGGATGGCATTCAAAATGGTAGACTGCCCAACAGTGAGTGACCTGAGGAGGACAATGGCCTCCTCACTGAGGGCAGCAGAGGTGACAGGGGCAGGGGCTGAGGTGCCTGGGGTGAAGGTGATGCCCACCCTCCTGGGTGAGCGGGCACGGGGCGAAGGCTGAGGGGCTGCTGGGAGGGCGGTGCTGGTAGGGGGGGTGGCGGCTGTTCCTGTAGAAGTGGGGGGCACAGATTTTGCCACCACCACAAGGGAGCTCCCATCGGAGGACAAGTCTGTGTCTCTGGTTGCTGAACCTGTCCCCGCCGTGAAGCTCCACTCGCCCTCCGTCCCACTGGTGAATTCTGAGTCCGTGGTGTGGCCCTCCATGGCCATGTGGGATGCAGCTCCCTCGTGCTCCAGTGCCACTGTACCTCCGCCTGATGATGCTGTCCCACACAAGAATGCAAGTACTGGGGTACAGGGTCACCCACCCATTGCACACCATGGCACATACAGATGCAATAATCATGCCTTTACACCCCTGCAGGACCCCTACCCAACGTCACCGGACAGGAGGGTCTAGACATGTCCACTCCACCCACAGAAGAGGTCCACAATGATGACAGCATCTCTGTCCAACTGGATCTAGATGACCAGCCCGGCCCATCTGGGACCTCGGGACAGTCTGTTCCCCTCACACAGTCACAGGCCACTACAGAGCTTCCCCCTCTGGAAACACCAGCACAGCACCCACCCAGCGGGCCCATACCTCTTTCCCCAAGACACGTCAAGCAGCAGTGTGTCCACCACTACAGGGAACCCAGGCTAACCCACCACCCAAACAACACCAGGGACCTGGGGGCAGTGGTAGTGGGCACACGGTTCAGGGGAGAGAGGCCCAGGAGCACAGGGGAACTGGGAGGGCTGCTGGGCGACAGGGGGAGGACAGGCCCAGGGAACCCACTCTCCACGAGGTCCTCTTCAACATCATGGGAGCCTACCACCATTCCCAGGAGACAGTGGCAACGGTACTGGCCAAGTTTCAGGAGACCCAGCGGCTGCAGGAGGAACAGTATTTGGGGTTCAGGGAGGCGCTCAAATCCATCAACACCACCCTGGGCACCATTTTAGGGCTGCTGAAGGAACTCGTCAACACTAGGAGGGACACTGTGGCACAACAAGGGGCCCTGACACTAGCCTGGATGATGAACTGCCCACCACCTCCGCGGGCGCTAGTGGACAGGAGGCACCGCCACAGGACCACGACACCTGCACCCCACCCGCTGCAGATGGAGAACCACCCCACAAATGGTCCCTGAGATCCAGGACAAAGACAGAGAACAATGCCAAGACCCCCGCCAAGAAATGAGACCACCCTGAATGTCATCCTTCTGTCCCACTTTATCACCCTGTCCATACTTAAACAACCTAGCTCCACTTCCTATGCCCCTTTGGACAATGCACCTGTGAGACTAATAGACTGGACTCTGCCATGGACATTCCTCCACCATCACCCCTGACCAATTTACAACCCCCTCCACTATTTTGCACTTAAATAAACACCCTTAAATCACAAAACAATCTGGAGTCAATCTGTGCTTTTGAAATTTACAATAAATGTGGAAAAATGCTATATCCAATGTATTGTCAACATACCTATGTCACACAGCTCTAGTCCATGCAGAAACAAAGCAGATGTCACACAGTGGGACCCACATCTGTGAAATTGAAAGGGAAAGTGACAAATCAGGGTCCATACACTGGGTGAAAGTGACAGACAGATGAGAGGTAGAAGAATTAAATCAGATGTAGCACGCAGTGTTGCCTTCTTATCTGTGTCTCACTGGAAGTATTGATGAATCAACGTGTTTCTGTTCTCTATGTCCTCTTCTTCTGCTTCCTCATCTTCACTGTCCACATGCTCCACAGCTGCCACAACACCTCCATCTGGACCATCCTCCTGCAGAAAATGCACCTGTCGTCGCAAAGCCAAGTTGTGAAGCATACAGAAGGCCACGATGATCTGGCACACCTTCTTTGGTGAGTAGAATAGGGAACCACCTGTCATATGGAGGCACCTGAACCTGGCCTTCAGGAGGCCGAAGGTCCTTTCTATAATCCTCCCATGTGCCTCACTGTAGCGTTCCTCTGCCCTTATCCTGGGATTCCTCACTGGGGTCAGTAGCCAGGACAGGTTGGGGTAACCAGAGTCACCTGCAAATGTTGAGGGACAACTGTTAGACACACACTAACTCTGAGGGACATCTCCAGACCCAGACACCTAGTCACACTGTATTGGGTCCATGTCCTCACCTAATAGCCACACACGTGCCTCTGGAGTTGCCCCATCACATGAGGGATGCTGCTATTCCGCAGAATGTAAGCATCATGCACTGAGCCAGGAAACTTGCCATTCACATGGGAGATGTACTGGTCAGCCAAACACACCATTTGCACATTCATAGAATGGTAACTCTTCTGGTTTCTGTACACCTGTTCATTCCTGCGGGGGGGACCAAGGCCACATGTGTCCCATCAATGGCACCTATGATGTTGGGGATATGTCCCAGGGCATAGAAGTCACCTTTCACTGTAGGCAAATCCTCCACCTGAGGGAACACGATGTAGCTGCGCATGTGTTTCAGCAGGGCAGACAACACTCTGGAAAACACGTTGGAGAATACAGGCTGGGACATCCCTGATGCAATGGCCACTGTTGTTTGAAAAGACCCACTTGTCAGGAAATGGAGTTCTGACAGCACCTGCACTAGAGGGGGGATTCCTGTGGGATGGCGGATAGCTGACACCCGGTCTGGCTCCAACTGGGCTCACTGTTTCCAGGATTGTGGTACGATCAAGTCTGTATGTGACAATTACATGTCGCTCCTCCATTGTCGACAGGTCCACCAGCGGTCTGTACACCAGTGGATGCCACCATCTCCTCACCTGCCCCAGCGGACGTGCTCTATGTAGGAGAACAGCAAGCAGAGAGTCAACCAACACTGAGGTACATAAACACAACTTTATTCCATATTTTTTTTTAATAGATGTATGCCTGTATTAGTGTTTATGGAAGGCCTAGATATGTGTGACGCAGTCAAAATTAATGCCATGTGGCACCCTGAAATGGCGGCTGCCTGACCTGGAAGGAGGGACAAGGGGATATGAGGTAACTGCGCTGGCGTTGTACACCATTGCGGTAGGCAGTCGAAGACCGTGGCGCAATCCTGCATTGGTTAACATTGGACCCTATGGGTCCCAGGAGCCAATGACGATGTACGCCAGCGGTGACGGTACGCACCGCCGTAGACGTCACCGCCATTTTCTCTCTGTTCACTCACTTGATACCTGATCTTCGACAGGAGAGGACCTACACTGCAAGTGCTGCTGTGACCTCAGTCTGGAAGAGACAATGGCTCAAGTGTCTGGGGAAAGGGCCGTTCCCTTCAGCACGGAGGAGTTGGAGAAACTAGTGGATGGGGTCCTAACCCAGTACACGCTACTCTACGGTCCTCCAGACAAACAGGTAAGTACAGTGTGAGCATGCCGAATGGGCAATGCCTGCGCAGAGTGGATGAAAGATAGGGGGGGGGAGAATGAGGCGTGCATGAAATGACGGTAAGTGCATGTGCGTCATGGCAAGTGTAGGGATGTGGGCCAATGACTGTGATGGTCCGGACGGTTCTATCTTCTCCTTTCCCCCTTTATTATTCGTGTAGGTCAGCACCCACCAGAAGAAGTATATTTGGCGTGCCATCGCCAAGGAAGTCTGGACCCTGGGGGTCCGCCACAGACGGAGCACCCACTGCTGGAAAAGATGGGAGGACATTCGCCAATGGGGCAAGAAGACGGTGGAGGCACTTGTAATGGCAGTCTGCTTGAGGCTGGTATGGGGCCTCTCGAGTGGCACAATTGGTGCTGCAGCTCTGAGGGCCCCTCTTCAGTACCCATGCCCTAGGTACCAGGGATTCCATTCACAAGGTACTTACAAGGGAGGCTGAAGTGCCAAACATAATGTCGTTTTGGGAAAAGATATTTGGCCCTGGGAACCTGTTTAGCAGTGGCCCAGTGCATTTACAGTTTGAAATCACATCTTTTCCCAGGCAAAAAGTGGGGGGCATGTGAAAAGAAGCCCCTTTTCACACTACCTCCCCCAAATGAAAGGGGTTGAAACTACCCTTCCCTTGGGGAGTCTTCATCCTCTGAGTGGAAGAACCTGGAAAGGCCATCTGCATTGGTAGTCCCAGGTCTGTGTTGCACTTTAAAGTCCATTCCCTGTAGGATATGGACCACTTAAGCAGTTTGGGGTTTTCACCTTTCATCTTCAGAAGCCACCTGAGAGGCCTGTGGTCTGTCTGAACTATGAAGTGAGAGCCAAACAAGTATTTCCTCAGCATCTTCAAGGTCCAGACCAGAGCAAAGGGTTCCTATATCTATGGCACTCAATTTCTGTTCCTGTGGATTAGTCTTCTGCTTAGAAAAGCAACAGGCTGGTCATGCCCTCAACATTGGTCGTGGATAGGACTGCTCCTATCCTAAGTTCTGAGGCATCTGTTTGGACAATAAACTGCCTGGAATAATCTGGAGCTGGGGCAGAGCACATTGCATCTTTCGGAGTGTCAAAAGCCTTTTGACAACCCTCTGTCCAGTTGATCGTTTTGGGCATTTTCTTAGAGGTAAGTTCTGTGAGGGTTTTTTTATGGTGCCATAATCCCTCACAAATCTCCTATAGTACCCAGTCAAGCCAAGGAATGACCTTTGTTGAGTCTTGGTGGTTGGAGTTTCCTCAGCCAGAATTGTCTGGATATTGGGCTTTAGTGGCTTTGCTTGGCCTCCACCTACCATTTGGCCCAAGTATACATCCTTTCCCTGCCCTATGTTACACCTACTGGCCTTGATAGTGAGGCCTGCCTTTTGCAAGGCCTCAATGAGCTTTCCCAGGTGGATTAGGTAATCCTGCAGGTGTGACTGTAGATAGAAATAGCATCTAGATAAGCTGCACTAAAGGATTCCAACCCAGTTAGGACGAGGTTCACCAACCTCTGGAAGGTGACAGGGGCATTCTTTCATCCAAAGGGCATTACAGTGAACTGATAGTGCCCACTTAGGGTGGAGAATGCTGATCTCTCTTTTGCTCAATGGGCCAGTCCAATATGCCTGTACCCAGATGTAAGATCAAAGGTACTCAAGTATTTGTCTGCCCTAATCTGTCTATGAGTTCACCAGCTCTTGGAATTGGATGTGCATAAGTTTGTGTTACAGAATTGAGACCTCTATCATCCACACAGAACCTCATTTCCTTTTTCTTTCCCCTGAAGTGAGGTTTATGGACTAAAACCTTTGGGCTAGCCCAGGGGCTCTAACAGGGTTCAGTGACACCCAAATCCAGCATTGTGTTGACTTTAACTTGGATGCTTTCTCTGCCATTGTCTGACTGCCTATACATTTTGTTTTTGACAGGCAAGCTGTATCCAGTGTCCACATAATGGGCACACCAGTTAGTCCTACCAGGGGTCAGAGAAAATAGTTCAGCATACTTGTTGAGGACTTGCCTGCAATCAGCCTGCTGTTGCCCTGTGAGGGTGTCTAACAAGACCACTCCATCGCATACCCATCTTACTCACTCTCTTCCTCCTGTCCCTCATCTGTAACCACAAGCATGGTCATATCATCTACACTTGGCATGTATTATTCTTTTGGGACTTTTGCAACTAGTAAGGTCAACCAAGTAGGTGACCTCCACTTTTCTTTCAAGTATGGCGTAGAGTCCAGACCATTTGTCTTGAAGAACCCTATTAGCCACATGCTCCAATATCCAAACTTTCTGCCCTGATTGGAACTCCACCATAGCAGCTTTTGGCCATACCAGTGCTTCTCGACCTTCTGGCTGGCCTGGATGTTTTTGCGGTCTTTTTCCAAATACTTATCCATTTTCTTTCAAGGTTAGGATAGCGCCTGGACAACGTATCCTAGAGAGCCATAGGAGCCACAGGCTACAATACCCTTGCCTTCTGCCCTGATTGGAATTCCACCATAGCAACTTTCTGGTCATAGCAGTGCTTCTAGAGCTCCTGTCTGGCCTGAAGGTTTTTACTTCCTTTCTTCATGTACCCAGCCATCCATGTAATGAAGGTCAAGCACACAGTCCACAGTGTCCAGCTTACCCTCACAAGACTTAATTGACCCCTAACAGGATGTCCAAACAAATTTCAAAGGGGGAACCTTATACCTTTTGTGGCACTTCACTGTAGGCAAAAAGCAGACATAGAGGTAAGACATCCCATCTCCTAATTATTTTTTTAGGGAGTCCTCCAATCATGCTTTTCAATGTCTGCTTCAATCGTTCAACCAGTCTATTGATATGTGGATGGTATGGGGTAGTGAACTTATAAGTCACTCCAAATTCCTACCATATATGTTTCAAATATGCAGACATGAAGTTTGAACTCCTGTGTGATACCACCTCTTTAGGAAAGCCAACCCTAGTAAAACAACAACACCCAGGAGGGCTTTTGTCACTGCAGGCGCAGTAATGGTCCCAAGAGGAATGGTTTCAAAATATCTAGAGTCATGATCCACTGCCACCATGATATATCTGTTTCCTGAAGCTGTGTGAGAGTCAAGAGGGCCAACAATGTCAACCTTCCCCTTTTGAAGGGTACTCCAACCACAGGTAGTGGAATTAAGGGGGCCTTCGGGTGGCCTCCTGCCTTACCGCTGGCTTGATAGGTGACACAGGCCTGACAAAATTCCTTCACCTTCTGGGAGATTCCCGGCCCATAAAAGTGAAATAACTAGCCTGCTCCAAGTTTGATTTTGGCCCAGATGCCCAGCTAAGAGAATGTCATGGGCTAGAGAGATAAGAAACTATCTGTATTGTTAGAGCACTACCTCCCTCCTGGTTGTACCATGCTTAAGGTCTCTGACCTCAGTGTGCAGGAGTCCATTGTCCCAATAGGCCCTGTGGATACCACTGGCACTTCCCCATTTCTTCATGTACAACTTGCTGCCTCAGGCTTTCAAGAGTGGGATAGTTTTTTTGTCCCTGGCACAGATCCTCCCTAGAGGGTCCCCCTGGTACTAAGAGCTCTGGGTGGTAAGGCCCAAGCTCTGCAGGCTGATTTCCCTCTGGGGTTAACAATTCCTCTTCCTCAAAAGAGGGGTTCTGAATTGTGTTATGTTCAGAAGCTGGTCCCCACTGCTTCTTGCATTTTCTCTTGGAGGGTGTGTCCATTCCATTCTTCCAGGATCCATCATCTCTTGCTCAATCTGGAGTTTGCTCTGTGCCCTGGTTTTAAGACATCCCCATTCTGGGATCCCAAGCATGGCTGCATGGGTTCTCAGCTCTACTTCAACACAGGGAGACTTCTCTAAACCATTGCCAAGCAGACAGTCTGCAGGGATGATGGGAACACAGCCACTTCTTTCTGTTCAACTACTCACCCCCAGTCAAAACATACCATTGCCATGGGATGGATCTTCGTGACATTGTCAGCATTGGTGACAAAATACGTTTTCCCTTTCACATACTGATCTGAGTGGACCAGGTGCTGTGTCACTATGGTGATACTAGCCCCTGTATCCATCAAGGTTTCTACCTCAGTCCCATTAATCAAAGGGTGCTGCCTGTATTTTTGCATGTTAGTAGGCCAGGCAGCAGAGGATACGACTACCCCTCCCCTGTGACTAGTATTTCCTCTGTGGGGTCACTGACATTGTCAGGCCACAATTGTGATCCTATCTGGAAAATCCCAACTGCATTTACTGCAGGTGGACTAGCTGCATTTTTCTTGTTTTCACAGATTCAGTCTACAGTTTGATATCCTTTAGTCTTGCAACCATGAGACCAAGTCTTGTTGGGATCAAAGTGTCTTTGTGCCCGCCCTTATTCTGTGAGGAGCCTTGGGGCCTACCCTCCTGTACAGGTTTTTGGGGGCCTGATAAAGACTCTTTGTTTTTTAGTTGTTTCCAATCTTTCCCTTGGGAGGCTTTTTGGCCTCTTTCTTTTCCCGCCGTTGCTTCTGGCAGGCTTGGGGATTGAGTTTCAAGGACAGTAAGCCCTTTGAAGCTCTTAGGCAGGGCTGTGAGCATTCCTGGGGACGGAGGGGTAGCACCTCTGCCTAGGAAGGGCTTTGTTCTCTGGCCCCAGAGAGCATTGACTCCCTCCCAGGGGCCAGAATCCTGTCTGTTGGTGGCTGGCTAGTTGGAACTGGCTAGCAACCATGCCAGGGTAGTTAACATTTGCAGGGAACATCTCTAAGGTGACCCCTGGTTACATTTTCTAATAAATCCAGTACTGGTACCAGTTTGGATTTATCAATCTGAGTTTCTTGATACCAAACAACCCAGGGTTCAAAGTAGCCATTATGTAGCTGGGAAACTCGTACTAACCAGTGTGCAGCACATGCATTAAAAACGGCTGCTCTGTTCACTTACTATGTCGACAGATTTGGCAGGACACAGTAGTGGCATATTGCTCATATAGAACAGAACACCCTGCTTTAGGGCTAAAAGACCTCCCAGAGGGGTGACTTACCTATGTTGCATGGAGTGTATAGTGGATAGGGTACACAGCCTGTGTGCCATGTCGTGTTTCCATTTTGGAATTGCATCAGGACACTCAGCCTGCCATGGCAGTGCTGGGTACATCTGTATGCATGGCCCTTGAGTGTGGCACAATATGTGCTTCTGCCCTCGGGTGTCTACCCTTAGTATCCCATGTCCTGGGCACCTAAGTACCATTTACTAGGGACTGATAGTGCCAGCTAAAGGTGTTGCCAATTATATCAATACCTTTGCAATCTTAGGAAAAGAACACTGGCACTGGAGACCTGGTTAACAGGGTCCCAGTGCACTCCAGTCCAAGTTGCATCCAAAAACCAAGCAAAAAGTGTGTGGGTACTGCAACAGGGTACCAGTTTCCCACACCAGTGGTCTGCCTTATTCCCCAGCTCTAAAGGAGAAAGTGGACCTAGGTCCATCAGGGACTGATGCAGTTTTTCACTGTAACAGCTACTTATAAGATGTTTTACGTCAATTAAACTGTAAAGCCCGTCAAAATCTTGTACCTTGTTACCTTCTAACCAGCCACCGACCATTTTTACAGAAAAATACACAAATTCTACCCAGGACTGACTCTAGGTTTTTCGAGCCTCCCGTAATTCTTTTCTATATTCTTCAGTTGTAAGTCCAAAGCCCTCAATCAGGATAGCCTTCATGAGGTCATAGGACTTAGCATCTGCATCATTCAGTGTCACAAGTCTATCCCTGCATTTTCCTGGGATATATTCCAACAATAGAGAGCCCCAAACTTTCCTTGATTTCATCATCTTCTGAAAAATGGACCAACTACTTTGGGGAGTTTTAGGTTAAAATATTTCTCTTTCTCCCTGGTTACTTGTATGCTGCCAGAAGAGATGTATCCTAGGCCTAACTCTCTTCTTTCTATCTCTATTTCAAAAAGTTGAGCTTCTAAAGCCAGCCTTTGGGCCAACCTAGCAAGACCCACATCATCCTCTGAGGGAGGCCCTACTTCTGTAACAAAGGATTCTACCTACTCATCCTCAGCTACTTCTGAGTTGCCTTGGTTTGCTGTTTCTGAGGGTTCACCCTCACCCTCACCCTCTGAGTGTGCAGTCTCCTATTCTGCCACAAGCTTCCTAAGAGTTTTTTGTGATAGCATGAGCACCAGTGTGAATGTGGTGTCCTTTACGGAGAGCAATTAGTCTGGGGTACTTCATTCCCATCCGAGGGGTCAGCGGGAGTTCCTGAGTTTGGTTCTCTGCATCAGACATTTTTCTTACTAAAGTTGGGACCTTTTTAACTTTTGGAAAACAAATTGCAAACTTTTGAAAACTCTTTGTGAGGCCTAACTATAGTAAAGACATTTAAATTCCAATCTCTATTTCAGGGACCTAACCAAGGCCTTAGCAATTAATTTTACAATTTCAAAAAATAGTCCATTTGCAAAATACAACTAGGTTAAATACATTTTTCAGAGTTATTTGTGTGATCACTTAGTGCCCGATGTACCAAAGGAATTTACCCATTCTGTGTCAATGGGAAAAAGCTTTCGTACATATGGCCCTTAGTGACAAAGTGGTATCAGCAAATGCAAAATCCTGTGTCCCACTGCAGATCCACCAAATGTAGAAGGCTGGCTCTATATAGCATACGAAAAAGGCGTGCATTGTGCAGAGAGTCCAAGCAACCCCACTTTGATATCCAGAGAATTAGGAGGTCTGATTTTTATCTCTAGATACCAAAGTGGGGTTGCCTGGACTCTCTGCACATCTTTTTGTACACTATATAGAGAGCCAACCTTCTACATTGTGCAGAATAGGTCACCTGCAGGGTGTTGGGAACAGGACCAATACTTCAACACTATTCCCAGCATCTTTGAAGCTAACATGTTGCTGTTAGATCTGTTGGCCTTAGAGTGGTCTCCCCCACTTTACCCCGTCTCATTTTTGCTGGTATTGGGACTCTGAGCACTCTACACTGCTAACCAGTGCTGTGTTCTCTCCTCTAAACATGGTAATAATGGCTTATCCCCAATGGCATATTTAGTTTACTTATAAGTTCCCAGTAAAATAGCATTACCTGTGCCTGGTGCCTGTAAATTAAATGCTACTACTGGGTCTGCAGCACTAATTGTGCCACCCTTTTTAGTAGCCCTTTAATCATGCGTTTGGCCTGCCATTGCAGAGCCTGTGTGTGCAGTTTTAAACTGTCATTTCAACCTGGCAACATAAACGTTTTTCCAAGCTCAAGCCTTCCTTTTTAATGCATATAAGTCACCCCTAGGAAAGGCCCTATGCAGCCCAGATTCCAGGGTGGAATGTATTTAAAAAGTGGAACATGTACATGTATGTTTTACAAATGCTAGTAGTGAAAGGCTCTTAAACTAATTTTTCATTACTGCACAGCCTATATCTCCTGTAGGATAATGTTGGAGTTGCCTTATTACATTTTATGATTATAATTTCCAAATGGGAAGAGATAACTGGTTCCCATTTGGTGCCAACTAAGCCGTGTTATAAATTTCAATTCTGAAACGGCACCTTTTAGAAAGTTACCATATAGGCATTCGGTGTCTGTAGCCTGTCTCTGGTCAAATGACTGGTTCTAGTTGACAGTTGGGCTTTGTGTATTTCTCCTAGACAACCCCACACAATGGGAGCTTAGGTGTGACTCAATGGGCCATTACAGACAGGGTGGGAGTGAGGAGCTGGACACAGTCTCACTTACACATGGGCTCTGTGCTGTCTTCGCACAAACGGCCTAATGGCCCTGCATTGTCATTCCATCAGGTTGGGAGCCAGGGGAGCCAGGTTATTCCTTGCACTTTAAAGATTCTTACTGGATGCTTCATCCACTTTCCAGAACTAGGGGATCAAATTATAAAAGATGAACAACCGACATGACCACTTCAGTATACTTCTGAACCTGTGGTTACTCTGCCAGGATAAAGGACTCTTGTGTAGCTGAACCACTGCAACTCTGCTGTACTGCTGCTTTGCTGTGTTGACATACTGCCTGCTGCCCTCTTGCCTTGGTGAGAAGAACTGGACCTGCATTACTTGCACCCAGAACCCAGAGTGACTACCAGGGCTAATTGACTGGCATCTTGATCTAAAGCAACCTTGCATCTGCATCTGGTCTCTGCCTTCTGTGAGTCTACCCTGCCAGGTGGTTGCACCGCAGCACTGGACCAGTGGAAGTGGGTTTAATTTGCTTTGCCAGACTCCGTGAACCCAGCTGAACTGAAGTGTCACCTCTGCTGCACAGCGCAACATCGAGCAGAACTGACACACCTCTGCAGCTCTGTGGATTGGACCTGCTGCAGTCCACATTACCTTCGAACCGCCACTGCGTGATGCATCCTCGGTGCCGCCCCTCACATCTCTCATCGATAGCAACCTCGACAATGACACCGGACTGCACAACTCAGCCTTGCTGCTGTTCAGAACCGATGTATCACTCCAACTGCGTGCCACAGCACCAATGCTGGGGTTTGCATCACAAGTTCTGTCAACGTGACCCTTGATGTGGACACAACAGGACTTTGTACCACAGCCAAGCCACATCTAGGAACCAACGCATTACCTCGGCTGCATGACACAACTTTGGTGCCAATCCATGCAATGCTCTGCAATCCAGGATTTAAAGTACTCTGCTCAATGGGCCTAACTGAGTTCTTGTAGCCAGCCTACAATCCATCATGGTGGGCATGAACTTGTGATTTTTTCCTGGTCCAGAGTAACCAGATATCCTCAGTTGTCGTTTTCTGCTTTTTGGTGCAATTTTCTCTAAAAATGTTTAAATTAAATATCTCCGGTCTACCAATTGTATTTTTGACAATTTTACCTTGTTTTATATATTAAGAACTATTCTAATTCCGTGGGGTGTTTTCACCATGTTACTTTTCAAAATGCTGCACGCATACTTCACACATTGTCTCTAAGTTAAGCCTGACTGCTCTGTGCCACACTACCAGGGTGTGGTTTGCTTGTGCCTTACCCTGAAAAGGTTTGTTGTTGCTACTTTAGCAGTGCTCAAACCCCAGTTAACCAACAACTCTATTTCTTACAGTTGCATTAAGACACATCACCACCTACAACATATCCAACAATGGCCGTGCAGCATATAATTCACACCAATATTGCGTGAACACTGAGGCCCATATTTATACTCCGTTTGCGCCGAATTAGCGTCGTTTTTTCCGACGCAAATTCGGCGCAAAACTAACGCCATATTTATACTTTGGCGTTAGACGTGTCTAGCGCCAAAGTATGGGCAAATAGCGTCATTTTTTTGCGTGAACGCCTTCCTTGCGTTAATGAGATGCAAGGAAGGCGTTCCCGTCTAAAAAAATGACGGCGACGCAAATGCGTCTTATTTATACTCCCGGGCAAAAATCACGCCCGGGAGTGGCCGGGTCAAAAAACCCTGCATTTGCGCCACTTTTTAACGCCTGGGTCAGGGTAGGCGTTAAGGGGCCTGTGGGCTCAAAATGAGCCCACAGGTGCCCTCCCCTGCCCCCAGGCACCCCCCCTGCCACCCTTGCCCACCCCAGGAGGACACCCAAGGATGGAGGGACCCACCCCAGGGACATTCAGGTAAGTTCAGGTAAGTATAATTTTTTATATTTTTTAATTTTTTTGGGTGGCATAGGGGGGCCTTATTTGTGCCCCCCTACATGCCACTATGCCCAATGACCATGCCCAGGGGACATAAGTCCCCTGGGCATGGCCATTGGGCAAGGGGGCATGACTCCTGTCTTTACTAAGACAGGAATCATTTAAATGGCGTCTGGGCGTCGAAAAAAATGGCGCAAATCGGGTTGAGGCGATTTTTTTGCCTCAACCTGACTTGCCCCATTTTAAGACGCCCTAACGCCATTTTCCCCCTACGCCGGCGCTGCCTGGTCTACGTGTTTTTTTTCCACGCACACCAGGCAGCGCCGGTCTGCTAGCACCGGCTAACGCCATTCAATAAATACGGCGCCCGCATGGCGCTTCAGAATGGCGTTAGACGGCGCTAAATTATTTGACGCTAAACTGCGTTAGCGCAGTTTAGTGTCAAAAAGTATAAATATGGGCCTGAGTTTTTTTCAGCCTCTTTGATTCAACCAAGCTAGTAGACTGATCTCATTCTCGGTAACTACAAGTTAGGCAAGTTTTGTAATCTATTACTTTAAAATGATCAACAAGGTTTCTATGGTTCAATCGTGCTGTTGAAGACTCTTCTATTCTAGACGTATTTGTGACCACCTGACATTCTAGTTACTGTATTTCTTGCTTTTTTGCTCTGTTTCAACAATCTCTTTATTCAGGCTCATTCTAACCCCAAAAACTGTTTTAATACATAGTTCTCGGATTACAGCCATAAAGATGTCCCACTTGGCAGCAGCTGTGTTCTTCTCTTAGTGTCAATCTGTTCAACTATTATCATGCTGCATCACGTACTACCTCCACTGCAAATTCCATAACAGCACCTACTGAATGTTTTCATCCATTTCAGCTCTAAGTGGGTTGTGGTCCCAGATAGATCCAGCAAATTATTCAAGCATTTGTGCTGATCTGTCATTACCTCCTGTACCCAAAATCATGTATATATTGGTATGTAGCAGATGTAACACAAAACAATTAGAGCATTGATGCATTTCAGAGTGCATTTCCCTCCAAATGTCAACCATTTGAGAAGGAAGCATGCAGGAAATAAACACCTGTGACACCACTGTATTATGTGTTCCACTTAGCAATTGTTTTATCCAAGGCCAATTTGTATTCACCACTCCAAATACACTGACACTCTAGGTACTGGATGAATTGTGAAGTAAGGTATTCAAGGAACATAACCTGTGTTACATTAGGAGCATACACAAGTCCTTAAGTAAGGGGCTCCTTCCAATGTCCCATTTAACAGTGTTTACCTCCTTTCTGAGTCTGTCTTCACCTGTAGGGCTTGAAAAAGAATCCTGGGGGCCACACACACCAGAGTGCCCCTTGCCAATTTGGAGTAACCTGTGCCCATTATTTATCCACTCCATGTCTGTCTTAGTGACCAAGCCTGCATATAGGATGTGTGTAAGCAGGAAAAAATATGTTTTGTTTAGATGTTAGTGCCATGCCCCTAACGTTCCAGGTTACCCATCAACATGGACTTTGTACCATTATTGGGGCTAAGCCTTTCTTCCCACATTACAATATTTCCACATAGTCTAGCACTTCTTCTAAAAAACACATCCTTCCTTGACACATGGCCATCTAAATGCCTTAGTGGTTTTCATCACATACATTCAGTCATCATTCCCAACCCACCAACACTGTACATGGCTGATGTATAAAGGAAAACCATTCTATAAAAAAAACAAAAAAACAATTAACTTGTCACAATGGGACCAATTCAGCATATCTGTGTCATTAGGAGGAGGATTATGTATGAGTAATTTATCAGTTATACCTCAGAGTGTCCTAAAACCAATCTACATCTTCCATTCCACCTATTGCCATGTCTTTCACCTTCATCTTAGACCTGGCCACTATTTAATTATGTCACAATGCAAATTAGCAGAATCACTTCTGTTGAATGTCAAATTATATTGCCCAGGAAATCTGCGGATTCGTCTTCTTTTTAGTCTAAGACAGCCCTTGACAAATTTTGGATGAGCTGCTGTTTCATCACCTGGCTATACTGTACCACATCTGCCATCATTTAGGTTCACTCTTCTTCTGCCTGTTGTCTCAAAGGGTGACCGATCATCCACTCATTCTCTGTCATCAGGATTTGTCTCTGAGGCATCATGTTTTACTCCATTCTTTCCTTTCCACTGGAGGAAAAACATTTTCTTCAAGCCAATATCAAACGTTTGCAGGTGTATTGAACATGTGGACATTAATTTATTTAGTAACATAGAGACATGCCATGAATACAAGAGTGTACTTAATTTCTTGTTGCCATCTTCTGGCTCTGACCTTTAGGAAAGGGCTTCTCAGATTTTTGTCTGAGTGGTGTAAAATGGTTTCCTTCTTCTACCCATTCCCCCTGTCATCATGCCACCTGTGTAACTCGGTCTTTATCTCTGCAGTTGATAGGCCTAACTACTGTTGTTCATGGAACAGTATCCAAAATATTAGTTGTCCAGGTACTCCGTGGGCACTCTCAACCACAAAATGAGGAAGGAAGACTCTTGTTAATGTTCTCCAGTAGCCAATTTTTCATAAATTGGTCAACAGCTTGCCCTTCTAATTTTCAGGGAAGCTGGTGACAAAATCGTTTTTTCTGCATGGAAGGATTTCCGCATCCTCTGCCCTTCCCTTAATATGCCTGACCATTCTCAGACAATGTCTTTGCTTGTTTTTGAATTTCTCGCACTCAGGGACTCAGTGAGGACAATGGGGACATGTTCACTGTCACCCTTTGTGTCAGTGTTTTTTGTGCTCTGTGCAAAGGCTCAAATCCACCTAAAACCTAGCATTCTTCAAGTGGCCCTTTTGAGTCTGGAAAAGCTCCAATACATTCTCAAACTGTTCATATGGTTTGTAACAGTGCCCTGGTTTGTTCATGAAACTTTACAGCACACAGCCTCCAAACCACTCTTGCCAGAAGTTAGGATTTATGCCTATGCATGCTTCCAAGTTTGTTATCCTGGAAAATTCACCTAATAACAACTTGGTTCTTGAGGGAGCAGTATCAATATAAGTGTTATATTGCCAATAAACAGAGTTCACCCAGGATTACAGGATATTTAAATATCTATGGCTTGCAGCATGTATGCCATTTTCTATAATGGTTGTATGACTTTGTATAGAGCAGTACACACACAAATATCACTTAAAATCATATGACTCCCCAGAGCAGCTTATCTCCAGTCCTGCCCAGTTCCATCTCCTCATTTTCAAACTACAATAACACCAGTGTTCTGCATTCTATATTCCTTTAACAGAACACTGGCTTTGCTCCATTAATACATAAGCATAATCTTGTTAAATCCTAAAACATGACATATTTCCTCACTTACAATAATCTTTACAAAAAGAAAATTAATATCAATATGTAAATATAATACAAAATACAAAAACAATTGTAAAAAGCTAAGCCTAACACACAATCCACTTGTACGTATTCAGAAATTTCATTTCTCTGTTCCTTCTGCCACCTTCCTGTTCATCCATTTGCAGCCAATCCTTCATTTTCTATTTTAGCAATCTTGATTTTTTGTATTCATGTCCAGTCCATCATCCTTTGCTTCACACCCATTGCCTTCACACATATCTCTCACTTTTACCAATCTACTCTTATTCCATCTAGTTCTATTATTCAATTTCACATAGTTTCTTCCTACTCTTTTAACAACTTTTGATTCCGAAAATACTGATTTTCCTTTTCTTAAACACCCTGGCAATTACATTCTGACACTTTACTGCACACAACATCAAGCTCCTTAACTCTGCTTCTCTCATCAAATATTTCTTATACAAGATTTATTTTTCACTAACCCTCTTTTGCAATACCTTCTCATCAACCTCATTAATTCCTGTCTTGTAACCAAAAGCCAAAGCTAGTTTTGGATTCCTCTTTATTAGTAATTCAAATGGAAATAACACTGTGGTACAATGTAAACTGGTTATATATGCACTTAACATTTTGTTTACATGATTGATAACATGTCTTCCATTAGCTACTACCAAATGAATACTTTCCTTCACAATCCCATAAACCCTTTTAGGAAGTCTATTGGCCTTGGTATTGTACTGCAGCTTTATAATGATACCTATTTCTGTGGAATAAATAGGTTTCCACATCCTTGGAACAGAATTATGGACCACTGTACAATATAATTTCTTCTAGATAAAATTCTCTGTTGAATAATGTCTCCATGAATTGTATTACACTTTTGCTTCCCACGTGACTCATTAATTCAATCTTAAACTACTTTGAATGGTAGTCTACCATGAATACTACAAACTGGTTAAGATGTCCCATAATGTCAAAAGGACCCATTATATCTAAGGCAACCTTCAGCCAGGAACCAACAGGATAGGTTGAGTTGGTTGTGTGTTGGTTTTCATTATTTTGTCACTATTTCCACATACAGACCACTCTTTAACCACTTCCTCAACATCCTTGTCCATGCCATGCCACCAGAACAATTCTCTCAACCTTCTCTTTGTCTTCTTCCTTACAAGATGACCTTGATTGTCACACTTTACAATTATTTTTCTTAATGCAATGGAAGAAACAAGTTTGCCACCACTCCTGAAATCCGACTCATCCACACTCAATTCATTCTTAACTTGTACATACCCTTTTTCGTCAGATCAATCTTCCTCAATATACTTTTCCAATTTCTCCAACTCAGCATCCTCCGTAACAGCATCTAACCATTCTTTTGTAGTGCTGGATTCTTCATCAAAACATTCTAAGTCTGCAACCTAACCAAACCCCTGAAAGTCATCCCCAGAAAAGTTGTGTGCATCCCCCACAAACCTTGAACAAATCCTTTCACAAAATTAAATTCTTCCTAATTAACCAACCACCTTGCAATTCTACTTGACAATATACCCGAACCCTTTGTCAAAAATGCATATATTAATGGCTTATGACATGTCCTGATCATATAAATATGTTCTGAAGTGTCTGGCAGCCCAGAAAGCAAATAATGCTTCTTTTTCAATTACTGAGTAGTGTTATTCCATTTCAGTTAATATGCCAGAAGCATACGTTATTACAATTTCTTCTCCTTTCTGAATTTGTGTAAAAACTGGTCCTAATTCATATGCACTGGTATTAGTGGAAAGAAGAGTCCTACAGGACATATTAAACTACCTAATTGGGGTGCTTTACCAATTTCCAATTTGATGTTGTCAAAATCCTTTTAACAACCATCACACCATTCAAATTTGCAAGATTTCTTGAGCACACTTCTTATTGACTTGGCCTTGTCTGCAAAAGTGTTTTACAAATTTGCCATAAAATTCAATTACACCTAAAAATAACTTCACATCATCTTTGTTACTAGGTGCCATACTATTAATGATACACTTGCTAGCGCGCCCGCTGCTTAGTAAGGAAACTTACAAGGGAACGCGTATAGGTCGATGAACCTTTTAATTCACATAGAGTATAGTAGCAATGTAGTAACCAATGTCCATCATTAATCAATACACAAATCAATAACCACTAAGAGAAACATTAATCATTAGTGAATAGTGTCAACATTTCATGAATACCCACAACTCAATTATACGTTTTGGCAATTTTATTTCCCTATTAGTTACAATACTAATTCATGAGGTTAATTCAAACTTCATTCAATCGGCTTCAGTATTAATTCATTAGTGACTACCAATAACATAATCTAATCATAAATTGAGTGAGAATACATTCTAATGCTTCAGCATAAGACAACAAAGATGAATATGTCAACATTAATAGTCAGCAAATCAGTCCGTCAATCATTTGTCACCATATATGTCAACGTCTCACTTATAGGAATCCTTAACTATCCCAGATTAGCATTAGCATGTGGGACTTCATTCAAAAAGAAGTTTATAACATGAAGTTGAATTTTGAAAAACATCTAGATTAGGAGAAAAAAATATACATATATATATATATATATATATATATATATATATATATATATATATATATATATGTATGTATACTATTTACACAGCGCAGTTGGTACCTAGAAAGAAAAGGCACAATAGTTAATCAGTCACATTGTCATAGCTACCTATCCACAGAATGGATCACCAACAAAGTCAGTCTTCGTCTTTAGGTTATCAATCGATCAGCAATGCATCAGGAGCATGAGCCCAATGACAGAATCTTGAATCTCTTCGAACATCCACGACTAACCTCCGACATCTGACATCTGAAGTTTTCTCCCTTTGTCTCGACATTATATCAAAGTTGCCCAATCCATCCCCTAATTCCTAATTGGTCAGCTGATCACCAGTTATTTCCCCACCCAAAAACTTTAATTTTACAAATCTATGAATTCTAATATTACGCCGTTCTCAGGGTGTCGATTGGTTCACTGTACAATGTCCTCATCATCCGGCTCATCAGGTATCGAAAATCTTGCATCTTCTTCTCCAGTCAGTGTCTCTATTGTTTGAGTCCTGGGAAAGTACATCTCGTCTGCTTTCATCGATTTTGATACATACTCTAGTTCCATCATCTCCTGTCCGTCGGTTCATTGCAGAAAATTCTAGCTAAGCAGACTTTATTAACACGAGCAGTCCAGGGTCAATTCAGCACATTAGCTTCTCTACATTGCATGATTATTCAGCAGCTTCTGCATGAGGCCTGGCAAAAACTAGGCCACAACTTTGGCTAAGTTAGCTCTACAAAATAATCTAAAATATACGTAATATATCTCAATATGACATATTACTACATTATGTTTACACATTTTCAACATTTCACATATTCTTTTGGCATTTTTAGTATAATTTGTGAATCTTGGTGACCACTCTCAGTGGGCACATTTTCAAAGGTGCACATTAATTTTCTATTTTATGTATTTCTGCCATTTTCTTGTTGATCAAAATGCATAAACACTCATCAATATTTCTAATTAACATATTTGCGTCAAAAATCCCTCCTCTAATAACTAAATATTTCACCACTCTACTTTTACCATCATCATTTTTACAGTTCGATCTCCTCAGTGTTTTGTCTCCTTCTCAAATCTTCTCTATAAGTTCTTTCCCTGTTTTGTTCTTCCCTTCTCTGATTATTCTTAGATCTTTTCAATTTAATATTTTGACACAATTTACATAAACCCGATAATCCTAATACGCAAGCAATCACAATTAATATTCCCAGTATGATTTTTAATAATACCCCATTTCAAATGTTATTAAGCCAATTTCCCACTGAAACAAATCCCTTTCTGACCTTTTCCCAAACACCTGGTTCCTTTAATTCTCTTAAATCCTTACTTGAGTTAGTTAGGTTAGAGGGGAAGGGAGACATGTACGTTGCTAACAGCGAATCGGGCTGTTTGCGATGTGCAAAATGCACTTTCCTATGTACCAACCCATATTTGCGATTCGGTAAACTATTTACCAAATCGCAAAAAGGGATTGTGACTCGCAATTAGGAAGGGGTGTTCCCTTCCTAATTGTGACTCGCAGTCTCATGTATGATTGTTTTGTTTGTTTTGTTTCCGTGAATGCGGTTGCAAAAAATCTCAGTCAGCACCAGTGTCACACTGGTGCTAACCCATTCGCAAATGGGAAGGGATCCCCATAGGACCCTTCCCCTTTGTGAATGTCAGTGAAAACATTTTTTCAGCGCAGGCAGTGGTCCTAAATGTTTCATTTTTTGTTTTTGAAATGCATCTCATTTTCCTTTACTGAAAACGGGTTGCATTTAAAAAACAAAAAAAAACTGCTTTATTTAAAAGCAGTCACAAACATGGTGGTCTGCTGTCTCCAGCAGTCCACCATCCATGTGAGGGCAGCCATTCCCAATGGGGGTCACAAACTGCGACCTACCTCATGAATAATCATGAAATAGGCATTTGCGACCCCCTTGCAAATCGCCAATAGTGTCATTGACACAATACAACATTTGGTTTTGCGAGTCGCACAACCAAACGTAGGTACATGTGGCCCCAAGTCTCTTATCTCCTTACTGTTATCTGGTATGTAAGAGCAGCAATACCTAGAGTTAATCATTTTACAGACTCCGCCGTCCTTCGCTAGAAGGATGTCTAAAGCAAGGCGATTTTGAAGAGTCATAGCTCTATCCGCAGCTAATTCAATACCTATCAGGAGTATTGACCCTGTAAAATTTGGCAGCATGTTATCCACAAGAGCATACAACTTTCGTATCTTGTTCAAATTCAGGATGACTCCCAGTGAAGGAATCACTGCACCAAAGATATCTCCCACAACTGCAGAAGAGGTTTCCCTCCTGTGTCGCTTATGATGTAATTCAGTCAATTTTGGAAACTTCTTTAAGTCGTCTATCTGATAAATCTTTGGGATAACTATCCCCAAGTAACATGTCCAATACCATCCTCTTGGAAGACGGTAATAAGCATTAAATCCACAAATATAATAGATACCAGGAATTGCAGGATCCTGACCATTCAACATAAAGGTACACTTTCTCTGAAACAGAAACACATGCCTACATTCACTCGTTCCCACAAATAAAGTGTCAGTGCCTGATTTTGCCCTGTATATACAAAGCTTACCTACGTGTAATGCATCTAATGCTAATTTTCCTTGTGTTTTAATTGCAGTGTAAGCATAATCATTCTTAAAAGTCCTTTTCTCCAAGCCTTTTTTCTAATTTTTCTTTTAATGCCTTTCTCCTGTCATCAGTATGCGCTATGAAGCTCTTTTCTAAAGGTGTGAGCAAGCATGTGAGGTTATTTCTGTGCGCTTATGCAGTTCCAAATGTTAGTGGCTCGAAGAATCCTCTAACTAATACTATATCATGATCTTTAGCAACTCTGCTCAAATATCTAACAATAGGAACAAACGAAAACACTACATCTTAATTAGAGTAAAAATATTGTATATACTCTTGATTACAGAACCCTGTCAGTAGCAAACTACAGCTTATTTCTTAGGTTAGTGGAAGACTGTGGTACCTAACTCCTTCCTCTACTGACGAAGGAATTTGCGTACACACAAGACAATCCCTTGCATCCATCATCTCAACATATTCACCCAACAAGCGATAGAAGACATTAGAAGAAAGCTCTCCTTGAGCATTAGCATAGTCATGCAAATATTTCTCATCTAATTTAAACTTCTCTAAAGCTGTTAGTGTAGTAGTTTCAGGAACAGAAGTACGATTGGCTCCTTTCATATCAAGAACAGACATTCCCACAATCACTACTATAAACAAGAGTCTACAGATAATTGCCAATCAAACATTCGTATATCTACAGTGCCTAGGATCCTTAACTTGATTACTTATCTCAGCCATGATCTGTAAAGAATCAGAAAGCAGAAGAAACTTTTATATAAGTGCAGTCAAAATCAAAAATAAGGAAACATTCTTCTCTCACAGTTCAGTTTATCTCCAGGAACTATTTTCCTTTTTCATTATCGATTAGCCGCTTGTCACATCCGGGTTTTATGTCAATCAGGTTATAAATGTCTCTTTCGGTTTATTTTCAACAGTCTCCTTAAGGTATTTCAGATTGGTTGAACAATTCAGCTTCTTATTCACCTTCAGGTTACATCAAAATACTGACTTGGAACCTCTCTATCAAAACAAAAGGACATAAACTCGTGTTGCCATTCATTAGTAGTTGCATACGCCCATTCGGGACCTCCGTAACACCGACTTGCTATTCTCTTTCTTTTCAACTTTCGATCCCCACTTAGTTCTCCTTCATTGAATTCTTCTTTTCTCATAGTATTTACCTCTTCCTCTATTGTTTCATTTGTGACCAATTCCTTTCTTTTCCTTACTTGCGACTGAGGCCAATTATCTCCTTTTCTCGATCCTTCTGTCAATATTCTTTTCAGGATTAGACTCTTCTCCTTCTCTTTCTATATGGTGTTTTCTCTTGATGGACCTGCAACGGGCTCAGGAGGAGTCGGATCACCTTGACTTTGCTCTGTCTCAACTCTTTCCCCCTCATGGTCTGGCACTTGCTCTGTCTGCTTCTCAACACCGTCTGCTATTGGGAGAACCCCTGCTGCGCTACGCTCTCCTGCTGAATCCGTTGAGATTGATTATTCTGCACCCTCCTGTAATTCTTCACCTTTGTCTCTTACAGGGGTAATAGAACCATCTTCCACAAGCTCTTGTTCAATTTCAAGCTCTCTTGGTTCTTTTTCTAGTTCAGATGCAGCAACCTGTTTTGCTGTTGTTGGTGCTCTCAGCCACACTTCTTCATGAACCGGTGGACATACCACTTTCTTCGTATGACTCGTGTGTATCCATTTCGGGAATCCTGCACACTTCACAGCTGTTGTTGTCGTTATGACCACCTGGTAAGGCCCTCTCCAGTGTGGCTCTAAACACGTCTTGCGAACATATTTTCGGACAACGACCCAGTCACCGCTCTCAGATTGTGCCCCGGATTGTGGATGGGTGGTAGGGTGGTGGCCTGCACCTGCTGAGAGAAAAAGCGAACCACATCAGCCAGACCCTTGCAGTAGTCCAACATAATATCATCTGTAATATTCACAAGTGCATTGGCTCAAACTGCTGGTAATCTCATTGCTCTACCCATGAGGATCTCATGGGGCGACAGATCTGTCTTCCTGTCAGATGTATTTCTCATCAACATCAACACCAAAGGCAATGCATCTGGCCATTTCAGATTCATAGCTGCACACAACTTTGCAATTCTTGATTTCAAGGTACTATTCATCTGTTCCACTAGTCCTGATGCTTTAGGGCAATAACTACAATGCAACTTTTGCTCAATGTTTCGTCCTGCACATTAAAGTTTAATCACCTCGTTGTTGAAGTGAGTTCCCCTATCTGATTCTAAAGAGTCATTCCTTCAGGTGGGGTATGCTTCAATCCAGTGACTAAAAATGCATACAATCACCAACACGTACTTCAAAATTCCACACACAGGCATCTCAATTAAATCCAATTGCATTCAGCTGAATGGACCTCCTGCTCTTCCAATGTGGCTCAAATTCACCACTGTCCCTTTTCCCACATATAGATGCTGACAAGTTATACAGTGATGACATACTGCTTCTGCTGCCTGCCTAAATTTAGGATTGAACCAGTCAGTCTTGAACAACCGAACCATGGCATCCCTCCCAATGTGTGCCTGGCCATGCTAATACCTGGCCATTTGTGACAATAAACTATTTGGCAGGACCATCCGACCCTCCTCAGAAACCCAGATCTCGTCAGGTCTTTGGACACATTTTAATTAGAACCAAAGTCGTTTCTCCTCTTTGTCAACATTATTTGCAGTGTTTTCAACTCTTCCAGAGTATCTAGCACTTTCAATGAAAAACTTGTGCATGTATAGTCTTCTTCTGACATCAGTTCCCACTCGTCTTTGATTGATATGAAGTTCAATGCACAAAACCTTGCGACTTGATGCGCATATCCATTTCCTAGTGAGATATAGTCCTGTGTCTTTTGATGTGTACTGCATTTCACCACGGCAATTTCTTCAGGTAACCGTATTGCAGGCAAGAATTCTTTTATTCTGTTGCCATTTCTTACTGGTGAACCAGTAGGGGTCATAAAACCTCTTTGCGACCACAATTGACCAAAATCATGAACAATTCCGAATCCGTATTTTCTATCCATATAGAAAGTGGCTCCTAATCTAGCAGATACATGGCACGCTCTAGTAAGAGCTACCAATTATGCTACTTGTGCAGAATATACACCTCAAAGCCAAGAAGCTTTTAATGTACCTGTAATCCTGCACACAGCATACCCTGCTCTCAATGTTCCTGTACCATCTCTGAGACATGAGCCATCAACAAAGACAATTTGGACATTTTCTTCCAATTGTGTATCTCTGATATCTGGTCTTGGGTTTGTGCATAACTCAGTTACCTCAAGACAATCATGCTCAATGTCTTCTTCTTTTTCAATTTCAACAGTATCACTAGAAGTAATGTTGCTGGTTTCAGCATTGTAAATCTTTTCAATGTTACGTTTGGAGCACGTAGAATGCTCATCTCATACCCTGTCAGTCTGGCACCAGTCAAATACTGCGTTTTCGTCCTTGTCAGTAAGATCTCAACAGAGTGAGGTACCATTACCGTTAGAGGGTATCCCATCACTACTCCCTCACATTGAGAGAGGCTTTGACCAACTACGGCAACTGTGTGCAAACAACCTGGTAATCACGTTCATTACAAAACAAAATGAATGATTTCTTGTAATCAGGCATACCCAACGCTGGAGCTCTGCACAAACTCTCTTAACTCAGTGAACGCTTTAATCTGATCCTGGTCTAATGTAATGGGATCTGTAACCTCCTTATGTGTCAGCTGCTGCAATGGTTTGGCAATCTCAGCAAAATTTGGAATCCACTGTCGTCAATAACCTACCATTCCCAGAAACATTCTGACATCTTTCTGTGAAGTCGTGGGACTTCTCTGCAATATCATTGTTATCCTTTCTCTGGAAATTCTCATTGATCCCTTCTCAATTTAAGGACCCAAATATTTCACTGACTTCTGACAATCCTGCAATTTCAAAGGTGACACTTTATGTCCATATTTTCCCAAATTATTCAACAGGGCAATCGAGTCGTACTTATACTCGCCCCTCATGTTGAATGTGATCAGTAAGTTGTCAATGTACTGCTCCAGAGTCGATTGGTAAGGTAGTTTCAATGACTCCAGATTATTTTTCAAGATCTGGTTGAACAGAGACGGGGACTCCGTTTACCCTTGGGGAAACCTTCACCAGCTGTAGACTCTGTCTAGGAGTTTGAAACTAAAGAGAAACTGACTATCCTCATGAAGAGGCACAGAAAAGAAAGCTTGTGACAAATCAGCCACTGTGAACTACTCTGCATTGTATAGAATATGAAAAAATATTACTGCTGGGTTCGGCACTACAGGACAACACTTGACAACCATGTCATTCACTTTTCGCAAATCTTGCACAATGCACACTTTCCCACAAGGTTTCTTCAAGCCCATTATTGATGAATTACTTGGACTACTCGACACTTCTTTCAAAACCCCTTGTTTCAGAAAGTCTCTGATTATCTGCGCCACTTTCATCAGAACATCCTGTGCCATGTTATACTGTGGAAGCTGTGGGAACACTACATTTGGCTTCAAAGTGATCTTAATCAGCTCCACTCCCTTGATCAAACTCACTTCTTTACTTGTTGGGTCCCACACATTCTCCTGTACTGTTCCCTGCAAGTCTGCATGCAATTCTCTCACAGTAAACATCGGGAAAAATGCAATCAACTATTATTTTTCATTAATGGTTTCATTCTCAGTTACAGGAGCTTGTTCTTCCTCATCATCACTATTTGTTTGAACCACTTTTCCAGCAGTTGAACAACTAATCGAACATCTGGTCTTGCACAACAAGTCCCTTCCCAGTAGAGATACTGGACTTGAGTCATAGACTACAAACGTATTCAGTCCCTGAAAGTTGACAATCACAACCTGTGCTGGATCTGTGATCGGATTTATCGACTATTTGCTACTCCTACAAGCTGAACAGTCCTGCCTGAAAGAGGTAAGTTCAGAACTTCAGCACTTCTTACTGTAGAGTACGTAGCTCCTGAGTCCACCAGAAATGAGAATCTATGTCCCATCACATTTCCTTTCACAAAAGGTCCTCTCTGATCTATGTCTAGGGATGCTGCAAGCATGCATGGCTCCTCATCCGAACTCTCACACATGCATTTGTTGTTTATTTCATTCTCACTATGTAATGGGAATTGGTGCACTGTGTCACTACTTGTGTCTTGTCTCTGACCTGTGACCTGCTGAGTAAGCATCATCTATTGCTGTTCCATCGGGGCTTGAGGTATCTGCATTTGCTGTCTAGGTGCCATAGGAACCTGCTGCTGCACTGGTTGAAAATGTGTCAATTGTGCACTAGGCATTTGCATCTGCTGCATGGGTTGAAAATTCTGCACATGATTCATGTTATTCTGAAAATTCGGATTAAGTCCTCTCAATCTAGGGACTTTTATAGTTTGAAATGAATTGACATCACCACTTTGCTGAACAACACCATCCTGCACCATCATCGGACACTCCTGTTTCAAATATCTCATGTTTGCGCAAAGATGACACGTTAACATCTTTTTCATTCGTTGCATATCATTTTGAACCACTACGGTATTCAAATCTGGACCACGATTCATATTAGCTCCACATCCTCTGCCTCTAACCTGGGGTTGGAACATAACAGTTTCCTGTGGTTGCGGCATCTGCTGAACTAGGGCTCCCTGCACTCCTGTCTGAGCTGCCTTAATCTGCATCACCATTGCTTTCTCCTTCAGCTTCTTCTGTTTCAACTCAATCTCATCACTACAGTATTTTGCATAGTTAAACACCTCATCCAGTGGCTTTGCTTGCCAACAAATCAAATGACGCTTAATCATCTGACCTACTTCAGGTCTGAATCCTTCCACAAACCTGAACACAAAGTGCAACATGTCTTTTGGGTCAATCGCTTCCTTACCGCTGTACTCCTTGGACACCTTCAACAATCTCTCATAAGTATATATCGACTCCTTTACTTCTTACACTGTCCTGTCAATTTGCTGCCAATCAATATTTTTAGGCGAAATTCTCGTCTTCAGGAATTCAATCATCTTATAATAATGTTTCATCACTTCAGGTGATGGTGCACCTGTAACTCTATCCCTTTCTGGTTCACTCATCAGCCAATCAACTGCTCTCTTGTACTCAACCTACAAATCAGCTGGAACCACTATCTCCAACAGGGTATTCAAGTCTTCCCACAGACATTTCGAAAGCTTCACAAATCTATCTGTCTGTTGGTACCACTCAACAGGTTTCTCTCCAAGTTTTGCATAATCATTTGTGATTGACAGAATTACACTCCTGTGCCAGGGAACATGAACAAATTGCCCTCCTGGAATTTCCCTCATTGGTAAAATTTGTACTGGATCTTTTTCTTTCTGAATGCTTTCAGACCCTTCTTGTGAATCTCGTTTCCGTTTATTCTTCTTCGTCGTCCATCTGCTTCCCACTTCTCTAATGCTCCCCAAATCTGAGCACTCTGCAATAATTTTTTGAGATGCCCTTCATCCCTGCTGATCTCATGTGTTTAAAATCTTTTGCCTCAAAATCTAGTCTGTAACTCCTTTTCAATTTCTGTGTCATGTTTATCTGCCAGATCTGCCAGTTTCTGATGTATCTTGCCCACTTCTCTCGTAATTCTCAGACACAAATATCTCAGCTCTTCTTCTGTATAGGATTCTACGCTGTTCACTCTCATCGATCCTTCAACTAGTTCGGTTATTTCGGTAGCCAGTCTTACACAATCAATCTGCTCTTCACACTGGGATGTATTTTGAGAGGAATTCAGACTGTCTAATCACTCATTTCACTGCTGTGCTATTTATCCCTGTAATTAAACATTACTTACATTCAGCAATGGCATCTGTTGTACCACTGCACCTGGAGTTTGTGGCGTCAAAAGCTTCAAGCTCTGACTCACACTCAGGCCATTTACGGCATCTGGAAGCACAACAAGTGGACTAAGGTCCACTAATGGCCTAGATTCATCAAGGGTCTTTCCCATAGATGATATCCCCATAACGATCTTTCATCCCCCTCCTCACGAGGCTCTGTGACATTTCACTGTGTTCTCCTGCAATCGGCTTCTTTTGCGCAAACAATGGTACCGCTGGACCAACAGTAATTGGCAACGAAATTGCATTTGTGCTGCTCTGACACCCGCATTTTATGGAAGGGCTACTCCCATACTCTGGTTCATCACTGGTGTCACATCTGACTGTGTCCCTGTCATTGGGGTGAACTTCGGCAAACCCTGTAGCTGTGCCTGAGGCAACAACATTTGAGTCGGCTCAGTTTGTACTAGCATCGGCCTCAGAACCACTTGCTCTGTAGAAACCACTACATTCGAAGTTGATTCAAGAATTGATACCTCTGGAAAAAGTCTCTGTACTGGTGGTGGGTATATCTGCGCTTGGACTACTGAAGTAGTCACTGCATTAGGAGTACTCTGCACTACCCCTTGAACCTGTCCATTATCTGTTTGTACTGGTCCTGCTGTCCCCGACACTTGAGCTGGGGCAGTTGGAGCAGAACTAGTATATGGACCCCCTTCATGTATCACATATGGCGGATGTCGGTCTCTCAACACCTGAGTAATAAGATCCTCAACAACTGAATCTTCTTCTTCCACATAAGTCTTTTTCTTCTTCTTACCCCCTGATGAACTCTTATCACTCTTGCTAGTATCCTCTTCCTCTTCTGACTCATCTTCTTCTGTGATAGCAGGGAACAACTTAACACCCTGCAATGGCGCCATTCTCTACTTCTTCTGTTCCCAATCCCATCTTGCCACTGCTAAGGACTTCTCTACCTTCCTTATTCTCCTCTGGAATTTCATTTCTTGCTGCTGTCTTGCTATGAGCTCCCAAACCGCAAATGCCTCAAACTGTGCTGGTCTCGGAAGTGGCTTCGTCTCATACAGTGTCATTTGCAACTGGTCCAAAATTCTCAAATTAAACCTCCCATGCTCTGGAAAAGCTGAAGCTCCCTGTTTCTCTGTCAATTTGCATACCTCGCTATAAATGCCGGAGAATTTTCCAGTGGGGTCGGCTCACCACTGTCACCTTAATGTATCTATCGCCTTCATGGCTCTCCTAAACACTTTGAAAAACTTCATCTTTTTTCTATCTCTTGTTTATTCGATTCAATAAGGAAATGACTTTTACTCCCAAGATTCCCTTCACCCGTTTTCTCAACCAATTGCCTCTCACGGATGTCTACCAATCCGCCCGCGACTCTTCTCACTAACCAACCTATCCCAGCACGGCTCACTCTGACATTACACTCACACACTGTGGCTGACAAAGTCTTGTGGCTTGTCCTCCTAATCTTCAACTCACACAAAACTAATGCAAAAGTATTGCAAGTACTAGCCAAAAAACAATAATCAAAACAAACCTGCTGGTTTACTACAGGAAGGTACACAATCGCTTCAGAGACCTTACGGATTTTCACTGATGCCCCTTTTGCTCATGCAGCTATTCCTCTTTCTCAGTCTCCCACATTCGCAAGTACATTTTGACCCGCAAATTTCACTCTCAACTGATCAATGGGTCTGCCCTGGTGCACATAGGACTCGCCAAATCTCAGTCAAAAAGTTCTCTTACTCACTTAACTTACACACCGTCTTGTTGATCACGCCCAATCAACCCACTAAACCAGACAGATTACAACATATAACCATAACACTTGTCAGTATACTCTGGAGTCTTAGAGCACACAGGGTCCGTACATCACCAACAACCACGTAGACAATTTTTTAGCACAAAGTGCCACACACATATGAAGTTCAACGACTTCCCTACTCTCAAACTACGGAGTACGAACACTCCTACTAAACCTCAGCTGGAGTACACAGACTCCCTACTTCTCTCACATATGTCACAATTCACCTGCAATCTGCATAAGCCTTTGCAAGCATAACCTACCACTTTCACACTATCACTAGAAAGCCGATAACATACCCAACTCTACTTGCAGTATCCAGGATCTGGGAAAGTCATTTCTGGGCTTAAGGGGGCATCATCTTTGCTACAATTGCCATCACAAAAAAATAAATCAAAATCACAATAGAAATGAACAACTAACAATAACTTAAACTATCACCATAACCAACAATCACCACATAACTAGTTCTCCAAGGAAACTAACCTTCAAGCTGCTACCAAAAACTGCTAGTGTGCCCAGTCCTTAGTAATGGAACTTACAAGGGGACGCGTATAGGTCGATGAACCTTTTGATTTGCATGGAGTATCCTAGCTATGTAGTAACCAATGTCCATCAGTAATCAATACACAAGTCAATAACCACTAAGAGAAACATTAATAGTCAGTGAATAGTGTCAACATTTAATGAATAACCACAACTCAATTATATGTTTTATCAATTTTATTTCCCTATTAGTTACAATACTAATTCATGAGGTTAATTCAAACTTTATTCGATCAACCTCAGTATTAATTCATTAGTGACTTCCAATAACATAGTCTAATCAGAACTTGAATAAGAATTCATTCAAATGCTTCAGCATAAGACAACAAAGATGAACATGTCAACATTAATAGTAGAGTTCAGCAAATCAGGCTGTCAATCATTTGTCACCGCGTATGGCTACATCTCACTTATAGGAAACCTTAACTATCCCAGATTAGTATTAGCATGTGGGGCTTCATGCAAAAAGAAGTTTAGAACAGGAATTTGGAAAAACATCTAGCTTAGGAGAAAAAACAAATACTTTTTAGAAAGTGCAGTTGGTACCTAGAAAGAAAAGGCACAAAAGTCACATTGTCATAGCTACCTATCCACAGAATGGATCAGCAACAAAGTCAGTCTACGTATTTAAGTCATCAATCAATCGGCAATGCATCAGGCTCTCAGGAGCATGAGCTCAATGACAGAATTCCAAATCTCTTCGAACATCCACGCATTATATCAAAGTTGCCCAGTCCATCCCCTAATTCCTAATTGGTCAGTCAATCACCAGTTATTTCCCTACCCAATGACTTTAATTTTACAAATCTATGAATTCTAATATTACGTCGTTCTCAGGGTGTCGATTGGTTCACTGTACGATGTCCTCATCATCCGGCTCATCAGCTATCGAAAATGTTGAATCTTCTTCTCCAGTCAGTGTCTCTATTGTTCAAGTCCTGGGAAAGTACATCTTGTCTGCTTTACACCGATTTTGATACATACTCTAGTTCCATCATCTTCTGTCCATCAGTTCATTGCAGAAAATCCTAGCTAAGCAGATTTTATTAACACAAGCAGTTCAGGGATAGTTCAGCACATTAGCTTCTCTACATTGCATGATTATTCAGCTTCTGCATGAGGCCTGGCAAAAATTAAGCCACAACTTCAGCTAAGTTAGCTCTACAATGTAATGTAAAACATACGTTATATATCTCAATATGACATATTATTACTATATTATTATTACGCATTTTCAACATTTCACATATTTTTTTGTCATTTTTAGTATAATTTGTGAATCTTATTGACCACTCTCTGTGGGCACATTTCCAAACATGCACATTAATTTTCTCTAATATGCATTTCTGCCATTTTCTTGTTGATCAAAATGCAGAAACATTCATCAATATTTCTAATTAAAATATTTGCGTATGTACAGTCTACCAGTTTCTCACAAGATCTCACTACATTGACATCAATAATGTGTCCTAAGTAAGTCACACTATTGACTTTAAACTTGCATTTTTCTGCGTTTACAATTATACTACTGTATGTACCCTTTCCTTAAATTTTTGTTTAAAAAGTGAGCCTTTAGTAGGTTACTATCATGATCTTTCTCGTCATTTCCACATACCAATAGGTTATCCTGAAAATAACAAGCCGAGTCATAATCCCTAACATTATTTTAACTAACATTTGAAAACAGAAGCTACAGAGGCTAACCCAAATGGCATGCACTTAAAACTGTATGCTCCTAAAAGTGTGACAAAAGATGTTAACTGTTGGATGTCACTATGCAGATGGTGGAAGGCAGATGATAGATCAATTGTTGAAAACCATTTCAACTTTCCAATTGTGGTAATCATCTCATTGATGTTAGGCAATGGGTGTCTGTGAATCCATATAGCATTGTTCAAATCTCTCAAATCAATGCACATTCTGATGGATTGATCAGGATTTTGCACTACTACAATGGAAGCCAACACTCAGATGATTACCTTTCCTCAATGATATACACATCAATCAATTTCTTAATTTCAGATTTAAATTATCCATTACCGCTAATACTAAGCCTCCTGCTATATGAACATTTGGTTGACAACCTCAATGAAGTATAATATGGTGTTTAAAACCTTCTAACCCTTTCTCTGCTAGGCCTTTTCCGCACCACTTTTAAGCCTTTTTTGGTTATTTGAGGTAGTTCATGTTTAGGCCTTCATCATTATTTGTCCACATAAGCTATCCATGCCAAATTTGCATCCGGTTTTTCCGACATCCTGGAGATTCTAAAGTTACCCAGGGTTTGTGGATTCTTCTGTAGGGAAACTGAGAAATTAGTGAAATATGGTTAGATTTAGTTTTTGGGGGAAAATGGGCGAATAGTATTGCAGAAGAAAGTGTCTGCTTTTTCCCTATAAAGGGCATCAATGAAAGGTATGCGATGCTGAAATTACCATCTTCCCAGCTTTCAGGAACAGGAAGGCTTGATTCAGAAAACCAAACTTTTTAACACAGTTTCAGCATTTTACTGGGAGATAGACCAGTTTTCCGATTTTTTCTGCTTTCAACCTCCTTCCAGTTTGCGGAAAAATCAAGTGTGAAAACCTAAGGTGGATCTCATAAACCAATACATTTCTGAAAACTAGACATCCTGAATTCAGCAAGGGGTAATTTCTGCAGATCCTTCAAGGTTTTTCCACAGAAACCAAGTACTGAAATAAAAAAAATAGAAGGAACAAACAGATATTTGTGACAACGTTCTCATTTGTAACTTCTTACCACGATCGCCAATTTACAAAAACTATATACCTTTACATTTGCTTGACCATTCTCGTTGTGAGAATATATTGGGTTTGTGGGTTTTCTAAGAACGTGAGGTACCGAGAGCCAATAACACAGCTACCTTTGCAATAGGCTTTCATTGTTTACCTGGTAAAGAGCAATTATTATGATAAAATATAAATAGTGAAAATAGGCATCAAGGAAAACCTATGTATTTCCAAAATGGACATAATATATGGAGTTTAGAAGCAAGAGTTTTTAGTACATCTCTGAATTTGTGGGTACTCATACATTTGTAAGGTGCAAATGCAGAGAAATACAATGGATAATAACAGTTGTTCTACTATTCTGTATTGCCCTAAGTCTCCCAATAAATATGGCACCTCACTTGAGTGGGTAGGCCTAGGGCTCGTGACAGGAAACATCCAAAAATGCAACACGGACTCATCACATTTTTCCACTGATAATGGACCCGTTTTAAACAATGTGCCTAGTTGTGGATTTTGTGTCATAGTTCAGCTGGCACCTAGGGAAACCTAGCAAACTTGTACGTTTTTGAAAACTACATTGCAAAACACAACCCTTTCAACCTTACTCATTCATAAGCTAATACATTTACGACTAATGGATCAGACAGAAGAAATATTCTTTACATTCATATCTTCATTTGGCAATAAACAATAAACAATGCCTAATCATAAATATATCTCATTTTCCTATATAGACATTGTCTCATTAATCAATATTGCATATTTGTCAAAAATGTTTTTAATGCATACTGCATAGACCACATTCTCACCAAACACACCATCTTACATACTCAATCAAACATCTTTATCCTACATAAAACATGGAATGCCTGACAGCATAGTCTTCACATTTAGGGTTTGTAAATATCAACAAACGGAAATTTCTATGATTAATCACTTTTTAGTGGTACAATTTATCTTTGTGTGCTTTTAATGTACTCAATGTTGATTACAAGATGAAACACAGTAATATTCAGTTATTGTGGCTCATATTCTTTATCCTTTATCCTTCTTTGTGCGTTTCAGTGAGCCAATGCCCTCTTCAGCCACTTCCAGACTTTTATTTTAGAGGTATCCAATCCTGTACTTGGAGATAGTCAAGACCAAAAGGTTATGTTTTTAAGGAAAAACTTCCTCCATAGATCACGAATGGCGGGGGGACCCTAGGACACAACCCAACTCTTGTGTGTCTTTACCGAAGAATGCCAGATATGATATATTTACTTCGTTGACTAGGTTTAACTGTCATATGGCTAATGCATTTGTGGAAAAAAACAGGTCCGCAGTGTTTCAATATCTGAGCGCCATGCCAACCACGACCAGCATGTGTCTTGCATGAAAGTAAGAAATATATTTATTCTGTCTTAGCAATAAATCATACATGTATTAGCATACGTGTAGGGCCGTTTTTTGCAATGTTAATGTGTTCCTTGCCTTAGGAATCTTCATCTACATCAGAGGGTCCCCTTTTCTCAATGCATTCTTGAAAACTGGATACCTAGGGGATTCCAGAATGGGGTGACTTGCATGTCTCTCACCAGGTTGTTTTACCCAGAATTGTTTGCAAACACTAAACTTCGACTAAAACACACATGTTCCTCAAATTTCCTTGACGGAATGTTCCAGAATCTGTGGGAAGCCACAAAGATCCTTTCACCCAGCATTCCTCTAAGTCTTGTGATAATAATGGCACCTAACTTGTGTGGGTATGTTTAGTGCCTTTGACAGGAAACTGCCCAGAATGCAACATGGATACATAAAATGTATCCAGGCAAAACGGACCTGTTTTTTGCAAAGTAGTTGGCTGTGGTTTGTAGGCCCTAGATCAGCTGGCACCTAAGGAAACCTAGCAAACCAGTACATTTTTTAAAACTAGACATCTAGCAGAATCCAGAATGAGATGATTTGCATGGATCCCCTGAACCCAAAATGCCCTTTAAACCTCAAACATTGCCTGAAATCACACATTTTCATTATGTTATTGTGATGAAAAATTCACAAAATTCCTACTACCCAGAATTGCCGCACTTATGCCTGTAAAAATGTTGCACCACTTCTGTGCCCGGTCCTAGTGTCAGGAACTGATCAAACCAAGGACAATGTGAGCCCTTGCATGCTGACTCTTCTTGACCTCGGTTGGATCCATTCCTCTTGCTGGCACTAGGTCTAACCACACTTGTGGTGCAGCATTATTATTGTAAGAAGTGGGACAATGCTGGGTGGTAGGAATATTGTGAATTCCTGCAGATTCCAGAAGTTTCCATTACAGACATGGGAGTTTGATGTTTGCAGGGCATTGTTGGTAGGAAAATGATGTGGGATGCATGCGAAGCACGCCACCCTGGACTCCATCAGATGTCTAGCTTTCAGAACTGTCTGGGTGTAGTAATTTTTCCAGGTGGCAGTCTACCCAAGCCCAAAATGTGCAGTTGATCACAATTGAGAGTAGGATGATACTAGGAGTTAGGTGAACTCTCTTGGCCCAGTTGTAAAAACAACACCCAAAATCATCAAATATCCTCTTGCTTACCATTGGAGTGAGATACTTTAGTCTGCAGGGAAGCAGAAAGACTGTTGAGGTTTTAGGGGTGAGGGTGGGGACTAATGTTAGGCTCGGAAAACCTACCCCATTATTTTATTATAAATATATATTGCTTTCATGGAGTGGGCTTTCTGCCCCCGAGGGGACTGTCCAGGGTAAATATCCTATCTGCATCCAGTGGGCATAAAGACTGTTTCACAATTTCTGAGGGGGGGCTGGCATGGCCATGCCTATGTTGGGCAGGCCCCATTCGTACAAACAAAAAATAAAATGTAATACCTGGTGTCTTGTGGACTTTCTGTACCCATGGGAGGCAGATGGGATAGTTGCCCCATCTGCCCCATAGGGGGGCAGAAATACTTTTTTCCGCAATTTTATGGGGTTGGAGCTTGGACATGCCCAGGCAGGGAAGCCCTAATTTAACCAAAAAAAATAAGTAATCCCTAGTGAATTCTGGGCTTTCTGCTTCCCCACTCCAGAGAAGATGGTGTAACTGCCCCATTGGCCCCACCATTTTTATGGGAGTAGGGGTATGGCAGCCCCACCCCTACAAAACAAAAACAAAATTAATCCCTGGTGGCCAGTAGGTGGTCTGCCCTCCCCCCCCCCCAGGGGTAGGCAGATGGGGATAATTGTCCACATCTGTCCCCTAGGTGGGACAAAAAGACTGTTTCCCTTTTTTGGGGTTCTGGAGGCATGGCTGTGCCCATGCTGGGTGGCCCCCACCACTACAAATACAAAAAAAGCCAAAAAATATAACTGATCTACCCCAGGGGGAGCAGAAAACAGCCATCATAATGTCCCCATAATGGGGAGCGACCCTTCGTCAAGTGGCCACTCCCCAACATCTTTTATATGAAAGTCCCTGGTGTCTAGTAATTTTATTTCCCCTTGGGCACAGATCGGCCTATGAAATTGGCCAAACTGCCCCAGGGGGCAGAAAATGTCCAAAATAATGCCCCCATAATGGGGAACGACCCTTGCCCATAGGGCTGCTCTCTGACATATTCTTTTTTTTTTAAATACCTGGTGTCAAGTGGTTTTCTGTCCCTGGGGACAGATGGGCCTAACAATATGCGAGTATCTACCCCTGGTGGACAGAAAATAGCCAAAATGTATCCCCCAAAATAGGAATTACCTTTGTCGAATGGGCCACTCCCCTCAACTAAAAGAAATCCCTGCTGTCTAATGGAGTGGATCACTGCTTGGGGATCACCTTCTTTTGGCGAGCCTCAAGCAAGGATCCACTTGGAAAAGGTGCCTTTGGAAAGGGGATATTCACCCCTTTCAAATTATCCCTCTCCTTTGTGCTTCAGTGCCCTGGGGCTGAGGTATGCTATTGAGCACCGAAGCAGAGAAAGGGGAATGAGCCAAGCGGCTCATTTCACTTTCACCTTCAATGTAATGACGTCAGCACGCTGATCATCATTACATTGAATAAAAAAATGTCTTGGGCGGCTGGGTTAGCACTGTAGCTGAGGACGGCTCTGAGCCATCACCAGCACCCAAGTGGTTAAATTCCCTAATTGCCCAGTAAAAATACCTCTGACAACATCTTGCTTGTGTAGTAGCCCCTATTAGAACCAAATGTTTCTTAGCACCTGGATGTAATTGCATAACCACAGGAGTTTGATGAGTCAGACCTAATAAGGGTGACCATTAGATTTTCTTGTTCCCACATGCAATTTCAGCAGTAAAAAATCATCCAATTTTCAAACATTCAATGCTATATGATTTGAGTTTTACATTTGGTTTGCAAAGTTGCTTGCCCTTAAACATTTCACATTTCCTAAAATCATCCCCTAAAATGATAATATATTGAGCTCGAGAATTCACCAACATATGGAAAGGATTACCATCAATCTCAATAACAACTTAGGGTGCCTTACACCCAAGCATCTCTCTTTATCATAATCAATAACTGACCATACTAATTGTTCTTCACATTCTTCACGATCATCATCAATAATGCACAAAATTTGATCATCATACCCATCTTTATTTTCTGAGTCATCATAATTCTTGCTACTCACAACTCCCACAAATTTGAATGACATACCTTTGCAACCAAGTGCATAGTGGCTTAGTTTTTTGCATTTCATGCATGGAACATTATGTGCAGGACATGACTTAGCATGACTCATTCTGTCACATTGCATACATTACTTTTCTGCCCTTTTATATTTTCCTTTACTTTTCTCTATAGGTTCACCACATTGTCCTTCTGCTTTCACCTTACCCCTGACTATGTAAACTTGTTGTCCTTCACAGCATTTCTCACCTATTGTTTTATCCTGGTTACCAGTCTTAACACATTTATTTGTTAATTCTTCCCTTCTAGCAATATTGAGTGCTTCTAATAAAGTAGGATTATATGCACTCCATAATTATTTTGAATTACAGGGTTTGAAGTATGCATCATGAGTTGGTCACATACTAATGCTCTCAGACCAGTTTCAAATAAATCAATGCTTTCATTGCTTGCTTGTATGAGGGTAAAACATTTATACTGCTCTAAAATAACATTAGTCTTGTTACCAAAATATAAATCCAACTGTTTTATGGTTTTAGCACGCAATTCCAAACTATCACCTTCTTTCTGTGATAAATTCTTAAACATTATTTGCCCAAATAATGAAATAGCATAGCTTGTTTCCTGTCAGTAGCCAACGTAAATAATTTAATTTTATCAATCCACTCTTCCAATGGAGTAACAGGATCACCTGGATTAGGTAAAAAGATTGCTGGAACTGATATATTATATGAAATTATAAACAATAATGAATTAAAACAAATAAAGTCGTCACTGTTGTCTTGATGCACTCAAAATAATCATTTAATATAAACAAAGTTGTAACCATTGTCTCACTTGCTTGAAGTTAATACGTAGAGTGGGCAATGATGTGATTACACACATTTAAGTGTAGTTGCTGCTATAATGCTGTTTCAAAAGTACATTAAAAAATGGCAGCTATCGTACTACTATGGGTTTCCTCCAGCCAAAAGAATGTTCCCATATACAATGTTGCATACATATTGAGGCAATCCTTTCACTCAATAAAGACGTGCCCTAATTGAGAGAAATGTAGCCTGAAACATGCAGACAATTGTCTTCAAATGATTTGCTGGTACCACACCACAGAGCACCAAAATTGGACGCACTGGTAAATAACTCTCAATAATAAAAAAATTAGATGAGGCACATAGTAATACAATCTTTCAGCGAGGTCCATAGTAATACAATATGTCAGCGATCGTGTGCAACCACGTGCAAGACCTTCCTTTGTGCACCCAGGTGCTGGGCCTTTTTTTGTGCAGCCAGGCACAAGAAGGTTTATAACAAGATTGGATCTCATGCTAGAATGGTATGCTGTGATGGGCCTTTAAAAAAACCCAACACTTGTCCTTCTAAGCCTGGGCTGTGTGTGGCTTGCTATTTCAGAAGTTACCACACCCAAAAGAATTATCGGGAACTACCGTGAGAGTAAACTGCCTGTTCTATATTGTTTTATATTTTTTGTTCAGTTTCACGGTTGGCATTACTGTCATATATTTAGTTAGGGATTTTTCTTTTTAGTTTTGTACTTACCCATAATTAGTTAGTGTTTTCTTTTTTGTTTAAAAAAGTGATGGCGTGTGCGTGGAGTTGCGCTTGGCTGGCAGTGTGTGTGGAGTGGCGCTTGGCTAGTGGTGTGCGTGGAGTAGCATTCGGCTGGCGATGTAAAGAGTGACTTGCTGTTGGCCACTATAACACCCTGCTAGTCAAATGCGAGTCCAAAGACTCTGTCAGCTGGTGTAGTTGCTCTGTCAGGCATGTGGGCATATGAAAGTGATGAGCTGTTGAATGGCCCTGCCTGTTGATGTGAGTGTTAAAATGTGCTGGGCCAGCGGCTGGCGGCATGAAAGGTCTGGTGCATGTCACGTATGAAAGATGTGTGAATTGACTGTAAAGCGAGTGGTACCTTGACATGACTTTACAGCTCACAAGCTGAGTCATTGGTTTAGTTTTTTGGCCTTTCAGTTATTAACAGTGCATTTCTTTTTTGTGAAATCTCTTGTTAATAAAATATGATCTAGTGAACCATCACTCAGCCTCGTGCCAAATCCAACCAGTATGTGGAATAAAAAATGAAAAAACTCGCTCCGCTGTAATCTAGCGTCGAAGCACACCGGCGACATGCTAGGTGTATCGAGTGGGACCCCAATGATGAAGCATGCCAACAACTAGGTATGTGGGTGAAGGGTCTTTTTAGCCTCACCTAAGGATGTTTCTTTTCACAGTTTTAATTTTTGGAACATCACAGAAGTATGCTTGATTCTTCTCTAGGGAAAAAGTACAAACTCTAGATTAGTTCCAAAACTAGACACCCAGTGGAGTACAGGGTGGTGTGCCTCTTGTGGATCCTAACAAGTTTCTTAGCCACAAACTTTAGAATGTGACTAAAATCAAACATGTTTGTGCATTTCTGTACCATATTCTTCCAGAAGCAAAAATAAACCAGAAACTTATACCACCCACTGTTCCGCCGGTCTCCTAATAAAAATGCTACCTCACTAGTGTGGGTAGACCAAGTGGCCAAAACAGGGAATGGGCCAAAACACAACGTGAACAGATCAAAATAATCTATTACAAAACTACCTATTTTTGCAGGGAGGGAACCTGCATTTTTGGCATCGGGTGCAGCTGTCATCTAGGGAAACCTACCAAAACCAGACATTTTTGAAAACTAGACACCTGTTGGAGTCCAGGAAGGTGTGGCTTGCATGAATCCCTCAATATTTTCCTACCCAGACTCCTCTGCAAACCTTAAATTGCTGTTTCCATCTCGGTCATTCCCCTGCAGCCCACACATCTGATGATCCTCAGTGTTCCTATTTTCGGTAAATAAATTATCTTGAGCACGTTGATATATATATATTTTTTATTATGCTGTGTTCCCTATCGTATTCCTCGTAGCGTTCCAGTCACAGCCATAGCTACTGGGTCTGGAACCCGTGGCAGACTCCCTAGCCAGCCGCCATGTTCCCCAAGCGCCGAGTATATTATCTTTACCAAATCTGCCAGGCTCTCCAGATGCACATGCGGGGGTGGGTCTATACTCACCTGTATGAATACATTTCAAGTTTTGGGTCAGGTTTCCTTTGAACAGGCAGGTGAAGGGGTAGAACAATTGTGAAAGCAGCCATTAGTACCCCAGGTCGCTCCCCTGTCCTCACAGCGCCACCAGATCCAGATCCCCTGTTCTGCCTTCTCTTTTGCCTGCATCGCTGCCTGTGCCCCGAGTGTCTGTGTTGCCGTGTGTCTGCGTTCGCGCTCCCCTTTTTTTCCTTCTGTATCCCCGAGTGCCTGTGCTGTGTGATCGCGCTCCCCTTTTTTCCTTCTGTATCCCCGAGTGCCTGTGTTGTGTGATCGCGCTCCCCTGGTTTTCTTCTGTATCCCCGAGTGCCTGCATCTTCTGAGTGCCGTCCCCCTTGCCCCCCGCCGTCTCCCCCTTGTTTTTCCTGTTTTTCTGCGCCTTTCGGCACTTCGCCATTTTTCTAGGCCTCCTCGCCTTCGGAGCCTTTTTCCCGCCGCTTTTTTGCCGCTTTTTTCGCCCTACCCCGCCCTCCTCCCGCCTCCCAGCTGACCCCGCCTCCCCGGCTACCCCTTAAATGGCGGCCGCTGCGAGGCAGTAGTAGCGACCCTTGACCCCAGGGTAGGTCGCTCCCCTGTCCTCACAGCGCCACCAGATCCAGATCCCCTGTTCTGCCTTCTCTTTTGCCTGCATCGCTGCCTGTGCCCCGAGTGTCTGTGTTGCCGTGTGTCTGCGTTCGCGCTCCCCTTTTTTTCCTTCTGTATCCCCGAGTGCCTGTGCTGTGTGATCGCGCTCCCCTTTTTTCCTTCTGTATCCCCGAGTGCCTGTGTTGTGTGATCGCGCTCCCCTGGTTTTCTTCTGTATCCCCGAGTGCCTGCATCTTCTGAGTGCCGTCCCCCTTGCCCTCCCGCCGTCTCCCCCTTGTTTTTCCTGTTTTTCTGCGCCTTTCGGCACTTCGCCATTTTTCTAGGCCTCCTCGCCTTCGGAGCCTTTTTCCCGCCGCTTTTTTGCCGCTTTTTTCGCCCTACCCGCCCTCCTCCCGCCTCCCAGCTGACCCCGCCTCCCCGGCTACCCCTTAAATGGCGGCCGCTGCGAGGCAGTAGTAGCGACCCTTGACCCCAGGGTAGGTCGCTCCCCTGTCCTCACAGCGCCACCAGATCCAGATCCCCTGTTCTGCCTTCTCTTTTGCCTGCATCGCTGCCTGTGCCCCGAGTGTCTGTGTTGCCGTGTGTCTGCGTTCGCCCTCCCCTTTTTTTCCTTCTGTATCCCCGAGTGCCTGTGCTGTGTGATCGCGCTCCCCCTTTTTTCCTTCTGTATCCCCGAGTGCCTGTGTTGTGTGATCGCGCTCCCCTGGTTTTCTTCTGTATCCCTGAGTGCCTGCATCTTCTGAGTGCCGTCCCCCTTGCCCTCCCGCCGTCTCCCCCTTGTTTTTCCTGTTTTTCTGCGCCTTTCGGCACTTCGCCATTTTTCTAGGCCTCCTCGCCTTCGGAGCCTTTTTCCCGCCGCTTTTTTGCCGCTTTTTTCGCCCTACCCCGCCCTCCTCCCGCCTCCCAGCTGACCCCGCCTCCCCGGCTACCCCTTAAATGGCGGCCGCTGCGAGGCCGCGCTGCGGACGCGCGCAGCGGGCGCGCCGCTGGCGTGCCGAAGGCGCACCTAAGGCAAGCCCGTCTGCGCCCGTCCGCGCCTGGACCGCGCACAGCGCCTGAACCCCTGGCCCCCGCGCCCCCCGCCTGACCTACGACTCCGCCACCCTCGTCAACCTCAACCCCGGCCGCACTCCGGGCTGCTACCGCGCCCCCCCCAAACGGACCCTTCACCTGCAGCAACTGTCACTTCACCTGCCTACGGACCAACACCGCTCCCGTCAAGAACGACTCCCCCGGAAGCAATCTCCACTGCATCCTGGTCAACACCCGATCCGTCCACAGGCACGCCATCGAACTGTGGAACCTCATCAACTCTACGAACCCGGACATCGCCTTCCTCACCGAGACCTGGATGAATCCCTCCTCGGCACCCGACATCACCATAGCCATCCCCGACGGCTACAAAATCATCCGGAAAGACCGCACCAACCGCATCGGAGGAGGCATCGCCATCGCACACAAAAACTCCATCCGCATCTCAACCGACACCGACAACTCACTCCCCGACGCCGAACATCTCCACTTCACGATCCACAGCGACCCCAAGACCACCCTCAGAGGCACCCTCATGTACAGACCACCAGGACCCCGCACCAAGTTCAGCGAAGACATCGCAGACTTCGTCAACCCTCACGCACTCTCGTCCACCGACTACATCCTCCTAGGAGACCTCAACTTTCACCTGGAGAACCTCACCGACTTACTGGACAATCTCACCAACCTGGGACTGAATCAGCTAGTCAACACCCCCACCCACTACGCCAGACACACGCTCGACCCCATCTTCTCCTCCAGCAAACACATCACCTTCAGCCACACCACCGAACTCACCTGGTCGGACCACAGCTGCGTCCACTTCATCTTCAAGAAGACCACTGTGCACCACCACACCCAGCAACCACCAAGAAGACACTGGAATCGTATCACCACGGATCAGCTCGCATCAACCCTCTCCCAGAACCGACCCACCAGCACCACCGACCCAAACGAAGCCGCCAACAACCTCACCAACTGGATCTCCGACTGCGCCAACCTCCTGGCCCCCCTGAAAACTCAAGCCAGCACCAACAACCACAAGAAAAACTCCTGGTTCACCCCCGACCTCAAGGACTCCAAGAAAGAATGCCGCGCCCGCGAGAAGACGTGGCGCCTCAACCAGACCGAAGAGAACATGTCAGCTCTCAAGGACGCCACCCGCCAACACCACCAACGCCTCCGCGCCGCACGAAAAACAGCCTACCGGATCAGACTTGACAACAACGCCCACAACAGCAAGGGACTATTTGGCATCGTCAAAGAGCTCTCCAACCCGGACGCAGAAAACAACTCCATCCCTCCATCACAGGACCTCTGCGACTCCCTCTCGACCTTCTTCCACCACAAGATCACCGACATATACAACAGCTTCCCGACCACCGACGCGAACCCCCCCCCCCGGAACCCACTACTGACATCGCCACCATCCTCACCTGGAGCCCAACCACCACCGAGGAGACCACCCGCGTCATGAACTCGATCCACTCCGGATCCCCATCGGACCCCTGCCCGCACCACATCTACAACAAAGCCGACGACATCATCGCACCGCAACTCCGAGATGTCATCAACGCCTCCCTCACCACCGCCACCTTCCCGGAGAGCTGGAAACACGCAGAGCTCAACGCCCTCTTAAAGAAACCCACAGCAGACCCCACCGAACTCAAAAACTTCCGGCCCATCTCTCTCCTGCCGTTCCCCGCCAAAGTGATTGAGAAAATTGTCAACACTCAACTCACCAACGCCCTGGAAACCAACGACTCCCTCGACCCCACACAGTTCGGTTTCAGGACCAACCACAGCACCGAAACCGCCCTCATCGCAGCCACGGACAACATCAGAGCCCTGACCGACAAGGGTGAGACCGTGGCCCTCGTACTCCTGGACCTCTCCGCAGCCTTCGACACGGTCTGCCACCGCACCCTGATACGACGCCTCAGCAACGCCGGCATCAGAGGCAAGGCCCTCGAATGGATCATCTCCTTCCTCTCCGGAAGGACTCAGAGAGTCCGCCTGCCCCCCTTCAGATCCACAGCCACGGAGATCATTTGCGGCGTACCTCAAGGATCCTCCCTCAGCCCCACTCTCTTCAACATCTACATGACCCCCCTGGCGAACATCGCACGCAAACACGGACTCGACCTAATATCATACGCCGACGACACCCAGCTCATCTTATCCCTCACAAACAACCCCACCTCAGCTAGGACCAGATTTCATGAAGGAATGAAGGAAGTGGCGAACTGGATGACAGACAGCCGCCTGAAACTGAACGCCGACAAGACGGAGGTCCTCATCCCCGGCCCCACCCCCACCGCATGGGACGACTCCTGGTGGCCCCCCGCCCTAGGCAGCACTCCCCAACCCACCGACCACGCACGCAACCTCGGCTTCATCCTGGACTCATCCCTCACCATGACCAGACAGGTGAACTCGGTGACCTCAGCATGCTTCAACACCCTACGCATGCTCCGCAAGATCTTCCGCTGGATCCCCACCGACACCAGGAAGACTGTCACCCACGCCCTCGTCACCAGTCGCTTGGACTACGGGAACACCCTGTACGCGGGCATCACCACCAAGCTGCTGAGGAAACTCCAACGGATCCAGAACGCTGCCGCAAGACTCATCCTGGACATCCCTCGCCACCACCACATCTCAGGACACTTGAAAAAACTCCATTGGCTCCCCGTCAACAAGAGGATCACCTTCCGACTCCTCACCCACGCACACAAAGCCCTTCAGAACCTCAGACCCAAACTCATCAACAACCGCGTCTCCTTCTACACTCCTCCGCGCACTCTACGATCCGCCGGACAGGCCCTGGCAGCTGTACCCCGCATCCGCAAAGCCACCGCCGGAGGAAGATCCTTCTCTTTCCTGGCAGCGAAGACCTGGAACTCTCTGCCCAGCCACCTTCGCGCCATACCTGAACACCTCTCCTTCAGAAGGCAGCTCAAGACCTGGCTCTTCAAGCACTGACCCCCCCCCCCCCAGCGCCTTGAGACCCTTTATGGGTGAGTAGCGCGCTTTATAAATGCGAATGATTAGCCACCCAGGTAACCTGAACATAGGCATATAGAATGGCGCTAGTATAGAGACATTAATAGGTGTACTCACAACGGCAATAAAATAGAAATTTGCAATTTCAGAAAGGGACCAGGAGAAAATTCAGGGGGCGTGGGAGTATTTGGAGCTGAAAATGGGTGAATTATCAGAGAGGATAGGTAAAATGGAGATCGCCATTGGTGGCCTAATTAAAAAGATTTAAATCAATTGCGGGGAGATCCAAGCATTAAAATCTAATGAAAGACAACTATGAGATAAAATAGAAGCATTAGAAAACAATGCAAGGAGAACAATATTAGAATTTTGAATTTGCTTGAAGGATTGGAAGGAGGAGATCTAAGAGGATTTGTGATGGGCCTGATAAAGGAGCATATTCCATCAATAGCTTCAGTGGACCTGGGGGCAGATATTTAGAGGATCCATCAAGATCCTTTTAAAAGGAACCCTCTGAGGGAGAAACCAAGGAAGATACTGGTTAACTTCAAGACTTACTTGATAAAAGAGCAGATCCTTTCACAAGCTTTAAAAGTCAACTGTTTTAAGAGGGGAGAGATAACCTTTAAGATCAGGTCAGATATTTCCAAAGTGATACAAGATTGCCAATGGGAATTAGGGAAATTTATAAAGGAACTCAAATCGTTAGGTGCGGCTGTTAGATTGAAATTCCCAGCAACCCTTAAGATCATGTGGAACAATAAAATGATTAGTATAAGGGATCCTACTGAGGCTCAGAATTTAATTCAACAAATGAAAGAGAGCTGCGCATGGCTACAGGAGATAACACCGTTCATGACTAGGTTGCTGAATGCCATATGTAAGGGCACTAGTGCTCAACCAAGATCTTGGGATGATGCCATAGTTATCATACTCTTAAAACGTGGGAAAGACCCTAAAACCTGTGAGGCACATATGCCTATATCTCTGCTGAATAGTGATTTGCAGATCTTGGCTAGAAGGTTGGCGAAAGTGTCAGAGAGCCTGATACATGCGAATCAAAAAGGGTTTATGAAAGAGAGACCGTTGTAAGAGCTGACACATGATTTAATAGCAGCTATAGATGTAGCAATGGAAGAAAGACTATCCCTGACTAAAATGGCTTTTGACGCTGCAAAAGCCTTCAATAATGTAAGGTGGACTTTTTTTTATGCAGTGATCAACCGTTACAGATTGGGGAAGCAACTTCTTAATGCGATTAAGGTAATTCACAATCAGCTGGAGGCTAGGGCCCTGGTTAATGGTAGTCTGACGGATAGAATTCAAATTCATAGAGGTGCACACCCTTACTCTTCAATCTATACATAGAGTATATTTTGCAGTTCTGTTGAGGGAGGAACAACAGATTACGCCATTTAAATACTGACACTTGGCGAAGGAAGTGACATTATATGCAGACAATCTGATGATCTTCATTCAGGATAGTGGGAATGCCCTCTCGTGACAAAAAGGTTATAAAGGATTTTGGAAAGTTATTTGGGTACCAAATAAATCAGCAGAAGACTGAACTACTGTCCTGGAACAATGATCCTTGCGGTTCATTGGAGAAAAATTAAATCTGATATCTAGGATTACAAGTGGTTAAGGATATAAATTAGATGGCACAAATTAACTTTAACAAACTGGCAGTAGAAACAAAGAGGTTCTTGAATTCATGGGCATGTCTTCCACTCTTATTTATTGGGAGGTGCAACATAGTTAAAATGATGATAATACCAAAGTTGACATATATTTCCAACACTATCGCACTTGAGTTTAAAACATGCTGGCTTAATAATTTCCAAAGAGAAATAAATAGTTTTGTATCGGCTCATAAAGGGGTACGCTTTGCTTGGTAGAAATTAAAGAAAAATAAGGTTGACAGAGGAATTGCATTATTAAACTTTCAAAAATATAACTGGGACTTTCAACTAAAAATGTTAGACTGTTGTTATGAGCAAATTTCCAACAGACCTTCACCTTATATCATGTGCTTACTGAAAAGCAAGAGGGAGGAGGTGTGCACTTTTTATTGATTTGTGTCCACCCTAAATATTTTAAGAAGTTCAGACTAAAGATATTAATAGCGGTGTGTAAAACCTGGATACAAGTCAGGAGGATCCTAAATATCCCATATTATAGCTGTTTTGCTCCAATATGGAACTCTCCAGGCATACCAGAGTGTCTACAAGATGCCTTAAATCTTCCCTTAAAAAATGTTGGGGTGACAGTGTGGGGACAGTTGCAAAATGATTGGCATTGGTAATGTGGGAGGAGCTTGATCAGCTTACAGTAAGGAAGTTTAAATATTATCAACTAGTAAGCTGGACAGGAACGCAACAGGACTTTGGAACTGGAGATGTTGATAGAGAAAAGAAACTACCGAGGCCGATTCCACAGAAGAAAGAAGTGTCTCAGTGGTATGGGATGTTAACACAAGGGGACGATGGTCCGTTAACATATCCAGATGAGAAGTGGAAGACGGACATGCCGGAGTTGGAGCTAATTGATATTTGGCAAGTATCTATGTCTACACTTTGGCAAGTGATCAAATCAGCTCTGTTAAGGAGAAATCATTTGTTCACAGTTCACAGAGCATACTGGTCTCTGAAGAGACTAATGAAGCTAGGTGGACAAAACAGAAGGTGTTGTCCGAAAAGTAGTTTGGAATAAGCCAATGACATACATCTATTCTGATAGTGTCCGAGGATCCAGTTCTTCTGGCAAGGGTAAGACCCTATCAGATATGCTCCTCTCCTGGTGATCCAGATGAACGGCCCTCCTGGGGGTGGGGAGGGCAGGTGCAGGGACTGGTGAGGGTGGAGCAGTTTCCTTTTGTGGCAGGCCTCCCTGTTGGTGTCTGAGGAAGATGTATTTTGTCCTGATGTTGAAGGTCCACAGTCAGGGATAGATTATCATGAAACACCCTGCATATATGATGATAAATGATAAACGTCACTCCAGTCAAGGAGCACAAATTGGAGTTGTGATTTTGTAGCTCAACAATGTGCTCCCTCTGCACCTGCTAATATCCCTTATTTCTGTTAGGACCTGGCCAATCACACCTTGGGACTGTTGTAGTGCTCCCAAGACTCGGTCTATGGTGGTCTGGGTGACAAGGATCCCAGGGGCCTCACTTTGCTGGGCCACTGATTCCCTCCATGACCCCTAACACCCTGTGTCCTTCAGGAAGTGGGACCCATCCCACTGAGCACCGGGCACAACTAGTGGTGGTGGTTGCTCAAAAGTAACAAGGACTGGGGGGCACAAGATGGGAGTTGTAATCCTCTGGACAGAGGAAGTAGAGGTATCCATGGGCTAAGGTTTAGGTGTGGGCCAAGGGTGACTCACTGGGGCTGTCTGCTTAGACAGGCTGGATACCCCAGGCAGCTCCTCATCCTCCAGACTTGCAGGAGTGGTGTCCTCACTGAAGGCTTGATCCTGGCCTGGAGTGGAGGTATCTTCAGTTACAGAAGGTGGTTCACTGACCCTGGGTGTTGGACCTAATATGAATTACAAACAAAATTATATTAAATGTCTGTATTGTACCACAAGTGTGTCTTCAGCTACAAATGAAGCAATATAAAAGAAGCAAAATTTCATAATTAATGGGATGTTTAGGCTTTTGTGTGAGTTTTAACTATTTACTCATGCAGATTGGTTACACAGATGCAAACTTCAGTAACAATGATGACAAGTGTCCTGAAATGCAAAATGTAAATTAGAAAGTGTACATTACATGTATCAGACATGCAACTCAACACATTGGAGAGGAGATTTGGGAGCTGAGACATTTCAAGGCCTAGCAGCCCCAAAACAATCTTTGGTACAACTTATTGGATTTAATGACATTGGTCATCATATGAACACCGCAAAGTAAATTGTGTATCAATACTACTTATCATCAGCATGCCACAGAACATGTTTGGAAACCTTTGAACCTGCAAATGCAAGTAAGTAGATCAAACAATGTAGTGACACGAAGGTGCAACATACTGAATCAACACAGTATATGAAAATTCAATGCAAACCTTGAAATGGTGAATGACAACTACATAAAGCTTTGACTTTTGTGCATATGTGGAAGGAAAGGGAGGTTGAGCTACATCACATTGCACTATTGCTTTGCAGAGACAAAAGCAGGGCATCTTGGCAGTAGTAGCCATTTTTAAACAATATTGCCACTAATAGTGAATAGGAGTATATAAATTACTACAGTGGAGATGAACACACGTTTACAATATGTGCACCCATATGTGTAATATGAATATGTTAAGATTCTACTTACAAGCATTATATCTTCATGTGCAACCTACATTGAGATAAAGCCAAGGGACTAGGCAAATAAAAGGGCTAATACATGGAGAACAACACACAATTTGACAATAGATTTTGTTCATTGTTCAATGTGAAGAAGCAACCATGATGCTACTAATTTTGATAACACAAGAAACTGAAGTTTAAATATATATGTTGTGATTGGTGTCTAGAAGCATTCTGAACAGCTCCATTAAGAGCAAGGACTCCATGTGTGATTAGTGAGACATACATAGTTGTGACCTACCAGTCTCCACTCCATCAGGGATTGCAGTCAAACTTTCAGGATTTAGACTCTGCAAGTCCTTCTCTTCCAAGGGAAAGAGTTGTGATTGGGGGGGACCACCACTAGTCCTCTGGGCCTCCAGGTGATGCTTGGATGCCTGGGAACACGCTGTTGTAGTTTGACTCTTGCTCTAGTCAAGACTGCTGGTTTAAGGATGACAGTACTTATGTTTGTAGGAGACTATTCCAGTCCTACAACAAGTCACAACTGTTGTCCCAACCCTCCTGGCTCACAAGCAGCACCTCACCAAAAACCCAAACAGTAAAAGGTGATTTGTGGCAGACTTTACCCATGCACTCAAGAGTGTGACATCTCAGGGAGTGTCATGGTTAAACGGAGATTACCCCTTTTTCAAATGAACTACATGTCTCAATCAAACACAGGCAATGAAGGAGATGCAGTAAAGTTTTCAACAGGTTTTATTAACAAAACTGCAATCTACGATAAGTTGTATAGGTTGCAATGACAAGGATAATGAATGATGCATGAAACAGAATTGTGAACACGAGAGTCATGAATACAAAGACCCTCACTATCTTGCAATAACATGAAATGACATAAGATGTGCAATATGTCCAAATACCCTAATGTCATGTACCTAGTCTCTAACCTAAAAGAGAGCTAGGTGTGTTAAACCAAATATGCCAATGCGATGCCCCAGCCCTCGTTACATTGGAATGAGGTCTCTAGTTCAGACTCCATAGGAACAAGAAGACTGGGTCAGCGTCAAGGCGATGTGCAACATCAATAGCAGCCATGGCATCTGGTGCAAATCCCTCTGACTATCTGTCTAAGTGAGGTGCATTTATACAGATCTGCTCAGACCCCTGACGTAGGTCTGTTCCCAAACAATAGATAACAAGACATGCTTGGGATGGCAATCCATGTAAACAGTTCTCTCGAAGGCGTGAAGAGGGAAAGTACCTAATGAGAACACCTACAGTTTATTTATCTTTGTCTCTTGATATTGACACCTTAGCACAGTGGCACTGATAACATGAAGCTAAAACATTGGCCTAACTAGAAACAAGGCAGCCATCTCAAAAGATATCATTAAATAAAAGTGATAAAACAGAGCAAACTAAGTAGGGTAAAAGTCACTATGTAACGGGGGCATGCATCAGCAAGCCAAATAGAGCCACAATTGTTTGGGGAACAAGTACAAAGTACTACAATATGTGAGAAAAGGAAAATGTTGACTAGAATAGTCAACAGAGTGAATGTTGTAGCTTACAATCTGCTCACAGGGGTAAATTAGGAAGAGGTGAAATGACCTGTGGGGGAGAATGTTGTAGGCTAAGCTAAATTCTGTTTCCCATTAAAACAAGCTAGGATTCACTATTCTAGTCAACATTTTCCTTTTCTCACATATAGTAGTACTTTGTGGCTCTTTTCTAATAATTTCATCCACCATGACTGTCAGTTCTCCCTCAGAAAAACATGGGATCCTCCTCCCTGCCATAGTAATAAAGAAAATAAATACACTTGTGCCCCTAAAGTAATTTGAATAATAATGAAAAAATGAAAAAGTAAAAAAAAACAGAGGGAGAGTTGAAATAAAAAAATAACCTGGCTATTCAGTGGCAAGGTCGTCCTCAAATTGGTGGTCAGTAGTGGAATGGCAAAGGTTTATGATCTGAAATGGAGTATTTTTTAGAGTGTGTTTTGCAGGTGTTCACAATCTTCCAAAATACATCAGGTGTAGGCTGCTTACATTTACCCATTAGCCACAGCCATAGTGCAATGCTCAACCAGTCCTGTGATGAACTTCCACCATCAAGGGACTACCGTTGGTATACCACCAACACGGCTGTGTTATCTAAATATGATCAGTGGAATGGAACCATTCTGACGGCATTGAAGTAGTACTTGCCAGCATTGGAGTTCTCTGTGTTGGCTGCGGAATACACCTAGCTTGACGGAGTCCGCTCCTTCGACATGGACTACGTTTGAACAGCCATAGAACTAAATACAGTGAGGTCTAAAACAGGTGCTTAGCCTTCTCATATCATCAGTAAATGTTGGTTTCCTTTGGCTAGCTCACAGTACCATATCTAAACCCCTAACTTGAACACGGCATTAGATGCTATTGGTAACCTCAAACATGACCACTTTGATTCCCAAGGAAATTGTGAAAACAGATCTATCCTTATCATTTGTTACTTTTACATGCTCAAGACATTAACAAGAAAGATTTGAAGATACATTTTCAGATATTTATTGAAGAGATTGTACTCTTGTAATAAAAAGATGAGCTATGATGATTAGGCAGATGAGACACAGCATTATAATAAGCATTATTAGAATGGTGAAAAATACAAATAATTCATACATGTTAATTGTTACTAATGTTACTTTGTTTCTATCTGTCATTACTACCTCTACGAAAGAGAGCATAGCAGGAGCACTGGTTAAACCCTCATATATACCCATCTAAGTGTGCAGACTATCTTCCTCTCAGAATGAAGGTCAGAGACAGCAGGCCTGCATCTCAGTCACAGTGCACAGTGGTTCCATGATAACCTCTGCGTGAAGTGCTACTCCCACAGAGTACAGCATGAAAGCTCTTCATATGATAAAACATTGTCTTCATCACACAGAGGTGCGGAACAGCTCATTAATTTGTCTAGAATAGAAGAGCTGTCTCCAACAAGCACAGAAAAATAAAAACATGGGCAGTGAATTCTGATTGTATGACCCTGGAACTAAATGTGCAGACTACAGTGCAACAATGAATACCAAGAATGAATGTGCATGTAGCACATTCCTGAGTTAGAGGAAATATTTAAAAAGTCCCTGTTAGAAATTGGGGTCTCTAGTTGGGGGAGGTATGCACCCTCTCCAAATAAGGATCACAATCTGAGTCGGAGAAAGTCAGTCACACTCTAAAAACAAACCTGTGCTCACCTTGTGGTAGCTTGGCACAGAGCAGGTAGGCTTAACTTAAGAGGTAATGCGTAAATCATTGGTGCAACATTTCAAACAGTAACACACTGAAAACATCACAAAAAACTCCACATCAAATTAGAAAAATAGATTATTCAGGTGTAATTGTCAGATACTACCTCCCACCCTGCCCAGGATGGCCCATCACAATGCAGTTGGCCACTCAGTAACACCTACCCTTCATTTGAGTGACGCTGTCTAGAGTGATTGCAGGAAACCAGCTGTCAGTCCACCGAAGACATGTATTGGAGAGAGGCAGCAGGCATGGTGAGCTAGGAGTAACAAGCATGACATAGCTACTCCTTCTCAATTAGGAAATAAAGCATGTTAAATGAAATAGGGAATCCCCAATGTTAACCTATGAGAACGGTAGTCCTAAAAGTAGTGAAAAACAACTTTGGGAGCTTTTCACAGCCACGGCATCTAAAACTTTAAAAGTACATGTCCAACCTTTTAGTCACATGGTACCCTGCCCTATGGGTAACTAGGGCCAATCTTAGGGGTAGCATATGTAATACAACGGGAGTGTAAAGCTTGGCAAGAGGTTCTAAATGCCAAGTTGACATGGCAGTGTAAACTGCTCACACAGGCTCAACAGGCCTGAGACATGCTTAAGGGCTACTTGAGTGGGTGGCACAAGCAGTGCTGTAGTCCCACTACCAGCATATGTAGTGCACTGTACAAAGGATTTGCCAGTAAATGAAATTTGCCAAGTGTGGATACATCAATCAAGCCATGTTTTAGAGTAGAAGCACATTAGCACTGGATGGCAGTAGTGAAGTGCTCAAAGTTGTAAGGCCAACAAAAAGAATCAGCAAAAATATGAGGCAAGTAGGCACAATGTTTGGGGGAAGACCATCCTAAGGCTTATTGTCACTATTACTGAAAGATGCCATGTTAAAAAGGAGATCTAAAATGGATACTAAGCACTGGCCCTTCAACGCTATCACTGATAGATGTAGCTCATGCTTAGGTCTGCATTTTTTGTTCCAAGACAGCTTGACTCTTAACCCATTGGGAGGGGGGAGCTTTATTTTGAGTGCCTACAAAGGAAGTTTTGCTCATAATCATAGACACACTTTTGAGTAGACATGGGGAGATCTGACCAAGAAAAGAATGGTTTTACTAAATAGATTTAGTTAGAGAAAGGCAGTGTGCGACAGTGTACAGTAAAATACAGGGTTTGCGGTAAACATGGGTTGGGTAACTCCTAGGAACTTTTAAACCATTCGTTAGGAAATGGACATGAGCTCCCCCCTTACAGACACAGGCTGGCACTGGCCATAAAAGTGACATACTCAATACCACTCTCAGAACACTCATGAATCTGTGAAGAATCAGAAAAAGGCCTGCCCTTCTGTCCAAAGTCCCTGAAGGAAGACTAGAACTCCCTGCCTTGAACGCAGATTCCCAGAATTTACTTGAAGGGACAGTTGGCTGACATGTTTTGCTCTAGATATACAACAAACTTCTAGATGTCTTCTTGCAACTGCAAGTTCTACCTGGACCTGAATGGACTCTGCTTCTGGCCAATGCCACAGTGAGTTTGTACCTCCATGTGCTCTCCTCAAGGTCCTGGACTGTTGGCTGGGGTCAAAGTAGAAAGTCAAAGTACACTCCTTCTAAAGTCTCCTGAAACCTGGGGCTTGGAAACCTTTTGCCATCACTGGACCAGAAACTCAGGTTGCTCTCCCTGTCTTTCTCACCTCAGTACCACATCCAATTTAACAGGGTTTCATGCTGAAGGTATCCAGCCTAGTGGAGGCCTCATCAGCTATAACCTGTAGCTTTGTCCGGCTGAAAGAATCCAAACTCCAAAAAGTGCTTGATTTGGATTTTGACAGAATTGGTCCAGCTGTCAATTTACCGTCAGATTCCCCATCCGCCTCCTTGGTGGTCTGCTCACTCTATTTAGATGTTGGTGGGCCGCAGTAAGCCCACTCTAATTAGATGTTGGCAGACCCTCAGACGAAAGACCAGAGACGAACCACCTTCACCGCCAGGATTCACAAGTTTCACAAGCGCCATAGGGAAAAGTGTCTGGCAACAGGACTTGAGCCACTTTTACCACAGAGCCAATCATGATGAGCCTTCCTTCAACTGTGGGGGCTAGCCCACTGCACCTGAGTTGGTGGATTGGGAGGGATAAAAGCACAAAACTCACCTCTTTGCTAATTTCCTCCTTTCCTACTGCAATGAATCCATTCGTACAAGTCATACCTTTGCTGCTGCTACTGGACCAAGGCAAAAATCAACCCCATTGTGGGCGGAACTGAAGGTAAGTCACTGAAACAAATGGGCTTACACAAGATGTACAACCAATGTAACCTCTAAACTTCAAAATTGTCTGAGGTGTATTAAGGTCACATGTCCCCTTGGTTTGTGCAATTTCTTTTACACATTAGATGTCATTTAAATCTAAAGTGTCAAATTCCCTGTGTAATGTATATGTATGTGTGTATTATTAACACATCATGTTGAAATAAACACACATGCATTCTCCAGTCACAAAAATAGAAACTTACTTTTTTGTGTAACCGTCCAGTAACGTGATGCATGTGGGTATGGTGGTGTGTGTGGTATCTGCAGGTGAGCTGGTGGTTGTGGTGGTTGTGGTGATGTGTGTGGTGTCTGTATTTTTTTGTGTGTGCCTGTATTTTTTTGCTGTGTCTGTGTTTATGTGTGGATGTGCTGTTTTTGTGTGTTGGAGTCGGTGCGCGCAAAGCAATGAGTGTGCTTTGGACAGGACGAGAAATTGGTATGGGGAAGAGGCAAGAGTTGGGGCATTAGGGTGGGGGGTGGGAGGCTGTAGTCAGTGAGGAAGTTAGACCTTGGAATGACCTCTGTAGGCTAGATGTAGCACTATGAATGCCTCCCAGGTAAGCCAACATTTGTTGCATCTGGCAACTAAGCTCCTGGATGGCATTCAGGAGTGTTGTCTGGCCTACAGAGATAGTCCGCAAGAGGTCAACAGCCTCCTCACTCAGCAGAGCCAGGGGACAGAGGGAGGTGCCTGCAGTGAAGGAGACACCACCCCTTTTAGGGGGCAGGTTTGGCCAACTAGGGGGCAGCAAGTTGGAGGGTGGAGATTTGAATGTGGGTGGTGTACAAGGATGTAGGTAGTACATTTGCTGTAGGGTCTGCCATCACTAGGGACTAGTCTTCTTTGAAGGTCTCTGAAGATGATGTGGATTAATTTGTGGCCTCGATGCCAGTCCCTTCACCCTCCATGACACTGGGCCCCTCGGTGTCACTGGTCTCAGCACCAGAACCTCAGTGGCCAGCTGCTTCCCCGCCGACATGGCCAATGTCTCTCTCGCCTGTCCCTGATTATGCTGAAAAGACAGATACAACAGTCTGAGTGTATCTGTGTAAATAGAATTTAACATGAACTTTGCTCACAAAACATTTGTCAAGTCTACATATTTAACAAGCTTCAGGCTCTCAAACTCGGCTTCTTTATCATCAGCATCTCATGCATGTAGGGAACATTTTCTGAAGCCATGTGCTCACAGTTTGGAAATTCGCCATGCTTGCTCCTATATCATGTATGCCCTTGTCTTTTATCCACTTTTATTTCTCTGCATGAACTGTTTCATGCCTCTGATTGTGAGGGCTTTGTTGTTTAGAATACCGAACATATGTCCCCAATAAAACAGTAACCAGAAATACAATTGTACAGTGTGTTTATAAGGTGAAATAATCTGCATCTTTTACATTCACCAAAAGTCAAATATGGAAATGTATGTGTTCACAAATACTGTAATGTTGTACCAATATATTTATAAACTGAAAGCCTGTTTCCTCTGTCTGACAATTTCACAATGGTAACACTTACTTAAAGTAACTAAAGTATATTTCAAATGTGCTATATATCATGTGGAACTATCTTACCAATGTGTTACGCACTATGCACATACCTATGCTGTTGAAGTTATTTTGAAAAATAATTTTGTGGTGGATAAAGAAATGGCTTCAAAAGCATGAGTAAATACATAGGCCTTGATACAGTTCTAACCAACTCCAGTACAAAGCAAAAACATCTTCACATTTCCAAAAACGTCATGTTTTAGGCCTGATATTGACTTTTCAAGATGGGATACTCCAACAAATGTGTGATGTAACCTTCTATCTGCAAATGTGCCTTCACCTATCACATTTCTCACCATCATTGATTTCCCATCTGGACATAATTAAGGACACTAAAATGTTGTTTGAGGTACGTGTTACTCTGTCCCTCATATGGAGACATTCCTGTCTTTTTTAATCAATACAGTTTGGCTAAAAAATATATGTTGGTTGAAAAAGACTAGCTTACATGCACATTTGTGAAGGACTAAGCCTTCATGCCAATCTGCTACTTTCAACATGAACAGACTTGAATCTTGCTGTTAAAACATATTTGTAGTATGTTTTTGATAAGTAATTATTACATTGTACTCATGTTTCCAGTCCTTTTGGACCAGATGCTCATTATCATTTTGTCATTATACTAACTTACCAATGTAAAGTCTGAAACATCAACTGCATCATGAGTGCTTAGTGTGCCATTTCACCAGTAATAGGGCCCACGTTGCCTATTCACATGTGTGATGGAGCATGGAGAAGACCAGGCAGCACACACAGGAGTCCCACAGCACAGAGACAAAGAAGGTGCAAAAGGAGTCCCACGCAGCACAAGAAAGGGGCCCACACTGCCGGAGAACCATGGCAAAAGCTGTGCCTCACAGGGAGAAGTGCTGGGGGCCGGAGATGGACAGTGCACAAAAAACTTTGTGGAAGGATGCCAACAAGACTTGGCAACTGCAAAACATGCGGTGCATGAGGGTACTGCCTTGCGTGGGGAGGCAAGCTCTTACCTCCACCAAAGTTGGACAGTTGGACATCAGAACCGTCGGGACCACTTCAGTCTACCACCCGTGATGCAGGATCCACACAGATCATCAAGAAATGGGTCCCACACAACTGTTCATTGTTGCATACAGGTGCCTGCTGAAGCAGGGGAGTGACTCCTTCACTCCAAGAGATTCATTGGTTCTTCTGGTGCAGGCTGAAAACTGGCTGTCCTCTGAGGATGCACAACTAGGAAACAGTTGCTGGCAGGAGCTGAAGATACAAGGTTGCAGAAGTCGTATTTGCTTCTTTGTTGTAGTTGTAGAGTTCCTGGAGAGCCCAGATGCAGTTTCTTCAGTAAGAAGGTGAAGTAAAGGATGCATAGGATTTCTGCTGGAGTCTTGCAATCTGAATCTGAAGAACCAACCAATAGAGAGAACATAAATAGCCCTGAAAGGGGGATTGGTCAGCTAACAGGTAACTGCCTATCAGGGGAGGGCTCTGACATCACCTGCTGGCTCTGGCCACTCAGATGCTCCTACAGTGCCCTGTCAACTTGAAATCCAAGACTCTCTGGAGGAGCTCTGAGCACAATCCCTGGGTCCAATTTCAAGCCAGAGCAGGGACTGGGGGTCCCTGAACCAGTGTAGACTGGATTATGGAAGGAGGGCACCATCTCTGCCCTTCAAAGCATTTCTTGATGCTTGGGAAGGCTACCCCTCCCAAACCTGTAACACCCATTTCCAAAGGAAGAGGGTGTAACACCCCTCTCCCAAAGGAAATCCTATGTTCTGCCTTCCTGGGCTTGAGCTGCTCAAACAACAGGAGGGCAGACACCTGTCTGAGAGTTGGCAGCAGCTGGGGCTGCCTGGAAAACCTCAGAAGGTTGTAATGGCAATACTGGAGGTCCTCTAAGGAGCACACAGAGAGCATGGAATCTTACAGCCAATGCTTGCAAAAGTATTGTGGTATGATCCCAACATGTTTGATACCAAACATGCCTATGTTAGGAGTTAACATTATGTAGCTGGACATAGGTAGTGACCTATCTACAGTACATGTATAAACTGGTGTCCCCGCACTCATGAAGTCCAGGAAAATGGTCCTGGGGTTGTGGGGGCACCTCTGCTAGTACAGGGGTACCCTCACACACTGGTACTCTGCACCCTGCCTGCTATAGGGGTGACACATAGGTGACCTGGTGCAGGGTAAATGGCAGTGAAAGAGTTTATGCACCTTTTCATGCAGGCTGCATTGGCAGTCCTGCAAAAGCCTTTGCATAGGTTCTCTATAGGTGGCAAAAATAATGCTAGAGCTCATAGGGATCCCCTGGAACCCCAATGCCCCGGGTACCTAGGTACCATATACTAGGGATGTATGAGGGGGCACCAGTATGCCAATTTTGGATGAAATACTGGGTTACCAGTATGTAGTGACAAAATTTAAAGGAGAGCGAACATAATCACTGAGGTCCTGGTTAGCAGGGTCCATGTGAACACAGTCAAACACACTGACATCAGGCACAAAATGGGGGTAACCATGGCAAAAATGGGTACTTTCCCACAGCACCAAGACATGTGGAAAACATACAGATACTCTTCTTTCAAAATATGTGCTGTTGTTTAACTTGAAAGAAAAGCATCAGACAACTCTATAACTTGAACATTTCTTCTTGCACTTTAAATTTCTCCTTTTGACATGAGCTGTCTGTCTTCATGTATGCATTGTTGCAGTGTCTACTGGCCACTGGAAGTAAGGGACCTGTAGTTTGTCTAAAACAATCTGTAATTAAGATTAGCATGACCGGAAAATCTTTCATTTCAATGTACAGACATTTCTAACATTGTAAAATAAAATTCTCCACACAGCTAAATAATGCAGTTACACTCTAATCAAAACACTGATGAACAAAAGGGACAAATTAGCCTATGTATAAAGAAGGAACTAGTTACTTGGTGAAACATTTCCCACTCAAACAAGAACCTGTTCTTCTAGGTTCCCATATAGCTGTCTGTACAGGGACAGGACCTCCGTGGTGAGGAGTTCTAACTGATCAGTGGGGAAGGCAGTGGCCCTGGCACCTGTTTTGCCCGGTATCCTGGCTCCCAGAGGTCAGTACCAGCGGCCAAAATCAAAGAGGTGCTGTTGACTGCAATGTTGGGAGGTATGTGAGCTTTTTTCCTGATGCTGCATACAAGTACATGGTATGCATGCTCCGTGACAGAGATAGACACAGCCACTGGCTTTCATGCGTAGCCGTCAGGCACAGGGTTAAGTCTGTCATGGAATGTTACACCTACTATGTGGTCAAATTCTGCCGACAGCCGTTGGATAGCCTATGTCCTGACATCAATGACAGATGGCCACCATTTTAGGATGTGAAGCAATGAATTTTCAAATTGTTTGTGCATCACCACCACTCAACGTGGTGGCTGGTTTGTTTATCAATGTCAGATATGCACAATACAATGGGGCATATTTCTACTCTGTTTGCGCCGAATGTGCGTCAAAAATTTTGACGCACATTCAGCGCAAACCTTGCCCCATATTTATACAATGACGCCCGACCCCGCAAACGTCAAAATCCCTCCGTGTGCATTATTTTCTGGATGCGGGAAACTGCCTTGCGTTAATGACATGCAAGGTAGGCGTTCCCATCCAAAAAATGACTTTAAGGCAGGTGCACCTTATTTATACTCCCGTGTCATTTTGACGCACAGGAGGGGGTGGCCCTTAAAAAACGGCACACAGCCTGATGTGCACGGTTTTTTAACGCCTGGTTGAGGGCAGGCATTAAGGGACATGTGGGCCCACATCCAAGGTCTCTGACCATGGAAGCAGTCCACAGGTGCCCTCCCCTGCCCCCAGGGACACCCCCTGCAACCCTCGCCTACCCCTGGAGGACACCCATGGATGGGGGGCCCCATCCAAAAGTAGGTACAGGTAAGTTGGGGTAAGTATTTTTTTTTTTTTTTTTTAAGTGGCATAGGGGGGCCTAACTTGGGCCCCCCTACATGCCAATGTGCCCAATGGCCATGCCCAGGGGAACAAAGTCCCCTGGGCATGGCCATTGGGCAGGGGGGCATGACTCATGTTTTTGCTAAGTCAGGAGTCATTGCAATGGGGGCTGTGCGTCAAACAATGGCGCAAATCCGGTTTGAGCCATGATTTTTGACTCAAGCCTGACTTGCACCATTTTTTTACGCACAACACCCATTTTTCCCTACGCCGGCGCTGCCTGGTTTGAGTAATTTGTTTTTTACTCTGACCAGCCCTCAGAGCCGGCTAATGTCAATCCTTAAATAAGGCTCCTGTCTGGTGCGTAGGAATGGCATTAGCTGACAGTACATTTTTTAACGCAAACCAGCGCCAGCGCTGGTTTGTGTCAAAAAGTATAAATATGTTTTAAAAAATATGACACTTTAAAAAGTGAACCATTACTGTTCTGAACATCAATAGATCTGTGGTGTATGTTATTCATCAGTTGATGGTAATTCTAAAAAAAAAGTAATAATAATTTGCAAATAACACATTTCAAATATTGTTTCAAAATATCAGACATGTTCAAAATTGAGAATTCAAGTTGCAACATTATTCAAAAATTATGTGCACATCTAACACACATTAAGATTGATGATTATATTAAGACATAAGAAGTATGTTGATTATCAATGTATTGTGTGACCCTTTTAACTGATTCTGTTTTCCTTAAATGCAGAAATATGAATTGGGAGTGTGTTAGAAGTGGTCAGCCTCAAATCTACACACCATGTACAGACCTTTCCACCATGGAGGAAAGGACATCATAAAGAAATTCAGATTACATAGATAAACTATACTGGCTTTATGTCGCCAGCAGCAATAACACCAATGGTGAAACTCATGGCATCACTTCATTTTGTGACCACAGGATCCTTCCAATATACTGTGGCAGTGTCTGATGTCACATCCACCTTTCAGGGGTGTGCTACAAGAAGTCCTTGCTTCAATGATGAGACACCTTTCCAACTAACCTATAAATATACAGAGGGGATAAATATGTATGAATATATATCTCTCACAAGTGAAAAAAATAATTGATCACTGAAAACCATTATTCTCTTTACCAATTCTAAACATTTATTTGTTTTTCGTCTCTCCTTGTCTCACTCTCATGGATAAAACAATTAAAACACTATACATATAACTACATCACAATTAATGTGTACTATATACAAAAGCAGTTGCCCATACACCAAAAATCACATTCAACATACAGGGGGTCATTACAACATTGGCGGTAAAAGATGGTTACCGCCGTGCAGAAGACCGCCAACACACCGCCGCGGCCACGGAATTCCGCCACGGTCATTATGACCCACAGCTCGGAATCCGCCAAACTTTAGACATCCACACAAGTCCGCCACACCAAAGGTCAGTGATAAACTGGCGATAACAAAACCTCCACGCCAACAGGATTACGCCCACACTATCACGACCCACGAATCCACACGGCTGTCTTTCAACCGCGGTATTCCATTGGCGGTACACACCGCCGTGCTCAAAATACACTCACACATACAAAACACATCAACATTGGACAATTCCAAATACACACACCTGATACACATACACACCCCACTCCCACACACCCAATACAACATAAAACACACACCCACATCACCCACAAACCCCTACGACAACAACTGCGACTGAAGGCCACAGAGAGACACCACCATCTACAAACGAGCATCCACAGGCACTCAACACCATCAGTCACACAACATCCATGTACCTCACACAACACACCACTAAATATCACCCCACACATCACAACACACACCAACCCACACATCACCCACACCACCCCATGGCACGGCAAAGACACCCCAGGTTCTCTGAGGAGGAGCTCAGGGTCATGGTGGAGGAAATTATCCGGGTAGAGACACAGCTATCTGGATCACAGGTGCAGCACACCACCATAGCTAGGAAGATGGAGCTATGGCGAAAAATAGTGGACAGGATCAACACTAGGGATGACATCAGGAAGAGGTGGAATGACCTACGGGGGAAGGTGCGTTCCATTGTCTCAAGACACCACCTTGCGGTTCAGAGGACTGGCGGCGGACACCCACCTCCTCCCCCAGAACTCACTACATGGGAGAAGCAAGTCTTGGCTATTCTGCATCCTGAGGGCCTCACAGGAGTAGCTGGAGGAATGGACTCTTGTAAGTCAAATTTTCACTACTATATCCCCCACCCTACCTGCATCCCATCACATACCCCCACCCTCGCCCTCACCCCCATCACTCCAACTCCTCACAAATGTCCCAATATCACAAAACACCCATCCCATCACCAAGCCCTGCATCCAACAACAAAGCATGGACACCCATCACCAAAGCATGGTCACTGCACATGCCCATACACCCCCTAAACCATCATCACACAAGGTCCCACACAGGAATGCAAGCACTGGGGTACACGATCACCCACCCATTGCACACCATGGCACACACAGATGCAATAATCATGCTTTTACAGCCCTGCAGGACCCCTACCCAACGTCACCGGACAGGAGGGTCCAAACATGTCCACACCACCAACAGAAGAGGCCCACAGTGATGACAGCAGCTCTGTCCAACTGGATCTAGATGACCAGCCCGGCCCATCTGGGACCTCGGGACAGTCGGTTCCCCTCACACTGGCACAGACCACTACAGAGCTTGCCCCCTCTGGAAACACCAGCACATCACCCACCAAGCTGGCCCATACCTCTGTCACTAGGACTCGTCAATCAGCAGTGTGTCCACCACTACAGGGAATCCAGGCGAACCCACCACCCCAACAACAACAGGGACCTGGGGGCAGTGGCAGTGGGCACACGGTTCGGGGACAGAGGCCCATGGAAACAGGGGAACTGGGAGGGCTGCTGTGCGACAGGGGGAGGACAGGCCCAGGGAACCCACTCTCCACGAGGCCCTCTCCAACATCATGAGAGCCTACCATCATTCCCAGGAGACGATGGCAACGGCACTGGCCAAGTTTCAGGAGACCCAGCGGCGGCAGGAGGAACAATATTTGGGCTTCAGGGAGGAACTCAAATCCATCAATTCCATCCTGGGCACCATCGTAAGGGTGCTGAAGGAAGTCCTCAACACCAGGAGGGACACTGTGGTACCACAAGGGGCCCCTGACACTAACCTCGATGATGAACTGCCCACCACCTCCGCCGGTGCTAGTGGACAGGAGGCACCGCCACAGGACCACCACACCAGCACCCCACCCCCTGCAGATGGAGAATCACCCCGCAAATGGTCCCTGAGATCCAGGAAAAAAGACAGAGAACGATGCCAAGACCCCCGCCAAGAAATGAGACCACCCTGATTGTCATCCTTTTGTCCCACCTTGTCACCCTGTCCATCCTCAAACTGCCCCGCCTCCACTTCCTATGCCCCTTTGGACAATGCACCTGTGAGACTAATAGCTTGGACTCTGCCATGGACATTCCTCCACCCTCACCCCTCACCATTTTCCAACCCCCTCCAATATTGAGCACTAAAATAAACACCCTTAAAGCACAAAACTATCTGGAGTCAGTCTGTGATTTCGAATTAGTGTATTAGCAATTACAGTGACAAAATGCCCTTTCAAATGTAATGTCAACATACCTATGTCACAGAGGTCTAGTCCATGAGGAAACAAAGCAGATATCACACAGTGGGACCCACATCTGTGAAATCGTAAGGGAAAGTGATAACTCAGTGAACATGCACCGGGTGAAAAGGACAGACAGTAGAGAGGTAGTAGTGTTAAAATAAATGTAGCAGGCAGGTTTGTCTTCTTACCTGTGTCTCACTGGAAGTATTGCAGGATCACTGAGTTCCTGTTGTCGATGTCCTCTTCTTCTGCTTCCTCTTCTTCACTGTCCACAGGCTCCACAGCTGCCACAACACCTCCATCTGGACCCTCCTCCTGCAGAAAAGGCACCTGTCGTGGCAAAGGCAAATTGTGAAGCATACAGCAGGCCACGATGATCTGGCACACCTTCTTTGGTGAGTAGAATAGTGAACCACCTGTCATATGTAGGCACCGGAACCTGGCCTTCAGGAGGCCGAAGGTCCGCTCTATAATCCTCCTAGTTCGACCATGGGACTCATTGTAGCGTTCCTCTGCCCTTGTCCTGGGATTCCTCACTGGGGTCAGTAGCCATGACAGGTTGGGGTAACCAGAGTCACCTGCAAATGGCGAGGAACAACTGTTCGACACACACTAACACTTAGGGATATCCCCAGACCCAGACAACTATTCACACTGATTTGGTTCCAGGTGCTCACCTAATAGCCACACACAGTGCGTCTGGAGTTGCCCCATCACATAAGGGATGCTGCTATTTCTCAGGATGTAAGCGTCATGCACTGAGCCAGGGAATTTGGCAATAACATGGGAGATGTACTGGTCTGCCAAACACTCCATCTGCATATTCATCAAATGATGACTCTTCCGGTTTCTGTACACCTGTTCACTCCTGCGGGGGGGGCAAGGTCACATGGGTCCCATCAATGGCACCTATGATGTTGGGGATATGTCCCAGGGCATAGAAGTCACCTTTCACTGTAGGCAAATCATTCACCTGAGGGAAAATTATGTAGCTCAGCATGTGTTTCAGCAGGGCAGACAACACTCTGGACAACACGTTGGAGAACATAGGCTGGGACATCCCTGATGCTATGGCCACTGTTGTTTGAAATGACCCACTTGCAAGGAAATGGAGTACTGACAGCATCTGCACTTGAGGGGGGATTCCTGTGGGATGGTGGATGGCATGGGGCCCCCTCGTGGATTTGGCGTTGGGCACTCAACCGACTGAGGTGCCCCCCCTTCCCTCTGAGGTGCCTGTTTTGGTTCTATCTGATGCCCCTGCAGTGTTCTCTCCGTCTTGTTCGGGTATCTTGTGTGTGCCTCGCCCATGCCTTTTGGGCCCAGTGATCCACGGACTATGATGGTGGAATACCTTGGACTTGTGTTCTTGGTGTATTTAATTGTATATAGTATTAATGTATATATTTGTAAATATTTTTTAATCCTGTTTTTGAATATATCTCAATAATTTGACTCATTTCCTTTTGTCCTTGCATTCTTCCAGGTGGGGTTGGGGGGTCTAACTGTGATGTGTCATGATGTATTAGCGTGTGTGTTGTAGTGGGTGAGGGTGGGGGTGTTGCGTGTTGCATGTGTGTATCACTGTTTTATCCCTCCCCCCTTCCCTGTGTCGTAGGTGCAGTACTCACTGTGGTCTTTGCCACCGGCGTTCGTGCTCCTGGTAGAGGAGCAGGAAGATAAAGGCTGGAAAAATCTGGAGCTCTAGTTCCATGGCGTCCTGGTTCCTCGTGGGGTGTGTAGAGGTGAGCGTTTTGCCTTCAAAGTCCTGTTTCCGCCGTGTTTTTGTTCACGGTGAATCCGCCCCGGAAAAGGTGGCGGATTGGTGGGTTGTAATTCTGTGGGTGATACATTGTCCTCCGCCTGTCTGTTGGAGGTGACCGCCAAGCTGTTTGTTTGTACCACTGTGGCGGTCAAAGTGTTAAAGTGGCTGTCTATGTTTCCGGTTTCCGCCACGGTCGTAATTCCATTTTTTTTACCCCCGGCCTGTTGGCGGTCTTATCGCCGCTTTAACATTGACCACCAGGGTTGTAATGACCACCACAGTGTTTTAAAACAATATTCAAAAAGAAGAATTTTTGCACTGAAGTCATTCAATTTGTAAGCTGCTAAGCCTTTTCACAGCAAGCAGTACTGTGATGTAAGGTAATGTAATCTAGTATTGTCCTTCATAAGTTCTTTGCTCCTGATGTTTATATATGATACAGTCCTATTTTCATTGTCCCATTTATTCCATAGTTCAAAAAAACATTCTTCCAAAGTGTAGCCAATGCGTTTCGGCCTTTCAACTTCTGGCCTCCTCGGGACATCAAAAACAGTGCCTTATCATATAGATATCGATTTCGTTCTGGCAGAAATATTGCTCACGGCAAAACGCCAATTCTTCATAAGATTTTCTTTTCCAATTCGCCTCAATATTCTTTTTTGTTTGTGTATGTAAAGGCACTCCACTGGTCGAAATATTCACTTTTGACCTCAGTGGTGCAGATAGCTCGTATCTTGAGGACACATCAACAGCTTCATCTAGTTTTCAAGACATTGAGATTTTGACACTGTGAATGGAGATATTTATGTTTTGGGTGGCCTACCACATGTGGTTAGAGCAATTGATGGCACACATATTACCTTGGTGCCACCACATGCCAAGGAACAGGTCTACCGCAATCAAGAGAACTTCCATTCCATAAATGTGCAAGTTGTCTGCTTACCTGATTTGTACATTTCAACTGTGTGTGCCTACTTTCTAGGATCAACACATGATCATGATTCTTTTGTCCTACGATGAGTACAATATGACTTGAGTATCATTGCTTTAATCCTAGTTTAAGAATGCACAGTGGCTTGAAATAATTTTAATCAATTTATTTATTGCTTTCATGTAGGAGACTCAGCTTATCCTAACCAAGCATGGTTGTTGTCACTGCTGAGGAATCCAACAACACCACAGGAGGTCTGCTTCAATGAGACCCATGGAAAAACATGGAGGCCAGAAGAGTGGGCTTTTGGGCCTCTGAAGGCCAGAGTTCGATGTCTGAAGAAGATTGGTGGAGCCCAATACAGTGTGCAAATCACAGTTGCCTGCTGCATGCTGCACAATGTCTCCCTGCAACGGAACATCCTAATCATCTTAGAGGATGGAGACTGTGATGAGTCACTGGGTGAGGATGTTGGAATGCTCAGTGAAGATGACAGTGGTGAAGAGAAAGGAACTGGCCTACCTCAAGATGTTATTGACTACTTCTTCACCTGAGTGTAAATTTACCTTTACGTATTGTAACCTCAAATTTGGAACAACTTGTGACATGCTGAACAAATCAGTCTGTGATGGTAAGTCAGATCAGGAAAGTCCAAGGTAAAAATGTTTGTTAAATAAAGTTTACCTACACTGACTACTGTGTTTATTGGCATTAAGTATCTTTGCTTGCACTAAGCACATGTGTCCTCCTAACTTATCATTTGAGTCACATTTTGTTGCGAAATAATTACTTTGTAATTGTTATTCTGTTTTAGGATCCTTCATCATGTCATCTTCATTTGGACATTTCCAAGTTGTAACATTTGCACTGATATGTAGCTGTTTGAAAGTGCAAAGAGAACATGGGCTCATCCGGGGACCGACACACACTTTGGATGTACAGATCTGTACAGAAACAGCTTGCACAGTGATTGCATGTGAGCTCTAGAGATTGTATCAGATCTGTTTCTGTTGGATGATGCCACCAAGCCAATATGTGCTACTTAATTTGCTCTAACCACATGCAAATGTCAAGGTACAGCATACTGATCTCCCTTCACATTGATTAAATCTTCAATTTGTGCAAAGTGTATAAAGCTATTGATGTGTCTCAAATTGTTTTAAATGGCTTTTTGTAGCACAGCCCTAAAAGGTGGTTGTGACATTCCATCAGATACCGCCATGGTGGAGTGAAATTATCATGTGACCTCTAATTGTGCCACTGCCAAGATGTAGACTACTAGTCTTATTGATGTATGATTCCTCTTGTGAGTCAGGATGTCTGGCTCCAGCTGAGGACATGAATCAGTAATAATTAGGTTTCATGAAATTGTCCCTTTCTACCATTTTGTCAAGGTTGTGGAGAGTCAACTTATTCAGGTCACGGACTATTTGTAGTATGCATGTTATTTTAAAAATCATCTAGGATTTTGTCAAAGGCTTGTTAACTACAAATGTATGACACCAATGCATTAATATTTAATGGTTTCATTTTCTATTTCTTTTTTTTTTTTTTTTTTTTAAATAGGAAACCTATGACCAAGTTGTTATCTCTTATTTATTTTTAAATCCTGTTGGTTGACAGATTTAACAATGATGGATTAAGGAAGACATAGAAAGTAAATACTACACCAGTCTTTGACTTTGTGTCAGGTGCATTTATTTTGATAACAAACATGAGTGAAATATCTTTGAAGCCAGAATTTAAAAAAAGCACAAGAAAAAAGTCAATCATGGTGGATGAAACTATATTTGTTCAGCAAAAATTGTTTGGAATCCAATGTACAAAATACAATTTTCCTAAAAAAAGTTAACTGTGTCAATGAAATAGTCCAGAGAGTCAATGGTAGACACACACTGGAGGAAATTAAGTTCAGCATGTCTTGGTGGTGGTGTTAGAGGTCTTGCTATCCTCTCCAGGTGGTCCAGAGGAACATTCCCTCCAGGCAGGGGGTGGGGGATCCACCATTGCAGGGATTGAGGTGGGTGAATCAGTGTCCTGTTGTGGCATGGCCTTCCTGTCAGTGGCTGGTGTAGTTTGTCCTGATGTTGAAGGACCATTGACAGGGTTAAATGGTGGGAGAAAAAACATGCACATGAGGTGGCACATCATACTTCACCCAGTTAGGGAGCATAAATTCGAGTTACGATTCTGCTTCTCTGCAATGTGCTCCCTCTCTACATGCTTCATCTCCTGGATATCTGTTATGGCCTGGCCCATTATGTCCTTGGATTGCTGTAGTGCTTTCAAGACTTGGTTGATGGTGGTCTGGGTGACTGATATCCCAGTGGCCTTACTTTGCTGGCCCACAGATTCACTCCAACGACCCCTACTCCAACTACCCTGTGCCCTTGAGGCAGTGTGGCCCATCCCACTGAGTCCTGGCACTACTGGAGGTGGTGGTAGCTGCTCAGCAGAAGCCAGGACTGGGGGTCACAAGATGAGTGCTATATTCCTTTGAACACAAAATGTGGAGGTATGCTGAGGTGTTGTAGCAGCTAGGGTGGCAGGTGTAGGTGTGGGTTGAATGTGAATCATCGGAGCTGTCTGCCCAGACAGACTTGATGGACTAGGTATGTCCACATCCTCCAGACTTGCAGGAGTGGTACCCTCACTGAAGGTTTGAACCTCCTCCGAAGTGGAGGAGTCTTCTGTTGCAGACGGTGGTCCACTGGCCCTGGGTGTTGGAACTTATATGAATTACAAACAAAATGAAATTAACCCCTTCTGTGCCCAGGACGTAATGGTTACGTCCTGAGGCACAGTGCTGCTGTGCCCAGGACGTAACCATTACGTCCTGTGCACAGAGCCCAGAGGGAGCGTTCTCGCTCCCTCTGTGGGGTTCCCCCCCACCCCCCCCCAAGTCAGGGATGGAAGGGGAAGCCCTTCCCCTCCCACCCCCGACCCCCCCAACCCCCCCTGTGACGTCAGCGCGCGAGCGCGCGCTGATTAGTCACAGGGTCTCCCCCATCGCGCTGGAAGCAGAGCTTCCAGCGCGATTGAAAAAGAAATGCTTTTGCATTTCTTTTTCAATCCCATGGGGGAGGCCCCGAGAGGCTTCAAAGGGAAGGAAATGTATTTCCTTCCCTTTGAAGTCTCTCACAGGTTTCAAAAGCCGGATTGCTTGCAATCCGGCTTTTGAAACCCCACTAGACACCAGGGATTTTTTTTTCTTTTCTTGAAATTGGCAAAAGGGAGCGACCCCTTGGGCAAGGGTCGCTCCCAGGGGGGCATTTTTTTAGGAAGGCCTTTTCTGCCCCCCCTGGGGGCAGAAACCTCTAGGCACCAGGGACCTTTTTTTTTTTTTTTTTTTTTGTGATGAATTCTTTTTTTTTAGGTGGGGAGCGATCCCTTAGGCAAGGGTCGCTCCCCTACGGGGCAATATATATTTAGGCCATTTCTGCCCCCCTTGGGGGCAGATTGGCCTATTTTGATAAGGCCAATCTGCCCCCAAGGGGGGCAGAAACCATTAGACACCAGGGAGTTTGTTTTTGCGCGCGAATGTCACGCAACAAAGCGACCCCTTTGGCAAGGGTCGCTCCCAGGGGGGGCAATTTTTTGGGAAGGCCTTTTCTGCCCCCCCTGGGGGCAGATCGGCCTATTATTAGGCCGATCTGCCCCCAGGGGGGGAAGAAACCTCTAGGCGCCAGGGCAAATTTTTTTTTGTGTTTTTTTTTTTGTTCTTTTTTTTTTTTTAGAGATGGGGAGCGACCCATCAGGCAAGGGTCGCTCCCCTGGGGGGCAAATTGTATTTAGACCATTTCTGCCCCCCTGGGGGCAGATTATCCGATTTTAGGTCAATCTGCCCCCAAGGGGGCAGAAACCACTAGGCACCGGGGATTTGTTTTTTGGCGCCAATGTCACGCAGGGGGACCGACCCCGTAGGCAAGGGTCGCTCCCGGGGGGGGGGGGTGGGGGTTGGGGGGGCAAATTTATTTTAGGCCATCTCTGCCCCCCCGGGGGACAGATCAGCCTATTATTAGGCCGAACTGCCCCCGGGGGGGGGGCAGAACACTCTAGGCGCCAGGGCAATTTTTTTTTTGTGTTTTTTTTTTTTGTTGTTTCTTTTTTTAGTGATGGGGAGCGACCCATCAGGCAAGGGTCGCTCCCCTGGGGGGGGGCAAATTGTATTTAGACCATTTCTGCCCCCCTGGGGGCAGATTGGCCAATTTTAGGTCAATCTGCCCCCAAGGGGGCAGAAACCACTAGGCACCGGGGATTTGTTTTTTGGCGCCAATGTCACGCAGGGGGAGCGACCCCGTAGGCAAGGGTCGCTCCCGGGGGGGGGTTGTATGTTGGGGGGGCAAATTTATTTTAGGCCATTTCTGCCCCCCCGGGGGACAGATCGGCCTATTATTAGGCCGAACTGCCCCCGGGGGGGGGGGGCAGAACACTCTAGGCGCCAGGGCAATTTTTTTGTTGTGTTTTTTTTTTTTTGTTGTTTCTTTTTTTAGAGATGGGGAGCGACCCATCAGGCAAGGGTCGCTCCCCTGGGGGGGCAAATTGTATTTAGACCATTTCTGCCCCCCTGGGGGCAGATTGGCCAATTTTAGGTCAATCTGCCCCCAAGGGGGCAGAAACCACTAGGCACCGGGGATTTGTTTTTTGGCACCAATGTCACGCAGGGGGAGCGACCCCGTAGGCAAGGGTCGCTCCCGGGGGGGGGGGGGGGGGTTGGGGGGGCAAATTTATTTTAGGCCATTTCTGCCCCCCCGGGGGACAGATCGGCCTATTATTAGGCCGAACTGCCCCCCGGGGGGGGGGGGGCAGAACACTCTAGGCGCCAGGGCAAATTTTTTTTTGTGTGTTTTTTTTTTGTTGTTTCTTTTTTTAGAGATGGGGAGCGACCCATCAGGCAAGGGTCGCTCCCCTGGGGGGGGGGAAATTGTATTTAGACCATTTCTGCCCCCCTGGGGGCAGATTGGCCAATTTTAGGTCAATCTGCCCCCAAGGGGGCAGAAACCACTAGGCACCGGGGATTTGTTTTTTGGCGCCAATGTCACGCAGGGGGAGCGACCCCGTAGGCAAGGGTCGCTCCCGGGGGGGGGGGGGCAAATTTATTTTAGGCCATTTCTGCCCCCCCGGGGGACAGATCGGCCTATTATTAGGCCGAACTGCCCCCGGGGGGGGGCAGAACACTCTAGGCGCCAGGGCAATTTTTTTTTTTGTGTGTTTTTTTTTTTGTTGTTTCTTTTTTTAGAGATGGGGAGCGACCCATCAGGCAAGGGTCGCTCCCCTGGGGGGGCAAATTGTATTTAGACCATTTCCGCCCCCCTGGGGGCAGATTGGCCAATTTTAGGTCAATCTGCCCCCAAGGGGGCAGAAACCACTAGGCACCGGGGATTTGTTTTTTGGCGCCAATGTCACGCAGGGGGAGCGACCCCTTAGGCAAGGGTCGCTCCCGGGGGGGGGATGGGGGTTGGGGGGGCAAATTTATTTTAGGCCATTTCTGCCCCCCCCGGGGGACAGATCGGCCTATTATTAGGCCGAACTGCCCCCGGGGGGGGGGGCAGAACACTCTAGGCACAAGGGCAATTTTTTTTTTGTGTTTTTTTTTTTTTTGTTGTTTCTTTTTTTAGAGATGGGGAGCGACCCATCAGGCAAGGGTCGCTCCCCTGGGGGGGCAAATTGTATTTAGACCATTTCTGCCCCCCTGGGGGCAGATTGGCCAATTTTAGGTCAATCTGCCCCCAAGGGGGCAGAAACCACTAGGCACCGGGGATTTGTTTTTTGGCGCCAATGTCACGCAGGGGGAGCGACCCCGTAGGCAAGGGTCGCTCCCGGGGGGGGGATGGGGGTTGGGGGGGCAAATTTATTTTAGGCCATTTCTGCCCCCCCGGGGGACAGATCGGCCTATTATTAGGCCGAACTGCCCCCGGGGGGGGGGGGGGGCAGAACACTCTAGGCACCAGGGCAATTTTTTTTTTGTGTTTTTTTTTTTTTTTTTGTTTCTTTTTTTAGAGATGGGGAGCGACCCATCAGGCAAGGGTCGCTCCCCTGGGGGGGCAAATTGTATTTAGACCATTTCTGCCCTCCTGGGGGCAGATTGGCCAATTTTAGGTCAATCTGCCCCCAAGGGGGCAGAAACCACTAGGCACCGGGGATTTGTTTTTTGGCGCCAATGTCACGCAGGGGGAGCGACCCCGTAGGCAAGGGTCGCTCCCGGGGGGGGGTGGGTGTTGGGGGAGCAAATTTATTTTAGGCCATTTCTGCCCCCCCGGGGGGCAGATCGGCCTATTATTAGGCCGATCTGCCCCCGGGGGGGGGGCAGAAACCTCTAGGCGCCAGGGGAATTTTTCTTTTTTTTCTTTTTTTTTTTTCTTTGTTTTTTTTTTTTTAGAGATGGGGAGCGACCCATCAGGCAAAAGTCGCTCCCCTGGGGGACAAATTGTATTTAGGCCATTTCTGCCCCCCTTGGGGGCAGATTGGCTGAGTTTAGGTCAACCTGCCCCCAAGGGGGCAGAAACCACTAGGCACTGGGGATTTGTTTTTTGGTGCCAATGTCACGCAGGGGGAGCGACCCCGTAGGCAAGGGTCGCTCCCGGGGGGGGGGGCAAATTTATTTTAGGCCATTTCTGCCCCCCCGGGGGACAGATCGGCCTATTATTAGGCCGAACTGCCCCCGGGGGGGGGCAGAACACTCTAGGCGCCAGGGCAATTTTTTTTTTGTGTGTTTTTTTTTTTGTTGTTTCTTTTTTTAGAGATGGGGAGCGACCCATCAGGCAAGGGTTGCTCCCCTGGGGGGGCAAATTGTATTTAGACCATTTCCGCCCCCCTGGGGGCAGATTGGCCAATTTTAGGTCAATCTGCCCCCAAGGGGGCAGAAACCACTAGGCACCGGGGATTTGTTTTTTGGCGCCAATGTCACGCAGGGGGAGGGCCCCCGTAGGCAAGGGTCGCTCCCGGGGGGGGGATGGGGGTTGGGGGGGCAAATTTATTTTAGGCCATTTCTGCCCCCCCGGGGGACAGATCGGCCTATTATTAGGCCGAACTGCCCCCGGGGGGGGGGGCAGAACACTCTAGGCACCAGGGCAATTTTTTTTTTGTGTTTTTTTTTTTTTTGTTGTTTCTTTTTTTAGAGATGGGGAGCGACCCATCAGGCAAGGGTCGCTCCCCTGGGGGGGCAAATTGTATTTAGACCATTTCTGCCCTCCTGGGGGCAGATTGGCCAATTTTAGGTCAATCTGCCCCCAAGGGGGCAGAAACCACTAGGCACCGGGGATTTGTTTTTTGGCGCCAATGTCACGCAGGGGGAGCGACCCCGTAGGCAAGGGTCGCTCCCGGGGGGGGGTGGGTGTTGGGGGAGCAAATTTATTTTAGGCCATTTCTGCCCCCCCGGGGGGCAGATCGGCCTATTATTAGGCCGATCTGCCCCCGGGGGGGGGGGCAGAAACCTCTAGGCGCCAGGGGAATTTTTCTTTTTTTTTTTTATTTGTTTTTTTTTTTTTAGAGATGGGGAGCGACCCATCAGGCAAAAGTCGCTCCCCTGGGGGACAAATTGTATTTAGGCCATTTCTGCCCCCCTTGGGGGCAGATTGGCTGAGTTTAGGTCAACCTGCCCCCAAGGGGGCAGAAACCACTAGGCACTGGGGATTTGTTTTTTGGTGCCAATGTCACGCAGGGGGAGCGACCCCGTAGGCAAGGGTCGCTCCCGGCGGGGGAGGGTGGGGGTTGGGGGGGCAAATTTATTTTAGGGCATTTCTGCCCCCCCCCCCCTGGGGCCGGCTGAGCTACAGGCCAAACACCCCAGGCAGGCACCTTGCAAAAAACACCTCTGTTTTCTGTGAAAAAATATGTTGTGTCCACGTTGTGTTTTGGGCCATTTCCTTTTGTGGGCGCTAGGCCTACCCACAGAAGTGATGTACCATTTTTATCGAGAGACTTAGGGGAACGCTGGGTGGAAGGAAATTTGTGGCTCCTCTCAGATTCCAGAACTTTCTGTCACCGAAATGAGAGGAAAAAGTGTTTTTTGGGCCAAATTTTGATGTTTGCAAAGGATTCTGGGTAACATAACCTGGTCAGAGCCCCGCAAGTCACCCCATCTTGGATTCCCCTGGGTTTCTAGTTTTCAAAAATGCACTGGTTTGCTAGGTTTCCTCAGGTGTCGGCTGAGCTACAGGCCAAAATCCACAGGTAGGCACTGCTTTTTATAAAAAAATGTGATGTGTCCACGTTGTGTTTTGGGCCCTTTCCTTTTGTGGGCGCTAGTCCTACCCACACAAGTGAGGTATCATTTTTATCGGGAGACTTGGGGGAACGCTGGGTAGAAGGAAATTTGTGGCTCCTCTCAGATTACAGAACTTTCTGCCACAGAAATGTGAGTAACATGTGTTTTTTTAGCCAAATTTTGAGGTTTGCAAAGGATTCTGGGTAACAGAACCTGGTCCGAGCCCCGCAAGTCACCCCTCCTTGGATTCCCCTAGGTCTCTAGTTTTCAGAAATGCACAGGTTTGGTAGGTTTCCCTAGGTGCCGGCTGAGCTAGAGGCCAAAATCTACAGGTAGGCACTTCGCAAAAAACACCTCTGTTTTTTTCCAAAATTTGGATGTGTCCACGTTGCGCTTTGGGGTGTTTCCTGTCGCCGGCGCTAGGCCTACCCACGCAAGTGAGGTATCATTTTTATCGGGAGACTTGGGGGAACGCTGGGTAGAAGGAAATTTGTGGCTCCTCTCAGATTCCAGAACTTTCTGCCACAGAAATGTGAGTAACATGTGTATTTTTAGCCAAATTTTGAGGTTTGCAAAGGATTCTGGGTAACAGAACCTGGTCCGAGCCCCGCAAGTCACCCCTCCTTGGATTCCCCTAGGTCTCTAGTTTTCAGAAATGCACAGGTTTGGTAGGTTTCCCCTAGGTGCCGGCTGAGCTAGAGGCCAAAATCTCCAGGTAGTCACTTTTCTAAAAACAGCTCTGTTTTCTGTGATGTGTCCACGTTGTGTTTTGGGGCATATCCTGTCGCGGGCGCTAGGCCTACCCACACAAGTGAGGTATCATTTTTATCGGGAGACGTGGGGGAACGCTGGGTGGAAGGAAATTTGTGGCTCCTCTCAGATTCCAGAACGTTCTGCCACAGAAATGTGAGGAACATGTGTTTTTTTAGCCAAATTTTGAGGTTTGCAAAGGATTCTGGGTAACAGAACCTGGTCCGAGCCACACAAGTCACCCCTCCTTGGATTCCCCTAGGTCTCTAGTTTTCAGAAATGCACAGGTTTGGTAGGTTTCCCTAGGTGCCGGCTGAGCTAGAGGCCAAAATCTACAGGTAGTCACTTTGCTAAAAACAGCTCTGTTTTCTGTGATATGTCCACGTTGTGTTTTGGGGCATATCCTGTCGCGGGTGCTAGGCCTACCCACACAAGTGAGGTATCATTTTTATCGGGAGACGTGGGGGAACGCTGGGTGGAAGGAAATTTGTGGCTCCTCTCAGATTCCAGAACTTTCTGCCACAGAAATGTGAGGAACATGTGTTTTTTAGCCAAATTTTGAGATTTGCAAAGGATTCTGGGTAACAGAATCTGGTCCGAGCCCCGCAAGTCACCCCTCCTTGGATTCCCCTAGGTCTCTAGTTTTCAGAAATGCACAGGTTTGGTAGGTTTCCCTAGGTGGCGGCTGAGCTAGAGGCCAAAATCTACAGGTAGTCACTTTGCTAAAAACAGCTCTGTTTTCTGTGATATGTCCACGTTGTGTTTTGGGGCATATCCTGTCGCGGGCGCTAGGCCTACCCACACAAGTGAGGTATCATTTTTATCGGGAGAAATGGGGGAACGCTGGGTGGAAGGAAATTTGTGGCTCCTCTCAGATTCCAGAACTTTTTGCCACAGAAATGTGAGGAACATGTGTTTTTTTAGCCAAATTTTGAGGTTTGCAAAGGATTCTGGGTAACAGAACCTGGTCCGAGCCCCGCAAGTCACCCCTCCTTGGATTCCCCTAGGTCTCTAGTTTTCAGAAATGCACAGGTTTGGTAGGTTTCCCTAGGTGCCGGCTGAGCTAGAGGCCAAAATCTACACGTAGGCACTTCGCAAAAAACACCTCTGTTTTTTTCCAAAATTTAGGATGTGTCCACGTTGCGCTTTGGGGTGTTTCCTGTCGCCGGCGCTAGGCCTACCCACGCAAGTGAGGTATCATTTTTATCGGGAGACTTAGGGGAACGCTGGGTAGAAGGAAATTTGTGGCTCCTCTCAGATTCCAGAACTTTCTGCCACAGAAATGTGAGTAACATGTGTATTTTTAGCCAAATTTTGAGGTTTGCAAAGGATTCTGGGTAACAGAACCTGGTCCGAGCCCCGCAAGTCACCCCTCCTTGGATTCCCCTAGGTCTCTAGTTTTCAGAAATGCACAGGTTTGGTAGGTTTCCCTAGGTGCCGGCTGAGCTAGAGGCCAAAATCTACAGGTAGGCACTTCGCAAAAAACACCTCTGTTTTTTTCCAAAATTTGGATGTGTCCACGTTGCGCTTTGGGGTGTTTCCTGTCGCCGGCGCTAGGCCTACCCACGCAAGTGAGGTATCATTTTTATCGGGAGACTTGGGGGAACGCTGGGTAGAAGGAAATTTGTGGCTCCTCTCAGATTCCAGAACTTTCTGCCACAGAAATGTGAGTAACATGTGTATTTTTAGCCAAATTTTGAGGTTTGCAAAGGATTCTGGGTAACAGAACCTGGTCCGAGCCCCGCAAGTCACCCCTCCTTGGATTCCCCTAGGTCTCTAGTTTTCAGAAATGCACAGGTTTGGTAGGTTTCCCCTAGGTGCCGGCTGAGCTAGAGGCCAAAATCTCCAGGTAGTCACTTTTCTAAAAACAGCTCTGTTTTCTGTGATGTGTCCACGTTGTGTTTTGGGGCATATCCTGTCGCGGGCGCTAGGCCTACCCACACAAGTGAGGTATCATTTTTATCGGGAGACGTGGGGGAACGCTGGGTGGAAGGAAATTTGTGGCTCCTCTCAGATTCCAGAACTTTCTGCCACAGAAATGTGAGGAACATGTGTTTTTTTAGCCAAATTTTGAGATTTGCAAAGGATTCTGGGTAACAGAACCTGGTCCGAGCCACACAAGTCACCCCTCCTTGGATTCCCCTAGGTCTCTAGTTTTCAGTAATGCACAGGTTTGGTAGGTTTCCCTAGGTGCCGGCTGAGCTAGAGGCCAAAATCTACAGGTAGTCACTTTGCTAAAAACAGCTCTGTTTTCTGTGATATGTCCACGTTGTGTTTTGGGGCATATCCTGTCGCGGGCGCTAGGCCTACCCACACAAGTGAGGTATCATTTTTATCGGGAGACGTGGGGGAACGCTGGGTGGAAGGAAATTTGTGGCTCCTCTCAGATTCCAGAACTTTCTGCCACAGAAATGTGAGGAACATGTGTTTTTTAGCCAAATTTTGAGATTTGCAAAGGATTCTGGGTAACAGAACCTGGTCCGAGCCCCGCAAGTCACCCCTCCTTGGATTCCCCTAGGTCTCTAGTTTTCAGAAATGCACAGGTTTGGTAGGTTTCCCTAGGTGGCGGCTGAGCTAGAGGCCAAAATCTACAGGTAGTCACTTTGCTAAAAACAGCTCTGTTTTCTGTGATATGTCCACGTTGTGTTTTGGGGCATATCCTGTCGCGGGCGCTAGGCCTACCCACACAAGTGAGGTATCATTTTTATCGGGAGACATGGGGGAACGCTGGGTGGAAGGAAATTTGTGGCTCCTCTCAGATTCCAGAACTTTCTGCCACAGAAATGTGAGGAACATGTGTTTTTTTAGCCAAATTTTGAGGTTTGCAAAGGATTCTGGGTAACAGAACCTGGTCCGAGCCCCGCAAGTCACCCCTCCTTGGATTCCGCTAGGTCTCTAGTTTTCAGAAATGCACAGGTTTGGTAGGTTTCCCTAGGTGGCGGCTGAGCTAGAGGCCAAAATCTACAGGTAGTCACTTTGCTAAAAACAGCTCTGTTTTCTGTGATATGTCCACGTTGTGTTTTGGGGCATATCCTGTCGCGGGCGCTAGGCCTACCCACACAAGTGAGGTATCATTTTTATCGGGAGACGTGGGGGAATGCTGGGTGGAAGGAAATTTGTGGCTCCTCTCAGATTCCAGAACTTTCTGCCACAGAAATGTTAGGAACATGTGTTTTTTTAGGCAAATTTTGAGATTTGCAAAGGATTCTGGGTAACAGAACCTGGTCCGAGCCCCGCAAGTCACCCCTCCTTGGATTCCCCTAGGTCTCTAGTTTTCAGAAATGCACAGGTTTGGTAGGTTTCCCTAGGTGGCGGCTGAGCTAGAGGCCAAAATCTACAGGTAGTCACTTTGCTAAAAACAGCTCTGTTTTCTGTGATATGTCCACGTTGTGTTTTGGGGCATATCCTGTCGCGGGTGCTAGGCCTACCCACACAAGTGAGGTATCATTTTTATCGGGAGACGTGGGGGAACGCTGGGTGGAAGGAAATTTGTGGCTCCTCTCAGATTCCAGAACTTTCTGCCACAGAAATGTGAGGAACATGTGTTTTTTTTAGCCAAATTTTGAGGTTTGCAAAGGATTCTGGGTAACAGAACCTGGTCCGAGCCACACAAGTCACCCCTCCTTGGATTCCCCTAGGTCTCTAGTTTTCAGAAATGCACAGGTTTGGTAGGTTTCCCTAGGTGGCGGCTGAGCTAGAGGCCAAAATCTACAGGTAGTCACTTTGCTAAAAACAGCTCTGTTTTCTGTGATGTGTCCACGTTGTGTTTTGGGGCATATCCTGTCGCGGGTGCTAGGCCTACCCACACAAGTGAGGTACCATTTGTATCGGGAGACTTGGGGGAACATAGATTAGCAAAACAAGTACTATTGCCCCTTGTCTTTCTCTACATTTTTTCCTTCCAAATATAGGAGTGTGTGTAAAAAAGACATCTATTTGAGAAATTCCCTGTAATTCACGTGCTACTATGGTCACCCCGGAATTCTGAGATGTGCAAATAACCACTGCTCCTCAACACCTTATCTTGTGCCCTTTTTGGAAATGCAAAGGTTTTCTTGATAGCAATTTTTTACTCCTTATATTTCAGCAAATGAATTGCTGTATACCCGGTATAGAATGAAAACGCACTGCAGGGTGCAGCTCATTTATTGGCTCTGGGTTCCTCGGGTTCTTGATGAACCTACAAACCCTATATATCCCCGCAACCAGAGGAGTCCAGCAGACGTAACGGTATATTGCTTTCGATAATCTGACATTGCAGGAAAAAGTTACAGAGTAAAACGTAGAGAAAAATTGATGGTTTTTTCACCTCAATTTCAATATTTTTCTTTTTCAGCTGTTATTTTCTGTAGGAAACCCTTGTAGGATCTACACAAATGACCCCTTGCTGAATTCAGAATTTTGTCTACTTTTCAGAAATGTTTAGGTTTCTGGGATCCAGCATTGGTTTCATGACCATTCCTGTCACTGACTGGAAGGAGGCTGAAAGCACAAAAAATTGCACAAATGGGGTATGCCCCAGTAAAATGCCAAAATTGTGTTGAAAAATTGGGTTTTCTGATTCAAGTCTGCCTGTTCCTGAAAGCTGGGAAGCTGCTGAGTTTAGCACTGCAAACCCTTTGTTGATTCCATTTTCAGGGGAAAAACCACAAGCCTTCTTCTGCAGCCACTTTTTCCAATTTTTTTGAAAAAAATGAAATTTTCACTGTATTTTAGCCAATTTCTTGGCCTCCTTCAGGGGAACCCACAAAGTCTGGGTACCTCTAGAATCCCTAGGATGTTGGAAAAAAAGGAAGCAAATTTGGCTTGGTTAGCTTATGTGGACAAAAAGTTATGAGGGCCTAAGCGCGAACTGCCCCAAATAGGCAAAAAAAGGCCCGGCACAGGAGGGGGAAAAGGCCTGGCAGCGAAGGGGTTAAAGGTCTGTATTGTACCTCACATTTGTCTTCAGTTACAAATGAGGCAACTTGAATAATATGATTAATGGAATGATTAGGCCTTTGTGTGTATTTCTTTTTAGCTTTTTTACACATGCAAGTTTATTTACATATCTGCAAACTTCAGTACCAATGATGGACAAATGTCTTGAAATGTAAAATGTTGTTTAGAAAGTGTACATTACATGTACTAGAGCTGCAACTCTACACAGTAAAAAGGTTTGAGAGCTGAGCCATTTCAAAGCCTAGCAGCCTCAAAAATAAAATATGACATAACGTGTTAGCATTAATGGTGTTGGTCATCATATGGACACTGTAGAATAAATTGTGTATCAATACTACTTATATTCATCATGCCACAGAACATGATTGGAAAACTTTGATTCCACAAACTATGATTTATGGAAACAAGTAGATCAATTCAATGGGGTAACAAGAAGGTGTCAACATACTGGATCAAAACAGCAGAATACATTTACATACATACCATGAAATATGAAATAGTGAATAGCAACTACATAAAACTTTGACATTTGTGCATATATGGAAGAAAAGGAGGTTGAGCAACATCACATTGCACTACTGTTTTCTAAAGACAAAAAAAGGGTATCATTGTAGTTGTCATCATTTGTTAGCACCATTGACACTGCTTCTTCGAAATTAGGTTACAAATACCTATTGAAATGACGAGAGTGAAAATAAACACACATTTACAAACTGTAGACACGTATATAATGTAAATAGGTGAAAATACCACTTGCAAGCACCATACCTTCATGTGTAAATAGATGGAGTTTGAAATCTGTGTTTTGGAGTACAACAATCTACATTGAGATAAAGCAAATGACTAGGTAAAGGCAAGTGATGATTCATGGAAGCAACACAGAATCTGTCAAAACATGTTGCTCATTATTAAGAAGAGAGATATAACAATGGTCCTAGTAATTTGGATGAAGAAAGTTATTTTGGAGACTCAAGTTTAGATATCATTGCTTTGATAAGGGTCTTGAAACATTCTGAACAGCTAACGTAAGTGCAAAAACTTCATTTGTGATTAGTGAGACATTGCAAAGTTCAACTTACCAATCTACTGTCAATCAGGGATTCCTGTCAAGCCTTCAGTATGTAGGATCTGCAAACCCTTCTCCTCCAAGGGAAAGAGTTGTAAGGGGTATTGAAGAACCACCACCAGTCCTGTGGGCTTTCAGGTGACTCTTGGAGGCCAGTGAGCACACTCACCCTGGCCCTGGCAGGTCATTCTATCTCTTCTTAATTTCCTCCTGTGTGTGAAGATTGTAGCTCTGTTCACTATTCTGGTCCACAGTTCCCTTTTCTGAGATATGGTTGTATTTTGCACTTGTGCTCCAAACAATTGTATCTGTAATCTAACAATTTCATCCACTATAACTGTGAATTCACTCTCTATAAAATGTGGATTCCTCCTCCTTGCCATAGTGAATGTAAAAAAAAAAAAAAAAAACTAGTGTCCCAAAAGATGATGAAAAATAAAACAAATGTGAGAAAAGTTAAAAATAAAAAAAAGAGGGAGAAAAATAAGTGAACAAAACCTGACTTCTATGTGGCAAATTCGGCATAAAAATGCTCTGCTGCAGTGGCGTGGCAAAGGATCATGGTCTGAAATGGAGTGTGTTTTGTAGTGTGTTTTGCAGGTGTTCACAATAGACCAATGTACATCATGTGTGGGCTGCTAGCATTCATCCACTAGCCACAGCCATAATTCAACGCTGAACTGTGTTATTGAAAGCATAATATTCACCAGCACTAGCGTCTGTCACGTCTACTGCGGGATACAACTAGCGCAACAGATTACACTCTGTCAATGTGGATAGTGGTTGAACCGCCATAGATCTAAATACGGTGGTCTGAACTCCATCAGCTTGACAAAGTACTTGCGATCGCTGCCACAGTGGGATGGCAGTATTACCGTCAATATATAAATCAGGCCCTATGTCCTAAAGTAGAAATCTCCACCTGGCACGAAAGTATCTCACTGATGAGAGACCTTCTCTGGGTGCAAAATTTTAATTGCTTCCACTAAGAGCTTTCCTACCAAAAGTCAACAGCTTCAATGAGACCATATCCAGTTCTATCTGATGAGGTGAAGCCCTCGTCAGCCACAACTTGTTGTCTCGCTCAGCTGAGTATTTTGACCTGCATTACAGAAACAAAGGGCCAGATTTACAAACTATTTGTGCTGAGTTTGCGTCACAGAAGTGACAAAATGTTTTATTTTAGAATTACTTTACAGCACAAAACTTGTTGTGAGCTAGAAAGATGCATCAAGGAGCATTGGTGTTAGCATGGGAACACCCATGTTCCACACATATGATGCCCCTTGGTACAGAGTTGATAAAAGCAGCTATGTGCAGTACTTTTAGGCATCTTTCTAGCTGGGGACAACTGTGTAAATCTCTTAAGTCAGTTTTCAGAACTCTTCTCACTAATACCAGGTACCACTACTTGGTGTGAGCATACAATCAATACTGGAGACAGTTTACCTGTCAAAAGTAAGATTTATAGGCAGCCTGACAATGTCAGGGATGCAAAACCCAAATACCTAGCAATACTAGACAAGATTTAAAAAGAGAAATACTCATATTCCTTCTTTTTTCTGTCTTTGCATGTGTGTTGCTCTGTACAGCATGCATACAAAGTAAGAAATATTTTAAGGTTACTCCAAGCACTGCAATTTGTATTGTAAGGGTAATCTTACAATACAAAATCTAAGTTAGGCTCACATGGATACCCTTACACTATAGTGTAGAGGTATTTGGTGGCTCATGGCTCTCTGATTATGTGACGTACATCGAAAAGGAAGGAGAAAACCATGTCCTGTAAATGAGGTTGTAGGAGGCTGGCCTGGCTGATAGTGGGTACCTTGTGGTACTTACACCTTGTGCCAGGTCCAGTTATCCCTTATTAGTAGATTAGTAGTGTTCTAGCAGCTTAGGCTGATAGAGGTAGCTATAGCAGAGCAGCTTAGGCTGAACTAGGAGACATGCAAAGCTCCTACTATACCACTTATATCATACAGCACTATATCATAAGAATCACAATACTCAGAGTTACTAAAAATAAAGGTACTTTATTTTAGTGACAATATGCCAAAAGTATCTCAGAGGATGTACTCCCTTAGGAGGTAAGTAATATACACAAAATATACACACAAACCAAAATCAGGTAAGTAAAACACTTAGAAAAGTAGTGCAAACACTGTATAACACAATAGAATGCAATACGAGAAAATAGGCCTAGGGGCAACACAAACCATATACTCCAAAAGTGGAATGCGAACCACAAATGGACCCCAGGCCTAGTGTAGTGTGTAGAGGGTCACTGGGAGTGTAAGAAAACACTAAGGGTGTCCAAGATACCCCACCCCAAGACCCTGAAAAGGAGGAGTAAAGTTACACTGATACCCCAGAAAGACAGTAAAGTAGAGATAGGGGATTCTGCAAAGCACTGAAGATGGATTCCTGGACCTGAGGACCTGCAAAGGAAGGGGACCAAGTCCAAGAGTCACACAAGTGTCCAGGGGGGGCAGGGGCCCACTAAACCCCGGATGAAGGTGCAAAACGCCTGCCTCAGGGTGGAAGAAGCCAAAGATTCTTCAACAACGGAAGGTTCCAGGAACTTCTCATTTGGGAAGAAGATGTCCCACGGCGTGCTGGAGGATGCAGAGTTGTTTCCACGCAGAAAGACTGCAAACAGACCTTGCTAGCTGCAAGAGTCGCAGTTGAAGATTTTGGGTGCTGCCAGTGGCCAGGAAGGACCAGGAGGTCGCCCATTGGAGGAAGAGACAGAGGAGGCACTCAGCAACAGAGAGAGCCCATGCAGAAGCAGGCAGCGCCCGCAAAAGCACCTGAACAGGCATTCAGAAAATCTGAGCATGGCAGTCATCTCAGCACAACAAAAGAGGGTCCCACGAAGTCAGAGTCCAACTCAGCGAGTTGGGCAATGTAGGACGGAGTGCTGGGGACCTGGGCTGTGCACGAAGAAAGTCTTGCAAAAGTGCACAGAAGACCTAGCAGCTGCAGTTCACGCAGTACACAGGATTGCTATCTGGCATGGGGAGGCAAGGACTCAACTCCACCAAATTTGGACAGAAGGACCACTGGACTGTCGGGGTCACTTGGATCCAGCTGCTGTGTTCCGGGGACCACACTAGTCAAGATGAGAAGGGATCCAGAGGACTGGTGATGCAGAAGTTTGGTGCCTTCGTTGGCAGGGGGAAGATTCTGTCGACCCACAGGAGATTTCTTCTTGGCTTCCAGTGCAGGGTGAAGGCAGACAGCCCTCAGAGCATACACCACCAGGAAACAGTTGAGAAAGCCGGCAGGATTAGGTGCTACAATGTTGCTGGTAGTCTTCGTTGCTACTTATTGTGGTTTTGCAGGCGTCCTTGAGCAGTCAGCGGTCGATACTTTGCAGAAGTTGAAGAGAGAAGTGCAGAGGAACTCTGGTGAGCTCTTGCATTCGTTATCTGAGGAGAAACCCACAGGAGGGACCCTAAATAGCCCTCAGATAACGATTGGCTACCTAACCAGGTAGGAGCCTATCAGGAGGGGTCTCTGATGTCACCTGCTGGCACTGGATACTCAGGGGTCTCCATTGTGCCCTCACACCTCTGTATTCAAGATGGCAGAGGTCTGGGACACACTGGAGGAGCTCTGGGCACCACCCCTGGGGTGGTGATGGACAGGGGAGTGGTCACTCCCCTTTCCTTTGTCCAGTTTCGCACCAGAGCAGGGGCTGGGAGCTCCCTGAACCGGTGTAGACTTGCTTATGCAAGGTGGGCACCATTTGTGCCCTTCAAAGCATTTCCAGAGGCTGGGGGAGGCTACTCCTCCCCAGCCCTTAACACCTATTTCCAAAGGGAGAGGGTGTAACACCCTCTCCCAGAGGAAATTCTTTGTACTGCCTTCCTGGGACTGGGCTGCCCAGACTCCAGGAGGGCAGAAACCTGTCTGAGGGTTGGCAGCAGCGGTAGCTGCAGAGAAAACCCCAGAGAGCTTGTTTGGCAGTACCTGGGGGTCCATGATGGAGCCCCAGGGATGCATGGGATTGTCACCCCAATACCAGAATGGTATTTGGGGGACAATTCCATGATCCTAGACATGTTACGTGGCCATGTTCGGAGTTACCATTGTGAAGTTACACATAGGTATTGACCTATATGTAGTTCACACGTGTAATGGTGTACCCGCACTCACAAAGTCCGGGGAAATTTCCCTGAACAATGTGGGGGCACCTTGGCTAGTGCCAGGGTGCCCTCACACTTAGTAACTTTGCACCTAACCTTCACTAAGTGAGGGTTAGATATAAATGTGACTTATAAGTTACTTAAGTGCAGTGTAAAATGGCTGTGAAATAACGTGGACGTTATTTCACTCAGGCTGCAGTGGCAGTCCTTTGTAAGAATTGTCTGAGTTCTCTATGTGTGGCAAAAGAAATGCTGCATCCCATAGGGATGTCCTGGAACCCCAATACCCTGGGTACCTAGGTACCATATACTAGGGAATTATAAGGGTGTTCCAGTGTGCCAATCAGAATTGGTAAAATTAGTCACTAGCATGCAGTGAAAATTTTAAAAGCAGGGAGAACATAAACACTGAGGTACTGGTTAGCAGATCATCAGTGATACAGTTAGGCACCACACAGGGAACACATACAGGGCACACTTAATGAGCACTGCGGTCCTGGCTAGCAGGATCCCAGTGACACAGGCAAAAACAAACCTACATACAAGTAAAAAATGGGGTAGCATGCCAGGCAAGATGGTACTTTCCTACAAAGGTGCTCTCCTGCTCTTTGAGACAAGATGCAGATCAGCAAAATGTAGAACTTTTCACTGAGACAAGCCTGAGCCCTCTATCCTACCCACACTCAATTGTGGTCCCGTCAAGCACATCGGATGACTGCAGTTGGGGCTTAACATTTTTTGGTGCTACTTTGAACCTTAAACTTTAAAAATGTATTTTTTTGATTCTACATATTCATTTGCTTCGTTTTGGTGTGATTTTTTTAAATTAAAACGTTTAATTATAATAAATTTAGATTTTTCTAATGTTTTCTAATGTCACATTTTAATTTCATTATTGTTTGACTGCTGTATAAACATTGTACATATTACATCTAACCTAATCCATGGTGCTTTTGTGACAAGCTAGAGGAGGGTTCAGCAAAGTGATTTTTGTGGTTCAACTTGAGGAGGGTTGTGCTTATTATTTCAGGTGGGTTCTCATCCCCCTCAATGATATTTCACTTTCTTATACAACCTATCAAAACAAACTTAAAATGAATTAACAAATAGAAACTGTTCCAATTAAAGTAGTAAAAAGGCCTAGAAAATCCACAAAATGCTTTGGAAAAAAAGAATTTCAGCAGTACAGAGTCACTCTGCCCCTTTGGAATGCAACAATAGAAGACTTTCACAAATTAGTAAATGCTACAAACAAACTATGTCTGACAATATATAAAAGTTAACAAATATAACAATGAACTAAACCTATGTTAAAATAACAAATAGTTTAAACTGTGCTACTTGTTTATTTCTACAAATTAGAGGTGTAGCAACAACAAGAAAGAAAAACTGCTAGAAGAAAAAAATAAAGAAACAGACATTGAATCATATGCAACAAGACCACATCTAAAGTCAGTATTGTAACTAAAGTACGAAACTAAAATTTAAGAAAATATATTGCTTTAACAGATTAAAAAGTAATTACAACTAACATACCACTAAATAAAATTCACATTAAGAAATAAGCTGACACAAATAGCAAATTGCTTCTATTAACAAATTGCAACAAGTCATTTTTATTAATAACTGGTACCAAAATACCATTTATTTTTCCTTAAAAAACTAAAACATATCCAGGGCTAATAAAATAAAGACCTATAGAGAAACAAAATATAACCCCACCCAAAAACACCCCTTGTATAAAAGAAAGTTCAGCAAAAATGTGTTGAAAGCGAAGTCAAACATATAACACACACCATTGAAATACATTTCATACTAAGGCTTACCTCAATACCATAACTAAACAACAATAAACTAACCAACACATTCAACTCTAAAAAATACAGTAAAACAGCATCCATTTACAAATTCTTGCCTACATCTCAACATCTCTCCTACCACTAAAACCCCAGAAGATAGGCCTAGCATAATTTTACCTGAAATTGATTACAGACATGGGAAACCATGACCCCAAAATTTCCTAACAGCCCAAAATGACACAGAAATGGGAAAAATGGCAGAAAAATTAAAATCAAATAAAGATTTCTATCTCCTAGAAACCAATGCATTTTAATTGTATTTTATATTTTACTGTTTATAAGATAGTACACAACATGTTAAAATGTAAAACAAACAATATCTCTGTTCACAAAAAATACAAATATATTTTATTATAAGTATGGATTGTTAAATACTGATAAAAAATAAATAATGTTATCAGTATTTGTTTTTATGTACCGTAATTTTTCCAACATGTTACTAATTTAAAAAAAATATGCTTAGTAAAAATAACTCTGACTGGTTTGCAAATAGACAAACTTATTTCATATATTCACTATTAAAAAAACAAAGTTAAAGTGACATTATAGTTAGGTGAATATGTCAAGGACATAGACATTCACCAGTTATAGGTAGTAAAGCTAACTATACCTTGCACCCCCATGCAGTGCTTGTGCCCTCGGATATTTATGATATTATTGATGATATCTCAAATGATATCATTGCAAAAACAGTATTCCTACCAATGGTATTCTGATCATGATATTTAAAACACAATATTCTTTAGAAAATATTTTGTCCGCACACCTTCTGTAACATTCTATAACATGTACATTATCCCACTACTATTTTACCTGCTCCTTGGGCTGCATTTGTTGCTGATACACCAATGCTTCATTTCTTCTTACATCGTTCATCACTTCAACCAACTTACAGTCCAGCCTACAATGGCATGCACTATTTTTGGACTAGCCATATTAATAGATGCATGTCCTCTTGTCTTACTACATTTTAAAGTCACTTATGGCCTTTTAGACCAAGTAATTTTGCTGAGTCATCTATTACATGTAGTAGTAATCAATAACTATCCCCATGTTTCTTTTGCCTTAACACTCAAACTGATGATTGAAAGGCGAAACTGGTGTGCCTGTTTCACAGCAATATTGTAGCATAAGCAAGGAAAATGTGCCACCTACAATATGGCTAGATAATAATATGCGCTTTTCATAAATGGGGTGTAGTGATCCTGTTGAAGGCTGGCCTGATTTGTAGTGGGTACCTAAAGTACTTACAGCTTATACCAGGTCCAGTTATCCTTTATTAGTGAAATGTAGTCAGTGTCTAGAAGCCAGGCTCTCTATGGGTAGTGTGGATGAGCTGCCAAGGCCTAACTAGGAGACATTCAAAGCTCATGCACTACCACTGTAGTCACACAGTACTCACACATGAAAGAAAATACTCAGTGTTACAAAAATAAAGGTACTTTATTTTGGTGACACAAATGCCAAATATACCTTAGAGACTATACTCCATTAGGAGGTAAGTAATATACACAAAATATACATTAGATTGCAGAAATAGAAATAAAATCCGCTAGAAAACAGTGCAATTAGTGAAAATCACAATAGTTAGAAATGCCCCTAGGGGAAACACAAACCATATACTAAAACTGTGGAATGTGAAAGTCGGTTTCCCACTGAAACAAGTGTAGTGTGTAGCGGGGTGTGGGGAGCATTAGAAAACACCAAAGGTAAGTAATAGAACCCACCCCAGAGCCTGGGAAAGCAGGAGTAAATCATAGTAACTTTCCTAGAAGGCACAAGAATACGAGAAAGGAGATTATGCAAAAACCAGAAGAGACTGCAAGCCACCACTGATGGATTCATGACCTGAAGACCTGTGGAAGAAGGGGACCAAGTCCAAGAAGCACTGACGAGTCCAGGGAGAACAGGAGCCCCTGCTAACCTGGGTGAAGGTGCAAAAGAAGAATCACTGGTGAAGAAGAACAGTCAGTACTGCACCCAAGAAGATGGATGTGGGTTCCTGGTTGGTGCAGATGATGTGCCAAGCCAGATGGATGATTGCAGTCTGGTTTGCGTCGCTGGATTCTGCCAACAAGCCTTGGCACAGGAAAAAGTCGCTATTAGCAGAAAATGGTGCTGCCCGGAACCAGGAGGGACCTGTTGGACTCTACCCAGGGGGAGGAGTCGGGGGGGGTTCCACCAACTCAGAGAGCCCTCAGAAGACCAGGCAGAGTGCACAGGAGTCCCACAGCACGGGCACAAAGAAAGTGCAAAATGAGGACCATGCAGCACTACACAAAGGGACCCCACGCCGCCGGAGAACTACGTAGGAGGCTGTGAATCACAGAAAGGAGTGCTGGGGGCCAGAGCTGCATGGTTCACAAAGAACTTTATGGAAGAATGCCAACAAGCCTTGGCAACTGCAAAAAAATGGTGCAAGGGGGGACTCTCTTGCATGGGGAGGCAAGCTCTTACCTCCACCAAAGTTGGACAGTTGGACGTCGGGACTGTCGGGACCACTTCAGTCCACCACCTGTGTTGCTGGATCCATGCACTTCTTCAGGAGAGGGGAACAAAGCTACTAGTCATAGCTGCAGCGTGGTGCCTGCTGAAGCACAGGAGTGACTTCTTCACTTCAAGGGAGATTCCTTTGTTCTTCTGGTGCAGGCTGAAAACTGGCTGTCCTCTGAGGAGGCTTGACTGGGAAACAGTTGCATTTGCTGGCAGGAGCTGAAGATACAATGCTGCAGAAGTCGTCTTTGCTTCTTTGTTGCAGTTGTAGAGTTCCTGGAGGGTCCAGATGCAGTTTCTTTGGTAAGAAGGTGAAGCAAAGGATGCAGAGGATTCCTGCTGGAGTCTAGCAATCCAAATCTGAAGAACCACCCAAGAGAGAGACCCCAAATAGCCCTGAAAGGTGATTGGTCACCTAACAGGTAAGCACCTACCAGGGAAGAGCTCTGACATCACCTGCTGGCACTGGCCACTCAGATGCTCCCAGAATGCCCCACCACCTTGCAATACAAGGTGGCAAACCCCAGGGACACTCTGGAGGAGCTCTGGGCACCACCCCTGGAGTGGTGATGGATAGGGGAGTGGTCTCTCCCCTTTACTTTGTCCAGTTTCTTGCCAGAGCAGGGACTGGGGGTCCATCAGATGGTGTAGACTGGATTATGCAGGGAGGGCACCATCTGTGCCCTTTAAAGCAATTACAGAGGCTCTGGGAGGCTACTCCTCTCTTGCCTGTAGCACCTACTTCCAAGGGGAGAGGGTGTAACATCCCTCTCCCAAAGAAAATGCATTGCTCTGCCTTCCAGGGCATGAGCAGCTTTAGCAACAGGAGGGCAGAAACCTGTCTGTGAGGTGACAACAACTGGGGCTGCCTGGAATACCTCAGAATGCTGTAATGGCAGTACTGGGGGTCCTCTAAGGAGCCCCATGAGTGCATGATTCCAACATGTTTGATACCAAACATGGCCATATTCAGAGTTACCATTGTGAGGCTATACATAGATAGTGACCTATGTATGGTGCACGCGTAAAATGGCATCCCCACACTCACGAGTGCAGGGAAATGGTCCTGATGCCTCTGCTAGTGCTGGGGTGCACTCACACACAGGCACTCTGCATCCAGCCTTTAGGGTTGGAAGGCCTGGTATATGGATGGCTTTTAAGTGATCTGGTGCAGTGTAAATGGCAGTCCTGTAGAAGCCTTGGTATGGGCTCCCTATGGGTGGCAAAAGAAATGCTGCAGCCCATAGAGATCCCATGGAACCTCAATGCCCGGGGTACCTAAGTACCATATACTAGGGACCTATAAGGGGTGACCAGTATGGCAATTTGGCATGACATACTGGGTTACCACTATGCAGTGACAAAGTTTAGAGGAGAGAAGAGCATAAGTACTAGGGTCCTGGTTAGCAGGATCTCAGTGACACAGTCAAACACACTGAAATCAGGCAGAAATGGGGGTAACATGCCAAAAAGGGGGTACTTTCCTACAGATCCCCTCCAAACTAGAGCTTCAGTGCTGGTGCACTTGTGGCACTAACAATGGCTCTGCACCTAATCCTAGTAGAGCTTCTGTGAACATTTACAAATAACCAAAATTGTCGCCAACACTTCTCCGCCTAAAGATTTGTCATTGTCATTTGTCTATTCATAACAGAGACCTGACTCAACCTATTATCGTCTCCCAACATTGCTTTGGCAATTCTGGCAGGCTACAACATTTCTCAACAGCACTGCCTTCACAAGCCAGGAAGAGGACTTTCTATCATCTACATCTAATCCATGAAAAGAGCAATACTCACAGAGCATGCCATCTGCACTTTACCCTGAATGGAACCCTCGCCTACAGGTAACCTGGACCAGGAGCGACCTTTCCAACCTCATCACTGACTTTATTGTTCCAGCAACCATTGGCTCCAGAGCCTGCATTCTCCTTCGTGACCTCAACTTTCACCTGGATGACCGAAACAACCCCTGTTCCACAGCACTCATTGAAAGTTTGAGCAACATCAGACCCACTGAGCTTGTCACACATCAAGCACAACGCTCAGGACACAACTTCACCATAATAGACAACATCAAATACAACTTCACCACACAGCTCACATCGACCGACCACTCAATAATTCAGTTGCAGATCAGCACACCTCAAGTCAACACTACTACCAGGTTTAGCAGTACAAGCTACAGCTGTGAAAAAATGACAGAAGCAGACTGACAGCGCTCTCAGTACTGTTCAGCTTAGCATGCAGACAAACTTGACAAGGGCATCAACAACTGGATTAAGAACTGTGCAGACTCCATTGCACCTATCAACCCAAAAATCATAGTAGACCAAGCAAGCAGGCCAGCAGGTATGCAGAAAATATCCAAGACACCAAATGACACATTAAACAGCTAAAAAGGAAATGGCGATCCAGCCACAGCACCACCGACAGAACTACCTACAAGGCTGCCCACAGACACTATCACCAGCAAATTAGAAACACCAAGAAAAATCCTTTAATGGACTTCATCAAAGAAAGCTCCAACAGCTGCAAGAAGACTTTCTCAACCATCAAAGATGTGACCTTGTATTCAGCCACTGTCAATAACACTGCTGCTTCATAACAGCTCTGTGACAACCTATCCAACTTCTTTCACCCCAAAATTACAAACATCTAAATCAACTTTGCACACCAATTCAATCCCAGAGAACTCATTGCTAACCTGCCCACCACCAACCTGGGCAGCCACTTGACCAAATAGACAACCATCACCAATAACAACATAGAGGCAGTCATACAGACCATCTACTCAGGGGTTACAACAGACCCATGCCTCCCCCACATCTACAACCTGGGAACATCAATAATCAGTAATACTCTTACCCACATCATTAACAACTTCATCAAGTCTGCCACTTTCCAGAAAGAATGGAAACTCACAGAAATCAACGCTCTCCTTAAGAAGGCCAGACCCACTCAAATCAACTGAGCAACTTCTAACCCATTTCCCTGATCTCCTGTCCAGCCAAAGTGATTGAGAAAGCAATTAATAAGCATCTCATGACCCACTTTGAACTTCACCATCTTCTAGACAACACATAATCATAATTCACAAAGAACTACAGCACCAAAACATCACTCATTGCAGTCACCGAAGACATTCAAAACTTCCTGGACTGAAGGGAAACAGCAGCCCTCATCCTGCTCAAACTATTAGCAACCTTCAACACTGTCTCCCACAACACCTTCATCAGAAGATTCCACAAGATTGTTACATAAGTCTTTGCTGCCAAATGGATCTGTTCCTTTCTTGCAGGAAAAACATAAAGGGTCAGGTTGCCACCCTTCACATTAGAGACCAAGAAACTGATAACAGTGTCAATCTCCTTTCAACATATACATGCACCACTCGACAACATCACCCGATCATAAGACATCGCCATTATCTACGCTGATGGTCCCCAGCTCATCTTCTCCCTGACGGATAAGACAAACACCACCAGAACCAACTTAACTTCACCAATTCCATGACCATGATAACAGACTGGATGTGAACCATCTGCCTGAAGCTCAACTCTGACAAGATGGAAGTACTGCTTGTCAGCAACAAGACCTCCAAATGGGCTTCCACTTGGTGGCCATCAGAGCTAGGATCAACACCTACACCCTCTGACCATGCGAGTACTCTAGGGATCATCCCAGACGACAAACTCAACATGATGATTCAAGTCAACACAGTGTGCACCTCCTGCTTCCACATCCTATATATGCTGTGAAAAATCTTCAACTGGTTGCCTTAGAACACCAGATGGATGGTCATGCAAGTATTCATCACCAGCAGGCTTGACTTCGGCAACACTATCTGGGTTGGAATTTCTAAAAAACTCCTACTCAGACTCCAGACCAACCAGAATGCATTTGCAAGACTCATACTCAGCCTCCAACACTGCACCCACATTACATCACACCTCAGGAACATTCACTGGCTCCCCATTCAGAGGTGCAGCCAATTCAGACTTCTCATGCATACTTATAAAGCGCTATACAGCACAAGACCAAAATACCGGAACAGCTGCATGCACTTTCACCAACCTACCAGGTACCTATGCTCTACCTCACTCTCACACACTCCCTGCAACTGCAAAAGCAAAACTAGATTGTGCCCAAGATATGGAACAATCTCCCTCAATACAGCAGAGTCTCCTCCTCAATTCTTGACTTTTGCAAAAAGCTGAAGACCTGGTTTTCATATAAGCACCTTGGTTACCACACACCTATACACCTTGTCCAAGCATCTGCATAGCCTCTCGGGAGATTGGTGTGGTGTTCAACTGAACATAACGGATCATAACATCTATGCAGATCTTAATTAGCTCACTCCCTACTCTCCCCCTGTTTCCTTGCTGAGAAAAACTGTAGTAACATTTTCACTTATTAAGATTGTGTGTGTGATTGAGGGCCCCTTGCAGTATAGACAATAATGCCTTTTTCTGCCTCTATTTTTTCCCATTATGTTTGCTTCTAGTCCACGATGGGAGGTTTCATTGGAAAGAATAGGTTTCCACTTCATTCAAGCTGAGTTTTTCAACCTTCTTTTGACTTTATACCATTCTGATGCAAATGTGAAATCCAGTTTCAGTTCTTTAGAGGCACATCAGAAGGAATGCATTTCAATTTTCTCATTTCGCTATAAAATGATAGTCTGTTAGGAATCCTCTCTTAATAGTTGTATTATACTTTTTAGGACAATAATGAACTTTGAGGCACTCTTGTGGAAGTATGACTCTAAATAGACTCTCACCTGAGCTTCAGATCCAAAAAATGGAACTCACATTCTTCTCATATAGATAATTTTCATGACTGTTGCAGGCTCGGCCTGAAGTAACACAGACCGATTAGCACAGAAAGAGACAGTACTGGACTGCCCATAATCAACCTTCACAGGAAGTGACATCACTGGAATTCCCATCATAATTGTGCACTGGAAGCAACATCACTTTTTTCTCACCAAACCCATCTTTAAATAAGCCAGACAAAACAATTTAATTTCCCTTCATCCCTTTGCCGAGGAAGTGACATCATTTGTTTTTCTTCTGTTAAAAATGGGGGTCTTGACTTGGCGACTTTATGAGTTTTTCACTACAAGGACACATAAAACCTAAACGCATATGTCCTACCTTTTAGTTTTATAGAACCTTGCCACATGGGCTACCCTGGGCCTACCTTAGGGGCACTTGTATGTAATTAAAGGGGAATTTAAGGCTTGGAAAGGGGTTTGAAATGCCAAGTCAAAGTGGCAGTAAAACTGCACGCTCAGATTCTGCAGCGGCCAGCCTGAGACATGTTTACAGGAATACTTAAATGGGTGGCACAATCAGTGATGCAGGCCCACTATTGCCATTTAATTTGCAGGCCCTGGGTATATGGTGCACTATTTTACAAGGGATTTATATCTAAATTAAATCTGCCAATTTAGTATACACTAATGTTACCATGTTTAGGGGAGAAACACATGCACTTTAGCACTGGTTGACAGTGGTAAAGTGTTCAGAGTCCTAAAGCCAACAAAAGGAATTAGGAAAAACAGAAGGTAAAGTGGCACAAAGTTTGCTGGACGACCATCCTAAGACTGACAGGTCTAACAAATGTCCCCTCCAGCTGAAAGTGGGGAGGTCTACCCATCCTCTAAGTAGTTCTAATCACTAAGGTGGAAAACCCTGGGTAGACTGCCTGCATTGACGTGATCTATCCCTGGTCTGTGTTCCATCGTAAAGTCCATACCCTGTAGAGAAATGGACCCCCTCAACAGTTTTGAATTCTCACACCTCATTGGCATGAGACACCTGAGGGACCTGTGGTCTGTCTGAATCAGGAAACAAGTACCAAAGCAGTATGTTCTCCACTTCATCAGTGCCCAGACCACAGCAAAAGCTTTTCTTTCTATAGCACTCCACCTTTGTTTCCTTGGGAATAACCTCCTGGAGAAGAAGGCTGCAGGTTGGTCTATGCCATCTTCATTCAGTTGTGAAATACTTCCCCTGTGCCATGCTATAATACATCTGTCTGAATGATAAACTCCTTTGAGAGTCAGGGGCCTTGAGCACAGGGGCTGTTTACATGGCTTGCTTGAGGGAGTCATATGCTTTTTGCCATGCCTCTGTCCATATCACATTCCCGGGCTGCTTCTTAGAATTCAGCTCTGTCAAGAGGGCAACAGTGGTGTTACATCCCTTGACAAACCTTCTGTGGTACCCAGTGAGGCCCAAAATCCAGTCTAGGTTTTGGGCGCTCACAGGTCATGAGAGTTTTTCTCTTGGCCTTGAGGGGATGCACCTTACCCCCATCCACTAGATGTCCCAAGTACACTACATACCCCTGCTCTATCTGGCACTTACTGGCCTTGATATTCAGGCTTGCCTGTTGCAGAGCCTGAAGTAGTTCACAGTGATGAAAGAGGTGGTCCTTCTGAAGACAGCTATGTCATCCAGATAGGCAGCTGAGAAGGCATCCATATCAGCAGGGTCAAGTGTCCTTCTGAAGTGGAAAAGGCTGACCTCTCCTTTGCTCCTTGTGTTAGGGTGATCTGCAAGTACCCTGATACAAGGTCAAAGGTACTTAAGTACCGAGAAGCCCCTAATCTGTTAATGAAATCATGGGAATGGGATTAACATTTGTCTTTGTAATAGAGTTTGCAGATGGAGGATTCCCCCAATGGGATTAGGGATGTGGCCCCCTCCCCTCAGGGAGGAGGCACAAAGAAGGTGTAGCCACCCTCAGGGCTAGTAGCCATTGGCTACTAACCCCCCCAGACCTAAACACACCCCTAAATTCAGTATTTAGAGGCTTCCCAGAACCTAGGAACTCAGATTCCTGCAACCTAAGAAGAAGAGGACTGCTGAACTGAAAAACCCTGCAGAGAAGACGGAGACACCAACTGCTTTGGCCCCAGCTCTACCGGCCTGTCTCCCCACTTCTAAAGACACTGCAACAGCGACGCGTTCCACAGGGACCAGCGACCTCTGAAGCCTCAGAGGACTGCCCTGCATCTAGAAGGACCAAGAACTCCCGAGGACAGCGGCTCTGTTCACCAAAGACTGCAACTTTGCAACAAAGAAGCAACTTTGAAAACAACACGCGTTTCCCACCGGAAGCGTGAGACTTGGCACTCTACACCCGACGCCCCCGGCTCGACTTGTGGAGAACAATCACTTCAGGGAGGACTCCCCAGCAACTGCGAGACCGTGAGTAGCCTGAGTTGACCCCCCTGAGCCCCCACAGCGACGCCTGCAGAGGGAATCTCGAGGCTCCCCCTGACCGCGACTGCCTGCTTCAAAGACCCAACACCTGGTAAAGGCACTGCATCCACAGCCCCCAGGACCTGAAGGATCCGACCTCCAGTGCAGGAGTGACCACCAGGTGGCCCTCTCCCTTGCCCAGGCAGTGGCTACCCCGAGGAGCCCCCCCCTTGCCTGCCTGCATTGCTGAAGGGACCCCTTGGTCTCCCATTGATTTCTATTACAAACCTGAATCTTGTTTGCACACTGCACCCGGCCGCCCCGTGCCGCTGAGGGTGTACTTTCTGTGTGGACTTGTGTCCCCCCCGGTGCCCTACAAAACCCCCCTGGTCTGCCCTCCGAAGGCGCGGGTACTTACCTGCTAGCAGACTGGAACCGGGGCACCCCCTTCCTAATTGAAGCCTATGCGTTTTGGGCACCACTTTGACCTCTGCACCTGACCGGCCCTGAGCTGCTGGTGTGGTAACTTTGAGGTTGCTCTGAACCCCCAACGGTGGGCTACCTTGGACCCAAACTTGAACCCCGTAGGTGGTTTACTTACCTGCAAAAACTAACAAACACTTACCTCCCCCAGGAACTGTTGAAAATTGCAGTGTCTAGTTTTAAAATAGCTATATGTCATTTATGTGAAAACTGTATATGCTATTTTTCGAAATCAAAGTTCCTAGAGTACCTACCTGAAATACCTTTCATTTGAAGTATTACTTGTAAATCTTGAACCTGTGGTTCTTAAAATAAACTAAGAAAATATATTTTTCTATACAAAAACCTATTGGCCTGGAATTGTCTCTGAGTGTGTGTTCCTCATTTATTGCCTGTGTGTGTACAACAAATGCTTAAAACTACTCCTCTGATAAGCATACTGCTCGACCACACTACAAAAAAAATAGAGCATTGCAATTATCTCTTTTTGCCACTATCTTACCTCTAAGGGGAACCCTTGGACTCTGTGCATACTATTCCTTACTTTGAAATAGTGCATACAGAGCCAACTTCCTACATTGGTGGATCAGCGGTGGGGTACAAGACTTTGCATTTGCTGGACTACTCAGCCAATACCTGATCACACGACTAAATTCCAAAAATTGTCATTAGAAACTGATTTTTGAAATTTGAGCAATTTTTCTAAATTTTTATAAGTCCTGCTAGGGCCTTGTGTTAGTCCCTGTTAGCATTTCTTTTAGAGTTTAAAAGTTTTGTAAAAGTTTGAATTAAGTTCTAGAGATAGTTTTAGATTCTTAAAAAGCATTCCAACTTTTAGAAACATTGGGGGTCATTACAACCTCGGCGGTCTTGGAAAAAGAACGCCGAGGCTGCAGGAGCCAGTATACCGCCATTGCCGGCGGTATTCCTGGCTCCCTATTATGACTTTTCCGCAGGGCCAGCGGACGGTAACAGTGTTACTGTCTGCTGGCCCAGCGGAAAAGTCACATCAACATTGCTGGCGGCTCGTAATAGAGCCGGCGAAAATGCTGATGTGCAGCGGGTGCAGTAGCACCCGTCGCGCATTTTACTGCCCGAAATTCGTGCAGTGAAATGCACGACGGGGCTATGCCTGGGGGCCCCTGCACTGCCCATGCCAAGTGCATGGGCAGTGCAGGGGCCCCCAGGGGCACCCCAAGTCCCCTTACCGCCAGCCTTTCCATGGCGGTGTTTACCGCCATGGACAGGCTGGTGGTCGGGGACTCATAATCCCCAGGGCAGCGGTGCTTGCACCGCTGCACTGGGGATTATGACCGCCAGGCGGAAGCCTGGCGGTATAGTGGAGGGGCCAGCGGTATGGCCGTGGATATTGCACCACGGTCATAATAGCTGGCGGAACACCGCCAGCCTGTTGGTGGTGTTACCGCCAGCTTACCGCCGGCCGCCAGGGTCGTAATGACCCCCATAATGTCTAATGCAGAAGAGAATGTGATGGAACTCGACCTCACCCCTTACCTTCATCTTAGGATGAGGGAGTTAAGGTCTCTCTGAAAATTAAAACATATTAAAGCTGGTTTAAACCCTACCAAATTACAGCTCCAGGAGCTGTTGGCAGAGCTTGCCAAAGCCAACCCCTCAGAGGATGACCTCCCAGAGGAGGAAGCTAGTGATGTGGAGGAGAATTCCCCCCCTCCAGTCCTAGTTAGGGAGATCAGGGCTCCTCAAACCCTGACTCCAACTGTGATAGTCAGAGATGCTGTGTCTCTCACAGGAGGGTCCAGCACCTATGGAATCACTGAGGATAGCCTCAGTGAAGATGACCTCCTGCTAGCCAGGGTGGCCAAAAGATTGGCTTTAGAGAGACAGCTCCTAGCCATAGAAAGGGAAAGACAAGAGATGGGTTTTGGTCCCTTCCATGGTGGCAGCAACATAAATAGGGTCAGAGATTCTCCTGACATGTTGAAAATCCCTAAAGGGATTGCAACTAAATATGAAGATGGTGATGACATCACCAAATGGTTCACAGCTTTTGAGAGGGCTTGTGCAACCAGAAAAGTAAACAGATCTCACTGGGGTGCTCTCCTTTGGGAAATGTTCACTGGAAAGTGTAGGGATAGACTCCTCACACTCTCTGGAAAAGATGCAGAATCCTATGACCTCATGAAGGTTACCCTGATTGAGGGCTTTGGATTCTCCACTGAGGAGTATAGAATTAGGTTCAGGGGGGCTCAAAAATCCTCGAGCCAGACCTGGGTTGATTTTGTTGACTACTCAGTGAAAACACTGGATGGTTGGATTCAAGGCAGTGGTGTAAATGATTATGATGGGCTGTACAATTTATTTGTGAAAGAACACCTGTTAAGTAATTGTTCAAATGATAAACTACATCAGCATCTGGTAGACCTAGGACCAATTTCTCCCCAAGAATTGGGAAAGAAGGTCGAACCATTGGGTCAAGACTAGGGTGACCAAGACTTTCACAGGGGGTGACCAAAAGAAAGGGGTCACAAAGCCTCCCCAGGGGAAGAGTGTTGAGACATCCAAAGGGAAAAATAGTAAAGAGTCTTCTACAGGCCCCCAAAAACCTGCTCAGGAGGGTGGGCCCAGAGCCTCTTCACAATCCAATTTTGGGTACAAGGGTAAAAACTTTGATCCCAAAAAGGCCTGGTGTCGTAGCTGTAATCAGCCTGGACACCAAACTGGAGACAAGGCCTGTCCCAAGAAAGGTTCCACTTCTAACTCTACTCCAGCTAACACTTGAATGGCTAGTCTCCAAGTGGGATCAACGGTGTGCCCAGAGCAAATCAGGTGTCACACTGAAGCTACATTAGTCTCTGAGGGTGGGGTGGATTTAGCCACACTGGCTGCCAGGCCCCCTAACATGCAAAAATACAGGCAGCAGCTCTTAAGTAATGGGACAAGTGTAGAAGGCCTGAGGGATACAGGTGCCAGTGTCACCATGGTGACAGAGAAACTGGTTTCCCCTGGTCAATACCTGGCTGTATAAACGTATCCAGTCACCAACGCTGACAATCAGACTAAAGTACATCCCATGGCTATGGTAACTTTAGAGTGGGGAGGGGTCAATGGCCTGAAACAGGTGGTGGTCTCCTCAAATATCCCTGTAGACTGTTTGCTTGGAAATGACCTGGAGTCCTCAGCATGGGCTGAGGGAGAACTGAAAACCCATGCAGCCATGCTGGGTATCCCTGAACTGGTGTGTGTCAAGACAAGGGCACAGTGCAAGGCTCAGGGTGAGAAAGTGGTGTTGGAGCCTGGAAAAAGGGCCAAACCCACCAAGAGAAAAGGAAGGAAGACTGGGGAACCAGCTTCCAAACAACAAGAAAAAGAGAACCTCTCTTCCCAGGAAGAAGTTCTGCCCTCTGAGGGAACTGAGCCTCTGGAGTTAGAACCTTATCAGGTTGAGCTCCTAGGCCCAGGGGAACCCTCAAGAGAGCAGTTGTGTAAGGGGCAAGAAACCTGTCCCTCTCTTGAAGGCCTTAGGCAGCAAGCTGCTGAAGAGTCCAATGGAAAAATAACAGGAACACATAGGGTCTATTGGGAAGATGGACTCCTTCACACTGAGGCAAGAGATCCCAAACCTGGTGCCACTAGGAGAGTGGTAGTGCCTCAGGAGTTTAGGGAGTTCATTCTGACCTTAGCCCATGATATTCCTCTTGCTGGGCATTTGGGACAGACCAAGACGTGGGAGAGACTAGTCAACCACTTCTATTGGCTCAACATGTCCCAGAAGGTCAAGGAGTTTTGTGTCTCCTGTGCCACCTGTCATGCCAGTGGTAAGACAGGTGGAGACCCAAAGGCCCCCCTCATTCCACTTCCAGTGGTGGGGGTCCCCTTTGAAAGAGGTGGGTGTGGACATAGTGGGTCCACTTGAACCTCCCACAGCCTCAGGGAACCTGTACATACTAGTAGTAGTGGATCATGCTACTAGATACCCTGAAGCAATTCCCCTTAGGTCGACTACTGCCCCTGCAGTAGCCAAAGCACTCATTGGTATTTTTACCAGAGGGGGTTTTCCTAAGGAGGTGGTGTCTGACAGAGGTACCAACTTTATGTCAGCATACCTGAAACACATGTGGAATGAGTGTGGGGTGACTTACAAATTCACCACACCATACCATCCACAAACCAATGGCCTTGTTGAGAGATTCAACAAGACATTGAAAGGCATGATCATGGGGCTCCCTGAAAAACTCAAAAGGAGATGGGATGTCCTCTTGCCATGTCTGCTTTTCGCTTACAGAGAGGTGCCTCAGAGGGAGTAGGGTTTTCCCCCTTTGAACTTCTGTTTGGCCACCCTGTAAGGGGACCACTAGCTCTTGTGATAGAAGGCTGGGAGAGACCTCTTCATGAGCCTAAGCAAGATATAGTGGACTATATACTAGGCCTACGTTCAAGGATGGCAGAGTACATGGAAAAGGCAAGCAAAAACCTTGAGGCCAGCCAACAGCTCCAGAAGTTTTGGTATGACCAAAAGGCTGCTATGGTTGAATTTCAGCCTGGGCAGAAAGTCTGGGTTTTGGAACCTGTGGCTCCCAGGGCACTTTAGGACAGATGGAGTGGCCCTTACCCAGTGCTAGAAAAGAAGTGTCAGGTCACCTACCTGGTAGATCTAGGCACTAGCAGGACCCCCAAAAGGGTGATCCATGTGAACCGCCTCAAGCTCTTCCATGACAGGGCAGATGTGAATCTGTTGATGGTAACAGATGAGGACCAGGAAGCTGAGAGTGAACCTCTCCCTGATCTCCTCTCCACCGGCCCTAAAGATGGCTCAGTTGATGGAGTGATCTACTCAGACACCCTCTCTGGCCAACAGCAATCTGACTGTAGGAAGGTCCTGCAACAGTTTGCTGAGCTCTTTTCCCTAACCCCTGGTAGGACACACCTGTGTACCCATGATGTGGACACAGGAGACAGCATGCCTGTCAAAAACAAAATATTCAGACAGTTTGACCAAGTTATGGAAAGCATCAAGGTGGAAGTCCACAAGATGCTGGAATTGGGAGTCATTGAGCACTCTGACAGCCCCTGGGCTAGCCCAGTGGTCATAGTCCCCAAACCTCACACCAAAGATGGAAAGAGAGAGATGAGGTTTTGTGTGGATTACAGAGGACTTAATTCTGTTACCAAGACAGATGCCCATCCCATTCCAAGGGCAGATGAATTAATTGACAAACTAGGTGCTGCCAAATACTTAAGTACCTTTGACTTGACAGCAGGGTACTGGCAAATCAAAATGGCACCCGGAGCAAAAGAAAAGACAGCATTCTCCACACCTGATGGGCATTATCAGTTTACCGTTATGCCCTTTGGTTTAAAGAATGCCCCTGCCACCTTCCAAAGGTTGGTGAATCAAGTCCTTGCTGGCTTGGAGTCCTTTAGTGCAGCTTATCTTGACGATATTGCTGTCTTTAGCTCCAGCTGGCAGGATCACCTGGTCCACCTGAAGAAGGTTTTGAAGGCTCTGCAATCAGCAGTCCTCTCTATCAAGGCATCCAAATGCCAGATAGGGCAGGGAACTGTGGTTTACTTGGGTCACCTTGTAGGTGGAGGCCAAGTTCAGCCACTCCAGCCTAAGATCCAGACTATTCTGGACTGGGCAGCTCCAAAAACCCAGACTCAAGTCAGGGCATTCCATGGCTTGACTGGGTACTACAGGAGGTTTGTGAAGGGAAATGGATCCATAGTGACAGCCCTCACAGAGCTTACCTCCAAGAAAATGCCCAAGAAGGTAAACTGGACTGTAGAATGCCAACAGGCCTTTGACACCCTGAAACAAGCAATGTGCACAGCACCAGTTCTTAAAGCTCCAGATTACTCCAAGCAGTTCATTGTGCAGACAGATGCCTCTAAACATGGGATAGGGGCAGTTTTGTCCGAAACAAATGATGATGGCCTTGACCAGCCTGTTGCTTTCATTAGCAGGAGGTTACTCCCCAGGGAGCAGCGTTGGAGTGCCATTGAGAGGGAGGCCTTTGCTGTGGTTTGGTCCCTGAAGAAGCTGAGACCATACCTCTTTGGTACTCACTTTGTAGTTCAAACTGACCACAGACCTCTCAGATGGCTGATGCAAATGAAAGGTGAAAATCCAAAACTGTTGAGGTGGTCCATCTCCCTACAGGGAATAGACTTTATAGTGGAACACAGACCTGGGACTGCCCATGCCAATGCAGATGGCCTTTCCAGATTCTTCCAGTTAGAAAATGAAGACTCTCTTGGGAAAGGTTAGTCTCATCCTCATGCTAACCAGGCCCAGCACCAGTGTTCTTTCCCTAACCTGTACTTTTGTTTCCACAACTGGCACACCCTGGCATCCAGGTAAGTCCCTTGTAACTGGTACCCCTGGTACCAAGGGCCCTGATGCCAGGGAAGGTCTCTAAGGGCTGCAGCATGTCTTATGCCACCCTGGGGACCCCTCACTCAGCACAGACATACTACTTGCCAGCTTGTGTGTGCTAGTGGGGATAAAAAGACTGAGTCGACATGGCACTCCCCTCAGGGTGCCATGCCAACCTCACACTGCCTATGAAGTATAGACAAGTCACCCCTCTAGCAGGCCTTACAGCCCTAAGACAGGGTGCACTATACCATAGGTGAGGGCATAAGTGCATGAGCACTATGCCCCTACAGCGTCAAAGCAAAACATTAGACATTGTAAGTGCAGGGTAGCCATAAGAGTATATGGTCTGGGAGTCTGTCAAAAACGAACTCCACAGCACCATAATGGCTACACTGAAAACTGTGAAGTTTGGTATCAAACTTCTCAGCACAATAAATGCACACTGATGCCAGTGTACATTTTATTGTAACATACACCCCAGAGGGCACCTTAGAGGTGCCCCCTGAAACCTTAACCGACTATCCGTGTAGGCTGACTAGTTTTAGCAGCCTGCCACACACCAGACATGTTGCTGGCCACATGGGGAGAGTGCCTTTGTCACTCTGTGGCTAGTAACAAAGCCTGTACTGGGTGGAGATGCTTATCACCTCCCCCTGCAGGAACTGTAACACCTGGCGGTGAGCCTCAAAGGCTCACCCCCTTTGTTAAAGCACCCCAGGGCACTCCAGCTAGTGGAGTTGCCCGCCCCCTCCTGCCACAGCCCCACTTTTGGCAGCAAGGCCGGAGGAGATAACGAGAAAAACAAGGAGGAGTCACTGGCCAGTCAGGACAGCCCCTAAGGTGTCCTGAGCTGAGGTGACTCTGACTTTTAGAAATCCTCCATCTTGCAGATGGAGGATTCCCCCAATAGGATTAGGGATCTGCCCCCCTCCCCTCAGGGAGGAGGCACAAAGAGGGTGTAGCCACCCTCAGGGCTAGTAGCCATTGGCTACTAACCCCCCAGACCTAAACACACCCCTAAATTCAGTATTTAGGGGCTCCCCAGAACCTAGGAACTCAGATTCCCGCAACCTAAGAAGAAGAGAACTGCTGAGCTGAAAAACCCTGCAGAGAAGACGGAGACACCAACTGCTTTGGCCCCAGCTCTACCGGCCTGTCTCCCCACTTCTAAAGACACTGCACCAGCGACACGTTCCACAGGGACCAGCGACCTCTGAAGCCTCAGAGGACTGCCCTGCATCTAGAAGGACCAAGAACTCCCGAGGACAGTGGCTCTGTTCACCAAAGACTGCAACTTTGCAACAAAGAAGCAACTTTGAAACAACATGCGTTTCCCGCCGGAAGCGTGAGACTTGGCACTCTGCACCCGACGCCCCCCGGCTTGACTTGTGGAGAACAATCACTTCAGGGAGGACTCCCCAGCGACTGCAAGGCCGTGAGTAGCCAGAGTTGACCCCCCTGAGCCCCACAGCGACGCCTGCAGAGGGAATCTCGAGGCTCCCCCCTGACCGCGACTGCCTGCTTCAAAGACCCGACACCTGGTAAAGGCACTGCATCCGCAGCCCCCAGGACCTGAAGGATCCGACCTCCAGTGCAGGAGCGACCCCCAAGTGGCCCTCTCCCTTGCCCAGGTGGTGGCTACCCTGAGGAGCCCCCCCCCCTTGCCTGCCTGCATCCCTGAAGAGACCCCTTGGTCTCCCATTGATTTCTATTACAAACCCAACGCTTGTTTGCACACTGCACCCGGCCGCCCCGTGCCGCAGAGGGCGTACTTTCTGTGTGGACTTGTGTGTCCCCCGGTGCCCTACAAAACCCCACTGGTCTGCCCTCCAAAGACGTGGGTACTTACCTGCTGGCAGACTGGAACCGAGGCACCCCCTTCTCCATTGAAGCCTAAGCGTTTTGAGCACCACTTTGACCTCTGCACCTGACCGGCCCTGAGCTGCTGGTGTGGTAACTTTGGGGTTGCTCTGAACCCCCAATGGTGGGCTACCTTGGACCCAAACTTGAACCCCGTAGGTGGTTTACTTACCTGCAAAAACTAACAAATACTTACCTCCCCCAGGAACTGTTGAAAATTGCACTGTGTCTAGTTTTAAAATAGCTATATGTCATTTATGTGAAAACTGTATATGCTATTTTTCTAATTCAAAGTTCCTAAAGTACCTACCTGAAATACCTTTCATTTGAAGTATTACTTGTAAATCTTGAACCTGTGGTTCTTAAAATAAACTAAGAAAATATATTTTTCTTTACAAAAGCCTATTGGCCTGGAATTGTCTCTGAGTGTGTGTTCCTCATTTATTGCCTGTGTGTGTACAACAAATGCTTAACACTACTCCTCTGATAAGCCTACTGCTCGACCACACTACCACAAAATAGAGCATTAGAATTATCTCTTTTTGCCACTATCTTACCTCTAAGGGGAACCCTTGGACTCTGTGCATACTATTCCTTACTTTGAAATAGTGCATACAGAGCCAACTTCCTACATACTTTCTCTTTTCCATCTGTCGCCAACAGTACGGTGAGCTCAGATGTCTCAAAGTGGGGCTTGAGGCGATTGACATGCAGAACTCTGTGGGGTTGTGTAGTGCTTTTGCGGTCTACCAGGTAGATGGCCTCACTGTTTCTCTCAATCATTTCATAAGGCCCAGTCCAGTGGTGCTGAAGGGCCGTGGGCTCCACAGAGTCCATAATACACACTTTCTGCCCAGGTGCAATTCACAGTGGTAGAATTTTGATCATACCACTCTTTCATCACAGCCTTGCTGGCTTGTAAGTTGTCTAAAGCTTGCTTCCAGAACTTAGCCATTTGGCTCCTGAATGCCAGCATGTAGCTTACTACATCCTGGGATACTTTCCTGGGAGCTTGCTCCCACCCTTCCTTGACCAAACTCAAAGGTCCTCTGACGGGGTGCCCATACCGAAGCTTGAAGGAGCTGAAGCCCACTCTCTTCTATGGCAGCTCCCTTTATGCAAATAGAAGGCATGGCACAAGAATAACCTACTTTTTCCTCAGGGCCTCAGGCAGGCCTCTAATCATGCCCTTCAGAGCCTTGGTGAATCCCTCAACAAGCCCGTTTGTTTCTGTATGGTAAGGGGTGGAGAACTTGTAGGTTAACCCAAACTCCTTCCACATTGACTGCATGTAAGCAGAAATGAAGCTGGTGACCCTTTCAGACATCACTTCCTTGAAGAAATCCACTTGGGCAAAAATTCCCATCAGGGCCCTTGCCATTGCAAGTGCAGTTGTGGTCCTCAGAAGGATTGCCTCTAAATACCTATTGGCATGGCCCTCTAGGACCAAGATAAACCTGTTGCCTGAAGCAGTATGGGGATCCATAGGCCCAAAATGTAGATGCCCACCCTCTCAAATGGTATCACAGGGAAGGAATTAAGGGGAGCTTTAAGACTCTGCCCTGTCTTCCCCCTGGCTTGCAGGTCACAAGAGTCCTACTGAATCCATCTGAGGTGTACTTCATCTTCAGCCAATAAAAAGTGGGGGGCACGCCTTGAAAAGGTCTTGTCTTGGCCCAGGTGTCCTGCAGGGCCATTTCACGAGTAAGCTCCAGTATCAAGGCCATGTGGTATTGGGGGACTACCAAGACCCTTGTAGTCTCATTCACAGGAGCCTAAGGCTCACTGTAAAGGAGATTGTCCTTCCAGTAAATGTGATGACTACCAGAAGATTCACCAGCTGTTTGGGATTCAGCCTGCTGTCTCATGCCCTCAAGGGTTGGGCAATTCCTCTGTGCCCTACAGAACTCCTTCTTGGTAGGTCCACCTTCCAGATGCCATCCAACAATCTCTGGAAGGTCAGTAAGGGGAGCAATGTCGTCCTCAGTGGGCTCTGGGGCAGCCACCGCAGGTGTCCCATCCACCTCACTGGGAGAACATTCAGGGTCTTGTATCCCCCAACCTGTGCCTCTTCCTTTCTTAGCTGGCTGTGCCATTCATCTGGCCTCCAGCCCTTTTTGACTCCCATCCTGGCAGCCAGGGAGTAACCCACAGATACCTTCTTGGACCATCTTGTGCTGACCCAGATGCCTGCCTCCTCAGCAAGAATCCTGGGGTCAGAAAGGTTGCAGTCTACCTGGTGTTGGTGCAGCCCTGTAAAACAAAGATCAAGCATGTTCTCCTTCAAAATCACGTTGCAATGCCCTGTATAATTATATGCTTTGCTGCCCTTCACCAAGCTAGCATAATCTAGGCAGTCTCTGTGATGCAATCTTGTGACTGGCCCTGAAACTGTCGATTTTTCTCACATGTAAGCCAAAACCTGTTGACTACTATGGTCTTCATAGCAGTGTAACATGCCTTGTCCCCTGCCTCTAGTGTCAGAAGTGTATTCCTCCACACTGTAGGTATGTTCTTCCATGAGCTACCACCACAGGATACCTCTGGGAACTTGTGCACTCATAGAGCCACTTAATAGGCTGCAAACCATTCATCTATGTTATCTCCCACCATATAAGTGGACAACAAATCATTGGGTATCTAGACTCTTGCTTCTGTAGTAGACACCTCAGGTATGCTGCCACTATTACTGCTGGACTCCGCTTGTAGTGCTCTTATAGCAAGCACTAGCTCTCTGAGGTTTAGCTGCTCGGTTAGTTTGTTTCCTCTCCTCCAGAGCCAATCTCTTCTCTTCCAGAGCTTGTTCCTTCTCAAATTTCAGTTTGGCAAGTTGCTTTTCCTGCTCTAACTTCAATTTGGTAAGCTCCAGCTTTCATTTCCTTTCCTCCCTCCTTGCTGTCAGCTTCTCTGGGGACAGGTTCTAGGGGGAAGACACTGCTCCCTGCTCTGGGAATCTGCACAGCTTCCAGCACATTGTTGCCCCTTCAACAGGCAGTTCCAACTCTCAGTGGAATCCATGACCAGCTCATCCTCCTCCTCCTCCTCTGGTACCTCAGTCCCTGCATTCCTGGTCTCTGTCTAGGCTCTCAGAGATTTCTGTAGCTCCACCTTCGGGTAAAGCCTCTCATTTACACATTAATTTATTTGCAAAGATCTTTAAGCTGGACCAGAGATAGGATTCTAACTTGTCCAGCTCAAAATTAATGATTTCAGGTGCAGGCATGGCTTCTCCAGAAAAAGACATGGTTTAGCAAAAGAAATCAAAAGGCCAATCATGGAGAATTGAAAAAGGCCTGAATTGATCTTAGTATAGAGTTGTATTGAGCAATGAGTTACTATATGGTATTGCTCAAAAATAAGTCCTATCCTCACAGTTGATCGCCAGTGTTGAAAATAAGGGGTTCTAGTTGCCAGAGGTGTGCACCCAGTCCAAGTAAGAACCACCACTCTAGTAAGGGTAAATCAGATACACCCTAAATGATAACCTTTGCTCAAACTCTTCTAGCTTGGCACAAAGAAGTCAGGCTTATTTAAAGAGGCAATGTGTAAAGGTGTACAAAAATAGAGAATACCTTTACAAATAAATCAAGACCAAAGTGACAAAAATCCAATAAGTAGAAGTTGAGTTATGAATTTTTAAGGAGTGAATAGTGCTTTATGGGTTATTTGAGGTTGCCCTGGACTGGGGCAAAGTCAACAGTTCAAGGTGACCGCGATGGAGCATGGGCCAGGTACAGACGCCACGCAGGCCCGGTGAACAGAGTAGCTTGATCCTGGCTGCAACAGCGAGATGTGTGACACAGGTGAGCGATGCATTAGTGGTTTGTGACTTTAAAGGCTCCCTTGAGCTACTGGGCTGACGAGCTCTGGAGCAGGCACCAGCATGCCAGGGAAGAGGTACTGAAACCGGGGGATTTATGGCAGCATTCCCAGCACCCCGCAAATATGTTCTCTGCTGAAGAAGGGACTATCCCAGAAACACATGTGTCCAGAGATGCACAGTAAAGGCTGTACCTACTTAAAGGTGAAATATTTAAAAATTAATGGAGTTCGTTTTTTGAAGATACTACATCTACCATGATGCAATGGGGCAGATTAATTGCTGGGATGTCAGGCAGGTGCGCTCCTAACTGTTTGTGACTTTAAAGGCTCCCTTGAGCTACTGGGCTGACGAGCTCTGGAGCAGGCACCAGCATGCCAGGGAAGAGGTACTGAAACCGGGGGATTTATGGCAGCATTCCCAGCACCCCGCAAATATGTTCTCTGCTGAAGAAGGGACTAACCCAGAAACACATGTGTCCAGAGATGCACAGTAAAGGCTGTACCTACTTAAAGGTGAAATATTTAAAAATTAATGGAGTTCGTTTTTTGAAGATACTACATCTACCATGATGCAATGGGGCAGATTAATTGCTGGGATGTCAGGCAGGTGCGCTCCTAACTGTTTGTGACTTTAAAGGCTCCCTTGAGCTACTGGGCTGACGAGCTCTGGAGCAGGCACCAGCATGCCAGGGAAGAGGTACTGAAACCGGGGGATTTATGGCAGCATTCCCAGCACCCCGCAAATATGTTCTCTGCTGAAGAAGGGACTAACCCAGAAACACATGTGTCCAGAGATGCACAGTAAAGGCTGTACCTACTTAAAGGTGAAATATTTAAAAATTAATGGAGTTCGTTTTTTGAAGATACTACATCTACCATGATGCAATGGGGCAGATTAATTGCTGGGATGTCAGGCAGGTGCGCTCCTAACTGTTTGTGACTTTAAAGGCTCCCTTGAGCTACTGGGCTGACGAGCTCTGGAGCAGGCACCAGCATGCCAGGGAAGAGGTACTGAAACCGGGGGATTTATGGCAGCATTCCCAGCACCCCGCAAATATGTTCTCTGCTGAAGAAGGGACTAACCCAGAAACACATGTGTCCAGAGATGCACAGTAAAGGCTGTACCTACTTAAAGGTGAAATATTAAAAAATTAATGGAGTTCGTTTTTTGAAGATACTACATCTACCATGATGCAATAGGGCAGATTAATTGCTGGGATGTCAGGCAGGTGCGCTCCTAACTGTTTGTGACTTTAAAGGCTCCCTTGAGCTACTGGGCTGACGAGCTCTGGAGCAGGCACCAGCATGCCAGGGAAGAGGTACTGAAACCGGGGGATTTATGGCAGCATTCCCAGCACCCCGCAAATATGTTCTCTGCTGAAGAAGGGACTAACCCAGAAACACATGTGTCCAGAGATGCACAGTAAAGGCTGTACCTACTTAAAGGTGAAATATTTAAAAATTAATGGAGTTCGTTTTTTGAAGATACTACATCTACCATGATGCAATGGGGCAGATTAATTGCTGGGATGTCAGGCAGGTGCGCTCCTAACTGTTTGTGACTTTAAAGGCTCCCTTGAGCTACTGGGCTGACGAGCTCTGGAGCAGGCACCAGCATGCCAGGGAAGAGGTACTGAAACCGGGGGATTTATGGCAGCATTCCCAGCACCCCGCAAATATGTTCTCTGCTGAAGAAGGGACTAACCCAGAAACACATGTGTCCAGAGATGCACAGTAAAGGCTGTACCTACTTAAAGGTGAAATATTTAAAAATTAATGGAGTTCGTTTTTTGAAGATACTACATCTACCATGATGCAATGGGGCAGATTAATTGCTGGGATGTCAGGCAGGTGCGCTCCTAACTGTTTGTGACTTTAAAGGCTCCCTTGAGCTACTGGGCTGACGAGCTCTGGAGCAGGCACCAGCATGCCAGGGAAGAGGTACTGAAACCGGGGGATTTATGGCAGCATTCCCAGCACCCCGCAAATATGTTCTCTGCTGAAGAAGGGACTAACCCAGAAACACATGTGTCCAGAGATGCACAGTAAAGGCTGTACCTACTTAAAGGTGAAATATTTAAAAATTAATGGAGTTCGTTTTTTGAAGATACTACATCTACCATGATGCAATGGGGCAGATTAATTGCTGGGATGTCAGGCAGGTGCGCTCCTAACTGTTTGTGACTTTAAAGGCTCCCTTGAGCTACTGGGCTGACGAGCTCTGGAGCAGGCACCAGCATGCCAGGGAAGAGGTACTGAAACCGGGGGATTTATGGCAGCATTCCCAGCACCCCGCAAATATGTTCTCTGCTGAAGAAGGGACTAACCCAGAAACACATGTGTCCAGAGATGCACAGTAAAGGCTGTACCTACTTAAAGGTGAAATATTTAAAAATTAATGGAGTTCGTTTTTTGAAGATACTACATCTACCATGATGCAATGGGGCAGATTAATTGCTGGGATGTCAGGCAGGTGCGCTCCTAACTGTTTGTGACTTTAAAGGCTCCCTTGAGCTACTGGGCTGACGAGCTCTGGAGCAGGCACCAGCATGCCAGGGAAGAGGTACTGAAACCGGGGGATTTATGGCAGCATTCCCAGCACCCCGCAAATATGTTCTCTGCTGAAGAAGGGACTAACCCAGAAACACATGTGTCCAGAGATGCACAGTAAAGGCTGTACCTACTTAAAGGTGAAATATTTAAAAATTAATGGAGTTCGTTTTTTGAAGATACTACATCTACCATGATGCAATGGGGCAGATTAATTGCTGGGATGTCAGGCAGGTGCGCTCCTAACTGTTTGTGGATTCATTGATGCCCTGGCTGCATTTGAGTTAGTGTGTTGATGTTTCTCACAAAGTGGTGGTGATGTATCCATTTCGATGACAGATTGCCGAGCTGAAAGATGCTGATTCTGAAGGTGAAGCACACAGTTTTCTCTTCACAGTCAAGAGGAGGCGTTGATCTCTCTGAACTGCTGAGGCTGCAGTGCATGAACACTAGGCTCTCAACGGCAAGGCGTCCAGTTCAAGAGTGATGCCCCGATCCTTCTCCTGCAACTGGGTAGATATGTTGGTTGCTGCTTCCAGCAGGCAGGAAATGTGTCGACTTTACTGGAGCAAATATCTGGGTCTACTTCCAGAGAACCAGGCACAGGAGCAGGGGTTGAGACTGTGGTATCCCTGAGTCATTAGGAACAGGAGGCAAGCCAACAACGCCTTGGAGATCACTTTGGGGAGCAGGTAAAGGTTCCGCTCTCGCTCAGCAAGGTCAGAGAGCAGCGGGCAGCAGGCAGCACAACAGTAAAGCAGTCCTTCCAGTTCAGCAGTCAAGCAGAATGACAGTCCTTGATGCAGCACAGCAGTTCATCTGACAGTGTACAGTTGTAGGTCCAGAAGTGTTTGATGTGGCGGAGTCAGAGACCCAGTACTCGTACCCCAATGTACCTTTGAAGTGAGGGTGACTTCAAAGATGGGTCTTTGAAGTGCACATGTATACTTTCTTCCTCAGCCCTGGCTTCAGCTAGCAGGAGAGGGTAATCAGACCTTTGAGTAGGGAGCGGAACTGCCTATTCAGGGGTAAGTGTCATCCCCTGCTGCCCTTCCTGCCCAGGAAGAGCCTTCAGAATGTAATTCAATGCAGATGAACACTCAGACACACCTAACCTGCCTCTGATTGTGGCCGATCTAGAAGGAATGCACAAAGTGCAGCTGTCACCCACCTCAGACATGTATTGGAGATAGCCTGGAGGCACGCAGAGCTGTAAGGGCAGAGAAATGCCAGTTTTCTAAAAGTGACATTTCTAAAATAGTAATGTTAAATCCGACTTTACCAGTAAATAGGATTTAGGACTACCAATTAGAAATTATAGCTTAAAAGTGTATCAAGAAATACCCAATATTAACTTATGAGAGGAGTAGGGCTTACAGTAGTGAAAGACAACTTTGGAGGTTTTTCTCTACAAGGACATTAAACTCAAAAGTACATGTCCTACTTTTTAGTTACTCAGCACCCTGCCCTATGGGCTTCCTAAGGCCTACCTCAGGTGCGACAAATGTAATAAAAGGAGATTTTAAGATTTGGCAAGATGATTTAAATGCCAAGTTGACATGGCAATAAAACTTCACCCACAGGCTCTGCCGTGGCAGTCCTGAGACATGATTAAAGGGCTACTAAGTGAGTGGCACAATCAGTGCTGCAGACCCACTAGTAGCTTTTAATTTACAGGCCATGGGCACATGTAGTGAACTGTGCTAGGGGCCGGCAAGTAAATTAAGTGTACCATTTGTGGATACAGCAGTCAAACCATGTTTTAGGGGAGAAGTACATGCACGTTTGCACTTGTCAACAGTGGGGTATCATGTTTAGAGTTCTAAGGCCAACAAAATCAGCAGAAGTATGGGGCAAGCAGGCAAAAGGTTTGGGGGAAGGCCACCCTAGGGCTGACATACCTAACACACATCATAAGTGAAAAGAAGGTGGAGCCTTCCTTGATTGTGCAGCTTGGTGGAACTTGCATTAAGGATGTGTTGAGTGCTCTTTTCGAACTTCTTATTGAAAATTATATCTTGCACTATGATGCAAATCACACATAGTCCTTGCTGTATCAAAAGAATCTATAATACTTGGAAGTCAGTCACTCTTCAGAACACGGTTCATTTAGGTAATAGCACCTCTCAGGTCCACTGTTGCACAACAACTTTCTTGATGTGGAAACCTACCTAGCAGCACTGCAGTTCATCAAGCATGTCCTTCCATTGTTCTTGACACCCAGGCAAGCCCCAAAGAAGTACATCTGCTCACTGGTCTTGGAGCATAGTCAGGGGTTTGGTACAGCCAACTCTGGGAAAAGGGCCCAGTGTGACCTAAGATACAATCTTAGAAAAAGGAAACTCCACTGATCTTGTTTACTTGACAGGCACTGACAAAAAAGCTGGTTCAACTTCTTGCTTCCATAGATTACTTGTGACATTTCAACCACCTTCCCCAAATTCAAACCATGTTTTTTTTATGTGGGTGGCAGCTTCAAGATTGTATGGTGATTTAGCAGTGGTCAATGAAGGGCACTGAAACCGTCAACACCATGTTCTCTCATTAATTTCTTACCACCTTTTATGCATCTTTCCAGAAGTATGGCTTAATCCATCCCAGAATGTGTTATTTTAGTTGATTCTAAGATGGGTGAAGCTACCTTAGCTGCTGGAGCTTCCCTAGCCCACCCATAAAATATTAATATGATGCACTTCCCCATCCCCATAAAGAAAAACCTTACTCATGCTTGTCCTGTCATTCTGGCACCCATACTTGAGGTCAGGTGTTGCTCAGAGAAGGCAAGCTTCAAAGATTAGCTTATACCATATCTTTTCTTTTCTATAAACAGTAGTTTTAAATATGTTTCTGCTTATCCTATGTGTACCTGTTTGTCTGAACCTCCCTTACCTCCCCTCACTTTCCTCAGGTACCTATTAGTATGTGTTTCTCGTCTATGGAGGCCACTTCTCTTTACACTTTAATATGATTCAGACATTGATTCATTCATATACAACAAGACCACATCTAAAGTCAGTATTGTAACTAAAGTACGAAACTAAAATTTAAGAAAATATATTGCTTTAACAGATTAAAAAGTAATTACAACTAACATACCACTAAATAAAATTCACATTAAGAAATAAGCTGACACAAATAGCAAATTGCTTCTATTAACAAATTGCAACAAGTCATTTTTATTAATAACTGGTACCAAAATACCATTTATTTTTCCTTAAAAAACTAAAACATATCCAGGGCTAATAAAATAAAGACCTATAGAGAAACAAAATATAACCCCACCCAAAAACACCCCTTGTATAAAAGAAAGTTCTGCAAAAATGTGTTGAAAGCGAAGTCAAACATATAACACACACCATTGAAATACATTTCATACTAAGGCTTACCTCAATACCATAACTAAACAACCATAAACTAACCAACACATTCAACTCTAAAAAATACAGTAAAACAGCATCCATTTACAAATTCTTGCCTACATCTCAACATCTCTCCTACCACTAAAACCCCAGAAGATAGGCCTAACATAATTTTACCTGAAATTGAGTACAGACATGGGAAACCATGACCCCAAAATTTACTAACAGCCCAAAATGACACAGAAATGGGAAAAATGGCAGAAAAATTAAAATCAAATAAAGATTTCTATCTCCTAGAAACCAATGCATTTTTATTGTATTTTATATTTTACTGTTTATAAGATAGTACACAACATGTTAAAATGTAAAACAAACAATATCTCTGTTCACAAAAAATACAAATATATTTTATTATAAGTATGGATTGTTAAATACTGATAAAAAATAAATAATTTTATCAGTATTTGTTTTTATGTACCGTAATTTTTCCAACATGTTACTAATTTAAAAAAGATATGCTTAGTAAAAATAAGTCTGACTGGTTTGCAAATAGACAAACTTATTTCATATATTCACTATTAAAAAAAACAAAGTTAAAGTGACATTATAGTTAGGTGAATATGTCAAGGACATAGACATTCACCAGTTATAGGTAGTAAAGCTAACTATACCTTGCATCCCCATGCAGTGCTTGTGCCCTCGGATATTTATGATATTATTGATGATATCTCAAATGATATCATTGCAAAAACAGTATTCCTACCAATGGTATTCTGATCATGATATTTAAAACACAATATTCTTTAGAAAATATTTTGTCCGCACACCTTCTGTAACATTCTATAACATGTACATTATCCCACTACTATTTTACCTGCTCCTTGGGCTGCATTTGTTGCTGATACACCAATGCTTCATTTCTTCTTACATCGTTCATCACTTCAACCAACTTACAGTCCAGCCTACAATGGCATGCACTATTTTTGGACTAGCCATATTAATAGATGCATGTCCTCTTGTCTTACTACATTTTAAAGTCACTTATGGCCTTTTAGACCAAGTAATTTTGCTGAGTCATCTATTACATGTAGTAGTAATCAATAGCTATCCCCATGCTTCTTTTGCCTTAACACTCAAACTGATGATTGAAAGTCGAAACTGGTGTGCCTGTTTCACAGCAATATTGTAGCATAAGCAAGGAAAATGTGCCACCTACAATATGGCTAGATAATAATATGCGCTTTTCATAAATGGGGTGTAGTGATCCTGTTGAAGGCTGGCCTGATTTGTAGTGGGTACCTAAAGTACTTACAGCTTATACCAGGTCCAGTTATCCCTTATTAGTGAAATGTAGTCAGTGTCTAGAAGCCAGGCTCTCTATGGGTAGTGTGGATGAGCTGCCAAGGCCTAACTAGGAGACATTCAAAGCTCATGCACTACCACTGTAGTCACACAGTACTCACACATGAAATAAAATACTCAGTGTTACAAAAATAAAGGTACTTTATTTTGGTGACACAAATGCCAAATATACCTTAGAGACTATACTCCATTAGGAGGTAAGTAATATACACAAACTATACACTAGATTGCAGAAATAGAAATAAAATCCGCTAGAAAACAGTGCAATTAGTGAAAATCACAATAGTTAGAAATGCCCCTAGGGGAAACACAAACCATGTACTAAAATTGTGGAATGTGAAAGTCGGTTTCCCACCGAAACAAGTGTAGTGTGTAGCGGGGTGTGGGGAGCATTAGAAAACACCAAAGGTAAGTAATAGAACCCACCCCAGAGCCTGGGAAAGCAGGAGTAAATCATAGTAACTTTCCTAGAAGGCACAAGAATACGAGAAAGGAGATTATGCAAAAACCAGAAGAGACTGCAAGCCACCACCGATGGATTCATGACCTGAAGACCTGTGGAAGAAGGGGACCAAGTCCAAGAAGCACTGACGAGTCCAGGGAGAACAGGAGCCCCTGCTAACCTGGGTGAGGGTGCAAAAGAAGAATCACTGGTGAAGAAGAACAGTCATTTCTGCACCCAAGAAGATGGATGTGGGTTCCTGGTTGGTGCAGATGATGTGCCAAGCCAGATGGATGATTGCAGTCTGGTTTGCGTCGCTGGATTCTGCCAACAAGCCTTGGCACAGGCAAAACTCGCTATTAGCAGAAAATGGTGCTGCCCGGAACCAGGAGGGACCTGTTGGACTCTACCCAGGAGGGGGAGTCGGGGGGGGGTTCCACCAACTCAGAGAGCCCTCAGAAGACCAGGCAGAGTGCACAGGAGTCCCACAGCACGGGCACAAAGAAAGTGCAAAATGAGGACCATGCAGCACTACACAAAGGGACCCCACGCCGCCGGAGAACTACATAGGAGGCTGTGCATCACAGAAAGGAGTGCTGGGGGCCAGAGCTGCATGGTGCACAAAGAACTTTATGGAAGAATGCCAACAAGCCTTGGCAACTGCAAAAAATTGGTGCAAGGGGGGACTCTCTTGCATGGGGAGGCAAGCTCTTACCTCCACCAAAGTTGGACAGTTGGACAGTTGGACGTCGGGACTGTCGGGACCACTTCAGTCCACCACCTGTGTTGCTGGATCCATGCACTTCTTCAGGAGAGGGGAACAAAGCTACTAGTCATAGCTGCAGCGTGGTGCCTGCTGAAGCACGGAAGTGACTTCTTCACTTCAAGGGAGATTCCTTTGTTCTTCTGGTGCAGGCTGAAAACTGGCTGTCCTCTGAGGAGGCTTGACTGGGAAACAGTTGCATTTGCTGGCAGGAGCTGAAGATACAATGCTGCAGAAGTCGTCTTTGCTTCTTTGTTGCAGTTGTAGAGTTCCTGGAGGGTCCAGATGCAGTTTCTTTGGTAAGAAGGTGAAGCAAAGGATGCAGAGGATTCCTGCTGGAGTCTAGCAATCCAAATCTGAAGAACCACCCAAGAGAGAGACCCCAAATAGCCCTGAAAGGTGATTGGTCACCTAACCAGGTAAGCACCTACCAGGGAAGAGCTCTGACATCACCTGCTGGCACTGGCCACTCAGATGCTCCCAGAATGCCCCACCACCTTGCAATACAAGATGGCGAACCCCAGGGACACTCTGGAGGAGCTCTGGGCACCACCCCTGGAGTGGTGATGGATAGGGGAGTGGTCTCTCCCCTTTACTTTGTCCAGTTTCTTGCCAGAGCAGGGACTGGGGGTCCATCAGATGGTGTAGACTGGATTATGCAGGGAGGGCACCATCTGTGCCCCTTAAAGCAATTACAGAGGCTCTGGGAGGCTACTCCTCTCATGCCTGTAGCACCTATTTCCAAGGGGAAAGGGTGTAACATCCCTCTCCCAAAGAAAATGCATTGCTCTGCCTTCCAGGGCATGAGCAGCTTTAGCAATAGGAGGGCAGAAACCTGTCTGTGAGGTGGCAACAACTGGGGCTGCCTGGAATACCTCAGAATGCTGTAATGGCAGTACTGGGGGTCCTCTAAGGAGCCCCATGAGTGCATGATTCCAACATGTTTGATACCAAACATGGCCATATTCAGAGTTACCATTGTGAAGCTATACATAGATAGTGACCTATGTATGGTGCACGCGTAAAATGGCATCCCCACACTCATGAGTGCAGGGAAATAGTCCTGATGCCTCTGCTAGTCCTGGGGTGCACTCACACACAGGCACTCTGCATCCAGCCTTTAGGGTTGGAAGGCCTGGTATATGGATGGCTTTTAAGTGATCTGGTGCAGTGTAAATGGCAGTCCTGTAGAAGCCTTGGTATGGGCTCCCTGTGGGTGGCAAAAGAAATGCTGCAGCCCATAGAGATCCCCTGGAACCTCAATGCCCGGGGTACCTAAGTACCATATACTAGGGACCTATAAGGGGTGACCAGTATGCCAATTTGGCATGACATACTGGGTTACCACTATGCAGTGACAAAGTTTAGAGGAGAGAAGAGCATAAGTACTAGGGTCCTGGTTAGCAGGATCTCAGTGACACAGTCAAACACACTGAAATCAGGCAGAAATGGGGGTAACATGCCAAAAAGGGGGTACTTTCCTACAGATCCCCTCCAAACTAGAGCTTCAGTGCTGGTGCACTTGTGGCACTAACAATGGCTCTGCACCTAATCCTAGAAGAGCTTCTGTGAACATTTACAGATATCCAAAATTGTCGCCAACACTTCTCCGCCTAAAGATTTGTCATTGTCATTTGTCTATTCATAACAGAGACCTGACTCAACCTATTATCGGCTACCAACATTGCTTTGGCAATTCTGGCAGGCTACAACATTTCTCAACAGCACTGCCTTCACAAGCCAGGAAGAGGACTTTCTATCATCTACATCTAATCCATGAAAAGAGCAATACTCACAGATCATGCCATCTGCACTTTACCCTGAATGGAACCCTCGCCTACAGGTAACCTGGACCAGGAGCGACCTTTCCAACCTCATCACTGACTTTATTGTTCCAGCAACCATTGGCTCCAGAGCCTGCATTCTCCTTCGTGACCTCAACTTTCACCTGGATGACCGAAACGACCCCTGTTCCACAGCACTCATTGAAAGTTTGAGCAACATCAGACCCACTGAGCTTGTCACACATCAAACACAACGCTCAGGACACAACTTCACCATAATAGACAACATCAAATACAACTTCACCACACAGCTCACATCGACAGACCACTCAATAATTCAGTTGCAGATCAGCACACCTCAAGTCAACACTACTACCAGGTTTAGCAGTACAAGCCACAGCTGTGAAAAAATGACAGAAGCAGACTGACAGCGCTCTCAGTACTGTTCAGCTTAGCATGCAGACAAACTTGACAAGGGCATCAACAACTGGATTAAGAACTGTGCAGACTCCATTGCACCTATCAACCCAAAAATCATAGTAGACCAAGCAAGCAGGCCAGCAGGTATGCAGAAAATATCCAAGACACCAAATAACACATTAAACAGCTAAAAAGGAAATGGCGATCCAGCCACAGCACCACCGACAGAACTACCTACAAGGCTGCCCACAGACACTATCACCAGCAAATTAGGAACACCAAGAAAAATCCATTAATGGACTTCATCAAAGAAAGCTCCAACAGCTGCAAGAAGACTTTCTCAACCATCAAAGATGTGACCTTGTATTCAGCCACTGTCAATAACACTGCTGCTTCACAACAGCTCTGTGACAACCTATCCAACTTCTTTCACCCCAAAATTACAAACATCTAAATCAACTTTGCACACCAATTCAATCCCAGAGAACTCATTGCTAACCTGCCCACCACCAACCTGGGCAGCCACTTGACCAAATAGACAACCATCACCAATAACAACATAGAGGCAGTCATACAGACCATCTACTCAGGGGTTACAACAGACCCATGCCTCCCCCACATCTACAACCTGGGAACATCAATAATCAGTAATACTCTTACCCACATCATTAACAACTTCATCAAGTCTGCCACTTTCCAGAAAGAATGGAAACTCACAGAAATCAATGCTCTCCTTAAGAAGGCCAGACCCACTCAAATCAACTGAGCAACTTCTAACCCATTTCCCTGATCCCCTGTCCAGCCAAAGTGATTGAGAAAGCAATTAATAAGCATCTCATGACCCACTTTGAACTTTAACATCTTCTAGACAACACATAATCATAATTCACAAAGAACTACAGCACCAAAACATCACTCATTGCAGTCACCGAAGACATTCAAAACTTCCTGGACTGAAGGGAAACAGCAGCCCTCATCCTGCTCAAACTATTAGCAACCTCCAACACTGTCTCCCACAACACCTTCATCAGAAGACTCCACAAGATTGTCATATAAGGATTTGCTGCCAAATGGATCTGTTCCTTTCTTGCAGGAAAAACATAAAGGGTCAGGTTGCCACCCTTCACATTAGAGACCAAGAAACTGATAAGTGTCAATCTCCTTTCAACATATACATGCACCACTCGACAACATCACCCGATCATAAGACATCGCCATTATCTACGCTGATGGTCCCCAGCTCATCTTCTCCCTGACGGATAAGACAAACACCACCAGAACCAACTTCACCAATTCCATGACCATGATAACAGACTGGATGTGAACCATCTGCCTGAAGCTCAACTCTGACAAGATGGAAGTACTGCTTGTCAGCAACAAGACCTCCAAATGGGCTTCCACCTAGTGGCCATCAGAGCTAGGTTCAACACCTACACCCTCTGACCATGCGAGTACTCTAGGGATCATCCCAGACGACAAACTCAACATGATGATTCAAGTCAACACAGTGTGCACCTCCTGCTTCCACATCCTATATATGCTGTGAAAAATCTTCAACTGGTTGCCTTAGAACACCAAATGGATGGTCATGCAAGTATTCATTACCAGCAGGCTTGACTTCGGCAACACTATCTGGGTTGGAATTTCTAAAAAACTCCTACTCAGACTCCAGACCAACCAGAATGCATTTGCAAGACTCATACTCAACCTCCTACACTGCACCCACATTACATCACACCTCAGGAACATTCACTGGCTCCCCATTCATAGGTGCAGCCAATTCAGACTTCTCATGCATACTTATAAAGCCCTATACAACACAAGACCAAAATACCGGAACAGCTGCATGCACTTTCACCAACCTACCAGGTACCTATGCTCTACCTCACTCTCACACACTCCCTGCAACTGCAAAAGCGAAACTAGATTGTGCCCAAGATATGGAACAATCTCCCTCAATACAGCAGAGTCTCTTCCTCAATTCTTGACTTTTGCAAAAAGCTGAAGACCTGGTTTTCATATAAGCACCTTGGTTACCACACACCTATACACCTTGTCCAAGCATCTGCATAGCCTCTCGGGAGATTGGTGTGGTGTTCAAATGAACATAACGGATCATAACATCTATGCAGATCTTAATTAGCTCACTCCCTACTCTCCCCCTGTTTCCTTGCTGACAAAAACTGTAGTAACATTTTCACTTATTAAGATTGTGTGTGTGATTGAGGGCCCCTTGCAGTATAGACAATAATGCCTTTTTCTGCCTCTATTTTTTCCCATTATGTTTGCTTCTAGTCCACGATGGGAGGTTTCATTGGAAAGAATAGGTTTCCACTTCATTCAAGCCGAGTTTTTCAACCTTCTTTTGACTTTATACCATTCTGATGCAAATGTGAAATCCAGTTTCAGTTCTTTAGAGGCACATCAGAAGGAATGCATTTCAATTTTCTCATTTCGCTATAAAATGATAGTCTGTTAAGAATCCTCTCTTAATAGTTGTATTATACTTTTTAGGACAATAATGAACTTTGAGGCACTCTTGTGGAAGTATGACTCTAAATAGACTCTCACCTGAGCTTCAGATCCAAAAAATGGAACTCACATTCTTCTCATATAGATAATTTTCATGACTGTTGCAGGCTCGGCCTGAAGTAACACAGACCGATTAGCACAGGAAGAGACAGTACTTGACTGCCCATAATCAACCTTCACAGGAAGTGACATCACTGGAATTCCCATCATAATTGTGCACTGGAAGCAACATCACTTTTTTCTCACCAAACCCATCTTTAAATAAGCCAGACAAAACAATTTAATTTCCCTTCATCCCTTTGCCCAGGAAGTGACATCATTTGTTTTTCTTCTGTTAAAAATGGGGGTCTTGACTTGGCGACTTTATGAGTTTTTCACTACAAGGACACATAAAACCTAAACGCATATGTCCTACCTTTTAGTTTTATAGAACCTTGCCACATGGGCTACCCTGGGCCTACCTTAGGGGCACTTGTATGTAATTAAAGGGGAATTTAAGGCTTGGAAAGGGGTTTGAAATGCTAAGTCAAAGTGGCAGTAAAACTGCACGCTCAGATTCTGCAGCGGCAAGCCTGAGACATGTTTACAGGAATACTTAAATGGGTGGCACAATCAGTGCTGCAGGCCCACTATTGCCATTTAATTTGCAGGCCCTGGGTATATGGTGCACTATTTTACAAGGGATTTATATGTAAATTAAATATGCCAATTTAGTATACACTAATGTTATCATGTTTAGGGGAGAAACACATGCACTTTAGCACTGGTTGACAGTGGTAAAGTGTTCAGAGTCCTAAAGCCAACAAAAGGAATTAGGAAAAACAGAAGGTAAAGTGGCACAAAGTTTGCTGGACGACCATCCTAAGGCTGACAGGTCTAACAAATGTCCCCTCCAGCTGAAAGTGGGGAGGTCTACCCATCCTCTAAGTAGTTCTAATCACTAAGGTGGAAAACCCTGGGTAGACTGCCTGCATTGACGTGATCTACCCCTGGTCTGTGTTCCATCCTAAAGTCCATACCCTGTAGAGAAATGGACCCCCTCAACAGTTTTGAATTCTCACACCTCATTGGCATGAGACACCTGAGGGACCTGTGGTCTGTCTGAATCAGGAAACAAGTACCAAAGCAGTATGTTCTCCACTTCATCAGTGCCCAGACCACAGCAAAAGCTTTTCTTTCTATAGCACTCCACCTTTGTTTCCTTGGGAATAACCTCCTGGAGAAGAAGGTTGCAGGTTGGTCTATGCCATCTTCATTCAGTTGTGAAATACTTCCCCTGTGCCATGCTATAATACATCTGTCTGAATGATAAACTCCTTTGAGAGTCAGGGGCCTTGAGCACAGGGGCTGTTTACATGGCTTGCTTGAGGGAGTCATATGCTTTTTGCCATGCCTCTGTCCATATCACATTCCCGGGCTGCTTCTTAGAATTCAGCTCTGTCAAGAGGGCAACAGTGGTGTTACATCACTTGACAAACCTTCTGTGATACCCAGTGAGGCCCAAAATCCAGTCTAGGTTTTGGGCGCTCACAGGTCATGAGAGTTTTTCTCTTGGCCTTGAGGGGATGCAACTTACCCCCATCCACTAGATGTCCCAAGTACACTACATACCCCTGCTCTATCTGGCACTTACTGGCCTTGATATTCAGGCTTGCCTGTTGCAGAGCCTGAAGTAGTTCACAGTGATGAAAGAGGTGGTCCTTCCAGCTACTTCTGAAGACAGCTATGTCATCCTGATAGGCAGCTGAGAAGGCATCCATATCAGCAGGGTCAAGTGTCCCTCTGAAGTGGAAAAGGCTGACCTCTCCTTTGCTCCTTGTGTTATGGTGATCTGCAAGTACCCTGATACAAGGTCAAAGGTACTTAAGTACCGAGAAGCCCCTAATCTGTTAATGAAATCATGGGAATGGGATTAACATTTGTCTTTGTAATAGAGTTTGCAGATGGAGGATTCCCCCAATGGGATTAGGGATGTGGCCCCCTCCACTCAGGGAGGAGGCACAAAGAAAGTGTAGCCACCCTCAGGGCTAGTAGCCATTGGCTACTAACCCCCCCAGACCTAAACACACCCCTAAATTCAGTATTTAGGGGCTTCCCAGAACCTAGGAACTCAGATTCCTGCAACCTAAGAAGAAGAGGACTGCTGAGCTGAAAAACCCTGCAGAGAAGACGGAGACACCAACTGCTTTGGCCCCAGCTCTACCGGCCTGTCTCCCCACTTCTAAAGACACTGCACCAGCGACACGTTCCACAGGGACCAGCGACCTCTGAAGCCTCAGAGGACTGCCCTGCATCTAGAAGGACCAAGAACTCCTGAGGACAGTGGCTCTGTTCACCAAAGACTGCAACTTTGCAACAAAGAAGCAACTTTGAAACAACACGCGTTTCCCGCCAGAAGCGTGAGACTTGGCACTCTGCACCCGACGCCCCCCGGCTTAACTTGTGGAGAACAATCACTTCAGGGAGGACTCCCCAGTGACTGCAAGACCGTGAGTAGCCAGAGTTGACCCCCCTGAGCCCCCACAGCGACGCCTGCAGAGGGAATCTCGAGGCTCCCCCTGACCGCGACTGCCTGCTTCAAAGACCCGACACCTGGTAAAGGCACTGCATCCTCAGCCCCCAGGACCTGAAGGATCCGACCTCCAGTGCAGGAGCGACTCCCAAGTGGCCCTCTCCCTTGCCCAGGTGGTGGCTACCCAGAGGAGCCCCCCCTTGCCTGCCTGCATTGCTGAAGAGACCCCTTGGTCTCCCATTGATTTCTATTACAAACCCAACGCTTGTTTGCACACTGCACCCGGCCGCCCCCATGCCGCAGAGGGTGTACTTTCTGTGTGGACTTGTGTGTCCCCCGGTGCCCTACAAAACCCCCCTGGTCTGCCCTCCAAAGACGCGGGTACTTACCTGCTGGCAGACTGGAACCGAGGCACCCCCTTCTCCATTGAAGCCTAAGTGTTTTGGGCACCACTTTGACCTCTGCACCTGACCGGCCCTGAGCTGCTGGTGTGGTAACTTTGGGGTTGCTCTGAACCCCCAACGGTGGGCTACCTTGGACCCAAACTTGAACCCCGTAGGTGGTTTACTTACCTGCAAAAACTAACAAACACTTACCTCCCCCAGGAACTGTTGAAAATTGCAGTGTCTAGTTTTAAAATAGCTATATGTCATTTATGTGAAAACTGTATATGCTATTTTTCTAATTCAAAGTTCCTAAAGTACCTACCTGAAATACCTTTCATTTGAAGTATTACTTGTAAATCTTGAACCTGTGGTTCTTAAAATAAACTAAGAAAATATAGTTTTCTTTACAAAAACCTATTGGCCTGGAATTGTCTCTGAGTGTGTGTTCCTCATTTATTGCCTGTGTGTGTACAACAAATGCTTAACAATACTCCTTTGATAAGCCTACTGCTCGACCACACTACCACAAAATAGAGCATTAGAATGATCTCTTTTTGCCAATATCTTACCTCTAAGGGGAACCCTTGGACTCTGTGCATACTATTCCTTACTTTGAAATAGTGCATACAGAGCCAACTTCCTACATACTTTCTCTTTTCCATCTGTCGCCAACAGTAGGGTGAGATCAGATGTCTCAAAGTGGGGCTTGAGGCGATTGACATGCAAAACTCTGTGGGGTTGTGTAGTGCTTTTGCGGTTTACCAGGTAGGTGGCCTCACTGTTTCTCTCAATCATTTCATAAGGCCCAGTCCAGTGGTGCTGAAGGGCCGTGGGCTCCACAGAGTCCATAATACACACTTTCTGCCCAGGTGCAATTCACAGTGGTAGAATTTTGATCATACCACTCTTTCATCACAGCCTTGCTGGCTTGTAAGTTGTCTAAAGCTTGCTTCCAGAACTTAGCCATTTGGCTCCTGAATGCCAGCATGTAGCTTACTACATCCTGGGATACTTTCCTGGGAGCTTGCTCCCACCCTTCCTTGACCAAACTCAAAGGTCCTCTGACGGGGTGCCCATACCGAAGCTTGAAGGAGCTGAAGCCCACTCTCTTCTATGGCAGCTCCCTTTATGCAAATAGAAGGCATGGCAGAAGAATAACCTACTTTTTCCTCAGGGCCTCAGGCAGGCCTCTAATGTTGCCCTTCAGAGCCTTGGTTAATCTCTCAACAAGCCCGTTTGTTTCTGTATGGTAAGGGGTGGAGAACTTGTAGGTTAACCCAAACTCCTTCCACATTGACTGCATGTAAGCAGAAATGAAGCTGGTGACCCTTTCAGACATCACTTCCTTGAAGAAATCCACTTGGGCAAAAATTCCCATCAGGGCCCTTGCCACTGCAAGTGCCGTTGTGGTCCTCAGAAGGATTGCCTCTAAATACCTATTGGCATGGCCCTCTAGGACCAAGATAAACCTGTTGCCTGAAGCAGTATGGGGATCCATAGGCCCAAAATGTAGATGCCCACCCTCTCAAATGGTATCACAGGGAAGGAATTAAGGGGAGCTTTAAGACTCTGCCCTGTCTTCCCCCTGGCTTGCAGGTCACAAGAGTCCTACTGAATCCATCTGAGGCGTACTTCATCTTCAGCCAATAAAAAGTGGGGGCCACGCCTTGAAAAGCTCTTGTCTTGGCCCAGGTGTCCTGCAGGGCCATTTCACAAGTAAGCTCCAGTATCAAGGCCATGTAGTATTGGGGGACTACCAAGACCCTTGTAGTCTCATTCACAGGAGCCTAAGGCTCACTGTAAAGGAGGTTGTCCTTCCAGTAAATGTGATGACTACCAGAAGATTCACCAGCTGTTTGGGATTCAGCCTGCTGTCTCATGCCCTCAAGGGTTGGGCAATTCCTATGTGCCCTACAGAACTCCTTCTTGGTAGGTCCACCTTCCAGATGCCATCCAACAATCTCTGGAAGGTCAGTAAGGGGAGCAATGTCCTCCTCAGTGGGCTCTGGGGCAGCCACCGCAGGTGTCCCATCCACCTCACTGGGAGAACATTCAGGGTCTTGTTTCCCCCAACCTGTGCCTCTTCCTTTCTTAGCTGGCTGTGCCATTCATCTGGCCTCCAGCCCTTTTTGACTCCCATCCTGGCAGCCAGGGAGTAACCCACAGATACCTTCTTGGACCATCTTGTGCTGACCCAGATGCCTGCCTCCTCAGCAAGAATCCTGGGGTCAGAAAGGTTGCAGTCTACCTGGTGTTGGTGCAGCCCTGTAAAACAAAGATCAAGCATGTTCTCCTTCAAAATCACGTTGCAAAGCCCTGTATAATTATATGCTTTGCTGCCCTTCACCAAGCCCTTCAGTGCCTTGCTAGCATAATCTAGGCAGTCTCTGTGATGCAATCTTGTGACTGGCCCTGAAACTGTCGGTTTTTCTCACATGTAAGCCAAAACCTGTTGACTACTATGGTCTTCATAGCAGTGTAACATGCCTTGTCCCCTGCCTCTAGTGTCAGAAGTGTTCTTCCATGAGCTACCACCACAGGATACCTCTGGGAACTTGTGCACTCATAGAGCCACTTAATAGGCTGCAAACCATTCATCTATGTTATCTCCCACCATATAACTGGACAACAAAAAATTGGGTATCTAGAATCTTGCTTCTGTAGTAGACACCTCAGGTATGCTGCCACTATTACTGCTGGACTCCACTTGTAGTGCTCTTATAGCAAGCACTACCTCTCTGAGGTTTAGCTGCTCGGTTAGTTTGTTTCCTCTCCTCCAGAGCCAATCTCTTCTCTTCCAGAGCTTGTTCCTTCTTAAATTTCAGTTTGGCAAGTTGCTTTTCCTGCTCTAACTTCAATTTGGTAAGCTCCAGCTTTCATTTCCTTTCCTCCCTCCTTGCTGTCAGCTTCTCTGGGAACAGGTTCTAGGGGGAAGACACTGCTCCCTGCTCTGGGAATCTGCACAGCTTCAAGCACATTGTTGCCCCTTCAACAGGCAGTTCCAACTCTCAGTGGAATCCATGACCAGCTCATCCTCCTCCTCCTCCTCCTCCTCTGGTACCTCAGTCCCTGCATTCCTGGTCTCTGTCTAGGCTCTCAGAGATTTCTGCAGCTCCACCTTCGGGTAAAGCCTCTCATTTACACATTAATTTATTTGTAAAGATCTTTAAGCTGGACCACAGATAGGATTCTAACTCGTCCAGCTCAAAATTAATGATTTCAGGTGCAGGCATGGCTTCTCCAGAAAAAGACATGGTTTAGCAAAAGAAATCAAAAGGCCAATCATGGAGAATTGAAAAAGGCCTGAATTGATCTTAGTATAGAGTTGTATTGAGCAATGAGTTACTATATGGTATTGCTCAAAAATAAGTCCTATCCTCACAGTTGATCGCCAGTGTTGAAAATAAGGGGTTCTAGTTGCCAGAGGTGTGCACCCAGTCCAAGTAAGAACCACCACTCTAGTAAGGGTAAATCAGATACACCCTAAATGATAACCTTTGCTCAAACTCTTCTAGCTTGGCACAAAGAAGTCAGGCTTATTTAAAGAGGCAATGTGTAAAGGTGTACAAAAATAGAGAATACCTTTACAAATAAATCAAGACAAAAGTGACAAAAATCCAATAATTAGAAGTTGAGTTATGAATTTTTAAGGAGTGAATAGTGCTTTATGGGTTATTTGAGGTTGCCCTGGACTGGGGCAAAGTCAACAATTCAAGGTGACCGCGATGGAGCATGGGCCAGGTACAGACGCCACGCAGGCCCGGTGAACAGAGTAGCTTGATCCTGGCTGCAACAGCGAGATGTGTGACACAGGTGAGCGATGCATTAGTGGATTCATTGATGCCCTGGCTGCATTTGAGTTAGTGTGTTGATGTTTCTCACAAAGTGGTGGTGATGTATCCATTTCGATGACAGATTGCCGAGCTGAAAGATGCTGATTCTGAAGGTGAAACACACAGTTTTCTCTTCACAGTCAAGAGGAGGCGTTGATCTCTCTGAACTGCTGAGGCTGCAGTGCATGAACACTAGGCTCTCGACGGCAAGGCGTCCAGTTCAAGAGTGATGCCCCGATCCTTCTCCTGCAACTGGGTAGATATGTTGGTTGCTGCTTCCAGCAGGCAGGAAATGTGTCGACTTTACTGGAGCAAATATCTGGGTCCACTTCCAGAGAACCAGGCACAGGAGCACTGGTTGAGACTGTGGTATCCCTGAGTCATTAGCAACAGGAGGCAAGCCAACAACGCATTGGAGATCACTTTGGGGAGCAGGTAAAGGTTCCGCTCTCGCTCAGCAAGGTCAGAGAGCAGCGGGCAGCAGGCAGCACAACAGTAAAGCAGTCCTTCCAGTACAGCAGTCAAGCAGAATGACAGTCCTTGATACAGCACAGCAGTTCATCTGACAGTGTACAGTTGTAGGTCCAGAAGTGTTTGATGTGGCGGAGTCAGAGACCCAGTACTCGTACCCCAATGTACCTTTGAAGTGAGGGTGACTTCAAAGATGGGTCTTTGAAGTGCACATGTATACTTTCTTCCTCAGCCCTGGCTTCAGCTAGCAGTAGAGGGTAATCAGACCTTTGAGTAGGGAGCGGAACTGCCTATTCAGGGGTAAGTGTCATCCCCCTGCTGCCCTTCCTGCCCAGGAAGAGCCTTCAGAATGTAATTCAATGCAGATGAGCACTCAGACACACCTAACCTGCCTCTGATTGTGGCCGATCTAGAAGGAATGCACAAAGAGCAGCTGTCACCCACCTCAGACATGTATTGGAGATAGCCTGGAGGCACGCAGAGCTGTAAGGGCAGAGAAATGCCAGTTTTCTAAAAGTGACATTTCTAAAATAGTAATGTTAAATTCGACTTTACCAGTAAATAGGATTTAGGACTACCAATTAGAAATTATATCTTAAAAGCGTATCAAGAAATACCCAATATTAACTTATGAGAGGAGTAGGGCTTACAGTAGTGAAAGACAACTTTGGAGGTTTTTCTCTACAAGGACATTAAACTTAAAAGTACATGTCCTACTTTTAAGTTACTCAGCACCCTGCCCTATGGGCTTCCTAAGGCCTACCTCAGGTGCGACAAATGTAATAAAAGGAGATTTTAAGATTTGGCAAGATGATTTAAATGCCAAGTTGACATGGCAATAAAACTTCACCCACAGGCTCTGCCGTGGCAGTCCTGAGACATGATTAAAGGGCTACTTAAGTGAGTGGCACAATCAGTGCTGCAGACCTACTAGTAGCTTTTAATTTACAGGCCATAGGCACATGTAGTGAACTGTGCTAGGGGCCTGCAAGTAAATTAAGTGTACCATTTGTGGATACAGCAGTCAAACCATGTTTTAGGGGAGAAGTACATGCACGTTTGCACTTGTCAACAGTGGGGTATCATGTTTAGAGTTCTAAGGCCAACAAAATCAGCAGAAGTATGGGGCAAGCAGGCAAAAGGTTTGGGGGAAGGCCACCCTAGGGCTGACATACCTAACACACATCATAAGTTGAAAGAAGGTGGAGCCTTCCTTGATTGTGCAGCTTGGTGGAACTTGCATTAAGGATGTGTTGAGTGCTCTTTTCGAACTTCTTCTTGAAAATTATATCTTGCACTATGATGCAAATCACACATAGTCCTTGCTGTATCAAAAGTAACTCTAATAGCTGGAAGTCAGTCACTCTTCAGAACACGATTCATTTAGGTAATAGCACCTCTCAGGTCCACTGTTGCACAACAACTTTCTTGATGTGGAAACCTACCTAGCAGCACTGCAGTTCATCAAGCATGTCCTTCCATTGTTCTTGACACCCAGGCAAGCCCCAAAGAAGTACATCTGCTCACTGGTCCTGGAGCATAGTCAGGGGTTTGGTACAGCCAACTCTGGGAAAAGGGCCCAGTGTGACCTAAGATACAATCTTAGAAAAAGGAAACTCCTCTGATCTTTTTTACTTGACAGGCACTGACAAAAAAGCTGGTTCAACTTCTTGCTTCCATAGATTACTTGTGACATTTCAACCACCTTCCCCAAATTCAAACCATTTTTTTTATGTGGGTGGCAGCTTCAAGATTGTATGGTGATTTAGCAGTGGTCAATGAAGGGCACTGAAACCGTCAACACCATGTTCTCTCATTAATTTCTTACCACCCAACCCAAGGGTAGGTCGCTCCCCCTGCCGCTGCAGCTCCTCCAAGTTCCCGAGTTCCTGTGTTCCTGAGACCCACCTAACTGTAAGTACCCCCCTCCTCCCAGCCCCTCGCCCTGCCCCGCGCCACTCACCTTCTCTCCTGCTCCTGCTTCTTTTCCTCCTCTCTGTCTCTTCCTCCTCGCTCCCCCTCTGCAATCTTCTTCTGTGTTCTTCTGTTCTTCCCTTCTGTTCTTCTGTTCTTCCCTTCTGTTCTTCTGTGTTCTTCCGGTCTTCTGTGTTCTTCTTCTGTGTTCTTCTTCTCTGTTCTTCTCTGTTCTTCTCTGTTCTTCTCTGTTCTTCTCTGTTCTTCTCTGTTCTTCTGCTCTTCCGATCTTCTGTCTTCTGTTCTTCTGTCTTCTGTTCTTCTGTCTTCTGTTCTCCTGTCTTCGGCTCTTCCACCTCCTCCGTCTTCTTCCCCCGAGCCTGCCCTCCTGCTCCTTCCTCATCCCCCTCCCTCACTCGCCTCCCCCTCTCTCACCCCTAGCTAACCCGTTCGCTATCTACCTCCCTCACTCCTCCTATCTTCCTATCTCTCTAGCTCCCTATCTCACTATCTAACTCCCCCACTCTCCACCTCCTCCTACCTACCTATCTGTCTATCTATCTATTTCCCTATCTATCGACTTCTCTATCTATTTTCTCTATCTATTTCTCTCTCTCCCCCCCTCCCGCCACCCCCTCTACTACCTATCTCCCTATCCTCTCACTCTACCTCTCTCCCTCACCCACCTCTACAACCCCCCCTCCCCTATCTTCACAACCCTACTCCTATCTCTCTCCCTAATCTCCAAACCTCCTAACACTCACCCTCCTCCACCCTAAACCCCCTCCCCCAGCTCCTCTCACTCTACCTGTCCCCCCCCTCCCTCGCGCTTTCCCGCCGCGACCTCCTGCACGCCCCCGCCCCCCAGCTCCCATTCGCCCCCAGCTGACCCCTCCCCCCCCCTCCTACCTCTTATGGCGGCCGCTGCGCGACAGTGGTAGCGACCCTTGACCCAAGGGTAGGTCGCTCCCCCTGCCGCTGCAGCTCCTCCAAGTTCCCGAGTTCCTGTGTTCCTGAGACCCACCTAACTGTAAGTACCCCCCTCCTCCCAGCCCCTCGCCCTGCCCCGCGCCACTCACCTTCTCTCCTGCTCCTGCTTCTTTTCCTCCTCTCTGTCTCTTCCTCCTCGCTCCCCCTCTGCAATCTTCTTCTGTGTTCTTCTGTTCTTCCCTTCTGTTCTTCTGTTCTTCCCTTCTGTTCTTCTGTGTTCTTCCGGTCTTCTGTGTTCTTCTTCTGTGTTCTTCTTCTCTGTTCTTCTCTGTTCTTCTCTGTTCTTCTCTGTTCTTCTCTGTTCTTCTGCTCTTCCGATCTTCTGTGCTTCTGTCTTCTGTTCTTCTGTCTTCTGTTCTTCTGTCTTCTGTTCTTCTGTCTTCTGTTCTCCTGTCTTCGGCTCTTCCACCTCCTCCGTCTTCTTCCCCCGAGCCTGCCCTCCTGCTCCTTCCTCATCCCCCTCCCTCACTCGCCTCCCCCTCTCTCACCCCTAGCTAACCCGTTCGCTATCTACCTCCCTCACTCCTCCTATCTTCCTATCTCTCTAGCTCCCTATCTCACTATCTAACTCCCCCACTCTCCACCTCCTCCTACCTACCTATCTGTCTATCTATCTATTTCCCTATCTATCGACTTCTCTATCTATTTTCTCTATCTATTTCTCTCTCTCCCCCCCTCCCGCCACCCCCTCTACTACCTATCTCCCTATCCTCTCACTCTACCTCTCTCCCTCACCCACCTCTACAACCCCCCCTCCCCTATCTTCACAACCCTACTCCTATCTCTCTCCCTAATCTCCAAACCTCCTAACACTCACCCTCCTCCACCCTAAACCCCCTCCCCCAGCTCCTCTCACTCTACCTGTCCCCCCCCCTCCCTCGCGCTTTCCCGCCGCGACCTCCTGCACGCCCCCGCCCCCCAGCTCCCATTCGCCCCCAGCTGACCCCTCCCCCCCCCCTCCTACCTCTTATGGCGGCCGCTGCGCGACAGTGGTAGCGACCCTTGACCCAAGGGTAGGTCGCTCCCCCTGCCGCTGCAGCTCCTCCAAGTTCCCGAGTTCCTGTGTTCCTGAGACCCACCTAACTGTAAGTACCCCCCTCCTCCCAGCCCCTCGCCCTGCCCCGCGCCACTCACCTTCTCTCCTGCTCCTGCTTCTTTTCCTCCTCTCTGTCTCTTCCTCCTCGCTCCCCCTCTGCAATCTTCTTCTGTGTTCTTCTGTTCTTCCCTTCTGTTCTTCTGTTCTTCCCTTCTGTTCTTCTGTGTTCTTCCGGTCTTCTGTGTTCTTCTTCTGTGTTCTTCTTCTCTGTTCTTCTCTGTTCTTCTCTGTTCTTCTCTGTTCTTCTCTGTTCTTCTGCTCTTCCGATCTTCTGTGCTTCTGTCTTCTGTTCTTCTGTCTTCTGTTCTTCTGTCTTCTGTTCTTCTGTCTTCTGTTCTCCTGTCTTCGGCTCTTCCACCTCCTCCGTCTTCTTCCCCCGAGCCTGCCCTCCTGCTCCTTCCTCATCCCCCTCCCTCACTCGCCTCCCCCTCTCTCACCCCTAGCTAACCCGTTCGCTATCTACCTCCCTCACTCCTCCTATCTTCCTATCTCTCTAGCTCCCTATCTCACTATCTAACTCCCCCACTCTCCACCTCCTCCTACCTACCTATCTGTCTATCTATCTATTTCCCTATCTATCGACTTCTCTATCTATTTTCTCTATCTATTTCTCTCTCTCCCCCCCTCCCGCCACCCCCTCTACTACCTATCTCCCTATCCTCTCACTCTACCTCTCTCCCTCACCCACCTCTACAACCCCCCCTCCCCTATCTTCACAACCCTACTCCTATCTCTCTCCCTAATCTCCAATCCTCCTAACACTCACCCTCCTCCACCCTAAACCCCCTCCCCCAGCTCCTCTCACTCTACCTGTCCCCCCCCCTCCCTCGCGCTTTCCCGCCGCGACCTCCTGCACGCCCCCGCCCCCCAGCTCCCATTCGCCCCCAGCTGACCCCTCCCCCCCCCTCCTACCTCTTATGGCGCCCGTCCGCGCCTGGCCCGCGCCCAGCGCCACGACCCCTGGTCCCCAGCTCCCCCAAGCCCCGCTGATCCGCTACGACCCCACCACCCTCCACGCCCTCAACCCAGGGCGCTCCAAAACCTGCTTCCTAGCTCACCCCAAACGCACCCATGGACCCTTCGCCTGCAACTCCTGCAAACGCATCTTCCACCACGCAACTACCACGACCACAAGCCCACGCGCCATCAACCACCTCAAGTGCATCCTGGTCAACGCCCGCTCCGTCCACAAGCACGCCGTTGAACTTTGGGACCTCCTGGACTCCACAGCCCCGGACGTCGCCTTCATCACGGAGACATGGATGAACGCCTCCTCTGCTCCAGACATCGCTACCCGCCATCCCCGAAGGCTACAAGATCTCCAGAAAAGACCGCACCAACCAAGTAGGAGGAGGTGTCGCCATCATCTTCAAAGACTCCATCAGCGTCACCACCTCCACCGAAGACCCCCCCCTCGCCGCTGAACACCTGCATTTTCAGATTCGCACCGACCCAAGGACCACCCTCAGAGGATCCCTCGTCTACCGTCCTCCCGGACCTCGCGCCTCTTTCAGCGACGCCATCGCCGACTTCATCTCCCCGCACGCCCTCGCCTCACCGGACTACATCCTCCTAGGCGACCTCAACTTCCATCTGGAACAAAACAACGACCCCAACACCACCACCCTGCTCGACAACCTCGCCAACCTCGGCCTCAAACAACTGGTGAACACCGCCACCCACATCGCCGGACACACGCTCGACCCTATCTTCTCCGCCAGCAAACACGTCTTCTTCAGCCACACCTCTGCCCTACACTGGACCGACCACAGCTGCGTCCACTTCACATTCCGACGCGAGACCTCCCACCTCCGCACTCAACCCATCCCTCGTCGACAGTGGAACAAGATCCCTGAAGAGCAACTCTTCTCCGCTCTCGCCGCCAACCAACCCACCCTCACCACCGACCCCAACGACGCAGCTCTCAACCTCACAAACTGGATCTCCAACTGCGCTGACAACCTTGCTCCCCTCAAACGCACGCATCGACAGACCAACACCAAAAAACCTCTCTGGTTCTCTGACACCCTCAAAGAATCAAAGAAAACTTGTCGTGCCCTTGAGAAGGCCTGGCGCAAGGACCACACCGCTGACAACATGACCGCCCTCAAGAACGCTACACGCGAACACCACCACCTGATCCGCACTGCCAAAAGGAACTTTTTCACCGACAGACTAGACAAAAACAGCCACAACAGCAGAGAACTCTTCAGCATCGTCAAAGAGTTCTCCAACCCCAGCGCCAGCGCCAACGCCGTCACGCCCTCACAGGATTTGTGCGAATCCCTCGCCACTTTCTTCCATCGCAAGATCAGCGACCTCCACGACAGCTTCGGACACCAGACCCAACCATACACCACTGAACCCGCTTCCCCGGACATCACCCTCAACAACTGGACCCACATCAACACGGAAGAAACCAAATCCATCATGAACTCTATCCACTCCGGCGCCCCTTCGGACCCCTGCCCGCACTTCATCTTTAACAAAGCCGACGACATCATCGCCCCGCACCTCCAGACCGTCATCAACTCTTCTTTTTCTTCTGCTACCTTCCCAGAATGCTGGAAGCACGCTGAAGTCAACGCCCTACTAAAGAAACCTACGGCTGACCCAAGCGACCTGAAAAACTTCCGCCCCATCTCTCTTCTACCTTTCCCAGCCAAGGTAATAGAAAAGACCGTCAACAAACAGCTGACCACCTTCCTGGAAGACAACAACCTGCTCGACCCTTCACAAACCGGATTCCGAACCAACCACAGCACGGAAACCGCCCTCATCTCAGTCACAGACGACATCAGAACCCTGATGGACAACGGTGAAACAGTCGCCCTCATTCTCCTCGACCTCTCGGCTGCCTTTGACACCGTCTGTCACCGCACCCTAATCACCCGCCTACGCTCCACCGGGATCCAAGGCCAGGCCCTGGACTGGATCGCCTCCTTCCTCGCTAACCGCTCCCAAAGAGTTTACCTCCCTCCGTTTCGCTCAGAACCCACCAAGATCATCTGCGGCGTACCTCAAGGCTCATCGCTCAGCCCGACACTCTTCAATGTCTACATGAGCCCCCTCGCCGACATCGTACGCAAGCACGACATCATCATCACCTCCTACGCCGACGACACCCAACTTGTACTCTCCCTCACCAAGGACCCCGCCAGCGCCAAGACCAACCTACAAGAGGGTATGAAGGACGTCGCAGATTGGATGAGGCTCAGCCGCCTAAAGCTGAACTCTGAAAAAACGGAAGTCCTCATCCTCGGCAACACCCCGTCCGCCTGGGACGACTCCTGGTGGCCCACGGCCCTCGGCACCGCACCGACCCCCGCAGACCACGCCCGCAACCTCGGCTTCATCTTGGACCCTCTTCTCACCATGACCAAGCAAGTCAACGCCGTGTCCTCCGCCTGCTTCCTCACTCTCCGCATGCTCCGCAAGATCTTCCGCTGGATCCCCGCCGACACCAGAAAAACCGTGACCCACGCCCTTGTCACGAGTCGCCTGGACTACGGCAACACCCTCTACGCCGGGACCACCGCCAAACTCCAAAACCGCCTGCAACGCATCCAAAACGCCTCGGCCCGCCTCATCCTCGACGTACCCCGCAACAGCCACATCTCCGCACACCTGAGACACCTGCATTGGCTCCCAGTCAGCAAAAGGATCACCTTCCGTCTTCTCACCCACGCACACAAAGCCCTCCACAACAAGGGACCGGAATACCTCAACAGACGCCTCAGCTTCTACGTCCCCACCCGCCCCCTCCGCTCCGCTGGCCTCGCACTTGCTGCCGTCCCTCGCACCCGCCGCTCCACGGCGGGTGGGAGATCTTTCTCCTTCCTGGCGGCCAAGACCTGGAACTCCCTCCCCACCAGCCTCAGGACCACCCAGGACCACTCCGCTTTCCGGAGACTCCTAAAGACTTGGCTGTTCGAGCAGCGATAACCCCCCCTTTCCCCCCTAGCGCCTTGAGACCCGCACGGGTGAGTAGCGCGCTTTATAAATGTTAATGATTTGATTTGATTTGACCTTTTATGCATCTTTCCAGAAGTATGGCTTAATCCATCCCAGAATGTGTTATTTTAGTTGATTCTAAGATGGGTGAAGCTACCTTAGCTGCTGGAGCTTCCCTAGCCCACCCATAAAATATTAATATGATGCACTTCCCCATCCCCATAAAGAAAAACCTTACTCATGTTTGTCCTGTCATTCTGGCACCCATACTTGAGGTCAGGTGTTGCTCAGAGAAGGCAAGCTTCAAAGATTAGCTTATACCATATCTTTTCTTTTCTATAAACAGTAGTTTTAAATATGTTTCTGCTTATCCTATGTGTACCTGTTTGTCTGAACCTCCCTTACCCCCCCTCACTTTCCTCAGGTACCTATTAGTATGTGTTTCTTGTCTATGGAGGCCACTTCTCTTTACACTTTAATATGATTCTACCATTAGTATAGAGGTTATGCAGGGGATTAAGT